>NC_068391.1:9338391-10040033 GCF_023724105.1 Carassius gibelio
CTTGAGGGTGAGTAATTTATGGGCAAATTAAAATTTTGGGGTTTACTAACCCTTTAACTTTTATAAAGAATATGTCTTTGTTTTTGAGACTTTAGTCTTTGCAACTTTAGGGATCTTATCCGTATAATCCTTCTGTTGTTATTAGGACATGTGCATTACACTACGGCACTTCACCAGGCAAGGAATAAAGAGTTTTGACATCCAAAAGAAATTCAAGTGTTGATTTTGGTAGCATGCAATCACTCCACCACGCTCAGTCTCTTATCTCAACCCTCACCACGGCTTGCACTGGGCTTACCTGGCTAGGGACTGCAGTGAGCTGGCCTCCCTGCTGGACTTGTTGAACCTGCTGCTGTTGCTGCTGTTGTTGTTGCTGCTGCTGCTGCTGCTGTTGTTGTTGTTGTTGTTGTTGTTGCTGCTGCTGCTGCTGTTGTTGTTGTTGTTGCTGCTGCTGCTGCAATACTCTCGCCTGCTTGTATAAATTAAAGTAAATAGGAAGGTATAAAAAGAAAAGGTGAACCGTGCATCTTACCTGACCACATCAATCAAAACGTGTGTCAATAATAGGTGTAAAAAGTGTTTATTATCCATTTTGCATTCTGCTATGGCAACTGAGCTTTACCTGTATTGCCTGCTGGAGTTTCAGATGTTGCTGCTGTTGGCTGAGTGAGTTGATGGGTTGATGCTGTCCGGGAGCCATTTGTGCTAATGACTGGGGCACCATGACTTGCTGCTGCTGTGAGTGAGGGGCCATCTGACCCGCCACTCCCTGAGCCTGTGCCTGGGCTTGACTTTGAGCTTGGACCTGGGCTTGGACTTGAGCCTGAACCTGGGCTTGAAGATGCTGTTGCTGCATTTGGGCCTGGGCCTGGGCCTGGGCCTGGGCCTGAGCTTGAGCCTGAGCTTGAGCCTGGGCCTGAGCTTGGGCCTGAGCTTGAGCCTGGGCCTGAGCTTGAGCTTGAGCCTGAGCCTGTGCATGGACCTGTTGTTGATGCAGTTGCTGCTGCTGCTGCTGCTGCTGCTGTTGTTGTTGTTGTTGGTGGTGTTGTTGTTGCAGTTGCTGCATTTGTGCTAACTGCTGCTGCTGCATTCTTTGGTGCAACTGGAGTCAAAGCCATTAAAACAATGAATAAATGAATGAATGAAGGAAGGAAGGAACTTAGCTTCCACTGGGTATTGACGGATCATATCCATTTGATTCCAATTCACAAACTCAATTAAACCAAAAGCATAAACTAAACAGGGAACTGTGAGATTTAGGACATTACTACAATATTAAAAGGTGCTGTATATAGGATTGACACTAAGTGGTAGAAGTCCAAATTCAAAATATTGGAGAGGGTTTTTTCACCCGGCCCCTCCTCCTTAGACTTGTGACACATACAGGTTGTGGACACCAACAAGAACGAGCACACTTGACAATGAATGAAATTAAATGAAATACGCTGTGTTTTACGCCAACGTGCAACCCGGGGTGCCGAAATACAATGGGGTAACCTTGCAGTGGGCAGGTTTCACAAATCAAAAGAGAGACCGACATTCCAGCCCAGAATGCACATTTTCAAAGGAGAACAACTGGCTGTAGCATTGATTTTCAGATAAACAAGTATGTTAACTTAGCATGTTTCTTAAATATATGCAAACATATTATGGAATTTTTATGCTATAGTAGAGTCAAAAACTTACATACAGCACTTTTAAAGGTTAAAATAGCAACACCCTCCAAAATCAATAGGCTATATGTCGAACATCCTGTTTAACAGAATACGGAATACACAGAATATGCTAGAGATGTTGTCATTTATAGAAACAAATTAAATAAGACAAGTTAGGCATTATGTAAATATTTATATTTCAAAAAGAAACTGAAGTAGAAATATAATTTTATAATTAAAAAGCTGAAGTACTGCCTTGTGTACAATTTAAATGTTTTATTTAAAAAAAATTGATTACTGGATGGCAGGTGTGCTACAAAAAGTGTTTATTGAAGTTATTTTCAAACAATCAACATAAAACAGCATACAGTAGATGGTTCATCTGAAAAATTAACATTTAAGATTTAAGATCTAAAATTAAGATTAAGATTTTAAAAAATAAGATTAAGATTTAAAATTAAGATCAGTTAAAACTGATTAACCAATATTATCAACCCAGCCCTAGTTTTCACAGATTATTAGACTAGATTTTGAATGTTTTTCTCCCAAAAGAGGGGAAATTATCAGTGATTACGAATTAAATTTTTATTTTTCATCATCATCAAAAAAATAAATAAATCGTAACTATGGTTACAGATGACTTGGAACAAGTTGTAAAATTATGACAAATTATTAGAGAATTTTCTGTTTTCATTAAACAAACTCTTTTATTCAAAAGACACTCATGCAGTATTTAAACAATCATCACATTAATCTTTCCATTCTCCGTTACCTGGTTCTGTTGTTGCTGCGGAGTCTGCGCCTGCTGCTGTTGTTGATTTTGATGCTGCATTTGTGGATTCTGATGGTGCTGCCTTATCTGTTGGAATTGCATGGCAGTCTGCATAGTTCCTGGCTGCTGAGGCTGCATGGCTGCCTGTTGCTGAGGCTGGAACTGCTGAAACTGAATGGATGGCTGCTGTTGCTGCTGCTGCATCATAGGCATCTGCCCAGCAGCCCCTGCTGAGATTGAGATAGCATCACATGTAATGTATGGGAATTCAAAATAAGATTATTAAACACACTTTCTCCAGTCAGCTGACAGCTACTGAACTTACCAGCCTGCTGGCCTCCCGCTACGCCCTGCATGGCATGTTGACCCATTTGCATTTGCATTTGCCCCATACCACCCATTTGTGCACCAGGGGGCCGTGGTCCAATGCCAATAACTCCAGGACCACCTCCACCCACTCCTGGTATAATTTGCAGGGCATTCATGGGGTCTAAAAATAAACATATATTTTTTTAATTTGGCAGAAAATGAATTCTTAAGGTTTAAAATAGCTCGTTAAGTTTACCAGGCCCACCTTGTGACTTTTTATCTGCAATGAAAAACAAACTGATCAATATACAGTACACATTCAAACATCACAGCTAAAAGAAAAAAAAAGTTGGCTACTTACGAATGTCTCTAAAATGAATTATCAGTCTCGCAACTAAAGACAAATACTCCTCCTGTTAAAAAAAGGATAGTGTATTTATTACACTTTTAACAATTGTATACAAACAAATCTGTTCTGTTGGGAGTGTAGCATGCATATTTAAAAGTAATACTTACTCTGGTCTTTGCCTTGATAAAAACATGGTTTTCCATGTCAGTGCTGGACTTTGTGTGAGCAGTTCCTGCTTTTCTCATGGCTTCATCTCTGCAATATAATAAAGCAGAAGTCTTTAATCACAACTGATGCATGACAAACAAGAAATGTTACCTATTGTTTACTGACAATCAATCCTTTAAGAAATATCAAGAATATGAGCACTATTAGAAGAGCTGTTTTCCATTTAGTTATTGCAACAATTAAACATTTAATAGCAAAAAGACTAAACATTCTATGAGAGTTTTTAAACATGAATTCTGAAATGAATTGTATTGTTATCTTAGAAGTATTACTCTATAGAATAGTCTTACAAGCTTTGAAATTATTCAAAGAAATTCAATATGTTATCAACATATTTAGCTGTATTTATGAATGTAACATTTTGCAATAAAATACTTATAAATTTACAGGTATAGTTCAGCCAAAAATTTAATTTCTTACCCTTAAAATTTACTTTTTCCAACAAACCTGTATGAATTTCTTTCAGCTGAACACAAAAGACGATATTCTGAAGAATGTTGGCAACCTAACATTTGATAGTAGCCCACTTACTAACATAATATGAGTTAAATTAATTTCATAAATGAAGCACTATAGAAGTCAATGGTTACAGTCAAATGTTTGGCTACCAACATTCTTACAAATCATTTTTGTTTAGCATAAAGAAAAATCATACAGGTTTGGAACAAATGGAGGGTGCAAGTATATATTTAAGAAAAATATGTTATGTTTATATATGAAATATATTTATAAATAATATTAAATATAAGAATATAAATATATACATATATTGTATATACATGTAAATATTTTCTAAATATATACTGTATGTGTGTATTTATATATACATAATCAATAAATACAGTATACCTACATACATTATGTAAACAAAAAAAATTATTTTAGACGCGATGAATCGTTTGACAGCAGTAATTTCTTCAAAGTGATGATAAAACGAGCATTTTGAGGGACTAGGAAGTGAAGTATAGCCATGTATGGTGTCCCATACTCGGAAATTGTGCTCTACATTTATCCCATCCAAGTACACCCACACAGTAGTGAGTAGTAGTGAACACACACCCCGGTGCAGGGTAGCCATTTTCGCGGCTGCAGCCGGGGAGCAGTTGTGGGGTTCGGTACCTCGCCCAAGGGCACCTCAGTGGTACTGATGGTGGAAGACAGCGCTGGTCATTCACTCCCCCACCCACAATCCCTGCCGGTACCGAGACTCGAACCCGCGACCACTGGGTCACAAGTCCGACTCTCTAACCATTAGGCTACGACCGCTCCGAAACTATTAAAAGAGCTTATTACGAGCCTTAAGAAACTTAATAAATTACAAAGACTGATTTAATATCTTAAAGGTTTCCTTTTGCCGATGACATGTTGAACAGTATTTATATCTGCAGACTATTTCGCTTGTAACGTTACATATTTATAGACTAATATTTAATGAGGCTAACTTTATAATAGCTAGCCACACAGCTAAACAAGCTCCAAACAACCTCCAAAAATGTAATCCCATTAAAGGAACATAATACCGTGATCAGATTGATAACATTTATAAATACATATACAGTCTATTAATGAAGTTTCGACTGTGTTTGACAGATGTGCTGGTACCATGTCCGAGCATCAGTTAGTTAGCAGCTAACTAGCTAGGTTTGCAAAATGCGCTACTATAAATCATACACAAAAAATATATCTGTATACTTACATTTGGGCCACTACTTTCTGTCGAAAGGCTGGGCTCCTCCAATCACTATCAGTACCGGTGACCTCCATAACTGATAATGCCGAACAACGTTGAACAAACTGCTTCCAGTTTGTGTTAGCGATGTTCGAATCTTGAATGCATCACCTTACTGAGTCGGATCTTTTTAATGAATCGGTTGAAGCCGCTTATACACATTCGCTAAAGAATCGTAGCTACTGTAACTGAACGATCCGTCTGATTTGGTCTGAGCGATTCTCGAGTCTATTCACGAATAGCAGAGAGAGAGAGAGAGAGAGAGGGAGAGAGAGAGAGAGAGAGAGAGAGAGAGAGAGAGAGAGAGAGAGAGAGAGAGAGAGAGAGAGATGATTTTATTTTATTTTTTTGCTTAAAGGGTTAGTTCACCCAGTAATCAAAGTTATGTTATTAATAACCCTCATGTTGTTCCAAACCAGTGAGACCTCCGTTCATCTTCAGAACACAGTTTAAGATATTTTAGATTTAGTCCGAGAGCTCTCAGTCCCTCCATTGAAGCTGTGTGTACGGTATAATGTCCGTGTCCAGAAAGGTAAGAAAAACATCATCAAAGTAGTCCATGTGACATCAGAGGGTCAGTTAGAATTTTTTGAAGCATCGAAAATACATTTTGGTCCAAAAATAGCAAAAACTACGACTTTATTCAGCATTGTCTTCTCTTCCGGTCTGTTGTGAGATTTCAAAACACTGAAGTGTAGTGATATCCGGTTCTCGAACGAATCATTCGATGTAACCGGATCTTCCTCAACCAGTTCACCGAATCGAACTGAATCATTTGAAATGGTTCACATAAGCATTAATCCACAAATGACTTAAGCTGTTAACTTTTTTTTTATGTGGCTGACACTCCCTCTGAGTTAAAACAAACCAATATCCCAGAGTAATTCATTTACTGAAACAGTACACTGACTGAACTGCTGTGAAGAGAAAACTGAAGCTGAAAAACCGAGCCGAGCCAGATAACGAACGAAAGATTGACTCGTTCTCGAGTCAAGAACCTGTTGCATCGGTTTTTGGATCACCAGTAGTTCTTTCAGACAGTTTGATTCAATAAACTGGTTGAAAAAAATGGTTCACCGTTTCTTTTGCACTTGACGTAATGACGTCATTTGCGATGATTGCCCTTGATTCAAGCCTTCGGTTTACCTGCGCTCATAACATTAGCACAGAATCAGTTCAGAATCGATCACCAAAAAAACAGTTTGGTTCAGACGCTCTGTGTGTCGGTCTGCTTCATGCTGAATCACACAACACATGCGCAGTATCATCAGCTCCTCGGTTCACAAATCGGACGCGTCCAACAGAAACAGTTCTTGGCTTGAGAATGAGTCAATCTTTTGTTCGTTATCTGGCTCGGCTCAGTGTTCATCTTCAGTTCTCTCTCCACAGCAATTCAGTCAGTGTACTGTTTGAGTAAATTAATTACTCTGGGATATTGGTTTGTTTTAACTCAGAGGGAGTGTCAGCCACATTAAAAAAGTTTACAGCTTAAGTCAGTTGTTTTATTAATGCTTATGCGAACCGTTTCAAATGATTCAGTTTGATTCGGTGAACTGGTTGAAGAAGATCCGGTTACATCGAATGATTCTTTCGAGAACCGGATATCACTACACTTCAGTGTTTTGAAATCTCTCAACAGACCGGAAAAGAAGACAATGCTGAATAAAGTCGAAGTTTTTGCTATTTTTGGACCAAAATGTATTTTCGATGCTTCAAAAAATTCTAACTGACCCTCTGATGTCACATGGACTACTTTGATGAGGTTTTTCTTACCTTTCTGGACATGGACAGTATACCGTACACACAGTTTCAATGGAGAGACTGAGAGCTTTCGGACTAAATCTAAAATATCTTAAACTGTGTTCCGAAGATGAACGGAGGTCTCACAAGTTTGTAACGACATGAGGGTGAGTTATTAATGACGTAATTTTGATTATTGGGTGAACTAACCCTTTACTAATTATTTATCAGTTTTATTAAATACACATATAACCCGTTGTAAAAAACTGTATTTTATTAAACGCTTTTTATGTAGAGATACAAATGAATTGCATTTTTTAAATGTAAATACAATTGCTGTAGGTTGAAAAAACTTTATCTGAGCTGTCTGCAACAAAGTGAACTAATACACAATAAATGTGTAGTTCTATTAACATTAAAATAAATTCAAAAGAGCAAGTATATTGTTTGCACATGTTTATTTACATTAAAGGCAAAATAACTTAAATAATAAGAGTACAAGTATAGATCTGGAACTGCTTTAAGTCTGTCTAAATATAATTTGGTACTTGCAATGTCTTCTGGTCCATATCCTTTCCTAAGGAAGGTGTGCTAGACACTGATTTACTAATATATTTTACTATTGTATTGTGGAGTGACACTTTCATAAACTTTTCTATAATATTCTGATTATTAAATAAACGTGCAAACAATATGCCCACTTTTGTGAATTTATTTTGACGTTAATTACATTGTGGTCGCTGTCGCTTTAATACCACCTGGTTTATACATGTTGCTGCTGATTGGGCTGACATTTTTGACACACCCACCAAACAAGAGAAAAGTTTTCAAACATCGTTGCACTCTTTTACTGTCTATGGTTGCACACCGTTTCCAGGAAATCAGATGTTGTTCAAACCGGAAAAAGTAGCAAAACGTTGTGCACCGGTTTTAGCTTGAACTTGCCCCTGGTTTACGAGTGACGTGATTGCCATGGAACGGTTCTTTGAAATTAATTGTTCGAAAGAACCGATTCGCAGAAATGGGCCTGGCTTCCAAAAAACAAGTTGGCAACACCTACGACTACTGATGAATGGAGAGAGCTGCTGCAGATATTCTCAAGGTCTGTTCTATATAGATAGATAGATAGATAGATAGATAGATAGATAGATAGATAGATAGATAGATAGATAGATAGATAGATAGATAGATAGATAGATAGATAGATAGGTAGATAGATAGGTAGATAGATAGATTCACTTCAATGCCTATGTACAGTTGTATGTGACTAATACAACTTTAAATGACTCACTTACATGGTTAACATTACATTATTTGCAGCCCCTTAATTAAAGCTGGTTCTCTCAATAACCCCGTGGCATCTGTCAAATTATATATCCCCAATTTATATCATGGCTAAAGATTATTTTAATTTCTTCATTAGTGAATCTGTGTTGATTTAGTTTCACAGCAAGATATTATAGATTTTGTTAGTATTTTGATTTAGTTTTTGTATAGGCCATTTTAATTTTAGTGACAATTTTAATCATTTTGTTGTGTTTTTGTTATTTTTATTTTGTTATTTTTTTAATATTTTAAAATAATATTTTTTCGTCAGTATTCATTTTAGGAAGTTATCTTTTATTAAGACAAACTAAAAGAAAACAAGAAATGTTAAATGATAATTTTTTTTTTTTTTTTGTTAACTATAACTCTGACATGAACTTAGTAGCACAATTTAGTTAATCATTGAATAACTGACTTTTATTTTCATATGTGTGTTAGCTCTGGGGTGTGGTTATTAAGCAGACAAGCCATGGGTAACGTGAAAAAAAAAAACCTTCCTTCCGCATTTTTCACACATTGGTTGAATGTTGGCTGCTTGCCCAGAGTTCACTGTATTTTCATTTACTGTAGTATTATATAAACATATTTGTTTGTTTTTTCTCATTTGGTGGCCATGATCAGTACTGAATGTTGATGGCAGGCAATTGACCATTCAAGTCCTTGCTGACCCCTTGTTGCATCAGGGCCCTGTAACTTTGGTTTACAGTTTTACTTTGAGACTTACAGTTGTGTGACAAATACACTACATTCTTGTCATATTCTAGACAAAACGCTGCAACTTCATGTGAGCAGAAGTTGCCATGGAGACTGATGAGTCAGTATATGATATCAGTATATGATATAATAACTAAAAAATATTATATATATATATATATATATATATATATATATATATATATATATATATATATATATATATTGTATTGACTTTTGTTTTTGCCTAAACAATGTGCACATCTTTGAAAAGGATGTGATGTAATAAAGCAGTGTAACAGTAATGATTCAGTATCCTCTAGTTTTGAAAGGAATTTGAAGATGCATTGAGGGTGTATGTAATATTTTGAAATTTGTGTTAATTCATTCAAAAACGATAGTTTTTAAAGGGCCTTAACCAGTAGGTTCAGTTATAAGGCATTTTTGGTTTTGTGTGATCTTATACATTTCTGGCAAGCAACAACTTTGTGACTAGCCATCTCTGACCTTTTGTACAATTGGCGTGTGTCTGTGTGAGTGTGTGTGTATGTGTGTGTCTACTTGAGCAAAGACTCATGTGTCCATTCAGATTAATTCCCACCTTGCGGGAGTGTTAGAAGGTTTCTCTTTTGATAATGTCAGAAGAATTTGTTGCACCATTGATCCAAGCAACAATCTGAGAACTGGAGATGCAAGACATTATGAAATTATTTTGAATCTATTAACATTCAAGACTCGAGGTGATGTTGCCAGGCTATGCGCAAGTTGGAGTTTCATCCGGCATTATAAAGAGCTTTTCTTTATTAAAAGGAAGAAAATGAAATAATCCTTGTATCTTGTTAAATTATTTCAGTATAATTGCTGTTTCTTTTTTTGTATTTAGTAGGGCTGTCAAATGATTAATCATGATTTATCACATACAAAATAAAAAAATGTGTTTACATTAATGTGTGTGCTGTGTATATTTATTATGTATATATAAATAAACACACACACATGTATATATTTTGAAAATATTTACATGCGTTTACATGCACACATTTATATAATTTATATTACATATAAATACATTTAATATACAAATACAACATATTTGTCTTAAATGTATACATGCATTTGCGTGCATTTATATATAGCTACATAATACATTTACACAGTACACACACATATGAAAACATAAACTTATTTAACATGCGATTAATTGTTTGACAGCACTAGTATTTAGGATGACAAAGGAAGTGTTTTCTAAAAACGTAGGAAACGCAACATAATTTGTTCATATCCACAGATGTAATGTTTCTGAATAATGGCCTGTTCACACTATAATAATAGCTATAAATGTATAAAAACAAAAATTAAAGCCTTTTTTTACTCATTGAAATTGTATTTAAACGTTTTTTAAATTAAGTAGCCTACGGTTAAACATAGAAACGTTTTTGGCTATTCGATACTTAAAATCTTCACACAATATCCATATTTTTATTAAAGTAGGCTTATTTTTACACCTCAATTGCCATGTCAACATCAGGTCTCCAAATGAAATGTGGGCCATCCAAATTTCGACGACAACTATAACTTTAGCAACTAATTTGACAACGTTCACATTATTATTCACACTAGCTACACAATCTCCACAGTCAGTGCCTTATATTTCTCATTATTCGCAGTTCAGATCTTTTGAAATGGCGCGTCTCTGCAAGCCACTCATTTTATTCTTCCTTTTAAGTAACAGCCGCTCTAGGCGCTCGTGATGGGTGATCAGACAGACAGACCGGGAGCGCGCGCAGAACCGCCCTCCAAGACGCCATTTCTCGGACGGTGTGGGGAGCTGAAGCAGCTTTTACACCAATCCTGGGAAGGAACAGAAAACACAACAAACAGATTTTTTGTTTTGTTTTAATCATCTTGGTCGTCTTGTCGCTTGGCACCATTGAGCCTCATATAGGGAAGCGCCGCGCAAAGGACGGAAACTTTCTGTTGTGAGATTATTTCAGAAATTCGTTGTGTGTGAAGACGTGTTGCGGGCCGCCATTTTTGTTACAGCCTTCGAAGTCTGTTGGGAGTCTAAACAAGAGACCGAACTCTTTCGTACTTTGGTGTATTAACGAAGAAGGACAAGTTGTTGGACGTGACCGCCATATGTCGTCTTGAGTCGTCATGCGGAGCGATTTATTAATAAATTATGGCGTTGTTTTCCTCATCTTGAGCGGACGGTGAGTGAAAACGGCTAACGCTAGCTGGCTACCGCATTATATTGTCTCATAAGCTGCAGCTGCTTTCACGGAAGAGAGAGCGTAAAGGGGAACTTTAATTCTAAACACGTATTTTTGGGTTCTTTGCGAACTTTTGGGGTTGTTAAAACCTGTTCTTAGCCCGTCGTGATTCTTGTGTTGCTGGAAATTTAGCGATGCGCCAAAGTTGGTTGACGCCAGTCGCAGCCTGTCTGGTCAAACGTCAGGTTGCGGTTCAGTAGGACTGTCGGATCAAAAAGTGGTGGCTCGCTCGCAAGAATAAGCGTTTGTTGTTTTAATTTATTGCTTATTTCTGTTTTCTTTTTCGAATAAATCAACTACAGTTGTATTTTAAGCAAACATGTCGTCTGCACGGTTCGACTCCACGGACCGAGCCAGCTGGTATTTCGGGCCGGTTTCGAGACAGGAGGCGCAGAATAGGCTACAGGGACAGAGACACGGGATGTTTTTGGTGCGAGATTCGTCCACCTGTCCTGGTGATTATGTACTGTCAGTGTCCGAGAACTCCAAAGTTTCTCACTATATTATCAACTCTTTACCAAACAAGAGATTCAAGATAGGCGACCAAGAGTTTGATAATCTACCTGGTCTTTTGGAGTTCTATAAAATACATTATCTGGATACGACCACCCTGATAGAGCCAGCACCAAGGTAAGAGCTACATTTCGTTTTGACACCGTCACACCATCCACCCCTTTTCTCACCCATGTACATTTCCCTCCCTTTAGTTGCTATGGCAAGCCGTTTCAACATTCATTCATTAAAACATTCATTCATTAAAACGAACTAGGATCTCTTTTATATTACCAGTTCTCGTTTTTATTTGAATTTAAGATTAGCATCTCTCAATTTCACAAGTGACTGTTAAAGAATTTTACTGATTAATAATAGCACTGATGCTAGCTGAAACTAGTCGCTGTGTCGATTGTGACAAGTAGTTCTTAGGTGCTGGAACATTATTATGTGTTAGTTATTAGTAAGTTACTTTGTACTAGTGTATCATTACAACTGCTAACAAGTTGTAATTAAACAATCAGAATACCCACTTTATAAATGATTAAATATGACACATAAAAAATTGTTGTAACTAGTGAGGTAAAAAAAATATTACTAGTAATACAATTGGAAAAAGCTGCTAGTATCTTGTAAGTATGGTATCTTATGAATTAGTACTAGTAAAACTGAAATAGCAGCAATTTGTAACTAACAAAGAGCGGTTTAGCTTCAAAGAAACTGCAGATTCATTATTACAATTAAGAAAAGGTCCATAAATGGCAATAATATAGGTTTGTTGACACAAGACACATGGTTAGTTAAAGCCATGTATTCAGTTTAACAGACAAAATGCATAACTATTACATCTTGTGATCTTATTTATTATAGTATGAATATAATATTTGGCAGTTTTGTATGGCCAACCAAAATTGGCATCATTTAGAAATCTTCGCCAGCTAATACACTTACTGTAAATTGGGAAATGTTCTGATCACTACTGCCTTACGTACTCGTTATTATTAAATCCTATAGGTGTTACTGGTTTTAATAAGTAACTGTTAGAACAGCTTGTCATAGCTTTGCTGGTGTTTCTTCACATTAATTCTTATCCTAATTATTGGCAAGCTGAAAGTGGTCATTTTAACATAACTGTAATTCCCCTGAATTTCCTTCCTGTTTGTTTTAAAATGTTCTCATTGAGCTTTGCTTTTATAAGAAATTCAGTCATTCCTATTTAAGATACCAGGAAGTTAACTGTACATGTGAAAGTGCACATTCAGAAGTGGATTGGATATTACAAAAGACTAACCGCCTAGCAAGAAGTGGAGTTAAGCATTTCCCCTTTGATGTGCTGTTAAAAATCCTCTTTTTGTTTTTGATTATTCAATTCTAAAAATACTTGCATCATTGTATTACAGGTACCCCAGTACCCCTCTGCCCAGTGTTCCTATTCAGCCATCTGGGGGATTCGGAGATGAGAACCAGGAGTATGTGCGGACTCTTTATGACTTCACTGGTAGCGATGCTGAAGACCTTCCTTTCAAGAAGGGTGAAATCCTAATTATTCTAGAGAGGCCGGAGGAGCAGTGGTGGAGTGCCAAGAACAAAGAAGGCCGAGTAGGCATGATTCCTGTTCCCTACGTAGAAAAGCTGGTGAGGCCTTCGCCTCATTCTGGTCAGCCTGGCCATGGTTCACGCAATTCCAATAGCTATGGCATCCCTGAGCCAGCACACGCCTATGCTCAGCCTCAGACTCCATCACCCATTACACCTGGCGCTGTCATCAACCCACTGCCTTCTGTGCAGAATGGGCCAGTAATAGCGAAGGCGATCCAGAAACGAGTGCCATGTGCATATGATAAGACCGCTTTAGCCCTAGAGGTAAGTAACTAACGTATGGATTTACGTAAGGTGAATCTACAAGTTTCTCTTGTTTTATTGATGAGGGATAATAATTATACCCATTAAAACCTATACCATAATTTCTTTCCTTCACTTTACTAATTACAGTAGGTAATACAGTAATTCAGTAAGTGTGTATTTTTGCTGGCTAATCGATTGGTTGATTTATAGCAATACAAGATACAGGACTGGCTGTCATAGACACGTAATGAAGCTATTTCTCTATGCTTTTTAACTGGTGCAGTGATTAGACATTTAAAGGGATTTTACCTATCATTACTTGTGGTCAGATGGTCCTGATAACATGGAAATGTGAAATGACCAATATTTTCTCTTGATGACACATTTGTCAGCTCAGTTCTATGTTTTTGAGGGACTTTCCTTAGACAGAGCTACTGACATGTTAGTGAAAAATAAAGCTTAAAATCCAAAGTATTTCTTGCGGTCTTTCTTTACTGTCTTTTTAATAGGTTTTTAATGTCTTTTATTTTTTATAGTTTGCAGTTTGCGTGTGCCGCACATCTGTAAGAACTGTAGCACAGAGGCTCAGTTACTGATCATTTTTGAGTAGAATTTATTGATGGTTTGTTCAGTCTCTAGAATGAAATTCCATACTTAGTCATCATACCTGGCAAGTTCCAGCACTCCTCTGTCGTTTCTACATGCAAGGCCTTGTTCATTTGTAGAAAACATTGCTTAAGCTATGTCTTAGTCAGCCTGAGAATGTGCCAGTTGATTCAGGGTGGTGCAGGAAAGAGGTGGAAAAACTCATGGATATGTATTTACATTGACATTTGCCCCCAATTTTTTTTTTTTTTTTTTTTTTTTTTTTTTACACAATTATTCCATCTGTATGCTGTATTTTACATATAAGTGCAGCTTGTATATGGAAGCAAGGATTATTACAGTTTGCCTAAAGCAAAATGGTCTGATTTAGAACAGCTATTTGAAGCATTTTGAGTGAGTGAAGCATGATGGTTAATATGCAGAGTCCTGTAAAATTGGTGTCAAAAGGACAATTTTATAATGGTTTTGAATGTTTAACATGCTTCAATAATGATTTTTCATAAGTGATATTTTCATTAGTGTTTTAATAGGTGTACATGGAAACTCTGTACTGCTTTATGCACTCAGAGAATTTGCATATCTATGAAAAATCTTTTGTTCCTTAGAAATGATTTCTGCTGGGTAGGACATAATCTTTTCCCCAGGCTTTCCCTGGATTTTATAGATTAGGGTTTTATAAAATTTCACAGTTCTTTTTTATGAAGCCAATAGACTTTTTATCTGCCATACTAATAAAAAAAAATATTCTCTCTATATATATATATATATATATATATTCATCCTGTTTTTTTTCCTCACAGGTGGGCGACATTGTGAAAGTGACTAGGATGAACATCAACGGTCAGTGGGAAGGGGAGGTAAATGGCCGGAGAGGGTTGTTCCCTTTCACCCATGTGAAAATATTGGACCCCCAAAACCCAGATGAGAGCGAATGATCTGGGCCATGCGCTGTCAGCCCCCCGTCAGCTTGCCGGCTGCCCCATCGAGTCACCACCGGTATTACGCTTGCCTGCCTTGGGGCTCAGCTGTGGTGCATTTCTCAAGCAAACCATTTGCGTGGCTTTTGACTGTTTACAGCTCCGAAATCAAACGGTTCTTAACCCCCCTCACCTGGTTGGTTACAGGAGAATCAGTATTTTTTTTTCTGCCCTTAATATTCTATTATTTCCACACATCGGCCATCTGTACCTGTGACATGGTGAAATGAGTCCTCAAACGTGACCTTTTTGCAACTCTCATGCAGTTTTCTGTCATTAACTTTAACTTTTGCTAGCTTAAAAATATGTTAAGAAAATGAAATTATACCCTCTGGTTTAATTGCCAACTGTTCACTTAAAATTGAACTTATTTTGTCTTTTGTTACATTTTGTTACACAGAATCCTAGTGATACTGACCTTTGGTAATAGCCATGACTTGAAGATAAAGGTAGTGTATTGCAGAGGCAGGTTCTTAGTAGCAACAACTGCACCACTCCTGATTGACCTTAGAAACAGACTCACCATTTAAAGAATTTTTTTCCTCAACTAGTTTGTGGGACTAGTCTACTGTAGCCTTTTTTATTTGTGCCATAATAATTTATCTGTAAATTGCATTAGTAGTGTAGCTAGATGGTTGTGGCTAGACTCTCGGGGGATCTTTTGAATGGTGAAGGGCTTGTCTGTGGATCTTTTTGCATCTGATTGTGATGCCTTCGATGCGAGATTGGGTCTGGGGAGAGTTAAAACGCACCTCATCTTTTCCATTGGACAAGCTGGAAATGTTACCTGTGCAATCATGAGCTCATCTCTAGTGGACTGAATTTAAGTGTCTGATTCTCTCATTCAGTAAAGGTCTGGATCTTGCGCCATTTCTTGATTGTTACTGTACATCACAAGGTCTCTGCTTTAACTTTTGACGGTTTCTGCCCAATTTTGACTCCTTAACCTTATATAAAAATAAAAAAAACTGTATTCAGTTTATTTTATTAGCCAGGTGTTGAATCAAGCATTTACTGTGTGTTGAAATAAACTGGCATTTTCTAAAAAGGGATTTAAAAAGCCTGCTGGTGGCCTCTGTGCATGACCTTCTGGCCAAGAGGGTTTTCCCTCTTAGGTTAAATGCTGCTTCTTGTCATGTCTTTTATTTCTGTCTGTTGATTTTCTTTGTTTTTCCTTTTTGAAATGAATTCACCTTTGTCCGGTTTACATCCTTAGCATCAATTTAAGGCTAATAGACCAACCCTATCAACCTATCTTATAGCAGAGCTCCAATAATTTAAGTTCAAATACTTAAGTTTTCCTTTTTTCCTGAGGCTTTAACAGTATTACTGTTTATTGTTTCACATTACAGAATATCCATGTGGTCTCATTTGTTTAATGAAAAATTGTGCCTTTTATTTTCTTACATTTACATGTTAATAATATTTCCCATGGTTAACACCCGTGCTGGTCTTACCCATTATGTACAGAACGAGTAAATAAAATTTATGTCGTCTACTCTGCGAGTGTATGACCAACTTTGTGTTTATTGGCTTGCCATGGAAAGTCTGGAATATTAGGGGATATTGTAAAATTGTGATTTTCAAAAATGGAAATATCAGAATTTAATACAATTATAAAACGTTTTGGACATTTACATAGTGAATACTATTGTTTTCTAGTTATAATGTGTTATTGTTTACATCCTAATTTTATAATTAAAATTGGTACCAGACATACAAATGAATATCCTAGCAGTTCCTAATACATTGAATCCTAAAAAAAAATAGTAAACACAAATGGCTGCTCATGAAAAGGTATTTTTAAAGAAGTAGTAGAGCTAGCTCATCCAACAATGAAAAATATCATTATTTACACACCCTCAATGTGTTTCAAATCTTTGATTTCTCTCAGCTCTTCAACACGAGATAAAATGTTGGTAAACAAACAGCGGAAGTTGGTGGCTACCATCTATTTTCCAAAATACTTCAGCATAAAAAAATAAACTCATAGAGGTTTGGAACAACTTGAGGGTGAGTAAATGATGGCAGGATTTTCATTCTTGGGTAAACAATCTCTTAATGGGAACCCCGTAAACAGAAGTTCAAATATCTTTCTGGAGTCCTAAAGTGGGTCGTTTCAAAGCTTCTGTTTCTACAGACAATTTCTTCACCCAATTGGTGACGTACCAGCCTGTTTAGTATCTGGAACAAGAGGTTGGTTGTTCCATCTCACTTGAATTTTTTTATTAGCAGTTGTGATTGTGACCGTGCCCTGGAGACAAGACCTAATTAAAGAATTTTAATGAAGTGTCCAAAAAAAGAAACCCTATGACCTACAGAAAGTTATGAAGGCCAAGCTTTGCTTTTTTTCTTCTTCAGTAAATCAGGAACCATTCTTTTTGAGTATATATGCCTTGTGACCTTTATGTATGCATCAACATCATCACAACAGTTCAAACTAAATATGTAAAATGGGTTCATTATTGCTCAGGTTCTTTTCTCAAGTAATTGCTTGTGTTTCCTTTTCTGTTGGCATGGCAGTCTTTCCCAGCTATCCTAGGGCACTGTATAGCAAATGTTGACAAAGGAATATTTGGGGGAAAGCCTGTAGACCACAACCTGGAGGCCAGATAAGTATTATTTAAAAGTAAAATGTGTAATTTCTTTGCTGCTATAACAAACAACAAACGACTCTCCAGTCTGATTGAGCAGCTATATCATTTTCCTAAGGCTCTAGTGTTGCGAGTCACATTTACATTTTAGTAGATTACAAATCTGGTATTTCCCATACAATATGGGTGGTTCCAGCCAGAATAAGATCCAAACTGGACCAGACTAGTTTGTCAATAGTCAAAAGAGTGACTAATAGGACATGATAACATTTGTTGATTCAATGTGAATGATGAAAGATGGGAGGAATAAAATTGTTATGATGTAGAAATTACAGTGATCTCTGTTAAACCTGCAGTCAGTCCTACAGATTATTTAACATTTATATAACCTACTTTTGAAATATATCAAATGCCAGGTTTTGTTAATGAGGATACAGTCAGTCTTTAGCTAATTTTTATTTTCAGGGCCTTTTAGATGATTGTGTTGGTCTTAAGATTCTCACAAACAAGTGCAGATAAGCTTGACAGCATCAAACTATTACTCCAGGACTGTGTTTCCATTCTGGGAGCCTGACAGACACTGCAACGGAGGAGCTAAAAATAAAGCGAATTGCATAATCGTTGCTGGGCGTCAATATTTATTTACTGATATATATTTAAGGGAGCTTGTAGGAGGAGATGCGGATTTTATGTCAGCTGAATCAGAGATACAAAAGTAAAAGTTTTCCAGATTTATATATATATATTCCCCCCAAAATAAATATATTCACTCTCGGGCCCTTGGATGTAGATGAGTTCCTAACAGATTTTGTAGAGATTTTGCATTACATCATTTGCTCAACAATGGATCTTCTGCAGTGAATGGGTGCCGTGAAAATGAGAGTCCAAGCAGCTGATATAAACATCAAAGTATTAAACAAAAATCCAAGTGTCTCCAGTGAAGTGAGAAGTTGATGGTTTGTGTTAAATTAATCTATTTTTAATCTCATAAAATTCAAAGTCCTCTATTAGTATTATTCCTTTCTCCAGTGAAAAAGTGGCCTTGTCTGAATCAGGAGAGAAATATGCACAGATCAAGCACTGTTTACAAAACGAAGCAGTCCAAAACAGTTCTAAACAAATATGTCAGCAGATGTGAAAGGACTGAACACATTTTTATTATGCATTAAGCAATTGAATTTTTGCCAGAACTATTAATTTAAAGTCTGATTTATGATTATATTTGGAAAACACTGGTTGTGTATCACTTATGTAATATGACATGGAATGGAAACATCAACTGAATAAAATCAAGAGTTCACCATATGTTCCATAAAAACTGCAAGTCTGTCCAAACTTTTCACTTGAGCAATACTGTTGAGTGGCTTTATAGTGACTTTTTAAATTTATTTTATTAATAGTATAGGGTTTACTCTTCATCTGCAAGTTTCTGCAAAGTTAATTGTGCATTTTTAAATGTGAAATCACTCATTAGAATTGATGGAAATGGATTGTTTTTTTTTATAACCATCACTGGGCTACAGAAACTGTGGTCGATGAATGCCCATTTTAGCCCATTAACAGTCTGTCCCAAGGATGATTCTGCTGCTATAGATTGAACCTTACCATTATAAGTGGCTGACTCACTCTTAAAGTGCCAGCCCATATCAGCATAAAATGGCACTTTCGAAATATGAAACAAAAATAACATAAAGATTTGCTCTATCACTTTGCATCTCAATTTCTCTTTTCTGTTAAGTGCTGCAAGGTAAACCTCATCTAACAGGCAATCTGTGCAAAAAGTATTTTTGTGCACAGAACAGCAGAGGCACTGATGTCCTATATTTAATCTTTATTAATCTCAGTCAGTTGATCCTTCACCACATCTGTGCAATGTAATTATTTAGAACATTTGAGTAGGAACAACCAAAAAAGTATGTTTCTTAGTACCATCTTATTTTAACTACTGAAATGACAGAAGAAACTTGAAAAGTCAGCATTTGGGAGTGCTGACGATTAAACATTTACAGGACATACGCCACTGCCTTCTGCTGTGGAAATGAGGCCATGTTGAGTTATGACACCCCACTGGCTCTCCGTGGGATCTGGGTCAGATATAGAGTCAGAACTGCCCCTGGGATTTTGATTTCTGCTTCTCTCTCTATACCATGTGCCCTCACCTAATAAGAAACTAAAATGAGGATCATGTTTTACAATCAGCAGGGTTAAAGCATCATTAGGCTATAATAACATAATCTGCAGCTTTGTAAAATAAAATATATACATAGCCAGTAACCTCAGTGAACACTGAATGACAGTGTTATACAATGTATCTAATTTGAGAAATAACAGGCCCAGATAGATGGGATTCATATAACTGAAGTCTGTGGTATAATAACTGACCACATCTTGTAGACTTCTATCTTATGAAAAAAAAGTCTCAATCTAAACATAGCATTAAACACCAAGCCGGGGTTATTAAATATCACAAGAGGTGAAGATAAATAATAATTCATAGTTTAATTTATATAACGCATATCTATGACTCATGGACATTTTACTGTAGCAGTAGATCAATTCACTTATTTTTGTACTACTTTAGTGTTTAAGGCAACCGTTTTTCATTCTTTTTTATAGAGCCATAGACATTAAGGTTTCAAACAGTATGTTTTTCTGAATTATTTCTTTAATAGAAAACAAAACATTATTTTTTTCCAATTCATGAGTGAAATTCTCGCGATATTTCCGCTACCTGAATAATCTTTTAGAAATATTGCCATCTGCTGGTGAAAGAAAATGTTCCAGTCGGTCTTGCACCACATCTGTTATCTTAACTTATTTTACATATCTTTAAGATTTATATTGTTTCGGCAGAAGAAACGTTAAATAATAATAATAATAATAATCGAGTGTGACGGAATGAGGTATGTTATCTTTGAACAGCTCTCTCTTCAATCCTGCACCCAGACACAATAATCATCCACGGCGCGCCCAGTGAACCAAAGGCATAATCAATCAATAACCAATCAATAATTACACGGCTATTGCCCTTTGTTATTACCATTGCTGTAAAGAGAATTTCTCTCTAAACGAGTAAGATCTCTAACACTTAAAATAAATATTGGGCTACATCCAGTTAGCAATTATTTTATACAAGCTATTACGATTAGAGATCTGTTTATATATTGTATTTTCAGTTCTATCGCTCCTCCTCACCCTACCCTTCTCTTTTATGGTAAGCAATACTGGTTATAAGTGTATTTAGACCTAATGCATTTATATTGAAGTGAACAACAATCTCTTAAACAGTACAGAATTAGAGCAGGATACATTAAATTAGTTTTTCAGATGGTGGTCTTGTTTTCAAAATCTTGATATTGAATTGATGGAAACAACTAAAACTATACTGTCTTAAATAGCAAGAATGATTCCACCTATCAAGAACGGTTAGACATTTTGGCCAGAACTAGCTGTGGAAGTAAGAGTTGACTAAGAGGAAGTAAGAACTTTTGTGGTTTTCTGTTTGAACAATAACCCATGAACATCCTCACTGTGATAGACTCACATGCTGTAGCCTACTGTATGAATGTACATGGGCTAATTAGCCTACTTTACAATTCAAAACATGTTTTTTTTTTTTGTCAAAACAAATCTAGTTGTATAAGACTGAAACATTTAAACAGGCATAATAAGTTTATATTTAAAGACATTTATTGTAATGGGGTGGATGCCAATTTTTGTTACTTGACAGTATTTGTTTTGGCTCTCAGATTCATGATGGCCTTCTCCATAAACCAAGATTTCTCAAACAGATTTGGAATAAAACTTGTATAAAATTTCAAACGAAATGACTCCAAGTATTCTGTACTTTCCATGACAGACCAGAAAATTATGTAATGCTATATGTTAAACATTAGATGGCAGTATTGGGTTGATTTAGTAAAGAAGTTTGGTCACTCACCCATTCTCACCATGTCACTGTTTAACGGTACAGTAACAGTATGTTTACATTGGCCTTTTTAGCACTACCTTTAAAAGTGCTGCTTTTAAAAATTGATGGCTCGCTAATATCTTACTTGTGTCCTATCTCATATCATAAATTGTGTTTAGGATTCTGAAATGCTGGCAGCCCTTCCAGACTACTTTTTAAAAGGTACCCAGCTTTTTTGAAAGATCTTTAATTACTGAACAACATTGCAACATCATTGATCAGTAAGACCAGCACCAAACCAGAAGCAAATCATGTATATATGTAATAAGCAATAATATAATATAATATAATATAATATAATATAATATAATATAATATAATATAATATAATATAATTTATATATACAAATTACAGACAGACACACACACACACACACACACACACACATATATATATATATATATATATATATATATATATATATATATATATATATATATATATATATATATATATATATATATATATATATATACAATTTAGATTATATTAATATAATTTTGAATATCTATACATTGATAATAATACATATAGAGGCTACTAATTCTTTGCTTAATTTGAATATTATGTTTTTATTATTTTATTTTTGATAATATAAGTTGTAATTTCTCGATGAATGCTAAAATAATAGATTAAAATAAAATTGCTCTATGCTAGACCAGCACTTAACCAACAATAGCAAACATATTTAAGCATCTGTCTCAAAGCTAGGTAAAATTGATAGAAAATATAGATGTAAATAGTATAGAAAAAAAGCTTATTATGCAGTATTATATATTTGTGCAATTTATGTCTAAGATCTATCTATCTAACTATCTATATAAAATACTAATCCTTTGCTAATAATTTTGTGTATTTTTTTTATTTATTTTTTTAGGCATTTAGTTAACAGTATAAGTTTTTCTTTTTGGATCAATGCTTCAAATAATAGATTAAAATAAAAGGTTACTCTATGCTTTCAATACTGAAGGCTCAGCCTAAAATTAGTCTTCCTATATAATGAATGAATGTGACTGTCTAGTTCCGACTTTGTCCTTTTCCAATCATAGACCATCATACATGCACATCCACACACACCCCTGTCCTTTTGTCACCAGGAAACCTGAGCTGCTGCTATTTGTGGTGCTGGCAGGATGCCGTAGCCATTACGGGCTGTCTGTGCAGCGGGCTCTCGTAGAGAACTATGGCTAGATGAGCCGCCACTGCACCACAGTGTGGACCGCTGCCAAAATGAACTCAGCAGCCTCTTTGGTTTGCCCTTTGGGTCAGCTTACACAGCAGTGCACCATTCTGCTGAAATCCCTGAATTAATGCAGAGAGGGAAGAAGAGGGGGAGGAATGACTCAAGCGAAAAAGGAGGTACACAAAATGGTGCTCACTTTTATTTGCTGTGTCAGAGTGGGGCAGACCAACACAAGGGGGTTTTACAAATGGGGATGAAATGTGAGAATGTTTGGGGGGGAGGGGTGACAGTCCTGTCCATGTGTTCACGTTCATTCATTTGGTGGTCTTCAAACAAACTTGGGTCCAATAGTGCACCCCTTTTTTTTAGGTTTGGGGTATTTCAGTCTCTGGGTTGTATCAGCTCTTCACTTTTTGACCTTGCCCTGGGCGGCCACAGCCTCCATGGCTTTGCGCACTGTTTCCTCGTCTCCCAGGAACTGCATGGGTTTGATGGGCTTCAGGTCTTTGTCCAGCTCATAGACGATGGGAATGCCTGTGGGCAGGTTCAGCTCCATGATGGCTGCATCTGACATGCCTGTAAACACAGGTGAACATCTTGTCACATACGCTGAGGTTTCAAAGCCTTGACCTTTTCTTTGACCCCTGTGACCTTTACTTCATACAGTGCATCACTCTCTAGGGGGAATGCAGAACCTTTTTGCTAAAAGGTTGTGCCTGTAACAGGAACCTCCTCATCTCTTCTGTGTATGAATGAGGGCTATAAATAGTCTCTGTATCATCTGGGATCATTGAAGCATGGTGGTCAGACACGTTCTGTGTGTCTGAATGCTATACTGTATGGATCTGTTCCTGTCTTGAACCTTGACATGCTCAGATAACTTAAAGTTCTATTATATAACATTACTCGCCTGCATGAGTCCCCTAAATAGTCTTTAAACGAAATGCTTGGTGGGATGATACTCACTCTCTAAGTGCTTGACGATACCACGGAGGCTGTTGCCATGGGCTGCTATTATGACGTTTTTGCCGGCCTTGATCTCGGGTACAATAACCTCATTCCAGAAAGGCAGGGCACGAGCGATGGTGTCCTTCAAGCTCTCGCAGGTGGGAAGCTCACCCTCTTTCAGACCCTTATATCGTCTTGACTGGTAAAAGAGGAATGGAACATGATCGAACTTGCAGTCATGCCACCATCAGTCTTGTGACGTAAAAGTAAAGTGCATGAATGAATTATGACAGAATTAAAGGTATGAATAGTTTTATATAGAAATAGTTTAACATTAACATATATAAATACAAATTTATATATAAAACATTTTAATGATTTTTTTTTATTATACATTAATTATATTATAATATTCAGTATATCTTATTATATTATGATTATAAAATATATAATTATATTATAAAGAATTGATAATATATATTTATATTTATATCCATCTTAATTGATATTATCTTAATATTTATCTTTAACATCTCTCTTACCTCACTGATGATCTTGTGGTATGGATGGTCCTTATCCATGGGAGGAGGGGGGATATCGAATGACCTGCGCCAGATCTTGACCTGCTCCTCTCCGTGCTTGGCTGCCGTCTCTGCCTTGTTCAGACCAGTCAGACCACCGTAGTGACGTTCATTCAGACGCCAGGTGCGCACTACAGGCAGCCACATCTGGTCTGTGACCTCCATGATGGTCCACAGAGTCTTGATAGCGCGCTTCAGAACGGAGGTGTAGCACACATCAAACTTCATGCCTGCTTCTTTGATGGCTTGAGCACCACGCTTTGCTTCCTCCAGACCCTTTTCACTGAGGTCTGCATCAAACCAGCCACAGAAACGGTTCTCCTGGTTCCAGGAGCTCTCGCCATGACGTACAATCACTAGACGATGAGCAGCAGCCATTCTGAAAGAATTTGGGTTTCACTACAGTACTTTCCGGACTAAACCCACCAAACACAGCCCTCTTTGCTGTTGTGCACACACTCTGTGACAGGCAGTGAGCCCTGCGTGCCTGTGCCATGCTCTTTTTATAGCATTCTGGTATGTGGCCTGTCATACATGTCATATCTATTCAGCTTTGAACCAATCACAGTGTTCCACTTTCAGAATGACAGCTGAACTTACCCATTGACTCTCATGTGTAAGGAGGTGGACCGGATATCTATCTACAGCTCGAAGGGCAGAGGTCATGAACAGATTCAAAATAGCAACATGACTTTTAAACTGAGAAGTGTGGAATAAAAGTGCAAAGATCAGAGTAAGCCTTTAATCTCAGAGGCTAGAAGAGGCCGTCAGTAAACACAGTAGCTCAAATGTAGAGAGAGAGAATGTACAGGCAACATAATGTAGAGTACATCAGGAGTTTCCAGGCTGAGGATTTAAGTATCCTGCTAATCTTTTAATAGCTAGTGATAATGAACTTCTTAATGTTATAAAGTATTATGTACGTATATAATGTTTTATTAAAGAAATTAACATATGTGTTAATGTAGTATTTATATGTGTATCTGTGTACAATAAAATATACCATGACCTTATTTTAAAAATCCTTTAGTTTATTTAACCTATGTGTTAATGCTATTTAAACACTATTTAAATCCCAATTTAGACACACACATACACACACACATAAATAAATAAAAAAATAAATAAATTCAGTCTGCATAAGGAAAAACATTCACTTTTCGTCATATTGTATGCACTACCTCTCATATCCAGCAGAGGCGATGGTGTGTTTCCACAGGTAAAGCACTGAAAATAGAGCTGTAACCATTTCTCTCTTCTTTTCCAACCCCACCTCCTCCCCTCTTCCTCTCTTCCTCCAGCTTTCATCTTTGTATCTGCAGTGGAAGCTGCGTGTGGTATGTATATGTTTGAGCCATTTACATACCATAAATAGGTTCATAATTAAATAATATGTAAAAATAAGACGACAAGGCACAAAAGCAAAGCATGATTTGCTTATTTTTTTACTTATTATGCAAATAATGCCCTTCACAGAGTGCATGAACGTATCAATTTAGGATTTTGTTTTATGATATTTCTAGAGTAAAAAATCTTATAATTTCTTAAAAAAAGTATATTAAACTCCTTGAAATGCACATTCAACTGCACATAGCGCTCTCTCTCTCTCTCTCTCGGTCTCTCTCCCTCTCCCTCTGCTATTGATACTGCATTGTCAGAGTTCAGAAAATCACTTGCGTCAGAGCTCCTTTCTGGCTATATAAGCTGCACTGACTGCAGTAGGAGCAGCAGATCAGTGTTTGAAGGCTGATCGAGCTGACTGTGGTACTGAGGCACAGAGCAGCTTGTCCTCGGAGCCATGAGTGCCGTCGGGTTTGACCCCTACTACTCGTCCTCTTACAGACGCTGGTATGCGGAGAGCAGCCCCCGGGTTTCTCAGCGTGGTCGTTCTCACACCACGTTCTCTGCCCAACCCCCTTCTCTCTCCTCAAGCCGTCTCCACTATGCTTCCCCCGGTCGGAGATCTGTCGGTCTGCTGCTAAGCAGCCCTGGCCGCTCAGTGGACATGGACATCAGCCATGCCGCCCAGGTAAGCTCCGAAGTCCGGGCAGTGCGAACTCAGGAGAGGGCCCAGCTGCAAGATCTCAATGACCGATTTGCAGGTTACATTGAGCGCGTCCATGAACTAGAACAGCAAAACCGTGCCCTGGAGGCTGAGCTGCTCCTGCTGAGGCAGAGGCATGTGGAGCCTTCCCGCCTGAGGGGCCTTTACGAGCAGGAGATCCGTGCTCTGAAAGCGGCCGTCGATGAGGCACGCATGGAGAGGCAGGCTGCACTGAGCCACCGAGAGAGTATGGAAAATGCGTTGCGGAGCCTGCAGGCCAGCTACGAGGAAGAGGTGGTTGCCCGCGAGGACACCGAAGGCAGGCTTCTGGAGGCCCGCAAGGAGGCCGACGACGGCGCTCTGGCTCAGGTGGAGCTGGAGAAAAAGGTTGATACGTTGCTAAATGAGTTGGCCTTCCTGAAGAAGGTCCATGAGGGTGAAATCTCAGAGTTGCAGGCCCAGATTCAATATGGAGCCCAGATCGCCATTGAGGCAGAGACTGCCAAGCCTGATTTGTCCAGTGCCCTACGTGACATCCGAGCCCAGTATGAGAAGCTGGCAGCCAAGAACATCCAGTCAGCTGAAGAATGGTTCCGTGGGAAGATGGGCCACCTGACAGAGAGTGTGGCACACCACACTGATGCAGTGAGGAACTCCAAGGATGAGGCGGGAGAGTATCGGCGCCAACTTCAGGCATGTGTCCTTGAGATTGATGCCTGCAAGGGGCTGAATGAGTCTCTGGAGAAGCAGCTGAGGGAGATGGAGGACAAGCAGAGTGCAGAGATTGCTGCCATGCAGGTTAGTTTTATTAACCACAATTTTGGGTAATTAGAGTTTTCAAATCATTATTTTGACACCCATCCTTCCCCATAGGATGCAATCGGTGACCTTGAGGATGAACTTCGAGCCACTAAGAGTGAAATGGCGAGATACCTTAAAGAGTACCAGGATCTTCTCAATGTCAAGATGGCCCTTGATATTGAGATAGCTGCTTACAGGTTAGAACCACTAATATAAGGTCAGAGTTTTGGACTCTGCTTCAGATTCATCACATGATCTTTTCTGGTTTTTGCAGGAAGTTGCTTGAGGGGGAGGAGTCTCGCTTCAATGTGGGTGTGGGAGGTTTGGTCGGTGCCTACTCTGTTGGTCCCGTCTATTCCCGACCCATGTTCTCACTGTCATCCCTGAGCTCTGGTGCCCCCTACCTGTTTGGATCCCGCCTGGTTAGTGCATCCCTCTCAGCCGATGAGGCTATCACATCCAGTCAAGCTCAAGAAGCTGCTGCCAGTCCTACTAAGGAAGTAGAAGAAGAGGAGAAAGTGGAGGAGGAGGAAGTAAAGGAAGAGGAAGTGGAAGAGAAGGAGGAAGAAGAAGAAACAAAGGAGGAAGAGGAAGGTAAGATTCAGATGCTGTTGTCATAATTAAGAATAATAATATTATATGATTCTAAACACTGACAAGAAGTGCATTACTAAATTACTGTTTTAAACAGGTGCTGAACAGGAAGAGGAAGCTGGAGCAGAGGAAGAGGAAGCTGCAGCAGAGGAAGAGGAAGCTGCAGCAGAGGAAGAGGAAACTGCAGCAGAGGAAGAAGAAAAAGGAGACAAGGAAGAGGAGACTGAAGAAAAAGATGATGTTAAAGGGGAAGAAGGGGAAGGAGATGAAAAAGAGGGAGATGGTAAAGAGGGTGAGCAGAAAGAGGGAGAGGAGGAAGAGGGAGAGAAAGGTGAGGAGGAGGAAGTGGCTGCAGAGGAGGATACTGAGACAGAGAAAAGTGAGGAGAAAGCTGACACAAGTGCTGATAAGCCCAAAGAGGATACAGAGACAGACAAGGAAGACACTAAAACAGAAAAAGACAAGGTAGAGAAGGAAACCGAGAAGGCAAAAGTTGAGCCTAAGGCTGAAAAAACCAAAGAGGAAGTCAAAACTGAACCAGCCAAAGAGAAAGCCAAGGAGAAAAGTGAACCTGTACCTGAACCAGAGTCAAAGGATAAAGGGAAGGAAGAGCCAGAGAAACCCAAAGCTAAAGAAAAGGCAGAGCCAGAAAAGCCGAAGGGAAAAGATGAAGGTGAGAAAGGCAAGAGTGAGAAAAAGGAAAGTGTAAAGCAGGAAAAGGGAAAAGAGGAGGCTGAGAAACCCAAGGGGAAGAAGTAATGAGTATGATCTTTAAAAGCACAAATATCAGTAGCCTGACCTGCTTCTCTAGTTCTCCTTAAGTCTATATCTATTAACATGCCTTGATCAATGGTGCTCAGAGCAAACTGCAATACAATGTTTGAAACCACAGTCAACTTTATCAGCATTTAAAACATAATGATTGTCTGATGTCGCTGTTGATGATCTACATATCTGAGTGAATGTATGCTTGTGAAGTAGATTATATTTTTGAATGAAGCATCGGTCTTGCAATTGTAAAAAAAGTGAATATTTGCTGCCAGTGCAATAAAAACATGCTTCTTGATGATCCAAAAAATTTGGTGGGTTTTTTTTTTATATTATTTGTGGGTGAAATAATTTGTGATAGTTTCCCTACTCAAAGGGTTCTTTAATGGATGTCTTTAGACATTTGAAGCAAATTTGAATCTTAAATAAGAAAGTTATAAATCTGCAATATTTTTAAGTGTAATTTTTTTTTTTTTTTTTTTTTTAAATGCAGAATGCCAGTGAAACATTTATTTAAAACTTTACTCATCGAGTGACCTTTACTTTATCTGTTGCTGTATACACCTTTTAAAAATTTTAAAAAGTACCTCTAAAAGGTACAACTTAATTTATACAGAACCATTTAATACTATTCTTTTCAGAAAACATATGTGCAAATACACATGCACATACATCGGAAGTTAAAACTGAGAGGATATAAAAGTACACAGAAACCAAAGTGTAACCTGGGTCATGTTGCTGAACAAGTTCAATGTAAAATAGACAGTCATTACTGTCTGTTAAATTTAGGATACTTCCTTTGAAAAGACTTTTCAGAATTTTATTTATCAGCATTAGATACAGTACAAGATAATACAAAATACACCCAAATTACTAGTGAATCAACATACATTTCCGTGTTGCTGTGCCCAAATTTCACACCTTGTGCTGCACAAATAGTTCACAGAACTTGTGGTGCGTTTTTCATGAGTAATTTGTAGCAGTATCAAGGAACAAAGCCCTGGGATGTATATGTAAATAATCACATTTACATTTAGTCATTTAGCAGGCACTTTTATCCAAAGTGACTTACAAAGCAGGACAATAGAAGCAATCAAAACCAATAAAAATAATTCTGAAAATGTTTTTGAATAGACAGGAAAGACAAAAACACTTTGATTAATGTCGTTTTATCACTTTAGTTTTTAAATTATGAATCACATTCAATGGAATTCCATTATGAACGTCCAATGTAAAAGCATTTATATTAGTATATCTCTGATGGTGCAATCTCAGCCTGCAATGCAGCAACATTTTCCCAATAAATTCTCATATACAGCTGCTAGTATGGGCAATTACTGTCATGTTATTGCATTCGGTAGATGTCTCGCAGATGATCCAACAAAATATACAATAAAAACAAAAACAGTACTACATATACTGTTGATGTAAATCATTTTTGGCAGAACTTTAAGTTGCTGATCTTGTATAAAACCAAAATGAGACGAATCTCAATATCAAGATTTTTTAAATAAATATTTTAAGTTGAACAAAAAAACAAACAGTATGTTACCAGTTTTGTGAAAAGTCAACATTACTGTTACATTTTAGTCACCTGACCTGTCCCAACAGTTAAAAAGTGTCTAAAGGAAGTGAGGTGGCTGTTCTTACCTCTCTAAATGGCCTGATATAACTTATAAAAATGTATTTGACGAAAATAATTTCAATAAAATTAAAACTTAGCCATAGATATGCCACGTTCATCCATTGTTTCCCATTATTTTTAAAAGATTAGTGCTTTTTAAAGATATTTACAACTTGATGACTGTAATTTTTAGCACAAACTTCACTCAGGAAATCACTCAGAACGTTAACTAAATCGCTGTAGTTTAATATTTTTCACCATTAAGTAAGTATGCTCATATGTAAACCACACTCACAAATAATGTTCCTAAAAATTCATGCATACAAATAAACACCAAACACCTGAGAAAAAAGACACGGCAAAGTAAATAGTGTATTTTAATATGGTGTTTATTGAGCAAATACTGCTGAGAAATTCATTCAGATGAACAAAGTCATGGGACTGCAAACGGTAGCACCTCTTTAACGGCAAGTGATTAAATTCAAGTCAATTCTATGCATACATGAATGTGTGTGCACACTGACAGGTTTATTTTCAAATGCACTCATCAGGTAAACATAACTGACAACGGTAAAAAGCATGTTTAAGGCTAAGAGTTTCTTAGTTGCTTAAGTGTATATGACCATGGGCAATTTTCACCATCGTCTTCGTCCTTTTTTACATTTTTGGCTCAGTTTGTGTCCTCGTGATAATATTTATAAGGCTACTTTTGTCAGAACACATGTCTCTACACCCCTCATTGCTCAAAACCAAAGTAAATGTCATTCCCCACCACTCTGTGAATATTTTATATTATTGTCATACATAGGGTGCTCAAAAAACTAGGAGCATACTTCCCCCTGAGCTGGCATGCAGATGCCACAATCAAGTGACCGCCCCCCTCCCCCAGGTATTGCAGTTTGAAAGAAAGTGAAGTGAGTCCCGGCATCCCGGACAACATATGCAGCAGAACCCATTTAAAGCTGTCACTCAACATGCATTTTTTTTAGCTTCTAGCCGCATCTTATGGCTTCTCTCTATGCTTGTTTTTGTTTCAGTGTGGTTAATGGAATACAACTGTTGAGCTTTATGATTTCTTTGTTATGTTAGTGTTGTGTCGATTGCTTGATATGCTTCCTCTTCAGTTGGTTAGAGCTGGACACAATGGTCTAATCTGCTTCAGTGGCCTTCACTTCCTTCTTCTCCACAGTTTTGGAGACCACCTTCTCCTGGATGGTTTCCTCCACCGCATCTCCTGTCTCAGTGACGGTAACCGTTTTTGTGACTTGCTTGACTCCACCTTCCCCAGTGGTGATGGTCTCCACTGTTTTGGTGATCACCACCCTCTGGCTTGCTTCATCTTTGGTTGGGCTCTCATCTACTCCGTTGGAGATCACCTCCTTCTTATCAGACTCTTTCTTCTCGTCTTTCTTACCCGTGTCTCCGTTCACAGTTGCCTCTTTCTTTTTATCTTCAGGCTCTTTTTCTGGTTCACTCTTTTTAGTGGCTTTCTCCTCTGCTGGCTTTGGGGAATCTTCTTTAATTTCTTCTTTCGGTGGCTCTGGCTTTGGGGCCTCTTTCTTGGGTGGTTCTGCCTTAGGACTCTCAGTCTTGGGAGACTCACTTTTGGGGGCTTCCTTTTTTGGAGCCTCTGTCTTAGGTGATTCCTCCTTCGGGCTTTCACTCTTTGGACTCTCACTCTTTGGAGATTCTGATTTAGGCATCTCTGTCTTGGTTTCCGTCACAGCTGCTGTTTCTTTCTCAGATTTGGGCTCTTCCTTCTCCTCTTTTCCCTTCTTGTCTTCTTTTGCAGCTTCTGCTTCTACTTTCTTAGGCTGCTCCTTTGCTTCTGGTTTTTTTTCACCAGTTGATCCTTTGTCATCTTTCTCATCACCCTCTTCCTCTCCTTCTTCTTCTCCTCCGCTGGTCTGCTTCTCCTCTGCTTTTTCACTCTCAGGAGAGGCCTTTGCTTCGGGTGATTTAGTTTCCTCTGTTTCCTCCTCTGCATCTTCCTCTTTCTTTTCCTCCTCACCCTCCTCTCCTTTCTCTTCCTCTTCATCACCCTTTCCAGCTTCTTCTTCTTCACCTTCCTCTTTCTCTCCCTGCTCTTCATCCTCAGCAGGGGCTCCAGAAGCTACTTTGGCTTGGGTAGAGGCAACCACCTCCTCCTCTCCTTCTCCTTCCTCCTCACCTTCACCTTCCTCTCCTTTCTCTCCTTCCTCCTCACCACCTTCTTCATCCTTACCCTCAGCCTCTCCCTCCTCCTCTCCTTCTTCTTTTCCCTTGGCAGCTGACAACTCTTCTGCCATCTCAGCCAAAACCTCATCCATCTCTGACTTCTCATCCTCCACCCTGGTCTCCTCGATGATCTCCTCTACAAATTTGTGCTGCACTTTAAGCTTCGGAGGCTCACTTTTGACCTTGGGGCCTTTGGTGACGGCCTGGCGATATGGGAAAGTGCTAAAGTGGCTCTCCTCACCTTCAAGAAGTTTTCTACATAAAGAGAAAAGGCACAGAAGAAGAAGATACAATTGTGATTTAGGATATTATTAAAATTACATAACATGTTGACATGTCTCTGAAAAATGCATGGCTATATAATTTGCCAAAATAGAGATAATTAAGTGTTAAAGAAATGCTGTTTTTATTTTGCATAAAATAATATATATTCTCATTTTCATATTTGCATTGATAAATATTGAAATAGCGATATATTAAATGTTAATGGTTAATAAATATGAAATAGAAAATTAGCATGATTATTTTAATAATAAATTATAATATTAATAACTAAAAATAAAAGGTATTTACACCATATACTATTTTGCTGAATATATCCCACTCTTACCTGTATGCAGCAATCTCTATATCTAGTGCCATTTTGACATTCAAGAGGTCCTGGTATTCACGAAGATGCCTTGCCATCTCCCATTTCGTGCTCTTGAGTTCATTCTCCATCTGATGGATGGTTTCCTAGTGCGTCAGACACAATATTGTAACAGTTTAGTCAAATAAATCTGTTTCTGAAGACAGGAACAATTGTTGTATTCTCTAGATAATCTCAATATCATTTGTGTGTGTGTGTGTATTCCTGGCATAATACAATGAACTTCTTGTGTCTATCATGCTAATGCTCTCACGGTACCAATTAAGTTACAATTCACAGTATCCCTGTATGGCTTCAAGGGCAACCATTAGGTGCATTCAGTCTGTGTATGAGGTGATTCCAGGACACAGCCAATGAGCGAACCCTGCTTCTGCTCTGACTCAGCAAGAGCAGGGAGAGACTGCATTGTGGGTGTTTGCCTCAACCTTAACCCTTTCTAAAACCATTTCACTGCACCTATGATGTAATGAAGCATCATATGCAAATCCTCTTGTGGATGACGAGTCTGTTTCTCTGCTTTCCACAGTGAGCTCTGATTTCATGATTGATGATAGCTGCAGCACATTTTAACAGCCAAATTGATTTATGATGCATCGCCAGTACAAATGTAGCAAGGCTCCAAACATTGTTCACCCCAATATTCAGAGTAGTAGTCTACCAGTATGAGTTTTAAACTGCAAATGAGGAACATTATTTTGATTTTCAACAAAAATATACACTATTAAATATAGTAACTGTTTGATACTATTGTTTTGCAACTTTCATTGCACTTTTAAGCACTTATAAAATGCAAGTTTGGAAGAATGCACGTTTGTTTAAATGGCAAAACAAACGTTATGCTTAATGTTTAGAGCATGCGATGATGTACCTGAAGACTCGCAATGTCATTGTTGTGTCGGTCCTCTATGTCGTTCAGCTGCCTCTCCAGAGACTCTTTGGTTCCTCGGACAGACTCCAACTCGATGGTTTTGGACTGTAACTGACGGCGATAATCTGAGATCTCGTCCCGTGCAGATTTGATGGCGCTTTTATTTTGCTCGGCGGCCTCCGAGAGTTTCGCGTAGCGGCACACGAACCAGTCTTCCACCTGCTGGAGGTTTTGCGTCGAGTGGCCCTCCAGCTGCGAGCGAATCTCGCGCAGCGCTTCAGTGATATCCGCCTTCTGGTAGTCCCTCTTCTCCACGGTGATCTGCGACTCCTGCACCTGAGCCAACAGATCGCTCATCTCCTCTTGGTGGTTGTTGCGGATAAACGCGATCTCGTCCTGCAGGGACTGCACTTTCTTCTCCATCTCTGCTTTGACGAGTGCTGAGTCACCCATGTCCTTCTTCAAGGCACGGACGATCGCCTCCGTCTCTTCTCTGATGCGGGCTTCCTCGTCGAAGCGGTCCCTGAGGCGCTGGATGTCTTCTTCAATGTGATCGGTGTCCAGTTGGATCTGTGCCTTCTCGTGGTGGATCTGCTCCAGCATGGAGCGCAACTCCTGCAGCTCTTGGTCGTAAAGTTCGCCCAGTTGAGACTGCGACACCTGCTTCTGCCGCAGTGCCTGGATCTCCGCGTCGATCTGCTTGTTCTGCTGCTCCAGAAAGTGCACCTTGTCGATGTAGCCGGCAAAGCGGTCGTTGAGTCCCTGGAGTTGTTCCTTTTCATTGGAGCGCTTGTAGTCTCCACTGAGGATGGAGGTCTGAGTGAAATCATGGCTGTCGGTGGCGCTCAGAACTGTTGAGCCATAAGCTCGCGCCACCGGGACGTTGAAGGTCCTCTTGTACGAAGAAGAACTCGGGCTTGGCCGCGACCAGGACTGGGAGCGGAACCCGCTGGAAGGGCTCGAGTAGCTCGTCCTGGTTTCCACCACCCTCCGGTAGGGGCTTCCCATAGTGTCTATCGAATAACTCATCCGGACGGACGGGGTTTGAACGTGTAGATGAATAGAAGAAGTGTGAGGTAAAGTAGTGTATAGGTGCAGTGTGTGTGGCTCTCTCAGCGCTGGATAGCCGCTCTACCTGCATTTATATACTCCAGTGGCTATTGCGAAAAAGCTGGATGTGGGAGGGTCCTGCTCGCTACTCTTATTTTTATCAGTGTTTCAGCTTCATGGTCACACATAACGAGTGATTGGGTGGCTAATCCAGAGTGCGATATATTCAGTGACTTAAATAAAATAACTTTCAAAAATGTTTTCTGTTTGTAATTGAAAGGACACTAAAAGTCTGTGGTGTTTAATCTAGGTTTATAATAAAATGATTGAAACATTTTTTATTTTTAATTATAATAAAATTTAAACATTTTATCAGCCATCAAATGTTTATAAACGCAGACAACATTTTAATCTAAAATGAATATGCACTTTTAAGACGCTCCCTGACCAACCTTTTCTGTTTATACACCCTAAAGCTCAATTATTCGAGCCATGGGTGAATATGAACCGCGTAAAAGTAAAATATCTTACAAAATATAGCAATGTTGTTTTGGATAGAAATGCAATATGGTTATAGGGCTACATTTACAGTCGACGTGACATCATTGGTAGAGTCCCTCGGTCAGACAGAGTCTGAGCACGCAGCCCAATCACTGACTGAGCGTCTACAGTCAGCACCAAGGACAGCGGCCCGTATCAGACACATTCAAGGGCGTTTGGCTGGACTGTGGTGTGCAAATCTTTCTATGCAGTTACATTCTTTTCTTTTTTAAATTTGACATTGCGGAGTATATGAAATTGAATGATACTTAAAGTTTTTTTTATTTCTTACAATAAATAACTGAACAGGGGTTTGATTTTCAATGTGCCTTGCACTGCAAAATCATAGATGTCTGTAGAACTAATTTATTTAAAAGAAATGTCTTCAGTGAATTTAAAATTTTTACGATGCCATGCTATTCCTGAAGTTGCGAATTACTAGAAATTAGTAAATCAGTAAGTTATATGGTAAGTTAACAACAACAAAAAAATAAAAATAAGGAAAAAAAGACAATAATCCAGTAAATACATTATTTAAATTATTTATTTACTTAGTATCTTTTTTTTTACATTGTTGTATTCATTTAAAACATATTTCAAATAGACAATAACATGCAATCATAATTAAATAACATTATGTCTTAACATTAATAATTATTCAAATAATTCAACCATGATGTTTATTTTGTTAACATTATATTACTTTTATTGTATTATATCTTTGAAGTTTGTAGGAATTCGAAATACTTTCGGAAGCACCGTTCTGGTCTGCTGCAAACCATTATTTGTGTAACATTTTTGGTTTTTTTGCTTGTTAATGAATGACTTTTTTCTATAAACCAGAATCCTGCCTTTTCAGAATAAACAAAAAATACATGTCACGTTGGACTGGGACATGTCCAATAGTGCTGACTGCCTCAAAAGAATGCCTTCTATAGAAAGCACTCTACTTTTATTGAATTTATTTGCTTCACATGGCCAGGCTTTTAATTTATATGATAAACTAAAGGACATATGACACATCTGCTGATATGATCTCCCTCTTTCTAATGAAACCTGAGGAAAATGAGTTGGATGGCTTTAAAATAGGCTCACAATACTCAGAAATACCAAGAACGCAAAATGCTTTTCAAAAACATTTTAAAGTTTTAATATTATTATTATCTATTTGAGCATACAAGAGTGTTGAGATGGTAATTGATTGACCAAGAACTGCAGTTGCTGTAGATAATTCAACCATTTGGAACTATGCAGTGCTGAAAGTCGTTTGACCCTGTACAGACATCTAGCATTAGCAACCGTTAATTCCCTGTTTTTCTCATTGCTCAGCACAGATATTAATTGTATCACCGAAAATGTAAAATGATTCATAGCAATGTTCCAAACCATTCCTATTGAACCATGAGAGGACGATGAATTTGTCCCCCTGAGTGGACTAAAATTAGATATTTCCAATTAATTATATGACTTATTCTATTTGCTTTTAACATTGGATTTGTGTCCGAGCATTAATGTGAAGCCAGATTTAGCCTGTGTGCAATCATTCAGAGCAGCAGAAGAAGAGCTCCTGAACTCAGTGACCTTATTTCTCAACTGTCCAGCCCTGAGTAAAGAACATCCCTTCAAAATGTGCAAATCATCCCTGAAGAGCTGGGCGCCTGTCACTCAGGGTGCTTTTGTGGCCACACACATCAGTGTGGTTTAAAATTCAATGCAGGCCTCCAGTAATGCTGCTAAGCACGCCCTTAAAGTATCAGCCTTCTGTGATGCTTTATTATAAATCCAGCTATAACGTGTCTACATTACGAGCAGGGAACTCCGAATCGGTATGACAGCAATGAGGAACGTACACAGAAAAGCCTGTGATTTATCAATTAATAATACTAGAAGGAGGTATACAGTGCATTAGTGGAGTGAAATGAACACAAATGTAAATGGATCAAATGGGATCTTTTCATGTGAATATTTCTGGTGCAAAACAAAACAAAAATCGGATTGGATTGCAAGATAAGCTCTGGTGCAAATGCAAAGTAGTGGTGCAGGAAATATAGTTGATACTGATTTAAATCACTTGAGGGCCCTGTTGTTAAGTCAGCCCTGAAGGGATTCTTTTGCTCAGTTCCTTCTCCTGACGAGACCGGATGACTCAGCAGAAATCTGTAGACAATGTGAGAATTGCTTTATGTCTGAAAGCATTTGGAAATACATTGATCTGGGTAATTCATGACTCATTCAAGGTCCCACCTAACATCAAACTAAACATTTTCCATTCCTTGCTGTGTTTTTCTGCCAGTCATGTTTTTATTCATGAGAGTTCGAGAAAGGGTTAATGTGTGTGTTGGCACTGAAAGTGTGTGTAAGTGATGGAGAGACCCCTGCTGGTCTCTTTTTAGCTGTGATTTATGACCTTATTCTCATCAGCCCCTTGAGGTGGTTAGCAGAACAAAGATGTTGGGAGTCAGCATATCGATGTGGAAGCAGAGCAGCATCATATGAGCAGAGAGCCTTAACGATCTATGTCATGCACAAAATCCTACCCTGATTAGACACACCTTAAACATGTGTATATACTCATGCAGTCAATGCACTTGTGAGTTGGTGAAACAAAAAAGTGCTTGAACATCACATCTCCATATACTAGAACTGTAGTAGATTTTATAAGGACCATGAGTAAAATTCTGTCCTGGTCTCCCTAATCAAACACGCCTGTGATCAGCTAAGTAGCAGAGACTAGATTTGAATGCTTGCTAAGCATCCCAGGATAGGGCTTTCTATAGGATAAAATGATGACAGGAGAAACTGTGTGTTCATTTAGCTCTCCCCCGGGAGTGTGAATGACTAGTTGCAGTTTTCCTCACAGTTACTGAACACACTCCCTGACCCCACACCTGCAGTGGATGAGTAGCAGAAACCCACTCCTTGCGAAATCAGAAACGGTTGTAACAAACTAAAATGCAAAATAGATTGTGTTAAACACCATCAAAACTATGGACTCATTGTGTCTTGTTTTTTAAAGTTTCAATTAGTCAGCTGTCATCTTTACCTTCTCATTACTTCAACATACATACTTTTACAGCAAATACCAAGCCAGAGGAGTAGAGGTTAGGTTAGCCGTATTTTAGGGGTTGCAGATCTCACTTGGGGGGGGGGGGGGCATTAGTCTGTAAGCTGAGTCACATCTCCCTCATGGACATCATCAGGTTGGAGGATGTGATGTGATGATGTCATATAGTGAGGGGAGGGGGAGGGGATAGAAAAGGGAGGGGTTGCCCAGGATACGCGGTTTATCTGCAATGCATCAGCAGCTTCCTCTCCGTTTTCCTTCTCCCCTTCCTTTCTTTCTGAATATCATCCTTAAGCTATTGATAATGCAATACATGCCACTACTGATTAATTAATATTTTCCTAGAAATTCTGAATTTTTTATTACTTCTGCAAATCGGGCGGAGTTTAGCATTTATTTGTGTCTCAAAATTAGCCTGCTCTGTGTGTGGACCCCTCTGTCATGTGACCTGACTAACCAATCCAAACTTGAGTCCTTCATCAGGTGAGAGCGTTCGAGGAGTGTCATCGCATTGCTGATGTCTGTGACGACAAATCGTCCCTCTCTGGGGACAGGAAAGGAGACCGCTTACCCTTCATAGATTAGATTAGCCAACAAGAGATGACTTTCAGCAGAAATGGATTGGGATACATGCATGCATGCACGCACACAAATACACTTGTATGGACACCTGCTGTCTTTATGTATGTGCAACTATCTAAATGATGCTGTAACTAAGGTGTTTTTTAATTGCACATCTTTAAATATTCTTCATATGACTAGTTTTAGAGGCTAAATATGTGCACTGATCAGTCATTGTATCATAAGAATGTGGAAGGCTTGCTTTACTTTTTGATAAAATGACTTTAACCAGCAGACTAAAACAAATGATAGCAATAAGGCATGATAAATGAGAGAGAGAAAGTCTGCGACATAAAAAAGTCTCCCTGCTCTGAGATGTCTTACATATAATCACATTTTGTCACACATGCTCTTTTGGGCCCATTGCTGCGGTTGTGTGTTTGTGTGTGAAGTTATTCCTACTTGAACCATGAGCCAATTCTTTTGGGTATTTTGTTATGCAGAACTAGTTCTTAGTTCTCTGTACTATAAATGTAGACCCGAAAGATGAATTTGTTGCATCATTTGCTTTGCAGTTTTCCTTTGGAGTCTTTTCTCTCTTGCAAATGCATTTTAATATTATTACTATTTTCTAAATAACTTTTTATAGTTTTTTTTTTTTTAAAGAAATCTCTTTAAGATTGCATTTATTTTCGATGTTTCATGATTCTTCAGAAATCATTCTAAAATGCTGATTTGCTGCTGAAGAATCTTATTATTATCAGTGTTGAAACAGTTGCTGCTTAATATTTTCTAAGCTGCATCTGGCACAAAAAAGGTAAATGTACACCAAGGGATCAAGATTTGAACCGCAACTATTCAAAATATGCTGAAAAAGAGCTGAACGTGTTCATTTCAGATGTTTCAGTGTAGGCCTACTATTCACTGTAACTGTAATATGAGGCCATGTTTTATTTATTTTGCATCAAATAACCCATGAAACAGTGGAACTAGAGAAGGTCCACAGATAGCAATTGCTTCACCTGCTTGTCAGAGCTGCGGTCCATGCCAGGATCAAGTTCAATACATTTGTCCTAGCATATAGTCAACGTCAAACAATGTCTTAGAAATGCCTAGAAACATGACTCGCCCACACTGTCAGTCACCTCTCACAAACCAAACTGCATGAGCAACTAATAAGATTAATAATTAATTGCACTGAGAAGAGGAATAAACTATTGATTATATAATACGTTTGTTCAACTCTTTAAGAGACCACAAGGAAAAATGAAAAGGGTAGGGATCATAAACCTTTTACTCTTTTGATTTAAACAGCTGGGAGTCCAGTGACTCCACCGAATGTAAGCAGATTTAAATGTCTAAAGCAGACAACCATCTACACGATAAAACACAAGATAATCAATTCCTTAAGCCACATGCATATAAATGATTTTTTATACCACAATTGTTTATGATGTTAGTAGTTAGAGGGTGTGTGATCCACACTTAATGTATTCATAAAAGACTACATAATATACTTCCCCTCTTGGACTTTGGCTTAAGACAGTGTTCTCTAATTCAATTATGTACTAAATATGTATATAAAAAAAGCACTCCACAACATAAGCCTGAGAACAAATGCCCTATTTTAAATTCTTAAGCTATATGTAAAATATTAATAAGAAAAGGTAGCAAATGAGTTTGTGAAGCACGGAAAACCTAGATTTGCAATATACATTGAAATTTAGACAGAATGCACAAAAATAATAAAAAGAAAAAAACTAATTTGATAGGATTAAACGTATAAAAAAGATCCGATTTTGAAAAAAAAAAAGCTGTCATTGGGGCAGTACCATTTCACAGGTGCTATTATGTACCTTTTGGGCACTTATATGCATCCTTTAGGAACAAAAGAGTAGCTTTTGAATAGGTACCACCCCAGCGACAGCTTTTTTTCTGAGAGTGCAAAGAATCAGATTGAATCCAGCTTTTTATGAACAGCTATAAAAAAAAATGTGATGGTAGGCATTAATTTTTCAGCATTTTTCATTGCCTTCATTATTTAAACATATTTATTTTATTAAAAAAAAATAAAAAGTATTGTCTTACACCTTTATATGGAAGAAATCAAACTTGCTCAGCTGTATAAGCAGGATAATATTATATCAAGACATAATATTTAATTGTACATTTCAAATATGTCTAACATGTCCGAAAATGTGGTATGGTATAGCACAGCACAGCACAATATAATACAGCATTGCATTTATTGTTCACCCCATGTGCTATGCAGTTTTATGATGTCCTGGATTATATTGAGCTGTGTTGCACTTTCAATATATATTATATTGTGCTGTGCTGTGCTATACCATCCGTTGCTTAACTCTGCTGCGTGGCCTGTCTTGTAACTGTTAAAGAGGTGGCCCCATTGTCTCATATATTCTTAGAAAAAAAAACCTAGTACAAGATTTGTCACTGGGACAGTACCCTTTTAAAAGCTTTGTGTCTTATTTATCCTTACATCATTCATATTAATACCTTACAAATACTTATTGTTACCTAAATATACACATTAGTATATAAATGGTACATATTAGTACCTTTTACATGTCCAATATGTCTGCATTTTTTGTTTCTTGTATGGGCTCTCTGCCTGCAAGCAGCTTCTATCTATCAGTATGTAACAGAACAAACAGATCTCCCCAGTTTCATCTCAGTAATTAGTTTTTGTCTTGGCTAGAGCCAGTTAGATAATGAATGTTTACACAGACAAGCTCAACATGCCAGGAGTTTCTGAAATGAACTTGGACTGTTTTCTTCAACCACCTCTTCCTCTATTACATAAAAATGATGTCAGAATATAAAACATACTCTTATCCATGTGAAAAGTATAATTTTGCAGCATTTCCCTGGGGAGCAGGAGGAGTATGTGTGAATTAGATCACTGCAGAAACAGGTGATGGTGGAGACATTGAATTTTCCATATAGGGTGATGCCACTGGACAGGTGCTGTACTGACTTTGAGATATCTACATTCACTTTCTCCTTCCTGCAGGCGCAGTATCAGATATATATTTAAAAATTGTAATGCAATGCTGTCTCACCTCGCGGGGTTAGGGAGATATATTGATGTGATTAGTTTTATGGCAGCAAGGGGCAGCAAACCTGTCTCACTGCAGCCATTGAGTCGCACCTAGAAAACCCAGCTGGCCCACAATAACATGCAAATTAAAGAACTAATAGAATCAAAGAAACATAATGTGGTTTAATGTAATGCAAGTCATGCTGCAACAATAAAGCACAGATCATCTCTACAATAACCAGCCACTGCATGCCTGAAAATATGCCAAATAACACTGTACAAATAAGAATATTGTAGCTGATATTTTATTACTTTATCAGTCAAATCAATTATAGGGAGCACAACATGCTATATTTATGTTATTATTGTTAAATGTTTTATTGGTGTTCCAAATAAACAAATTTTGTAAAGTGAAGTGAAGTACTGCAGAAATGTGAACGGAAACCCAGCTAAGGTTTCTGCTGCTGTTGGCTCTGGACCGGTCTGAGCTGGGGGGAAATGTGCTGTGTCCACAGGCCCGCTAGCTGATATCTGATGTGAGATGGAGGTGTAATTGATAATGGTGCAGCCTCTTTTCTGCACTGCAGAGCTGCTTTACTTCCTGTGTGTTCATCTAAGCCTGTGTTTGTGTGTGAGAGATTTTCTTTTGGTGGTGCTGTGTTACATTCAGCTACAGATAATGCCGCCCTCTGTTGGGCAGCGAGAGCACTGGTCCACTAGTGCTGACTTGCATACTTGAAAAATTCTGCTGAGACAGCTGCATAAGAAGAGAGCATACTGGTTTCATCTCCATAAATGGTTTCAATACATAGTTGCATATTTCTCATAAGAGCCAGAGCTAGAGCTGTCTGTGGGCTATGAGTTGATTTGAGGTGACCTTGGGAAAATGCATTCTCTGGAAGAATGGACAGAGGGAGGAATATTGCTTAGTGGAAAACGTGAGAAACTGAGGGGAAATGGGAGGGAGAGGGAGAAGAGTAAGAGAGAGAATAAGACAAAAGGAATTAAGTGTTATTTGTGTTGTTCCATCTTCTTGCTTTCACACTCAATATGGAGATACAGACATATTAACTTTTTTGAAGTGAGAAAAATAGATTAAAACTAAATTTGTATTATTTAATATTTAGCAGATCAGCATTAAGTCTTAGGAAAATGTGTCATATTTAGCACTGCAAGAATGTTATAAAAATGATTTGAAGTACCACAAAACCACTGACTTCATCTATACTGGAGTCTAAATGTTTAAGACTTAGGCTACAATAATAAGTTGTACTTTAGGTTTTTATATGATGGAATCAAGTGAATAATTAACTAGAACTAAAAAAGGAGCGGCAAACAAAGCAGTGAACAGAAGGAATGGCACACAGTGATGCAGGAGGAGGTTCTGGAGGAGGACGACAAACAAAATCCTGGGAGTTGCTGGTAAAGGAGATGACCAGCGAGGAGCCTTGAGCAGGAGGAGCATGTGGCTCTTCAGAGTCCAGCCACTGCAGAGTCGATGGAGGGAGGAGCCAAGGTGGAGGCCATGGTGGTGATTGAGACGACACTGATGGAGGAGCCCCGGGATGGAGAGCCAAAAAGCCAGGGTTACACCGTGGGTCCAGAGGGCCAAGGTGGGGTCGGTGGCTTCTGCGACTGAGGAGGAGATCCAGAAGACCATAGTGCAGCCAGAGCGACTGAGGACCAAGGAGGAGCTGGAGGGAAGGACAAGCCGGACAGAGCCAGAGGAATTGAGGGATGAGGTAAAGCCAGAGGTGTGGAATCCCATATAGACAAATGGTCGACAACTGACCAAGGTAGAGCTGGAGGGATGAAGTAGCCTGGTGTAGCCAGAGGGAAGACAGGTCACAGTAGAGATGAGGCTGCTAGGAGCCAAGGTGGAGCCACTGGGTCGAAGGGCCGAGGTGGAATCCAGGACTCTGAGGCTGAAGGTGGAGACAGGGGATCTTCAAGCCAAGGCAGAGCTGGAGACTTGAAACCCCCAAAGCAAGACAAGGCTCCAGGATGGTGCCATCTTAGGTTGAGCTGAGAGGCTTACAGAAACCAGTGGAGACATGGCAGCAGAACTGCAAATATATAGAGAGGCTGCAGAGGGAAGCTGGGCGGGAACACAGGGGGCTCAGGAGATTCAGGGCTGGACAGAACTATTGGGAAGACAGATACAGGGCAACACATGAAATTATCCACTTCAACATTATCCAAAATGCTTCCAGAGAACAGCTGTAGCTCACTTCAGCAGTAGGATGTGGACGGAGCTTCTTTTCATTCCCTCATACTCCACCACTACTACCTCCAGCATGTATGGTGTTGCCGGCTCACACATCTGGTCAGACGCTTCAGTCGGCTAAGGCTCATGACATGCTCAGTCACTTCTTCTCACGCTGGCTCTTCAGTCGTGTCGTGGTGGGCTCAGGAAGACGTTCTGTGTTGTTGGGTGATGGTTGGATAGGCTCTAGATTTGCCTCAAACTGCAGGTTGAGCCACATAAAACTAAATCTGTGTGGTGCTATTTAGGCCAGCATGCAGTAATGAGCAAAGGCCCTCATCCGGGAAGGTGGCCTGATGTGCGAGGCCTCAAGGCACAGCAGGTTAATGGTGGCAAAGTGATTCATAGACAAAAAAACACTGACAAAAATAAAAAATAACAACTACATTTGGGCACACTGTTTCTTCCTTTAGGTCGGGTCTTCTGTCACAAGTTTGTTTGGCAATCAAACACACAACAATGACACTCCAATAGATTTTAATAATCCAAAAAGAAAATCAATTTTACACAAAATACCCAACACTGAACTCAAACTGAACAGAACTTAAATAGTGAAGAAAATGATGAAATCAAATGAATAACAATGACAACATAAAGGAGTGGGAAACCCTGCAAAACATAAACATGAGGGTGTGAAACATCTGACATCATAGGGCCCGTTTTCCGAAAGTCGCTTATTACATCCGAGATGAAATTTCACATCCAAGATGATATCATCGCGCTAATCAGAATCTGGATAATTTGGTTCTTTGAACGCACCCCTTGTTGATGATTAGTATGGCTGGATTGAGTTATCTGAGATAACTGATGATCATCAATGCAGCGATTGGCTGGAGGCAAGACAGCAACATAATGACATAATATAATTTAAAAAGACAACTGACGAAAACCTGATTACATGAAATAAGATGCTCCTGACCAGGATGAGTTTCGAAGAACCAAATAATCCAAGATTATGCCAAATCATCAATAATCAAACCCAGCTAACTGAGTTAGCTATGTACGAAGAACGGCCCATACTGTTCATCTGAGATAATAATAACAACAACAACAACAGTTTAGTGACCTACTATACAGTAGTGCATAATTTTTTATATTTCTTAGCAGTTTTACACTATAATAATAAATTGATAAAAATCGTAGTGTTCAATCCCAGATTTTCATTGTGCTCTCACAGTTTTGGACCCCACAGTCAGACTGCTTTGACTAGCCTTTATATTGCATCACCAAAGAAAGATAACAATATAAGTAGGGGCTCCATTTTAAGGAGGAGCTTTTTCAAATGTGAAAACTTTTTTGCTTTCATCCCACATAGTTTGACTGCTGTTTAATTCACCCTGCATTGCTTTGAGATCAAAGACACGGCAGTATAGGCCATAGAGCTCTTCGCTCTTCTCTCTCCTCTCTGGGGAGATGCGAGCTTTGTGCTCCTTCTCCGAATGCTGTGGTAGTGAAGAACTGTGTGTGCCTCTGTTAATCATGGTGCATTTGACTGAACCTCATAAGATCGGCCCAAGACCTTGAAGGAAAGCCCTTTGCGACTGTCCCCAAGCAGCTCCTGCAGTATGATGAATGCAGGCTAGTTTGGTCTCTGCAGATTCCTCTCATTAAATATTTAAAAATCTAAATGCAGCTATTAGTAATCGAGATACACAAAGCTTCCTGTTTCTCACACCAAACCCCTGTGCTGGTAAAAACCCAGCAGTGTTGCAGAAACTTTCATTCCACATAGAAGCACTATTGCATAGTTTGAACAAATAATTAAAACAAAAATCAAATTTTGTTTGGGAGTTTTGTCTGAATTACATTTAATCATGTTAATCATTGCTAGGTGTAACTGCTCCTGTTCTGTAACAGTACCTGTTCCTTATTATTTGACTCCACCCACATTAATTGATGATGCAATATCCTCTTGACAAGTAAGACAATATATTGTCTTTTTTTACTATGAAAAGAAATTCTCTTGAATTTATTGTTCTATTTCCTTTAATTTATTATTCTTTATTCACAGTTTAGGTATATTTTTGTCTTTCACTTATTCTTGTTGAACTTAACTCTTTAATTTCATCCCTTAAAAAAATATAAATAAATTAAAAAAGTAAATTTTTGATGCTTTATGAAATCTTATTTAAAGATCTAATTTAAATTTAAAATTTGTGCTATTAAGGTGCAGTTTATTTAAATCCATATATTTATTTATTTATTTTTTGTAATTGTAAATGTTTCTTGTTAGAGATACAACCATGTTTTTTCCTAATCATATGTATATGTTCTTCACAACAAAACAAAGCAAAAATTTATATAATCTTTATTTCTTGGCAAAATATCCCATGATAATATTAAAATAAATACTACAAATAATAGTATGTTAAAAGTTAAGAATGTTTTCATGCAATTTTCGATCATTTGTCATTTATTCTTCAATGCATGCTAGTATTTGTTTATGCAATTTGCAATCATAAATATATTTCTTTATGATTAATAATAATTTTCGTCTGATACTTTTTACTGATCAATAAATGCAATAATTTGGTTATTTCTTTATTTCTTAATATATAAATTTTTATTTGATTTATTACATGCATCAATCCTGTATTGTATGTAAATGGTTAACTGATTCCACAAAGGTGAAAGAGGTCACTGAAAACCATCAATAAGCAATTAAAAGCTCATTAACTGTTAACTTAAAGATGTCAGTTGCAGTCTTTTGACAGACAGTACTAAAGTCTTAATACAACCTCTTTTTATCTCTCTCTCTCTCTCTCTCTCTCTCTCTCTCTCTCTCTCTCTCTCTCTCTCTTTCTCTCTCTTTCTCTTTCACACTCCTTCTAGCATTTAATCTTTCTCATTTTATCTCCTCTCTTACGTTTATTCATTCCACTGGGCCTCATTTGTTCATCTTGCATTAATCCCTTTCCTCAAATTCTCAGCCAACGCCCAGCTTCTGCAGTACTGCAGTCTCTCCTATTCCAAAAGTCTCACCCCTCCTCTTGATCACTCTGTAGTTATCTGCAGTGAGGAGGAGGGTGAGAAAGAAAGATGCCGTGAGGAAGAGCACACCTCACGACTCATGCTGCTGCTGCAACACAACCAAAGATCACAGCAAGATTCTCGCAGTTCATCACAATTCATTCAGTCACTCAAGCTCTTAGAGTCTTGTACATTTACACAGGAATGCAATTCATAACTCACATGCTCTCTCTCTCTCTCTCTCTCTCTCTCTCTCTCTTGCTTGCATGACTGTCCTCCCTCAGGCCTCTCATTAATCAGAGCTCTCTAACCTACTGCCCTCGGACAGGAGAAACAGCATGAAGACCTATGTTAAAAAAAAAAAAAACTCGCCTCTAAGCTTCACATCACAGTTTGGCCTGATCTAATCCTTACTAACTTGCAAAAAACAATAAACAAGGCCAAACTGCCTGTTGCTGCAAAGAATCTTTTCAATAATTCTACCTCATATAGTTAATGAAGAGTGCATTGATTTATTGAAGCATAAACTTAAAAAACATATAAAACATCAAATGAGGCAGAATTGCATCTGGATGCAAATTATTTATATAATATATTCATATAATATTAAAAAAAACTTCATATAATTGATATTATCCTTTTGTTATGTTATATTACAAAAAATTCAAAAAAATTACATATAGAACATATGTTAGTATCAGTGATACACTACTACAGTATTTGTTCATGATTTGATTTTTTTTAAGCTTTTTAGATTTATTTGGTTTTAGAAATTTTACTAATTTTAATTTGAATAATTAAAGTTATTTTATATACTACAATATATATATAGATAAGAGTTTCATAATTATCAGACACTTTTATCCAAAGCAACTTACACTATTCAGGCTATAGATAGATTTGTTTTACCAGTATGTGTGTTCCCTGGGAATAGAACCCACAACCTTTTGCACTGCTAACACAATGCTCTGCCACTGAACCACAGGAATACTTCTTATTAAAAAATAACAGCACTCTTTTTTTACCGCACACATCCAGATATGTGACATTTGGGAAATAAGAAGAAATAAGAGAAAATATTTCAATGTATAGTAACCAAATCCTGCTGGGCGATTGCACTTTAATTTTCAAACTCAGCAGGAAACAGTTAAATCCATTTATTTTGTGATTTTACTGACTTCTTTAACTTGACATGACAATGTCTGACTTTTTACACATAGTAGTTTTGACAGGTGGTCTACAAGTTCTAGAAAATGCCATATTATCAGTCCAGCCTGGGATGCACTAAACTGGTGAGTAACTGAGGACCTCTTTCAGACCAGGCCTAAATTCAGTCAGTAAAATAAAGAGCCTTCAATGGAATGGAAAATTGCTCAAGATATTTCTAAAGATGTGATTAGAATACATTGTGCAATTCTTGAAAACTCCTACCTTTTAGATTATTGGTTATAGATTATATGAGGTTTCAGAGAAGCATGTCAGAAAGATGCTTGAACAGGACAAGTTACCAAGAGGAAATGGCTGAGCAGAAGCTAATGCAGTGTCAACAACATTCAGATGTCCAATAAGCAAAATACTATATTTAGAGTAGAAAAATAAGATATTTGATGAGTTCAGCATGTGAAAGGCTTTATAACAGAGGTCTACAGGTTTAATGGATCAATATATTGTTGTCGCACTGAACAAGCCCAATGCAAGGCTAACAAATCTGCTGTAATGTAATGCTGGGTACACGTCGACCATTCGCAGTTGTTCTCAAGGGGCGTCGTAATTTAACCTGCATGAGCTTCAGCAGATTTCCGAGCAGGACACAAGAGAATCGGTTCGATACGGCCGAGTGGGAGGCTCCAAAACATTAGCGCAAAAACATTAGTCAGCAAAAACAGAAGCATCTTAATGGGAATGACATGAAATTCTACATTCTATACCTGTGCCAGTGACAGACAGTTCACATCCACTGTCTCTCACTCCAAGTGCAAAAGCACTGCATTAAGGAGAAACAAAGGAAGCAAAGATGAATGTCTGACTGATGCAGCAGCAGTAATCATTTCAGCTGATTTTGCACACAAAAGGAAATGATTCCTCTTGACAGGAAATGTTGTTGCAATATTGAGTTTTTGCCTCATAAGTCTCATAAAGAGTTCTTGCCCAGTGTTTTGTGCCAAATGAATGCTTTGATTAATGCCATGGGGTTACTGCTGCAGATTCTCATTTTCCAACCTATTACTCATGACAACAGGCAGTTTCATCATGACATAAATTACAATTGTGTCTCTTAACACATTTCTGTCCTTATTTGTTACAGACAGCAGCTGTAGACTTATATGTAACTCACTTAGAATGATCTTATTTCTCATAATGGATTCCTAGATTTATTGTTAATACAATAAATGTTAACTATGATGCTCCAATTATATGTTCTTAAATAGATTGATAATTAGATTAATTAGATGCACCAAAGTATTAATTGCTGATGTTATTTATTTAAAATGTTCATTGTTTTTATTTATGTAATGACAAAGAAATCCAAAATTGGAGAATAAGACAATTTTATTTGAAATAAAGTACAGTGTCATGTTTAAGATTTTTCACTGACATGCTGAGAAGGTAGTTTAACTGTTTTACTCATCTAATCTTAATTTATCTTTCTTTTTACATGACCTATTTGTATAGTTGTACTTTATATTTTATCTGTCTTTAATGTTCTGCTGTTAGTGTTATCTGTATGCACCAGGGGTCTGAGAGTAACGCAATGTCAATTCTCTGTATGTATGTACAGTATATGCGGAAGAATTGACAATAAAGCAGACTTGACTTGACTTTGTGTCCTGTGCTTCCCTCTAGCGGTGAAAGCAATATTATTACCTATATATTCCCAATATGAGAAAAGATAATTTATCGTTAATTAATTAATATATTAATTTAAATAATATCTTTGTATTTATTATATCTTAAAATAACCCCTATACTTTTTATAGACAATTTATACACATTTTCTTATTATACAGGGCTAAACCATAATATTAATTTGTTTTTCTTGTTTGTTTGTTTGTTTGTTTGTTTTTTTCAAAGTGCTCTAAACGAAATCACAAGCAGAAATCTAGAAAGCTTTTGATACGGATACATTCATGACAGAGCAGCTCTCTGACACGATCGTAAAACTTCCTGAGATCATATAAATGAAAGGCCCAGAGTTGGCTTAATAAAAAGTCCTCAAAATAAAGAAATGACATTGTGGCATTGTTTTGTCTGTATCAGGGGTTTCAGTCCTGCCATGGATTACCCAGCATCCTGGTGCCTTCATACTAAAATTCAAAAGGCAGCAGCTAGAAAGTATCAATTTACACTGTGAAAAAATGAATAGTATAAATATGCTTAATTTTTGTCACTATTTTATCATAAATTATATTTTATTATTCGGTGTTACGTTATTCTAATTTATTTAGTTAGTTTAATATTTTTTTTATAATATTTATTTATTTTATTTATTCCACGCAATTTTCTCACTTGCCTTCTATTACTGATCACTCATCCACTGGGCGGCGCTACTAATTTATCAAAGCGCACGTTTCTACAGATGACGTTCCGCGAAGAAGCAAGAACGGATTTGCTCTCCCAGAATGCCTTTCACTTCCTCTTCTCTTCCGCGGCCTGTGAACGTAAGTGTCCATAAGCATCTCACTGCACCAATGTCCGAAATAATCCCTTTTGTATCACCTTCATCACAAGTTTTTATGTCGAAATAACACCTCGACATATTTATTTAAGTTATATTTAACGGTTTCAAGAGAATATGACTCGTCGATTAAGCGAAATTTTCTAATGTTATTCGACGGTCACCCATTCTCGGGAGTCGTAACGGTCTAAGATGAAAGTCGTTGCATGTGCGAGTTTACCAATGAAAAACTGAATTCTGGATTCTAAAGACAGGAGATCTGTCTGTATTGTCATGATGTGCACATATAACTCACGCAAGTGTGAGAATGTTTTATTTGTGTTGTCTTCTACGCCTGTTCTAACCATCTGGTGTCTTTCATTCTCTCTAGATCTCTGAAAATGGTCCGCTACTCACTCGACCCAGAGAACCCGACTAAATGTGAGTTGACGGCTACGTTTTGAACCATGTGTCTGTTCTGTATTGAACTTGTGTAGTAATTGTTTTCGTGTTCTACAGCATGCAAGTCGAGGGGCTCCAACCTTCGTGTTCACTTCAAGGTAAGAATGAATCCACTCATGCTGCAGTCTAAAGCAGGGATGTCCCGTCCTCCTCCTGGAGGCCCACTGTCCCACAGAGTTTACCTGAAAACTCAAACACACCTGAACCAGCTAATCAAGGTCTTACCGGACATCTTAGAAAGTGTTTGTTTGGGGTCTGAGCTAAACTCTGCAGGACATGGCCCTTCAGAACAGAGTTTGGACAGCCCTGGTCTAAAGGCTTGTCAAGATGCTGACATTCAATGATGCGTCTGGAGCTTGCAGGGTGAAGCCTTGTTTTATCAAACTATAATCTGAATTAATTTTCTTCGTAAAAATTGTCACTTGTGATTTGACTAAACTAACTAATTCTGAGGTTAATCAAATTAGAAGCTTTATTTTGGAGCAAAGCAGTTTTACATTTTGGGTTTTGAAGGAGCTATGCACTAAAAACTTAGTTCTCAGATATATTTTTTAAATGTATGCAGTAATTACAGATATCTGCAAGTGTTGTATTGAGGTTGACTTGATTTGCATCCCTTGCAATGCTTCACGATGGTGCTGATTCATTGATCACATGATGCTGTTTTTTGGTAAATTCCAGTAGCTACTTTGATTAGGGAAGTGTAATTCTTCACTGGGAGCTTTTTATTTGCAATCTCTTTTTTTTTTTTAATGGTACTCAACGTCTGCTCTCTATATCGTGCTTCTTATAGGATAAGCAGATGTCGCAAATGTACATTGTGGCTGCAATAATAACCAACTTAGGACACATTTGAAGTATTTGTGACAAGGACTAAGTGTTTTCTGAGTAACCACGTTTGTAGTTTGTAAAGTGATGGAGGCTGGTTTACTTGGTAATCTGTTATTAAGTGTTGTCTTAATGTTTGGTCCTCAGAACACCCGTGAGACCGCTCAGGCCATCAAAGGCATGCACATCCGCAAGGCTAACAAGTACCTGAAGGATGTGATGGTTAAGCACCAGTGTGTGCCCTTCCGTCGTTACAACGGTGGTGTTGGCCGCTGTGCTCAGGTGAGCTTTTGTCCTGTTGTAAAGCTGCCTTTTAAAACCGTTCTGTCCATGTTGCAGTGATGACCATCTTAGGACACCTTTGGAATTCACCATGAAAACACCTTTTAGTCTGAGCAACATGTACAGGATTGTTCAAAAGATTGGGTTTAGTTAAAAAAAAAAGTAAAAAAAAAAAAAAGCTCACCAAGGCTGCATTTATATGATCAAAAATAAAGTAAAATGGCAATTTTGTGCAATTACAGTTCAAAGTTTTGCTCAAACATTTATCAATTTCTGTTTTTTTTGTTTAGAGTCTTTACTGTCTCTTTTGATCTTTTTAATACATGTTGAAAAGTATTAATTCCTTAATTTAACAAACCCCAACTCTAAAATGATAGTGTAGCTCAACTTGTTACTCAAATAAAGAGAACTTCAGCTTACTTGTGATGTTTTTCATTTTTAGGCCAAACAGCATGACTGGACCCAGGGACGTTGGCCTAAGAAAAGTGCTGAGTTCCTGCTCCACATGCTGAAGAACGCAGAAAGCAATGCTGAGCTCAAGGTAAGACTGTACAAGTTATTACACTATGAATAAATATTTGTCAGGCTTGGACAGCATTGTTGCTTCAGTGTATGATTTAAAACTTGATTGCATGAATGCAGCTTTCACTACCGTACAGACTTTTTCATGCTACATTGGGATCTTGTAGGGTTTGGATGTGGATTCTCTGGTGATTGAGCACATCCAGGTGAACAAGGCTCCAAAGATGCGCAGGCGTACTTACCGTGCGCACGGACGCATCAACCCCTACATGAGCTCCCCATGCCACATCGAAATGATCCTCACTGAGAAGGAGCAGATCGTTCCCAAACCAGAGGAAGAGGTTTCTCAGAAGAAAAAGGTATGGACGTTAATGTTCTTCTGAAGTTAAAATACAAAGCGTACACTTGGCTGTAGTGATGACATCTTAGGACACCTTTGGAGTAACGATGAAAATAATTGTTTTCTGAGCAGCCATTGTGCATTAAATGTGTGGAGGACTTGATATCTTAGTAGCTGCTTTTGGCAAGTGCTCATTAACCCATTTTTTTTATTGTCTTCACAGGTTTCTCAGAAGAAACTGAAGAAGCAGAAACTTATGGCTCGGGAGTAAATGTAAATAAAGTCCAACATTCGTACTACAGAATGACTCGGCTCCTTTTTTTAAATTTATTGACTTGGGTATATTGCCTTAAAGATGACAAGTAAGCTTGTGGTTAAAACCACTGTCATTTAAAAGACAATTTGGTAGAATAGAAATGTCCAAAAATAGAAATCTATTTACTAATGGGTCTAATAAGTGGTGCAAAAGGTTCTTGCTTTATTTGCTTTAAAACAGACTCTTTACAGTCTGTGAACTTTTGAGTGTGCTCTGACAGAAAAATGTCTCATGGTGTTTGGCTTGGTGGTTAAAGATCAGGGCCCGTTTGAATGTTGATTTTAATGTATCAAACATGGAATCAAAACCAAGAAGGGTGAGGAAGCCAAACTGGACAGAGGAACAGTGTTTACTGTTAGCCCAGTTAGTGGATCAACACATTGCCGTTCTTAAAAGAAATATCGTATAGCACAAACTATTAACGGTTCATTCCCCCTGCTTGTGCACACCTATAAGGCTGCTATATTCATAAATGCAGTTTTTTGAGCCTGCAAGGTGGGAGTGTCCAGTGGAAACGAAATGAACTGCGACACAAGATGTTCTGAAAGTGCTGTAATTGTTTGTGTGATCACTCTGCTTACAGAAGGTTGTGACAGACCCAAATCATCACTATTGCGTTGTTGCATTTTCCCAGTTGCTAAATATCGTAATGTAGTGATTGCTTTAATTTCTAGCGCTATGGCATTTCTGTGCTGTGTTGGAGATGTTAGCACGTCTCTAAGATCAGTCACAAACATGATCCCTGCACGTTCTAATCTATAGCGTCTTATTAACTCACTGTCATCCATTGTCTGCAACACATTTCTTCTGTCTCTTCTTCTTTCTGCCTTTTTCTCCTCTGCCAAAGAAACTCTTAAGCCTCTTAAAAGTCCTTGTCTGTGCTCCTAACGAGTTTGACCTTAAGACCTCTTTTAATGGTTAAAATGCTTTCTGAATTACTTTTTTTCTTTACTGGGATTTTTTCTTTAATTTTGAGTAAACGCCTGGCTTTCTAAGAATTTTCTTAGAATTTTGTCACTAGGAGCTACCTTTTGCATTAAGATTCTTTATGAATACGTGCCCAGAGTTTGTGATGATAAAACCTTGAGTTTACTAAAGGGAATCTAATTTATGATCTTCATACATTTAATACATCCTTTCTTGTCCAATGAAATATGTTGGCAAACTGTGCAAACAGCAAAGTCAAACCAGTTTACATGAGGAGTATTGATGGTAATAGATTATAAATCAATTAAAAATTCACTCCGTATATGTGTAGGAAATATAATGCATACACAATTTTTAGGAGGCTGAGAGAAATTTAGGTTTTGGCCATTATAAACTGATTTGCCCCTCCAAGCATTCCGTGTTAGATTCACCAGTAGAGGGCAGTGTAGCACTGTGAATCCGTTCCTTCTCTTACAGGTTCTTGGTGCTTGTTTTTGCTGCCTCTGGGGTTATTTATACTTCTCCTTAAGGAATTTAGTAGTCTAATTTCTAATATAAATAGTTTGTTACAGTTTTTGTAAATTTGCTTTTGTAAAATGTTTAGTGCATTATGCATGCAGTAATTATGTGTATGTATGTATATTTATATATATATATATATATATATATATATATATATACATAATATATGCACATTATATATTTTTTGTGTTGTAGAAAAAAAGGATACTCTTAACACAAAAATAGTTTACGTTTTATTGCCTTGCATATATATATATATATATATAGTTCTGTAATCCATCGGTCTCTTTTTAATGAACTAAAAGCTGCTGATTGTGTGTTGTAGGTGGTTCAAATCTCTTATAGCCTACTGTTAGATACAGCTTTCTGTGGCTGGCATATATACAGAGGCAGAAACACAGAACCTTTGAGGACACAGCTGTGAGTTTCTAATATTTCACATTTATTAAATTGGCATTTAGTTTATACAGACGAAACACCGCAAAATTAGAGAAAATTGAAAGAGAGGGTTTTGATGAGGTGGTAGAAAACATATTCACATTAGATCTCAAAGTTGAAGTAAAATAATAGGGTTTATTCGATCTTCATAATTCTGTGATTGTATCGTGATTCATCTGTGGAGTGTTTAAACCCTGTCCACAGAGACTTTTAAGCTCAGAATATATCCGACTGCCTCGCATGACCGGCACGCATGCAGATGTCCCTTTATTTAAGAAATAGATCTCAAATTGACTAGATTGATTTTGTCCGCCTTTTGTATTTAATAGCGGGTCGGATGGCAGCTCTTTTAATGTGCAAATGAGAACCAATGAGGACAGACTCCTAAATTCAGTTCAGACACTCAGCTGACACGGGCCACGTCACTGCCGGCCTTAACCAATCACATCCCACCGAGCCCCTCTACTTTCCCAGGCACGCTCTCAAAGTTTTGACTTTTTGCAGCAAAAGACAGCAGGTTGATGAAAATGTTTTATTATCTTCTAGATCTTCATGTGAACTACCCAGAAAGACTCTCTTTTTATTTATAGATTTCAAAAACACTCGTTGAAAGGACGCCGCTCTGTCTATAATGCCATATTTGCAAGAACTGAAAAAAGGGAATGGATTTTGCCAGAGAAGATGGGTATAAAGCTTCGGTAACTTTACACCTGATTGGGATTTTTTTAAAGAAATATTGTTTTTTCTAAAGGCTTGAGTTTTTTTTAGCCTTTTTCTTTCCTCCATTCGCTCCTCTACGTTTGTTTGTTTTGTTTTTTTCTTCTTGTTTTGCTCGGGTCTCCACCGTCTTGCTTCTTGCGCAATATTTAGGTAGTTAAAGTTGTAGTTTCTTGGTAATGTTAGCGGTGGGGCAAATGGACGGGTCTCGCCAGAGCGCTTTCCTACTCAATACCCCACCTTTGGCTGCTCTACACAGTATGACCGAGATGAAGGCTCCACTTTACCCAGCCTACCCGTTATCTTCAACTGGACCAGCATCCTCCCCTTCACCGACAGCTACCTCTCCGAATCCAGGCGGTATCCCGGTCTCGTCCCCGGGGATCAAAACATCCACTGCACTTTCGACTCTCAGTGCTCAGTACTCAATCGCCACACCTCACGGAATAAACGACATCCTCAGTCGACCCTCGGTGGTCACCGGAGCGGCGGCGGCATCTTCTCCCGCTGGAATCTTGTCTGGACTGCCCCGGTTCAGCAGCCTGAGTCCTCCGCCGCCTCCAGGACTGTATTTCAGCCCCGGTGGCGCAGCCGTGGCGGTGGCTCGCTACCCGAAACCTCTGACAGACCTTCCAGGCAGAACCCCAATATTCTGGCCTGGAGTTATGCAAAGCCCACACTGGAGAGACGCCAGATTTGCGTGTTCGCCACGTAAGTGCACGATCAACTTTTTTGAAGGCTACTAGCGATCCAAAATATTACGATAAGCACAAACATAAATAGGATGTAATAATTAAATAAGCTGATTTTTTTTATTTTGCCCCTCACAGATCAAAACTCAGTGCTGCTGGACAAAGATGGGAAAAGGAAACACACGCGACCAACGTTTTCCGGCCAGCAAATATTTGCCCTGGAAAAAACATTCGAGCAAACGAAATATTTAGCCGGACCTGAGAGAGCGCGGCTGGCCTACTCTTTAGGAATGACAGAGAGCCAAGTCAAGGTAAGACAGTCCTAATAGTTTGTGTTTGACACGGAAATATCTTGACTGATTCGATTCTTCATTATCATTAATCCATGGAACATAATAGTAAATGTGTTTATTCAAACATTCCTATATATCTCTTTAATTTACAACTTTTATATAGCCTAGGCTACAAACTAGCCTATTTATTTCTCTACATCAGGCTATTAATGCAATTTAATACAACGAATAAATGGGACTTAATGTAGGCTAGGTCTATTGGTTTCATCCATATAAAAGTTATTCACGCATTACATTAATTTTAAGTTATTAGATTTTGTTTGAAAAATTGCAACGTGCACCACATTAATTGTTTATTGCAATTATTGGAATAAAACAATAGAATTGCATTCAGAAGCCTGTTCTGTTAAAAATATTTTATTTATTCTCGCAGACTGCAGGTGGTTATTACAGATATTTAACTCCTAAAATCTTTAACTCTTCAATAAATAGCTACTCACTTTATTTATTTATTTATTTATGTATTATTCCAGCTTTTTCAAGTTAGGCAGGAAAAAAATCTGTTTAATTTGTTCGTCATTGTTAAATGTTTTTGGGGCGAAAATTGTATTGATTCCCATTTGATATGCCGACTTTTTGATGGAGATAAACCCTTATTTCTGTGTGGATTAAAACACGTTTTTCTCTCATTTTCGTTGTAAAGGTGTGGTTTCAAAACCGAAGAACAAAATGGAGAAAACGGCACGCGGCTGAAATGGCCTCGGCGAAGAAAAAACAAGATTCAGAGACCGAGAGGCTGAAAGGGGCTTCGGAAAATGAAGACGACGACGACGACTACAACAAACCTTTAGATCCGAACTCGGACGATGAAAAAATAACGCAGTTGTTGAAAAAACACAAACCAAATTCAGCTCTTATCATTCACACGTCGGAAAACGAGAGCTCGTAAAGATGGAAACGGGAAATGGGTTGTCAAATCCTTCAAGAATAATGTAGGCTACTGTTTTTTTTACCAAGTTTGGGCTCTGGTTTGAGAAGAAGGATGCAAATCAGAGGAATATGCACTATTGGTGGAGCTGAACGTGCATCAGTGTCTGCAATAGACACGTTTCAACATTTAGACAACGGTACTTTTGTAAATTAACGGCGTGAGTTGTATCGCATAGGAATTATATTACTGTGAATATTTATGTGTAAAATATTTTGAATAGTAAACATGCCAGAATTCGTTCATTTCGATTCAGTTTAATTTTTGGATTAGGCTTTGTAATTTGCATTTTCATATCATGAATTTGTATAGGGCTAGGTGCTGATCATCCCGAGTTATTAGCTATTATTTTTATTTTTTTCTGTGGGTGTAAGTTGCCTCTGCTCTTTGATTCTTAAAAATAATCAACAATGGAAATACATAATCGTTTTCAGAATTTACCACTAAAGGTAAAAGACATCTGAGCGACAGACTAAATGAAGGCTCGGTCAAGAGATTAATTTGGCCATAACACGTGTAAATAAACAAACACCTAACCATATTTGTAATATAATGCATAGTGTTCGTTTCCCAATGTTAGGATGTTTCTTTCAGTTGTCTTATTTTTTTGTCATGATTAATTTATAATATTTTAAGTTTGTAATAGTGTTTGAATCCTGCAAAAATGCGCCTGGCAGGTTCGTGTGTATTGCACTTTTATTTAATAAAATGTTTAACATATGGGATATTTTTCTTTTTGTTATTATTAAATCGAGTATACATATTTTGTGTATAAATTACATCAGCGTTTCCAAGCATGAATAAATATGCTCGCTGATGGTTGATCAATTATTTTTGAAAGTGTCTTTCGCTTCGGTTAGAACCTGTCTCACTTTTTAAGAGTTATCAACATGGCAACGCTTATTCAAATACATTTTAATATTTTGTATGATGTTTATTATTAGCCAATTATTCGCTTTTAACAGCCAAATTCAGTATTAATAATCAGTTCTCCCTTATGGCTCCGTGAGAGCACATATTTACATAACAGTTTTATTATAAAGACGTCATAACTACATTTTCGCAAAAAATTCGATCATTGAGAAATGTCGATGAAAAAGGTCATGGGGTACAAAAAATAGGCGGGATAGTGAAAGTAGAAATTAAGCGTGTTTTGGCGGTCTTCAACTGATCGCGTCACTGCTTCAATATGTCAGCTGATTCGCGCGATTTGATCATGTTCTTTGGAAATTGGAAATCACTCAACCGATTTGTTCTCAACAAACCAACAAAGAAATGTAATTCATAAAGTGAGATGATTCAGGCTACCACACACAGTTGTAGCGTACTATCAGAAAATATGTTGAGCGGGTATTTTTGAAGGACAACAGGTCCAGTGCTTCTCCACAGGTTACTCAACCCAAATGAGTCACTTTCTGGAAGCGGAATTTGGAATTTATCGTTGCAGACAGACCTCCAGTTAACCTAAAATTGTATTAATTTCGAAACATTCTAAATTTAATTTGCACGCATTTAATCTTTTTACACATTTATTTATTTCGATTTTGATGTACAACTTGGATGTAACATTAAGGGTTCATAACTGCCAAATAAACGAAATGGTTTAAAACTGTTATTAATCTTAAAATAATAATACATTAAAAAAAATAATAATATAGCCACGTGAGGTAGCCGCTGTTCAGCATTTTACAATTCATCGAAGTGACAGAAGCGACTAACTTATTCTGCCTCATGCACTTAGATGTGTGTCTCGGTCCAAATTGTGTTTGTAATGCAATATTTAAATTAATAACTGGAAAATGAATGCTACTAATCAAAGAAAATATATTTAATTTCAAGCATCTCAAGAAGCAGAAAGCCTGTTTTTTTTTGGTGCATCACAGAATGAAAACTGTCACGGTTCTGTGATATGAATGCCATTTTACAAGGTTTTCGAATTAGATTTCTTTGCACAAATTAAACTGTAAAAGAAAATGATAATTTCCATTCCCTAAATACTTTTTGTAATTTATACCTTTAACGTGTAAATTAGGACACCTGAGAACAAACTTGTTTCAGCTATTATCTTCAAGCCAGCTTAGGCAAAAACATTTAAACGTTTGCCAGCGTTTGACCAATTTACATCTATTGAACGTTTGATTGGTTTTATTAATAAAATAAAACAGAACAGTTTTTTTCTAAGCACATGCTCAATTTAAAACGCCCCCTGCCCACAATAGTGTAATGCTTTTCCATTTCAGTATTTTTCTTTTCAATTTACAACAATTTCTCTTTTATTCTTTGGAGACGTCTATCAAATGGCTTTTACCCAGCAGGACTTTGACTTTCCAATTTAATAAACAGAAATTTGAGGACTTTTTCAATATGAAGACTTCACTATATATCTTATTTTGTAGATCCGTTCAACTGTTTGTTTTATCAATATTGCTTTCATTGCATTACATATATAGGCTTAAGCACTGAGTATTTCAGCATGTCAAACTTTAATGAATCTATCTTTATTTGGCTACATGTGTAGGCCAATGACCTGATGTCAATAAGGTATCAAATTACTGTTGAGTGAGAGCTTAATGAACTCTCATCTGCAACAATTAATCTCTGATTGCTTCGAATTAAAATACATTCATGAATATGCTCATTAACTCCCTTACTGTACAAAGCTATTTCAAATGAGGACATCATGAAATAAGCTAATACAAAAGAACTAACAATGCTGAATGGCGACTGAAAATGTGTATTTAGTCAAATATGTATTTAAAACACTAAATGAAAAATAATAAATCAAATAATAAAGGTTTTGCAATATTGATGAAGTATAAAAAAGGCTAAACTGATAAACTGATCTAAACAAATTCCTTGCCTTTGAAGCAATGCCTAACAATAACAGTTCCATTTTAACATCATCATAGATTTTATTATAGACCAATTTTTAACTCTTGCATATACTCTCGCAGACACTTGCATATAATGTCTTTAAAATCTTTACAGTGCATTTGAGTGAGATGAGAAGGCAGAGCAGGTGGACCAGTCTTAGGCAGGAAACATCTGGAACTGCTGGCTTGCCTGTTGTCCTGATCTGGGTAGAATTATGATCCATCAGTATGGTCCAGGTGTGGTGAACATGGCGTGTGTTCCTCAGGGGAGATATCTTAGCATCTGCTGAGTGCCTGCTGATGTAGTGCTGGGGCTGCAGCTGGCCACATGATCCCGGGTCACTGCTGCTCTCCCATCAGACACTTGTTGGAAGTGAGGTTAATTAGTTGAGAAATAGCAGTTGCTTTCCACAGCCTTTACCTGAGAAGACATGCATCTCTGGATTGGGCAGTTTATCACCAATTGTTTTAGTGCAAAAATCAGAAATGCCTTTTAAATTCCTGAATTTGAATGAAGCTGGAAACTGGATGCAGAATTTTTATTTTGTATTAATTAAAATGAATTGAAATTTCAGAAAATTTGTAGAACTGTACATTTTATTGTGCTGTACACAGAATGCTGAATTTTGAATGTAAGGATAACATTTAAAAATAGAACTGCATTTAAAATAAATTCACAGACCTGCAAATTGTATTGATTTTCAAACAGGGAGCAGAATTGTCATTTAAATGTAAGGATATAGAATTAAAATAAACTGCAATTCAAAATCATAATTGTATCAAATCAAATTGTATTGAGCTGCAAACAAGATGCTGAACTGTAGTTTGAATTTAAATGCAAGTAGAATTAAAATGAATTGAAAGTCAAACAAATTAATGTACCTACAAATTTGACATTTTAACTGATATTTGAACCAATATTTTCTTGATTGAAAGTTCTAAAATGCAAACAAACAAACAAATGAAACATAACAACTTGGATAGAAGTCAGTTTATATCATATGTAATGGGTCAACTTTTGTGAACCAGGTTGGAACTTCATTTCCCAGAATGCATTACCTGTGCTGAATTTCTTTAAGTTTTTAAAATTTACATTTTAAATTATATTAAAGATTAAATCCTGGCTCATTAATCGAAAATAAGTCTGTTTATACTCGGTTTTTTTCTTTCTTTCTTTTAACATCTCTGGCTGCATAGAAAGACACACTGGATCTCAGCTGTACTGTAGTTCCCACGCGTTTTTCTCTGAATGTCTTCATCCGTGGCATTTGGTAAGATGTCTTTTGACATTTAGTGATGTGACTAATTTTGCTGATAGCTGTGTTTTAGATAAAGAACCCCATTGATGTGCTCTCAGTTGAACGTGTACTACAAGAGATTACATACAAGACTGTGTCACAAGAGGCTACAGGCGTAGAGAATGAATGCTGGCTTACATGCGCCTCAGGCCTTATCTATTTCTCAACCATTTGGAGAGTCCTGATAAAGAGCACCTTGGGATCCCCTATCATGAATACCCCGGGTGCTTGTCACAGGGCAATGAGCTTCCTGGGATATTTTCAATGCTTGAAAGATTTCCTCTTATTTTGCCATTAAATTCTACCCTTATGATTACGTTGTGTATATAATAATACAGTTTAATCTTCTCTCATGTTGCATTAGAGTTGTATTTACACATTATCTATTTCAAATAAGCAAATTAACTGGTTGGTTAATCATTGCTCTTGTACTCGTAGAGGTGCAGGTGATTGTGGAGGTTTGGGTTTGAGGTTGATGTGTGGTCTCTTGAGTATATTTGTATTGTTCTCCAGGAACTGGGGTTTTCGGAGGGCATCCTGGGTGGTATGAACACACTCTAGTGTTTATAATCTCCTGTAATCTTGTCTAATGATGTTCTCAAAATCTGTCAAAGCCCCATAGTTGCAGTGGCTTACAAGCAAATCTGGATTCACAATCAGACGGTGGTAAACAACCTTAGATAAGAACATTTAAACTAATCTGATGGAAAGACTCCTACACTGTGGATTTTGTTTCATGTAGTAAATAGTGAAACTTATTTTATATGTACATTATTCTACATCTCATATAAAATATCATTCATAAGTTCAGGGTTAGTAAGATTTTTTATACTTTTGAGTCTATTATACTCTCCAAGGCTGTGTATATTTTGATCAAAAATACAGTCAAAACAGTAATGTTGTGAAATATTATTACATTTTCTATTTGAATGTATTTTAACCTGAATTAAGGTTTTCAGTGTCACATGATCCTTCAGAAATCATTTTCACATTTGATGCTCAAGAAACAGTTTTTTATTATAATCACAGTTTAAACAGTTGCACTGGTCAATATTTTTGGAGAAACTGTGATATACATATAATGTTATTAAAATACCATAAAGCAAGCTGTTGGCGTTTAGTTTAATGTTTGTAGCGGTGGGGGTCTTGGGGAAATAATGGCAAAATGAGCACCTTTAATTGATGACTCAGGCCATGAATAAACTGCCCTCATCGGCCAAGTCCTGAGTTCTGCATTTTATTAGCACTAGCCATGCTAAAATAACCTGCTAACACGTAGCATAGTGCAGCAATAATAACCCTCCTCAATCATATTTTAAAAGTCACGTCAAGCCAGGCCTGTATAATTCATCTCTATGCAAATACATCAATGTCAGCCCATTAGTGTATTGCTAAAAAGGTTTTTATTAAAATGCATTCTTGCCATGTCCTTTTTTTGTCTTCTTTTTTTTTTCTGACTCACTCCCAATAAAACATGAGCCCTATTGGCCAAGAATTATAGCAACTATTAGAGTAACATATGGACAGCATGCACTCTGAAAATAAAAACCAACAGATAAAGTAGCAGGGTCATGGTAGGGTACAAACACTTAGGAAAATGGCAGCAGAGTAATAGATTTCTCTCTGGCTGGCTGAGGAGACCCAGCATGCCACTGAAATCAAAGCCTTATTATACATGCATTTAGGGCTGTATTGTGTGGCAAGATGTGTAGCCCTCGCTTGGCGGGAGAAAAGTTATGGCCGACACAAATAGGACAAGTGCTATGAATTAAAAAGACAATAAAAAGGTGATAAAGTGCACCCTGAATGCATTATATATTTTAATGAAATTAAAGTTGTGGAGAAGCTCAGTCACATCTTGTATCATTCAGCAACAGTGACACTGAGAGAGAGAGAGGATTATGGGTAGAGCAGGAATCAGCTGATAGTGTACTTCCTGTTATTGGAGGACACAGTAGCAAAATAACTGTCGTCCAGCTCCAAACATTTGATCAAAAGTAAGTATAGTGAGGAAAAGTATATATTTTATATACATATATATATATATATATATATATATATATATATAGAGAGAGAGAGAGAGAGAGAGAGAGAGAGAGAGAGATTAATTATATATGATTATATATGTACTTGTTTAACATGCAATTATTAAACATTTGTAAAATTATTATATATATAGAATTTAATTAGATATGATAAAGGCTATATGTTGTCATATTGCATTAAAAAATTGATTCCTCCATTCTATCAATTATATACTTTGTGTATAAAGTATGAATGAAAAAGAAATAATTTTTCTAAGAAGCCTCCGGGGAAACCTGCACAAAACACGAGGAGGTTAGTTGCTAGAAAAATGTTTTATGAACCGCACGTAGTATAGTGAGTACGGTACATTCCCCACGCCGTTTGCCGTGTTGTGTTTGGCTGGATGTTGTGTTTTCAGGGCCTGATCACCCCTTTATAAGTTTAATGCTTTAGCAGGGCCAGTGGATCCTGTCATGCCTGCGTGAACAGTGGATTTTTCTCCTTTATGATGCCATTAATTTAACGTGGATCATTAGCTCTCATACAAACCCATGTTTTGACAAATGTAAGCAGTGAATTATGTACATAATGTACCGCGCCCGTCCTTGAATGAATCACATGATAAACAGGAATTGCCCTGGCATATTACCCAAATGTGTTTCAGGGGGTGTCTCTCACAAGACTCGTCACTCCATTACAGAGACAGCTCACTCAATAGCGGCTATGTGTCTGACACATGCAGCCATTGACAAGCTTTTCATTGTGACCGCCGGTGCGTTCTGGCTAACAGCATTAAATATTGGGTCTGATGAAAAATGATGAAAAAGTGAACATGGAAATGATATTATCCTGCAGCTCTGGGGTGGTATTCTTCTGCCCCACATGCTCGGTTCTTGAAATATGGAATTTTAAACTAACTCGCAGTGTGTATTTCATTGATGAGCTCGGGCATATCTTTCTAGCATTTGTCTCAAGATGCCTTTAATATTTTTTAGCTAGTGGTTCAAAATGACATGTACTAGATTAGGTCATGATGCTGCGATTATCATTGCAGAAACACTGATGTAGGCAACTTAAACATAGGCTGACACTAAATATATGCCTGAGACAATAAGGTAAATATCATTTTATTTAAAACAGATGGCATATTAAAATATTATGCATTTAAAGTTAATAATTCAAACAACAATATCAGAAACAATTTAATTATAAAGGACGGACCAATTTACAATTTATCACTATTTAAAATTATATTAAAGAAAAAAAATCAGTAAACTTCCTTAAACCAAATTAATAACAACTTTGAGTGCCCAGAAAAGTGTTATATAAATGTGAGGAATTATTATTATTTATTATTAACTATAATAACAAACAAATCATTAAACAATCAAAAAATAAAGAAAAATCAATTCAAAGCACAGTAAAGTGCTTAAAAAATAAAAAAAAACATTGATAAAGCAAATCGGAAAAAACTCAATTAAAAAACATCAACAAAGCAAAGCAAAGCCCAAAAATCTAAACAAAACAAAAGCCAAAACAAACAAATGAAAATATTTTAAGTTAATAGACAGCGAAACAAAGGTAAAAAGAAGGCCAATCAAACAAACAATTAAAATAGTTTTTTTTTTCAATACTATGTTAAATTGTTAAACAATACTAATAGTTTAATCAACTCTATCATCTGTCAGAGGAAACTATTATCCAGACTTTTCTTTCTCCTTCTACCTATTGAATTGAGATGATTCATGTATATGTTTCCCAGTTTTATTGCTAGGGTGAGAGCTTAAGTGAGAGACCAGAGCATGAACTCTGCGCAGCCTCTTGCTGACTGGTGCTAATATCTAAAATGCTTCTTATGACCTACTTATGAAGTCAGTCTTCGAGAATCTATTGATCTGAATGCCAAATCTAGGGCTGTAGCCTCATGCAAACGAATGGTGAACCATGGGCAGAGAAAAACTTAAGTGCATTGCTCTGACCTCTTCCCTCTGATTCACCACATGACCAGAGCCCCAGACGATCCTCTCTGTCAAAAGTCGGAGGTCAAATGTTCCACATAAGGTCATTTGCCATCATTGGCCCGAGCTTAATTTAATATTTGGACAATGGAGTAAATACATAAAAGAATGAAATGCTTTTAAAGAAGAAGAATTTAAGATGGGGGAGGGGGTGGGAACTAATTAAATGGACTCATGATTTTACTGCCAAAGATGTTTTGGTGTGTATTTAATCAGTGCTTAAGGCTCATAAAATCCCTGGGTCATAGTCAGGCATATTTCCATAATCAATAACGATGGGACCTCAAGTTCAACAGACTATGATCCTATTCGTGCCTCTTTATTTTTCATAGATACATTTGTCACTATTGCTGTCACTGAATATTGGAAGCAGTATATAAATGCTAAAACTAAAAATGTAGGTTTTGTGCACTTAAATCCTGTTCAGATTAGTACGGTCAATAACCTTTTCAGGGAAATGCTTATCCACAGGCTCCCCAGCTAACAGGAAACATGACTTGTGGCTAACATTCTGGCGAGATTCTAAACAAACGTTCTTCCAGTAATGTTAATAGAACGTTCGTTCACGTTCAAGTTATCTGATCTTTTATAATGTTCTCAAAATTATTCATCGAATATTTTCTTTTTTTTTATGTGACTACTTGTTTCAAAATGTTTTGAAAAATAATTCAAAAGTAATGTTCCTAAAATGTTTGCAAAATTATAAAGTTTTCTTTTCTTTATGTATAACCAATACATAATGCTTTAAAAATAAAAAATAAAAACTAGACGTTTTGAATGTGATGGTTACATAAAAATCGTTCTTCAAACATAGTTTTATTCGCTGGGTCTATTTAAAAGGACCAAAACAGTGTTATCAACTTTGTCTGCTGATAATGTGAAGCAGAAAATATTGAAACAGCTTGTAAACCAATGAGATCTAAAAAAAAAAAGACAAACAAGCTGCATGAGCATGATAAAGATGAAACTAAACAGACCATTGCTACCATTCAATCACCTGAGGTTAATGGTTCTAATTTTTTACTTCCCATTTAGTTTGAGTTGTTTCTCATCTCATTTTTATTTTACTTCATTTTGTTTGATTTTATAGGTGTCTCTTTAGCACACATTGATGCCCCGAGCTGTTAAACTCTAAAGAGCTTCAATAAAACACCTCTGTCAGTGGCCTGCCAATAAAAAATGAAAACCCATTTAACTCTAAGGAGGTACAACTCTGGTCTGTGGCCAGTCAATAAAACAAACACAAACCATGGGTTCTTGCTAAATAGACATTGTTGGTTTGCAGTGGATTTTGCAAGGTCAAACAGACAACTCTAACAAGGCCAAAAGAAAGACATTTCAGGGAAAACCATTGTTTAGATTGAAGAGGTTCATGCACATGAGTTGCTTTTCAAATATAAAATCAAAATAAATACAAAGCTACATGGTTTTTGTATTTTAAATGAATTGAAGTTAAATCAACAATCTAGGAAACATAGTAAGAAATAATACATGCTTTTTGAATGTGCAAATCATAAGTCTTTAGATATCCATCATCTCGTCAATTGGTTATCTAATGCACCAATGACAAAATATTGTCTGGATGACTTCTATATTAAAGACAATAGTAAGAAGTTCTCTTCGTGGAAGAGGGCAAAATGTCAAGTCCCTCTGGCTCAGGACACGATCGTCAAACTGGCTGCAGTAATGAGGCCAGGATCTGCTGCCTCTAAGTGTGTGAGGAGAATCTGGATGAGGCATCAGAATCATTGTTTACACGTGGAATGATTCCATCTGAAATGAACCCCATTACGTTCTCCTCAAACACCATCAGCTGTACCACAGTGGCCAGGGGTCAAAAGCTGAGATTTGAAAGGCTGTGTCAAGCTCCTGAGCCAAAAAAAGGTATCGATTATGTATGAACATTCCTGTTCCCGTTGCACCATAATTTAGAGCTCAAAAGTAGACATCAATATTAACTGAACTAAGTAGTTGATTTTGTACTCGGTTTACGAAATATGACTTCTTTGAATGAATTATTCTTATTCAGACATTTTTGTATAATTTGTTTACTGATGTGTAGTTTTGGGGTGGACCTTTGTGCTGACATTTTGTTTTAAACAAAAACAATAAAAAAACACAGAATGTAAAAAAAAAACAACAAAAAAAACATTTCATGTTTAATTTAATATGTTACTTTCAGACCCTCCATTGAAGCTGTGTGTACGGTCTACTGTCCATGTCCAGAAAGGTAAGAAAAACATAATCAAAGTAGTCAATGTGACATCAGAGGATCGGTTAGAATTTGTTGAAGCATCGAAAATACATTTTGGTCCAAAAATAACAAAAAAATACAACTTTATTCAGCATTGTCTTCTCTTTCTTCTCTTAAAATATTACAGATAAAATTATAAAATAATTTAACTCAAAACAATACTTAACGTCCAAATGTTTAATTATACAGTGTGTAGCCATGTTATATGTACAGGGATGATGAACAGTCAGTCTGTCATTATTGAAAAAGCGATAATAATAGGCCAAGCGTCCTGATGTGCCAGTCATTTACAAGGCATAGAGAGCAGCTGCCACATGGGATCTGTCAGATTCTTCCCTGTCACAGTGTAAAGAGCATTAGATTCCTCGACTGTCACTTTCTGACTTCACAGTACACTGTCTTAATTTCCCCTCTCTGAAACAGTCCAGGATTGAGAGAGGAAACGCAGAGGCTCTTGCTCCTCAACAGACAGGGGTTACATAACTAAAGACGCATTAACACCCAATTGTGACATTGCTAAACAAACCGGTCCTTGGTGGGCATGGGAAAATAGCATTATAGCCCCGGGGCAAGTTGACAAAGAGAAAAAAAGAACAATTTGAGCCTTGTTTTGCTCACCCTATCTGATGGAACTGACAACTTTCTGTCATGTATACCAACTTTCCCAGGCAGGATTAGATACATAAAAGACCGTTTTCTGGGGAGCCCAGCCATAAATCAAGCTCTCCTGGGTCTTGCCTCTCTCTCACCTCTCACTTGTAGACAACACAAGTTGTGTCTGTTCTCAAGCAAGGTCAGGTCTTGAAGGCCTGTGGGACAACTGTGAGAGTAAATATTAACCTTCTCTGGACCAAAGCACAAACAAATATGAAAAATCAGCCTGGAGCTGGTTCGTAAATCAGGAGTTCGTTGCACGGTAAGTTATTAGTTTATTTACTCTTTTATATTTGGACCTTAGCTGAGAAACCACATGAAAGTGCAACTAAAAGATTTTTAAAAACTAAACTTAAAAAAAAAAGAAGAAATCATAATTTTTAAATAAATGTATTTTTAACAGTTAAACTCCAGACACCTAAAAAAAATCCAGATGAAGGTAATGCAACTGTAACGTAGTCATTAAATCAATCATTTATTTTTTTCTTTTATTTTTTGCAGAGATAATGTGCAGGTTTTGTTTTTTGCTTTTCAAATTTATTTATTTACAATTTTAAATGATTTTCACTTAGTGTCAAATATGTTATTTAATTATTTTTTGAAAAACAAAGATTGTTGATACAAAAATTCTCCCAAACATCGCTGCAATAAGCAGCACCTTCCTCCTTAAAAAGGATCAGTATCTTAAGAGTTTTCTTGAGATCTCACGCTGAAAAGAAGCTGGCTGTCACTCAGATAATTCCCTCAGCTTCATTGTTCATTAAGCTTTGCTCTGGTTTCCTGCTGCTCTTGTGTGTGTGCTGTAGAGAGCGGCTCAATGGGGCCTCTTTGTAATCCTCTAAAATGGAAAATTCACAATTTGTAGCAATTTGTCTCACAGCAGCCCAACCACTTAAAAGAACCCTGATCCACTCCCCACCCAAGCAGCCAAGGCTTTATATTCCTATTGGGAGACATAACAATAACAAAATTGTAATATAATATAATATAATATAATATAATATAATATAATATAATATAATATAATATGAAACATTTTTTCTTAAATTGAAATGAAAATGTAAATAAAAGGCATAAAAAAAAGTCAGAAGCTCAATCTTGTCAAGTATGTTCTGAAATGTACCTTTACTTTATTTTCTTGGCAAATCAGCTTTTATTTGTTTTACCTCTTTTACAGCAGTCGAGTTTATAAATCTCAACCTTATTGTAATAAGCAGAAAGTGTGGAGAGCAGTGCTGATGTACTGGGTAGATTTGGAGATTGAAGACCAGTAATGAGGTTACCATTAGCTAAAGAATTTTAAGTTCTAAACAGCAGATGGGGGCAAATTAAGTTAGCACTAAAATCCTGATTTTACAGATTATTCTGCAGAATCTTACCAAGCACACATGCATGCAGGATCTCAGGATACTTGTATACAAATCAGATTCAAAATCAGCATACAGATATCTTTATTTTCTTGTAACAAACAACAATCTATTAAAATGGTATATTATTTGATATGTTGCAATATTAACAGCCACAGTACACATTTTCAGCAGTTTCATGCACATTTGCTAGATCTGGAGGAGAAAACCGTCCCTATTAGTTTTTACATGACAGAATCCTTTAAGCGACCTATAACACATTTAAGTGCATGCAAAAATGTAAAACCACTGTGAAAAAGACAATCAGTCTCTGCTTCCACCCACACACCCTGAAAGACTCAATATATTTGACCCTGAAAGCGATAAAGTGTTTTAATAATTCAGTGTTCCTGAATTATCAGTTGTGAATAATATAGGCAGGGGTGTCTGTATTGTACAGTTCCTCACCCTCAACAAAGCAACAGGCAAGTTGTCTTGTTATATATATGTTTCTCAAAGAGGTCACTCAATGGCACATTACAATAGCTCAGTAAAGTCTGGTGACCTCAAAGTCACACCAATTTATAGCCAATGAGTTAAAGTGTGTTCAATCTAATTCTTAGGTGTTTTTGGAGTGGAAAGTGCAGCCCAGCTCTCAGAGTGAATTGAAGTCTTTCTTCTCTGGATGCTGCTCACCTGAATAAAATGATATTGCATTTCAGATTGATGACAGCTTGGACAATTAAATGATTTGTGATTATGCCAAAAGAATTATGCTTTATGGTTTGTATGATTAATGCATGTAAATCAATTTAAAATCATAAGTATTTTTGAAACTAATGTTTTCATACATTAGTAGAAAATAACACTAACTGAACCACAAAATCAAATGTGAAACTCTTGGAAACTCACACCTCTATCGTGAAATGCGACAATCCAGCTGCATAAATGGGGAAAAAACGCATATGAAATGTAAACAGTGCCGGTCAGCATGGGTTAAACTGCTGTTAGGCAAATAAATAACCTGACGTCATTGCATAAGGGGGTCTTTTTTGTTGACCTAAATTCACACTTCACCTCATTAGCAACCCGGCTGAATGATGTGAGCAGGCCATTTCAGTAATGAAGCATTAAAAAAGGACTTTCAATGATTTTTGGTCGAGCTGCCCAGCTAAAGGTACTGCTAAAGTATGTTATAGTGCTCACCGATGAAACCATCCTGAAAAATCAATATGGACTATAGCTAAGAAAGGTGTCAGCATTTATTAATATGGATCTTTCTGCCATAAGCATCAGATATTTCTGATCCAGGATCAGTTCCATCATTATAATACTCTTTTATATATACATAAATCTTTTTAAGTGCAATCGAATGCATCATAGTTGGCTCTAAGTTTAATTTTGCAGACTGTATTCAGCATTTTAACTTAAAGAAGCTGTTTATCTGTGGCTCTTATTGCATATTATTCCCTATACTTTTAATCTGAAACCTCTGTTAAGGTGTCTAATGTAATTAAAATCCATTTCGAAGCAGTGCCACGTCAAGTGTCTTTTTCAATTGACACGCAGCCACTGGCAGACATTCACACAAAATAATTTGTTTCACCACCAGTAATTTTGTTTTGATTATTTTCTAGTTGGCTGTGATAATGTTTGGCATATTGATATTTAAATGCGTATGTAATTGTTCCAGCCATCGCATTTTATGTCCACCCTACCATCAAATCTCACTTTTCTTGTGTTTTTTTTTTTCTTTGTAAACCGGGGAAGCAAACAATCCAATTTCTTAACCGAATGAAAACCTTTTCCACGGTTTGATTACAACCACTCACACACGAAGAATAAAGAAACACTTCTGTCTCAATTTATTTATTTATTCCCCTCTAAAGTGAGCCGTGTTGTTAAAAAATGGTTTTATATTAATTTCTTGGATTATTTGCTCATTAGGCATTAATCATAGTGCCCCATCTGGATGGGACTGCCGTGGCTACGAGAGAAACAGCTATTCTGATCTCAATTACATTCTGCTTCTCTTCTTAGGCTGCCCATAAATCATTCCCCCAAAGTGAAATTAACAGTTACTCGAGCGCATTAATAATCTGCGTCAGGCATAGGAGAAATTCAGCAACTGGAACCACCCGTCCCAGCCAATGGTGAAACCATCATTTTGTTTATGAAATATAAACATTCCACGGTGGGGTTCCTCTGCAAATTCCTCCCCCCTCTGTCCGTGACAGGGAAAAATTATGGTGTGCCGTGTGCCAGATGAGCAGTCACCCGGACACAGTGTGTATACACTCAAAAAAATGACTCTTTAAACTTACTTAAGTCAATTATGGACAGTGGTTCCACACAACCAAATTGTGTTTTGATAACATTAATGGAATTTTTTGAATCTATGCAAACTCCTTGTGTTGTGACAACACAACTGAATGAGGTAGAATCTATGTGAAATAGTAATGTTCAACCAACTCAATTTATTGACTTTGCTTCAACTTAAACTGGTTAAGTTAACTCAACATGTTTTGGTTTATTACAATCTAGCCAAATTTGTTTCACTCTATCAACATAAGGAGGTTTGTTTCAAATTACTCATTTCAATTATGGACAGTGGTTCCACACAATTAGTTCTAGTTACTTTAACACAATATTTTCTTTTTGAAGTTACTCCCTTCAACAAAGCATTTTTTGTATGTTTTGTCTTGTAATGAGACAAAAGACAAGATGTCACAAATGATCAAAGTGTATTTGTTAAACAAGCAATAAATAATTACACACAGTAAAATACAGTTTAAACCACATTACAAAATTACACAAAATAGCAAATACAATTCTAATTGGCATTCATGGGCAACCAATCAAACCTTATTCCAGGAACAGGAAGTGGCTCCAGAAATAACTTCTTCAGTATTCCAAATGTGTACCTGAGTTCAGGAGGGTTGCTCAAGTTCAGTCCATAAATCAGTCCCAGTAACATGGTTTTACAGACTGTAAACTGCTATAGGTCCTGAAGAACTTTATCCTTTAAAACTCCAACTTCTGCTGGACTGTCTTCAATGATGCAGCTTCAAATAGATTCCCATGAGTCTTCTGGATCACCTCCTGACTGCTGGCAACATCTGTATCCTAGAAGTATTTAAAAGCATGGAGAACTCAAATTATTGTGTATTAACTTTAACAAATAATTTATTAACCTTGAACTCACCATATACTCCATACTGCTAGGGTCTTCATTTGGATACTTCAGTTTCATTAGTCTGAAGATGAAAACAACAAAATTTAGCCTTTGTTTTTTTTTTCTAAAATTACATGAAAAAAAGTCAGTCATTCATCTTCTTATGGGAAATCCAGGCAAGCAGTCAAGATGGGATTCTAACAAACATAACAGTGGAAAATGTTACACATCTGGACCCTGTACGGTAAGCAACAGAACTGGAATGTTCCCAGACCCAGAAACATAGTAAGGACATCAGTAAAACAGTCATGTGACACCAGTGGTTCAACCATAATTTTACAAAGTAAACAAAAATACTTTTTTGTGCAAACAAAATTAAAACAGCGACTTTATTCAACAATTCTTCTCCAAATCGCATCTTCCACCATTATCAACAGCACGTAAATAATTCATGCACATGGTGCTGCTGACCTACAACACGCCTGCACTGAGCCTTGATTACACGCAGAGGAAAGCAATGTTCATGCCTCTTGTTACTGTCCATAATGGCAGAATATGTGATTTGGAGAAGAATTGTTGATTAAAGTCGCTATTTTTGTTTTCTTTGCACAAAATGTATTCTTGTACCTTTGTAAAAGTGTGGTTGAAGCATTGATGCCACATGGACTGTTTTACTGATGTCCTTACTATGACTCTGGGAACATTTCAGTTGCATTGCAGCCTTTATGGAGGTTCAGAAATCTCTCGCATTTTCATAAAAATATTAGGGATGCACCAATTGACCGGCCATAAATTGGAAACCAGACGGTTTTTGCTTTAAATACGCAATTGGTAATCGGCCGGTCTTTGGAATTTTTTTCAGCCGATTTTTCCGGAAGTGCGCCCGCGTGCTCCGACTACATTACTTCTGTGTGAAAGCAAACACGTCCCGGGATTGATTCCAGCATTGAACTCGGGTCGGGGACGTAGTAACATTGCTGGGTTCAATCCCGGGACAAGCGCTGTGTGAACAAAAGCCAGATCTAATGCCGTGTCGTAGTGATGACATTATCGTGTGACTCTTTTACTGGCTGTTTTGAAGGAAGATCAACGTTCACTGAAAAAAAAAAAAGTGCAAACTGTATGAAGCAGAGATCAGTTAGTTCCTCACTTTCCACGGTGACACCGAGATCGTTCGCCAGATTCAGTGAAAGTATTACATGCCTAATGTTTTCGACTCGTACATTACACGTCACGCCCTGATGTCACGTGTCGTTACGGGATCTGTATTTGCCGGAATCGCAGTGTGAAAGGGGCTTTATTGAGCTTTCCCTCAATTTTGGACTGTAGACTGTGGACTGTCCTTCCTTCTTGTTTGTTGCTTAAAGATAAAAAAAAAAAATCGTCCAGTTTGCTTGTAAAAGAAATCGGTATCGGCCATGAAAAATCATGATCGGGGCATCCTTAAAAAATATCATAATTTGTGCTCTGAAGATGAATGATGGTCTTACGGGTTTGAAACGACATGAGGGTGAATAATGACATGTTTATTTTTGGGTGATCTAGCCATTTAAACACACCTGAACCAGCTAATCAAGGTTCTTGGGAATTTTAAAACAAAAAAGTCTTACCTGAAGTTCCAGGCAGGTGTGTTAGAGCTGAACCCCACAGAACACTGGCTTTCCTAGAGCAGGTCTGGACACCCCTGCCTTGCATCAAAATAAATCTATCAGTTTATAGATATACCACATATTTTGTATTTATTGTATTAATAAACCTAATCTTATTATATCTGTCTTTTTTGTCAATTTCCAGTGGCCAGTGAGAGAATAATGTTTTAATACGAGGTTGTGTTGAGTGCAGTTGTTCTTACCTGTGTAGTGGGCACCAAGAGGGTTTCAGTATTTGTCCAAGGTCTCTTCTTCAGTATGAAAACATCTTCGTAAATTTTGCAGTCCGAATCAAGTTTGGCAAAGATTGTTGATTCTAATGGGCCTATGGTAATTCTGGATGTCTCAAATTCTGCACAAACCTGTACACATGAAGTGCAATGTGTTACAAAAAAAAAAAAAAAAAATTGAACAGCAAAAACCAATTCAATGATCAAAATATTAAGTGATTTATTTGTGTGAGTGATGAATAGTGTCATGTTTACCATTCCTAAAGGAGGACCTGATTACATATCTGGAGCATATGTATAATGTGAACAGCTCAGAGTAGTGTCCGGTTTAAAGTCATTGTATGACCACACCGCCATGTTCTTAAGGCGAGACACTGCAGGTAAAAACAATGTTTTTTCAAGCACCTGTCAATTTTGAGATTTTGGGCTTTTTGTTTTTTCATAAAGCGCTTTTTCAAACTAGTGGAAGGAAAACATCCAAAAGACACTGTTAAGTGTTTCTTTTATAGCACTTTATCTGTTTGTGTCAATAGATTTCAATTACAATACATATTTTTAAAGGCCGTTTTCTCAAAATGAGTTTTTTCTTCAACACTGAGCCATAAATCTCCACTTCAGTAGCACGTACACACACCAAACTTGACATTTTTATTCCTGTCTGTATTCTGAAGATTTTTACAGAGGGATTTGTTCATATATATTTTCCTTGATTATATACAACATTTTATTCCCCCCAAAATTGTGAAAATATATTGTTTTCTGGCTGTTCAAAGTATTTTCTGAATTATGGAGTGACAAAAAAAGATAACCAGAATTCCCTCTGTAAAAACATTTGACTCTAATATGTCAAAAAAATTAAACAAAAAATTTGAAACTGACTTCATCTAGTTTTCAGATTTTTGTACTAGAAATGTATGCAAATTAGCACATATTTCATTAAAGAATGCCTCATTTGCATATTTAAACATAACATTTTTGAAAACTTGTAATACAAAAAATGTTTGCAATAATCAATGTAATCAATCAACTGGGTAAGTAAGGTGATAACTATTAGTTATTTTTTTTTCCCTATTCACCTGCAGTGTCTCGCCTTAAACAAAGCTTCAAATACTCCCACTGTGCTGAGCCAGGGCTCTCAAAACTCGGTCAACATCTCATGGTTGGACATTTATTGATTATTTATCTTTTTAAATTAGTTAAAATATACATATTATAACAAATAAAGGTAATTACTTCCACTTTTTAAAGTCATTATGTATTACTAATACAATTAATTTATACAAATATATTTGGCACACAAAATGAGATAAGAGAGAAACTCCTATTCGCCATTTGATTAGTTATATGAGGAAGTAGCTGAATGACAAATCATTCTGTCTCTTAACATCTCTTATTGTAAGCCATATGTATAATATAAAGTAAAGGTAAGTGATAGGACGTTTTATTTTTGGATAAACATTTTATTAATAAATACAATCTCTCTTAAAATACCTTATTGGGTTATGATAATCAAAACAGTTTGGTTTGATCTAGCGCAGAACTAAGACTTTAATGAAATATTTCCCCCACTTATAAAATGATTTTATTATTAGCTAGCTCCATACCGGAGAGCTGCTTTATAAAAGGAAATCAAGTTATAATTCTAGCGACACTTACTCTGTATTTTCATGTTTAATATTGAAAAGCTATCGATTGCATAAAGGACTGTTATATAAATAAACGTGACTGGACTTTTCTTTACTGGAGTGCCTGGAGAACCTCAGAGTTCGTGCAAACATCCATATCTCTGTGTTCTTAAGAGCTGCTTTTACATCGCGGTCAGTTTTTTGTTGTGTTTATGCAGTTATTGAGAGGAAGGCGTGCAGTATATATTTACATATTCATCCAAGGTTCGGATCGGGTCGGTTTGCCTCAAACTGAAGTGCGATCTTCTTCTTTTTAATTGAATCAGGAGAGTGTATTACAATCTTGCGCTACAGCGCCACACTGGTCAAACTGCATTAATGCAGGCTTTCAAATCAGGCAGATACGAGATCAAACCACTAACGTTACTCAAAAACATTTGCTGAAAATTTGATTTTTATCGTCGACGTTGTCGATAATGTCGAGTAATTGTTTCAGCCCTAGTGTATATATATATATATACTAAAGTAAATACATTACAGAGAGTCGTGCGCTTTCACATCTCCCAACGCTTCAAAATCATCTATTAACGGTGCAATAAACCGATTACACAATACTAGACTGCAAAACAAAAGCACCTCAAAACAGAAACTCTAAGAGAAATTAAAGACTTTGACTTAACACAATAAAAACTTTAGATTTTCTTACCTGACTGATACCTCTTGCTCCCCTCCACACCGTCATCAAATGCGTTGGAAATCGTCACTTCCGGTTTTTTTTGAATCACGAAATTAAACCCTTTACGTTACTTTAACGATTGATAATTAAGTAAAATTTAAAATTAAACATTTTAAGTTGATTAAACACAATACAATTGTGTTTTGTCGGAAAACTAAATATATTTGTGTTGTTTTAACAAAACATATATGTGTAAAACGAACAGTGCCGGAAAACATCTCGGTTACGTATGTAACCTTGGTTCCCTGAATAGGGAACGAGATGCTGCGGTGACGTCACCACGTATGGGAACACCTCTGGTGTGACGAATGTCTGAAGCCCTATACCATCCCGCCAATCCTATTGGCCAAATGGCGCATAGCACCACCCTGCGCATGCGCACGCATGATATACCTGGGTGCAGCGCGCCATTTCGCTCAGATTTCATGACTGAAGATGAAGAGTTATCAAGGTACGGAACGGCCAGAACCGCAGCATCTCGTTCCCTATTCAGGGAACCAAGGTTACATACGTAACCGAGATGTTCCCTATCATAGGTCACTTCGATGCTGCGGTGACGTCACCACGTATGGGAACGATATACCAAAACGCCTGACGTACCTGATAACTGAGATCAGAGGAAGCATCTGCTCAAGCGGAGAGAACCCGGGAGCCAGGAGCCATCCTCACATCCAGACTGTAGGACTTGATAAAAATGCTCGGTGAGGACCATCCTGCCGCAGCACAGATATCATCCATAGAAGATCCACTGAGAAAAGCTTGAGAAGAAGCCACAGCTCAAGTGGAATGAGCCTCAATTCCTAAGGGCGAAGCGAGTCCGCGCGCCTCATAGGCCAAAGAAATTGCCTCCACCAGCCAATGGGACATGCGCTGCTTTGTAACCGCATGGCCCTTACTTTTATGTCCAAAACAGACAAACAGCTGGTCAGATTCATGCCAAGGGGCTGTACGATCCACATAAGTCTTTAAGCTCTCACAGGGCAAAGACTTAGATCTCTTGATCCAGCCTCAGCAGGTGAAAAAGCTTCCAGGAACACTTACTGAAAGCGAAAGAGGTTAGATGCGACCTAGGAACATAGTTAGGCCTGGGCCGCAGCAGCACCTTCACAGAGCCCGGTGCAAATTCCATGCATGAGGGTGAAACAGAAAGAGCCTGTAAATCCCCAACTCTCTTGAGGGAGGATAAAGCCATGAGAAGAAATGTCTTCAGTGTCAAGAATTTATACGATACGGGCTCCAAGGGCTCAAACGGATGCCCTGATAAACCTAGCAACACAAAGGATAAACCCCATGAAGGAACTCGAACAGGGCGGAAAGGCCTCAGCCGTCACGCACGCTGTATGCAACGAGAAACTAATGGATGACGCCCCATAGAGGCACCGCCTAAGTATTCGTGGTAAGCTGAAATGGCTGCCACGTAAACCTTAAAAGTGGCTGGTGTTACGCCATCCGAAAAACAATCCTGGAGGAACTCCAGCACTGAAGCCACTGGGCAGTAAACTGGATCCACATTACGATTGCCACACCAGGCTGTAATCAGTCTCCACTTGAAAGCATATAAGCGTCTCGTAGAAGCTGCTATAGAATTCAATATAGTCTCAGCGGTTCCGACAGAAAGACCGGGACATACTAATGCACTCCGCTCAGTGGCCACGCCCACAGTTTCCACAGATCCGGCCTCGGGTGCCAAATCAGCCCCTGTGCTTGTGATAATAAATCTTGCCTGAGGGGAATCTCCACGGAGAGCCCGCTAGCAGACTGATAGATCCGCAAACCACGGCTGCGTGTGCCATCGCGGAGCCACCAGCAGCAGCTGTTCCACTCTGTCCCGCCGTATTCGCATAATACCGCTGGGATCAAATGAATCGGAGGAAAGCATACAGACTGGTCCTGGGCCAGCTGTGAGCTAATGCATCCACGCCCAGGGGCGATGGGGGGCATAGGGAGAACCATAGCGGGCAATGCGTAGTCATGTTAGACGCGAATAAATCCACTTTCGCTTTGCCGAATACCCACCATAAAAGATTCACCGTCTGGAGGTGTAATCTCCATTCTCCCTGTTCCAGAGCCTGTCTGGATAGCATATCCGCTCCGAAGTTCAAACGTCCGGGGACATGAACAACTCGGATCGACAGAAATTTTCTCTGAGACCAGAGAAGAACATGTCTCGCCAGCCTGCACAGGGGGCGAGAGCGTAATCCTTCCTAATGATTCAGGTATGAGACAAACGCTGTGTTGTCTGATCTGAGCAGCACAAGACGGCCGATCAGCAGATTCGCGAATTACTGGAGAGCCAGAAAACTGCCAGTAATTCCAACCGGTTTATATACCAACTGCGTTGTGCAGCTGTCCACACTCCATGGGCTGATAGCCCTTGACAAACAGCTCCCCAACCGGTCAAAGACGCATCCGTCGTGACGGTCTCTGGGAAAGCTCAATCCCCAGCCGAACCCCGGTAGGAGAAACTCGGTTGGCATCCATAGTTTTAACGACATCACACAACTCCGTGTCACCGAAATCGTCGGATGCGGAAGACAACGGGGTGAAATATTTCGTCTTTCCGCCCACTTTTCCACTGAAAAGGGGCGCATGTGAAGTAACCCCAGACAAATTACGGGGAATGCCGCTGTCAATCGTCCAAGTGGTTAACAGATGGAGGCCCTGGAGCCGCAACGGGGCCAGAGCTACATCCATGCACTGAGAAGTACGGGGTCTACGACTTCTATAGCCCCTTTGCTCAGCAGAGTTGACATCTCCTGTCACAACACTGCTATTACCATCAGTCTACCACCGTGGAAAGAATTCAGCGGAAAGAGGCGGGCCTCTAAAAAGCGAATTGGTGTATCCGTGACAATTGTGCGTAACACCCATTGAGAAATGCCGGGCAAGCGTTACACGCGACCCAAAACGATACTAGCAGTTTCTCAAATTTCCGCTTTCTGCAACGTTGTCATACACAATGTCCGTGCACGGAAAAGCCTGCGGCATTCGTGCACAGGGGAAGTGTATGCATAAGAGCTATTGCGTCCCGTTGTGTATAATCCTGAACGTGTCCACGGCAGGAATTAGACCAACGAATTGAACATCAAGCTCTGCCGCTAACTAAAACGGCGGCTGTGCGAGCCGTCATAAATGGGTCGTCTGTGTAAGACCCTAGAATCACCCCTCAAAATCTGAAAGCTGGATTGCGCAGTGTCTGAGGGATTATTAGTTATTATTTATGCCTGGCGTCACAGCCCGATCCAATGCTGCTCGAAGCGCTGTTTGCTGCGAGACAGTCAATGTCAGAGCGTAGGGACTGCAGTGAGTGTGTTAGATGCGCATTAGCGGTCCAACAGCACTCTATAGTGGAGGGCACAGTCCCTGGCGAACATGAAGTAAAGCGCATGCGTAAACTCGCTGCGTTTCGTTGTGTATAATCCTGAAGCGTATCCACGGCAGGATTCAATTCACCAAGATAAAAATCGGGCCACGTCGCCATTGCGAGAACGTGGCGGCTGTATGAGCAGTCATAAACTGGCCATCTTTGCCAGCCTTTTGTACCGCCCCTCAAACTCTGAAGGCTGGATTGTGCAGAGTGTCTGAGGGGGCGCTCAAATGATAACTCAATCCAATGATGCTCGAGGTGCCTTTGCTGCGAGACAGTCAATGTTAGAGCATGGGGACTGCAGTGAGAGGGTTGGATGTGCATTAGCAGTCCAACAGCACTCTCTAGTGGAGGGCACAGACCCTGGCAAACATAGAAGGAAAGCGCAAGCGTCAAACTCGCCGCGTTTCGTTGTGTATAATCCTGAAGCGTGTTCACGGCAGGATTTAATCCAACAAGATGACAGTAGGCCACGCCGCTAGCGAGAACGTGGCAGCTGTGTGAGCCATCATAACTGGCCATATTCGCCAGTCTCTCGTGGCGTCCCTCAGACTCTGAAGGCTGAATAGAGCAGAGTGTCTGAGGGGCGCTCAAATGATAGCTCAATCCAATGATGCTCGAGGTGCCTTTGCTGCGAGACAGTCAATGTTAGAGCGTGGGGACTGCAGTGAAAGGGTTGGATGTGCATTAGCAGTCCAACAGCACTCTCTAGTGGAGGGCACAGACCCTGGCAAACATGAAGTAAGGCGCATGCGTCAAACTCGCTGCGTTTCATTGTGTATAATCCTGAAGCGTGTTCACGGCAGGATTTAATACAACAAGAAAACATTAGGCCACGCCGCTAGCGAGAACGCGGCAGCTGTGTGAGCCGTCATAAACTGGCCATATTTTCCAGCCTCTTGTGGCGTCCCTCAGACTCTGAAGGCTGAATAGTGCAGAGTGTCTGAGGGGGCGCTCCAATAACAGCTCAGTTCAGTGACGCTCGAAGTGCTTGTGCTGCGAGACAGTCAATGTTAGAGCGTGGGGACTGCAGTGAGAGGGTTGGATGTGCATAGCAGTCCAACAGCACTCTTCAATGGAGGGTACAGACCCCGGCAAACATAGAAGGAAATGCATGCGTCAACTCGCTGTGTTTCGTTGTGTATAATCCTGAAGCGTGTCCACGGCAGGATTTAAACCAACAAGATAAACATAGGGCCACGCCGCTAGCGAGAACGCGGCAGCTGTGTGAGCCGTCATAAACTGGCCAAATTCGCCAGTCTCTTGTGCCGTCCCTCAAACTCTGAAGACGAATTGTGCAGTGTCTGAGGGGCGCTCAAATAACAGCTCAGTTCAGTGACGCTCGAAGTGCTTGTGCTGCGAGACGGTCAATGTTAGAGCGTGGGGGAGAACGAGAGGCTTCTCGTAAAGAACCGTAATATGAGAATGAAATTTTTCCCGAAATAGACACGACTCGATACGTCTAGACGAGACTAGGTCGCGGCGGAGTTAGGCGCGATCCGTTTGGCTAGAGAGGTAGTCAAACGGCATCGCTATATAATAGCATGTCACTAAATCGTGGCAAAAACCCGCGCCGTTCGTGATATGCGCTGATAAGGCTGCTTCCAGGACCTCGAACCTCTTGGTGGAGGTCCGTGAGAAGGGTAGTTTATCCACCGCGTGGATAGCCACATATTAGCACACTGAGAAAGGGGAAGCGCGTTTCTCCTGTCCGCTCGGAGGGAGAGAACCGCTTATGCCGGTCAGAGCCTACTCTGAGTAGAAGCTGCGGTAGACAACATAGTATAAAGCAAAACTGCTCTGATTAACGCGCTCGAGTAGGGGAGAGCGAGCAAGTGGAAAATCCAGTGCATCACTGTACTCATAGTCAAGCCGCACATATCGCCCCTAACCAACACCTCGTGCGGGGCCTCGGCGACCGCAGAAGCGAACGGTGGGGGTTAGACGCGAGGCGACCGAAGAAATAGACTCCAGAGCGCGGATTACTTTCTTATTTTACCATAGCCGTAGGCTATCACAGAGAGAACATGAGAGAGGCTGCAAACGAATCTCTCATGAGTGCCTCCCTGTGATAAACCCATATACGGCTCTTACCTTTCGTTGACTCATCGCGTCCGCGAAAGAGGAGTTAACACTGCTCGAAGAAAATCGCTGGAGAACGCGAGATGATAGGGCACAGATGATTCGCTATTCCTGAAGGAATGAAATCTGAGCGAAATGGCGCGCTGCACCCAGGTATATCATGCGTGCGCATGCGCAGGGTGGTGCTATGCGCCATTTGGCCAATAGGATTGGCGGGATGGTATAGGGCTTCAGACATTCGTCACACCAGAGGTGTTCCCATACGTGGTGACGTCACCGCAGCATCGAAGTGACCTATGATAGGGAACCATTTTTTTGAGTGTAGCCACACAGCTCGATCGTGCTCCAGATGGGCTTGTGGTGGTTTTTTACTATGCTGGCTTTACTGCAAACATATACTCTGCATATAATCTTCGATTACTTTTTGATAGGATAGGAGGAAATGCATGAAGATGCATGTTGAGGTTTAACAGGGTTGATTAATTTTAGACATTTTTTTGTTTATTAACACATTCTGGGCTTTTTCCATTGGATAGCACAAAGCATTTAAAATGTGAGTTTTTATTGCCAACATTTTTATGATTATTGCAGTCAGAGTGTCATTATCATTAGGGTCAGTGAATAACATCTTAGCAGGATATGGATCCATTAAAGGAATCCCAAATGAGCAGAATATTGACACAGCTAAATGGATGGGGTTCACTTATTTCAGTCCCCATGTGGCACGAAACGCACGTGGAGGAGGGGATGATGTCCTACAAATTTTAGTCTCCTCTGAGGCTGTAAGCCATGGCCGGGCAGGACTCTTATTGCAGATATTGAGATATGGAGAGCAATTGTGATGATTACCTGAGTGAAAGCACTGGGAATGAGTGATATATGAAGACCACTTAAAGCCTTTGTGTCTTGTATATTGCATCTTTGAGAGATTAGAAGTGTGACATTAAAATGGAAATCATTTCACTCGGGCATGACAAGGGACACTACGTGACCCCCAGCGTCCCAGTGAGACTGGCGGCTGACCGAGTGATCCTTCTGGGAGGGATGTAGTCATGGAGCACTCCGCAGGGAGAGGGGGAACAGGGTGGTACAGAGGAGAACGGTTTTCTTCAGGGGGAGTAAACAGATCAGTCATCCTTCTGGGCCATTCCACCAAATCGGTGCCTTTTCTAATTTGAGTTATTCTGAATTAATTGTAAAAAGTAGCCTAATATAAAGTTATGCTTCAGACGGGTTACAAGGTAAAACAGTTATAGTTGGAGATTACATTTAAATTCAATGTAATGTTTAATTTTTAAAATATAATGTATGATGCATATTAATATTGTGTGCGTGTATGCCTTTCTGTGTGTGTGTGTGTGTGTGTATACACACGCACACGATTATACAATATATATGTATTCAGAAAATATCACAGATTAAGATAAATAAGAGAATATATTACATATAATACAGTAATGCTCCATGTAATAAAATAAAGGAAAATATAGTAATACATTACAGTTACTGTATTTTTGTTAATCTGTTATAGATAAGTGGAATATAGAATTTAAAAAGATATAGATAATAGAATAAGATATATGAGAAATACATACTGTACATATATAGGTGGATGATAATATATAGATATATTAATATGATAGACAGTTATTACATCTATCTATCTATCATTATATATATATATATATATATATATATATATATATATATATATATATATATATATATATATATATATATATATATATATATGATGTCAATTTAAAATATGTTTATATTATTTATATTTTAGTTTTATATATAAATTATAAATAAAATAAATAAACTCAAAAATATTCTTGCTAAACTTAGAATTACTAAACTATATATATATATGTGTGTGTATGCACTTTTTTGTGACTTTTTAAAAATATTTTATATTATCTACACTTCCTGTTCCTCAAGATCCCCTTAGTAGAACTCCACCTATAAATGTTCATTGTGACAGCCTTCAAGAACAATTTCTACCTTTCAGATGAAACACCAGAGAAAAAAATCTACTCATGCTCATCTAGCTTCATTTGAAAAACATTCCTTTTTACCCAGCTGCAAATGAGAACACGTCCCTTTTGACGCTCAGCCTGTTTCTCCATCCCTCAGCCTCGTCTTGTTACACTGTCCAGGGACCTTAACTGTGCCCTGTACTAATCTCAGTCTTAAGAATGAATGAGGACTGAGTGTATTGTCAGAAGTATATCAGTTGTAATGGCAGCCGTGAGAAGAAAGAGAGATGTAGAGCCTATATACAGGGCGGAGGTACGACAGATAAGGAAATAGATCTGGGGGCTGAGGAATTCCCCGAACTGCTCCGAAACCTCCTCTCACGCCTGTCAGAGCAAGCGGCACAAAGTGGCACGCCTGGTTCCTCTCACCAACGACCCGACACCACTATCTTTAATTAATTACATCATTTACATTAGACTATTGACTAAATAAACACTTAAATCACAGGGCCTCGAGTCAATAGATGCAGACATATTTAATCATGTTCTAAATAATGATCACTGTTCCCATAATGCAATAATTATTGTCAGCAGCTGACTGCAATTAATCTTGTGTCACTATGCCATCGGAGACATAGAAAGAGAGAAACAGAAAGTGAGAAAGAGAGAGCAAGAGGGCCTTGCGAGATGATAAATACAGCCTCATTTGGCAGGCTGCTGTGTGAATGACAGCAATAGAGAAAGTGCCATGTGAAAATCCCAGCTTGTCGCTTTATGTGGAGTGACAGGTGAAAAGCGGCTGTCTGAAAATGCACTGGATATTCGCTGTTTTGTTTATCAGCTGCCGAGCGGCGAATGAAAAAGGAGTAACATCTATTGCCTGTCCCTCCACCTTTTCATCTGCTGTTTAAATGGGCCAGGGGATTGGAGAGTGAAGTTTATTCCACCCATTCTCCCTGACAGTGGAACCATTTATAGCGGAGCATGAAGGAGACAGCGCTCTGTCACTAGAGACACTTCTTCAAATCAGGTCTGGAGATGGCTGCCTGTTTAGGTCACATTTAGCAATCTTGCTAGTCCTTATAGGGCTCCCCTAGTCCACTGCTTCTTTATTTGAAAAGATCTTGTGTTGCCAAGCCTCATAAAATATAATACGGTTAAAGTGTAGTAGTTTTCAACAGGTTTTCCTTCAGGACACAGATTTGATGTTGGACAAATATAGCAGCCTAAATGGCAATTAAAAATAAATGTTTAAAAATAATGTCATTAGAAACTAAGTTTACTTTTATTAATATTACAATGGATTCTGTAAACCAATCTATATGCAAAGGTATTAACATAAAATAGGACATTGCAGGATTTTCTTTTGCATTGAATAAGACACTAATTGTCACAGGCTGTGTAGAATAAAGCACACAACAAAGTAGCAAAATACAAAACCAAGAGTTGTTTAATAATAGTCAACAAGAAAAGCACAGGAGTGAACAAAACACAACTATACGCAAACATGATACCAGACAAAGAACTTGGGGAAAACTAAGGGCTTAAATACAATCAGAACAAAGGAAGAACCAACTAGACACACCTGAACTGAGGATTCAAATTAATCACCATGGAAACAAACAGGTAGGGAACCAAACACAGACATGAACACCAATCAAAAATAACCTCTAATATAAACTGAAAACATGACATGAATACACTACTGTTCTAAAGTTTTTATGTTTGTATAAAAAAAAATTATTCTCACCAAGGCTGTATTTATTTGATTAAGAATACAATAAAAAAGTAATATTGTGAAATATTATTACAATTCAAATAACTGGGTAACAGTTTGAAATAAGGTCACATTAGATATAGTTATCTAACATCAACTATCAATGAGCATTTGTAACAGTATTTGTTAATCTTTCTCACTGTTCAATAACGGTTCACTTTTAGATAATGTCAACTCACTTCCATTGAAAAATGTTAGCAGACCCACCTTTTTATTTTAACAATGTAGTAAATATTAAACAATATTAACTGAAATTAATAAATGCTTTAGCTAATGTTACCTTATTGTAAAGTGTTTTCTATTTTAATATATTTTATTTATTCCTGTGATAGCAAAGCTAAAAGCCATCACTCCAGTCTTTAATGTCACATGATCCTTCAGAAATCATTCTATTATGCTTATTTAGTGCTCAAGATTTTTTTATTTTTTATTATTAATATCCATGTTAATCCATGAAAACAGTTTTGCAGATTCATATTTTTCTGGATTATCTGATAAATTAAAAAAATAATCAAAAGAAGTTTTGAAATTTGCAATATTATTTCTTCAAAAACATGTTTTGTAAAGTTTTTTTTTTAATGATTTATTTATTTTTTAAAGAAAGGTAAAGTCTAATAAATAAGAATATTTTTTCTTAACCCAACTGAAGCTCTTGGAAATCCCTTTCTCAAACAATCAGATGGTCAGGTGGTTTACTCCTGGCCTGAAATTCATTAGGGTCAATGGTTAATGACTTTGTGTTTACCATCTAACCTGTTCCTTGATAAAGCAATCACAGGGTTTTTCCACCTTTATAAAAACATCCAGTGTAGCAACAGGATGCTTGGAATGCGGTGTTGCACAAGGCTTTGTCAGACAGCAAGCTGGTGAGAACCACCAATATTTATTCATGATAAAGAGACAGAGCCGGTGTGTTGGCACAGGCTACTTCATTTACATGCTGTTATAGACTGTTTGCCCCTGCCTGGGCACTCTGTCCATCACCGAATAGATGATCTTGTCTCTTTTGTTCCATCCCACTGTCATCCTGCTTTTGTAAAATGGTGAAGCTCTAAACTTCATGTGGTACCTTTATTTAACTGCTGTTATTTGCTAAAGAAATTTATATACTGGACTTTACTTGCAACATTCAAAGGTCAAAAATATATATGGTTTAATAATTTCAATGACAAACTTTATGTGATTGTCTCAAAACCAGACGTTCCCTCTTTCCGTTTCTAGTTCCTAATGAGTTATGTGGGAACTGGCCATCACTCTCAACCTGGGTTTATGTGTGATATGTGTGTGTGTGTGTGTGTGAGTGAGTGAGAATGTGATGCGTGTGTATGTGGTGGCCTGAGGGTCTAATATCCAGCACTCAATCACCGGTGTTAAGAGGGAGGAGGGCAGGAGATAAGGCCAGCAGAGACTCATACCTCTGCACTCCCAAACGTATCGACCAGGAGATTCTTAAACGACAGCAAATGCAGTGCTTCTCACGGAAAGACGCTCAGTATCAGCTCCTCATCCACAACGCTCAGCGCATGAAAAATCATCCATTAGCAAACACTGCGTTAAAGCTAAACTAAAGCTGATGTCTTCCTCATGCTTTAGTTATCTCATTGGGCCCTTACAATATTCATTAGAGGGTAAAAACAACCTGACCATTCACTATAAAAAATATTTTGGGAGGTGACCTGAAAAGATATATTTCATATTGTAAGCTAAAATGACTTGAGGTAAATAGTATGACTGAATTAACAGGTTAGGAATGACACATTTTTATAATGTTTTTCACTTAACACTGAATAAACATTAATAAAGATTAAACATAAACCTACCCAATTTTGCCATTTGGCAATACTTTAATATGCGCATGGTTGATGAAGTGCATTTTACTATAACATCAAACACGTGGTTTGTGCTTTCTGCTTAAATTTATTGCCATTTAAACATGACAAAAAGGCCGTGGAGGTGGTCATTACAATAATCCATCATGTCTGCAACTGCTGCTATCCAGCCCTGTGCTAAATTCAATCTCGGAAGGGTCAACACATCTTTTTTTTCTTCTTTTCCACATGGCTGAGTGCTGGCTTTTCTAAACTGTCATCAGTTTACCTTTGTCAACAAAAGGGCATAGAAGGCAAATTAAAACCAGAGAGTCAAGCCAACAACTTGGATTAAACATTAGCTGCTTTGAAAAGCTTTGATCTTGATTTTAAAGGATCTGTTAGTTATTAAATCCTTCTCAAGATCGCTAAGATCTAACTCGCAGATTATGCTTAAGGTTCCACGTACACGTCTTAAGTAGAGGTGATCGAGCATTTTCAGTTGTGGCCCCTAATGGGATACTTTGGTATACTGTCATTTTTAAGGTGCTTTATAAATAAATGATTGGTTGATTGATGGATTGATTGATTTCAGATGTATTTAGATTAAATTTACAGTGAGTCTAAGATCACACCAAAAAATCTGACATTCACGATCTGATTTAAAGCTGCAAATAAACAGGTAGTTTTGAAAATTAAATAAATATGTAAAATGAATAAGAAATAGAATGTGAAATATATGTATTTTTTTTTAATTTCAAATTAAGACAAATACACGTTATATAAATATGTATTATTATATTTCTAATAAATGTTACCTCATATTTCTTAAAAAATTGTCAAAATAAAATAAAAAATGTCATGTGTAAATCTATTATCAATTATTAATAATATAATTAAATATTAATAAATCCTTTCCTTCCAATAATTAAGTAGTATGTGAAACTATTCATTATTATTTAGAATAACAATTAAAATAATTGCATAGAATTACAATAATTGTATTACATTAAATAGCTTGAAACTGAACCATCTCAAATCCATCAAATGTTCCATCTTTAACTCAGCTTATTTTACAAACAGCACAAGCCGAATTCCTTCAGCTCGCATGGTGATTTATGCATGCACCAGTAGAATCACATCCAAATCTTTCCCGAGCTGATGTTGTTATGGATTACGCATTCTGCTGTAGTGATTTCTGCTTGCTTCAAATGTCCCTAAAGCCTAATCAACCCACAGAAGGAGTAAATCAGTAGATCTCAACCCTTTGCCTCATTGATTACCCTCCACATGAAGCCCACTGTCAATGTAGATCCTCAAGGCATGAGAAAAGCCGGCCCATGAACAGGCTTTTATTTTGTATGTTTGTACTGAACAAGTATTGATCTTTGTGCGAAGGCTTGACACAAGCTGGCTGTGCTTCAGAGTTGATTTCAAGCATAACCATGCTATATCAAATCCTGCTATAGCCTCTCTGTGTGCAGACCCTCTCTCTCTTTCTCTCAAAATGATGTGATTTTTCTTTGTTTTATTCAGACTGAATTGACTTTTTGCTTTGTTCTGGTTTTGTCATGGTCGACTTGAATGTGGACATCTGTTTTGTGGGAAAAACAGACAAATGACTTTTCAGATTGTTCAGTGCTGAATTACATTACCTGAAATTATCCTTAGATGGCATGCTGGTATTATGACAGTGGATCGCAGCTGGTTTTGCTTTATGATCGAGATTTTACAATGGACATCAAGTGGCAACCTAAGATAGTGGCAAAATTGTCAATAAAATACAGTAACAGAAATGTGCTCAAAATCAAATTATTATTATTTTTTAATTACCATGAGCCCAACAAAATGCATAATATGGTAATTTGCATTTTATTATGTGCATCAAGTATTATTTTTTCTTGCTGTCTGCAACCATTTACCATAGTTTTGGGTCACAATGTGAACTAAACTTCAATTAAAAAAATCTCACTTATTTTTTTTTAATATACATTAACCAATAAACATTTTATTTGAATACATACACACATACAGGTACATATATATATATATATATATGTCTGCTTTTCTTGTACTTCTCCGAAGACATATTGTTTTGATGCAATATTGACATTATCTTGCATGTATATTTTGCACAATGTCAAAAATCCATAGTAAAAACGTATTATGAAAGTCGACCAATACCTTAACTTATGCATTAAGATGTGTCAAAAGAAAAGGAATGGAGGAAAGAAAATGTTCAAACAAGGCCGTACTTGCTCTGTTTGACTCAGACAAAGATGTGTGGTCTGGAGGCTGTGGTTAAACAGTGTAAAGGACAGAACCCATACAAGAAAGAAGACACTGTTGACTCACAGCTGTTTCAAAACACCTGCTTCACTTCTAGGGGTGTTACATTATGCCTAAACTGACATTTGTTTCAACCACTGCTCTGATCTGCATTTCGACAAGACCAATCATTTCATATTCATGTCCAATTATTAGACATTAGTATTTAAAGTACTTAAAAAGTTAGTATTTTAGTGCTACTTTGTTATATCATATCTTATAATATACATTATTAGTATTAACATTGCTTGGACCTTTTATTTTATATTTCCATCCATTCTGTGTTGATGCTTAGAATAAAAATTTATTTATACAAAAACTTTTGAAAATTGATTATTTGATGCATTCTGAATTCTTACTGTTTCAAATGGAAACATATGTCTGAAAACATTCTGTATTAGGTAATAATTCTTTATTGTGATACTGATATATGATCTGTTCTTTTTAAAGGTGCTGTGAATAAACTCAATTTAATGTGCACTCCAGTATTTGAAATACATAAATATGCCAAGTAAAGTGCCCTTAATAGACCTGTGATTGCAGCAGTATTGTTTCCTACTGATTAGGACAAAAACATACCCCAAGGACCTCCTATCCCACTGCCATTTAATCAGCATTAGCTTCCTTTAACTTGCTGTTTAATCTGCTTTCAGTCCAGGTACTTTAAATAAATCAATAGGAATACATGATTGTCTAATGATTTTCGGAGACCATCCCTTCGACCACTGCTGCATGATTTAGAATGACTAATTCTACATTTTAACATTGATCCCACCCCATGGAGGACATGCATCCTTGCTGAAGAGAGTCCTATAGGGGGATGGGTCAGGGATGGCCAAGATGTAATAAAGGAATGATTGTACAGGCAATCAAAAAGCTTGAAAATCAAAGATTTTTGTGTCAAATATATTCATTTTTATTCATCATTATCTTATTTCATCAACTATTCACATAATAGTTCCAATTACAATTACAACTGCAAAAACCTGCCTTTACCTGTAGTGATTCAATGCTTCCAGCACTGGAAACATCAATTAAAGACTTCACTTACGTGTGTCCAATTCCAAGCCTATTCCTGTTAAAGCAAACAGCAGTGTGTCTCTTGTTGATGGACACCATAATCAGAGGGGAAGCTGATTAATTACAGAGTCAGCCACAGAGGCTTCACTTCCTATAGGAGCCTCATTAGCTTTCTGCTGCCCTTTTAGACCAGCCAGGCTATAGAGCTTGGGAAACTACATCACATTCTACATTCTGGGTAGTCGCAGTAATGTTTTAGGATATGCTCGTCAGCCATCAGGATATTAGTACATAGCGATAATAAACCGTATCAACAATGGACTGAATGAAGATCAGATACAAGATTTCATACGGAGAAAAGCTCAAGGAAACAAAGTTGCAGTAAAAAATTAATGCACGTGTAATTCTTTTTTTTAGAATTGTAACAGGTGGTATGCAATATGCATAAACCTGATAATGCAGGATATTCTGTTGTGCATCGGTAACATTTTAATTTAAAAATGTATTCTGTTAAGTAGTTAAATTTACTAGTGCTAGCTGATAAAGTTAGCTTAGCAACTCCATGGTTTGTTTGCATTGCTAGCGGTAAAAACATAAATAGTTAGATGTGTATTGTTTTTAACTGTTTTTTTTTATTATTATTATTACACAACACGCCTTCACCATTGAAAAATAGTTTTAGCTGTATAATGTAAACTAAAGCATCTTTTGCAATTCAACACAGTATTAACTGCAGCGTCCGTATCCTAAAGTCCCAACATCCCAACATGCATTGCGTTGCTGACGTCACGTTCCCAGGCTCTATCCACCTTATTTTTTTCCGTTAGACCAGGCAGTGACAAGGCCATTTGTAAATTTAATGTGTCTGGCTTTCGGTGTCATCCACCTCCAGCTATTTTTAGCTGTACAAAACAGCTCATTTTGCTGCTTGATATCGCAGACTGGTGTTTCTTACTATATTATTTTAATTTATTGTCTTAATTATACAAACACTGGGACAGTTTTACAATTTATTTCATTGCATTTTCAGAATAAATTAGTTTATTGTCTTGACGATGCCGATAATATGATACTGGACTTGAGAGCATACTTTGAAATTGTAACTAACTAAAAAAATAACTAACATAATAACTTTCAGGGTGTAGCCTATTTTATTATTTATTTAAATTTGATTTATTTCTTGAATACTACAGCTGTTTTAATTATACATATGTTATCATGTAATCAGAACAGATTTTTATATCTGAACCAAAAAACATAATATTACATTATGTAAATAGTCTATATAGCTAGGCCTACTAAAAATAAGACAGACATTGGAGAATAATTTTTTTATCTGTTCCTTTAGTCAGTTTGGTATTTTATCCTTTGCTCGTGAGCATTCTATACTATAGCGTGTATTCTATCTCGTGTGCTGACCTTCTGCCCGATAAATGAGCTTGCTTTGTTCATGAAGAGCTCCCTCTGTGAGGTGATACTGGGAATATTAATGGGGATTCTCTGGGCATTTGTTGCTCTCTTTGTAAAGAAAGATTCGGCTAGGGATTTGGCCTCCGATGATATAATAAATGTTGAATGAAAAAATGTTTACAAGAAACATTTATTTTATGTATATACACACACATTTATATTATTTTCAAAACATGCGCACAGACACATGTATAATGTTGAAAAGATTTAGTGTATATTTTGTTTCCATCATTTTTATACAAATATAAATTAATTTCATATTAGCACGTATTATATATATATATATATATATATATATATATATATATATATATATATATATATATATATACATTTTTTTTTTTTACGTTTGAACAATACATCACCACAGCTATTATTTCACCTTATTTTTCAACATGGAAATGTGCCATTTTCTCTAATGTGCAAGACTTCTGGTTTGCAATATCAAGCAGCATACCAAGCTGTATTGTACTAAAAATAGCTGGAAGCAGATGAAACCAAACATGTCTTGTACATTGAAGTTACAAATGGCTATGTCCACTCTTACATTAAAAATAAGGTGCATAATCACCTTTACATTACAAAAATGTATTCAGCCACTTATCACAATCAACAGAATGTTGTTAAAACACAATATTACAGTTGTTAAACAGTACTGCTCATTCACCCCATTTTAATATAGTCCCTGAATTTGTTTTATATTTATTTATTTCTTTGCATGCATGCATTTGAGTTGGTGCAGTATAGTCACTGTTTAGGCTAAGTGCATCTTCCATTGCCTAACAGTGCAGCAGATCTCTGTGTAATCTCTCTCTTTGCATTTCCTTAGTTGCTAAAGACTAAACTGGTCAAAAGTCACTTCCTCTGACCCAGCCCCCATCAGCTCAAGCATGCTTCTCTCTTTTCAACAGCACACCACAGCGCTGCTGCTGTTTACCAAGAGAGTAAACAAAGTAAGTCAGTGATGTCAGATTATGGAAAAGAATTGGGGTCGAATTGAAAGCAGCTGTCCTTATGCACAAAGCATCCCAATGTGGCCAGCTTCCAGAGTTTTTTTTTTTTCCTCCTCATTGAATCAGTGACAATTTGTTTTCAGACGTGTTAGTGGGTTTCTGCCACTGTTTATATATTTAAAACCATGAACTTCAGGTCGGACGTAATGCTTTAGCAGCTTTTGACAGGGACAGGCTGAGATCTCCCAACCAGCTTTGAATCTTAAGTTAGACGGAAACATCTTTAGCTCTTCAGCCATTGGTTTTTAATCAAAATTACCTTGTAATTGGCGTGTTTAATGAGATTTGTTGAGTTTGAATAAAATCAACCCCCATTCCCGTTCTTAACAGGATTAAGTGGAATGAAAAGCAGCTTGGGAAAAGGGTTCATTCTAAAGTCCAAGCATGACATATGGATGAAAATGCTATTAAAAAAAAAAAAAAAGGTAAATGAACAAAAAAAGTAGACTTGGGAATGCAAATCACCCTCAATCCTATTTTATGCTAATGCTAAAAGAATAGCAAAGCATTTCAATGTATTCTTGTCTTGTTATAGGCAGGCTAAGAGCATCTAAATCCCTACCATTTACCAAATTAAACTAATTTAAAGTGCTTCCAAAAGGCACATCTGTAGGCTGACGTGGGTCCAAGCCTCTGAGAGTGGGCTTTCGCTAGGCATTCTGCGTCCCATTGATCCTTGAATAGTCATGCCTGTCAGGCAGCCATATCAACCATTATCATTCTAATTTTACTGCCTTTCTTGGTCCCTAATCTAATTTGCAATGATGCCTGAGCATTTCGCGAGACCACAGCACTTTCTTCAGAATTTCAACAAGGGCATTAAAGCCCCTCAATTTACATTAATGAAGTGCACATTTAATTAAGGTGGAAAAGGGGGAATGGAGGGTTCTTGAAGATGAGCAGTGACTTGAGGATGCTCGGGTGTACAGGGTGGAAGATTCTCTCACCACTAGAAGGGTGTCCCGCTATTGGGTGTCTGCTTGCTGAGCCCCTTATAAGTTTGCTGGCAAACAAAGATTGTTGTCAAATCACTGGTTTTAAATTTTTCAAATTCAGAAAAATGTTGTTTAATATTATAAACAAGCGTTGGATGTTAGCTATAACTTCTATTCTATTATTTTTAGTATTTGTATTTCTATTACTTACATTTTTTCAGAAGGTAACCTGTTACTTTTAAAATTGGCATCAGCATAATAATAATACTTTGCATTACTTTGATGTCATTTTCAACAGAATTCACAGCAGCTTTTTAATAACATCACAAAAACCTAGATTTACACGGCATTAAAATAAAGGCACGTTATGAATGAACTTAAATGTAGTTATACTTCAGTCACATGACTGGAAATTCTCTAATTTTGGCCACAGATCACTAACCATACTTATTGCTTTTTTCAAATAATTTTTCTATTTATGTAATGAATTTACTGGGATTTTTGCTTGACAGGTACTGCTCTAGGTAACACATGAGTGATGCAACAAAACTAGAAAGCTGTCTACATTTCAAATGGTGTAACATCTAGGGAAGTAGCTATTGTATGCAAACATGCCGCAGCTAAATATGCCATTCTGAAGTGAATAATTTAGGGAATTGCTTAAATAAGCATGCATCAACATTTCTGTATAACACTCTGTACATTGTACAACATAATGCATTAATTACTTTTTGTTTATAATCAGTGCAATAAGAAAACAAAATCAGTTTAAAGATTAATCTTTGATTCCAAAGAAAAGTCTTTTCTCTGTCTCTTCACTCATTCTCTTTCTTCAGCACAGACATGTCTGAACCGGGTCTCTTCTCTTTTCACTGGCTCTGTGTTAGGAGGTTTTGCAGGAATAGGGGAGGCTGGCCAACAGTGGTGACCCAGGCCCCTCAGAAAGGGGAAGGCCAGACTCCGTTTGGGTGGCACAGATAAAACATGTTTTCAGAGAGAGTTTGGGTCTCTGTGGAGGGACAGCGAGAGGGGGTGGAGTGGGTCCCAGTGAAACAATCTAGCTATTTTAATGTAAAAAGGCAAAGTTATAAATTCATCTATTTGCTCTCTCCTGACCCTGCCTTTCAGTCAATCCCCTGCTGGGATGGCTGAGTCAGACACAATGCATTAGCCTGTCACAATATTGAGAAAAATTGAAACTAGGAAGAAAGACCACCAGATGCTTTATTGTCTTTGCAGTTTCCACATAATTAGCTGGGAAGAAAAGTCGCTGGTCTGGTTGCAGTGCTCTGAATGAACTTGAGGACGGCTACACAGCCCTGCTGTATGATCCATTCTGCCCGGCCTCAGCGACAGAGCGGCTTTCCCATCCCTTCCTCTCCTCCTCCTGTTTCTGCAGGGCTCTCCCTCCCCTCAACACGGCCCTGCAAAGTTTAACTGTGCGTGACAGATGGCCGTGAAATTGGTTAACACACAGCACACCAGGCTTTCTTAAGACAATTCAGCTGCCCCACACTGACAAGCGGTGTAGCTGAACAGATTAGGAGAATCAATCCATTAACACCTCGTGGCATTAAGTTGGGCTCGCTTCTCTAAAAATGCTCCTCAGGCAGTTTGTAAAAGTGCGTCATTTGTCATTATTTAAAATCCAATGTGGGGTACAATCAAAGAGGCATTAGACTGGCTTGATGATGCATAAGTGCCTTTTGATATGCCATAGAAAAGTCACTTCATTTTCTGTGTTTGCAGAATATAGTGAAACTCTGAAATGGAACTGGTTAATAGTTAATTATTCATAATTCCATTAAATGATCAGTAATGGGTGACTTAGCTTAGTGGTTAAAAATCTGAGGTTGTCAATTTAGCATTTCTTTGTGCATGACAAAAATAATTAATTAATTTATTCATAATGTTCCCATTAATGTGCTGCATTGTTAAACATTTAGGAGATTTTATGAAGTGTATGAATATAAATTTTCATACTGTACATTATAATGTTACAATAATTATAATTAATATAATTATAATTATAATAATTACAATTTAGGCAAAATTGTGTACAATTTTATTATCAGTTGGTTATTGGCCAGAACATTAAAATATTTATCGGCTTACATTGAATTGTACTTTTGAGGCGTCGCTATTTTTTTTTTTTTTTTTTACTTTTTTTTTACTTTTTTTTTTTTTGCAAAAGTTTGAAATGTAAAAAAGAAACCATACAGACCAAACAAATGTTCTCATTCAATTTTTTACATTTTCACTGTGTCCTTCTTCTGATGGTCGCTTGCAATTTAATTAGAAAATAAGACTGGTTTCATTTTTACCCATCCCATTTTTTTTCTACATCTTGAAATGCAAAAGAGAAATGCTAAATAATACAGACTAAACAGATTTGCTCACTCAATCTTTGATGTACATTTTCAGTGTGGCCTTTCTCTGTTGGTCCCTTGCAATTCATTTGAAATTTGACCCTTGTTTCGCTTACAAGCTTCACCACCCTTTGGTTTCTCACAAAAGCACAGAGCTGGGAGGCAAAGGAAGTGAAGAGAAAAAGGCCACCTTCAGTCTGTGTGCATGAATCGTAGAGATCCATTAAATCTATTTCACCAGCTTTCCTTGGTACCCCATGCATAAGAACCCAGCCTAAATTCCCCCCATAGTGACTCAGTGAAAGGGAGAAGGAATGAATAGCACACTTTATTGGAGCATGCCATGAGTGGTCAAACAGCAGTGGCGGGCCCATTCTTCACCCCTTCAGCCCATTATTAAAAAGGGCTTTATGGAGGCTTGTAAAAGTGTTCTCTCCTCAGGGGGCCTGCATAATAAAAATCGAAGTCAAATTAAAGCTCCGCGGAGCAAAGAAATGTGGGTGGGCTTCCTCCAAGAAGCTGTGGTGATGTCCTATTCCCACCACTTGTGGCACGACCCCAGTCAGGCCACTTTTATGTAGCTGACAGCTTCATGAAGGACAAGAACATAGACTCGTACATGGCATGAAATTGGCCACAATAGCTGAGTGAACAGATGAACAATTCCCAAGCAGGATGTGATCACAGAATAACTGGGCGGCAGCGAAAAAAACATATGTCATCTTTACCTGGAAGGGATGGGTTTAGGACTCTCGAGGCTGTGCGAAAGAGAGAGGCAGAGGGCGAATGCTGAATGAGTTGGTGGCCAGAGGAGGAGCCAATATGTCGGGGGGTAGGGGGTGAAGTTTTTAAACAGGGTGCAAATGCCTGGTTTTGAGGCAAAGTCAATGAATAAATCAGGGCTCGGTAACAGTACTGGCATAATGGGTTGTGGAGGTTTTGAATATGTTTAAAAGCCTTTTCACAGGAGAATGTAGGACTGGTCCTTTGCAGCTGTAACACTTTACAGACAATGACCACTCAACAGATGGGAGTCATGGGGGAAAAAGAGCTCAGTGTTTAAGCTAAGGAGAATTCCGCCCCCAAATCCCCTCAACCATCCCACCGATTTGGCTGTCTGCCCCCACAGGTGTCCCGTGGCAAAATAGAAATGAGCCAGTTGGTTTAGTCAAGTTTTGTTTCTAGTGATAGCATTTGATTTATATATAACAATAAAATAGGGGTTGTGCAATATATAAGTACCATATCAGTTTTGTATCAATACCAGTTGATATTGAATATTTTATTGTGCATTGCTATGTTTGTGTATTTTTTTATTTTCATATAGTTTCATATTTTTATATTACACTTTTATTAGTTCACCTTTACTTTCATGTACACGTTATAATTTACTAGCCTGGTTAAAAAATCTTTAGCAGATTTAAAAAAAATGAATATCTATTATGCATTAAAGTAATATTCAAACTATTAATTTTATTATATTATTATAATATTGTTTTTATATTGTTTATCATTTAATTTACAAAAATGGTGATATCATTTACCTGTTTAATGTCCATAGCATGAAAATAAGTATTATTTTGATGATAATTAAATGTTAACATAACTGACATTATCATCCAGAATTTTTATATCATGCATTCCCAAAAAGACCTTAATACTAATTTGAGGTCAAATGATTTCTAATTTTATTTAAATGATTTAATTTTATTGGGAAACATAGTTGTCTATTAGTTAAAACTGCTGTTAAATATTCTGTCATCATCTGGATGTAAATCACAAACATGTGTGGTACTTTAAGTGATTTGGAATAGACAGATTTTTTTTGTAGAATTGAACCTGTTCACTTCTTGCCTATTGAGATTCCTCAAGTGCTTTTCTGGCTTATGAGACGGTAGGACTCTGTGCAGACCATTCATTCAGAAATGACTTTTTCATCTGTGTAATCTCTTACCGTGGAATTATCCTCCAGATATGCATAAAACGAGTGAAATCTGTGGTGTTGATGCCACGTAAAGTCTGATCTCAGGTGTTGAGATTTAGAGAGGCTTATTTTGCAGTAATTTAGTTATTGCTTTTTCTGAGTTAGATTTAATTTCTCACAAGTGTTCCCTCACTCCTCCTGAATCCATATTTGATTTAAATACCATTTGCCTCCAGAATATTAATGTGAACTGGAATATTACTGTTTATTTTCAGATTCCAAATCAAAAGCCTTATGTTTTTCACTTTTATAACTGAGGACCTTATAATTTGCAGTCTAATAATCATAACTAATGGATTAAGAACTTCAAGTGCAATTCATGCATCCTTCTTGAGTGCATTCCTGCTCTCTTTCTAAATTGATGAACCTAATCTATCAAGCCGCTATTCCACTAGAATTAATTATAGACGCAGATCTAGATCTATAGATCTGTAATTTCTTCATAAAAATGGTAAATGACATTTACCGCCAGTTAAAACTAGTCTGTCTCCCTCCGTTATGAAATGTGAGACCGTCAGCTGTCGTTAAACAATATTCATCTTTTTCTCTGAAATTTTGTCTCTGTCTCAAAGCTTAAAAAAATGGAAATTTAACAGAAAAATTGCTTTCAGAAAAACAAGTTAGCATAACAAAACCATGCTAGCATAAATTCAGCCAACTATTAGGGTAAATTTTTTATATATATATATATATATATATATATATATATATATATATATATATATTAAACATTATTTATTTATTATTATTATTATTTAAAACAATGGTTTGATGTATGATTATATTAATGTTGGGTTTCATTCATAGTTGTTTAACTTTTAGCTTTAAGCATGTAGTTCCATTGTTTTGTTGTTGTTGTTTTTAGCAAATACCTAATATTTTAATTAATTAATATTATAAGTCATTAATTAACATCATAGAGTATGTAATTCTAGCAATATGACTTTAGGTCTGAGATCTGCTAAATTTGCATTTATAAGGCTGTGGAGGACGTTCAAGTCCACTTTGCATTTAGCCAGGTGTCTTTCTTCCTTAATCACACAGAAAAAGGTAATGATATTTTCCTCCCCACTCAAATAAGGGAGCCACTGCCCAAGGTGGAAATTAGAGTCCTTGTTCTTAGAGGACAAATTAAGTTCACTCTTTCTAGTGTGTGAGCTGTCTTTGGTCTGAATTTATTTTTTAACCAAATTAGTATGTATGCTTGGATGTTCTGAGAGCTGTTTTTATTTTTTGTTTTTCATTTTCTTTTTTAATACCATTAAAAGCAACTTAATTATGGCAAAACTCTCTGTAATGATATGCAAAATGGTTGACAGCGTTACAGGTTTGGTTATTATATGCATGGCTTTTTGATTGCAGTGGTAAATTGGATTAAGAGATCTGGGGTCCTAAACAATGCATGGAAGTAATTGGCTTAAGCACATGCAACTCTACCACATGGTTTTCATACTTCTGGGCAAGGAGAATTGAAAGACAATTAAAACCCTGTCATGTGAAGAGAACACTTTAAGTGGAACATGTATGATATTTCAGATGCCATGATGTGCAGTCGTATTTAAATCATATTGAGGCCCATAGTGCATGCACAGATGTAACATTTTATATTCATTGGTATTTGTAATATTACAGGGAATTGCTAGTCATGTACCTGAGGGTGCACCAGACATATTTCCACAGAAAAACACACCTTTTAAAGACTGAAATTCTTTTTTTTTTTTTTATTTATTTTTTTTTATGTAACATTCAATAGGAGACTATTGTTACTTTTTATAAACCTAAAAAAAAAAATCGAAATTGTAAATGAACTTGACAGATTTTGATTAAACCAGCATGTTTTATTGTATTTTACTTAGGTAAATTAAAGGCAAACACTAAAACCCATTCATTTTAATTACAATGAAAAATTATTCTTTAATCTTTTTTTTTTTTTTTTTGCTTCATACTGCCTCATTGGTGAAAATCAAATTTTCCAACATACTTTATTCTTATTGATGAAAAGGCAATTGGACAGTGTTTCCCTAAACTTTATACCAAACCTGAGCTATTAGAAACCGCTCTTCTTTTAAAACCCTGTCCCCTGCCCTCCTCCAATTTGCCTGAGATATAGTTATTATCCAATCTCCATACACTTGATTAAATAGCAGGCCTGCATGACTGTCACTCTACTCGACGTGACATCTCCCTTCCGGGCCACCGTCTGACTCGCGGGCCCTCTCCCGTGCACCGTCCGGATCATGTGACGGGGATTATTAATGGCCACCGTCTCTCTGCCACTTGACACAGTGCTCCAGCTGTCAGTGGGCTCGCGGGCCGTATGATTCTGCCGCTGGTGCGGTGCCAGTCTTGGGTCTGACCCATCCGTCACTGTCAGCGGCAGTTGGGTGATGAATGGACCGGGGAGGCACGGCAAGAGGATCCATACTCACCCATGTCTCGCTTGCTCCTCTCTAAAATGTCCTCATGCCAGCTGAGGCCTGCATGGCCTTGCTCTTCCTAACCCAATCCTGATTACTTAAACCAGCTGGTTGACTTTCACAGAGTTTGGTTTATCCTCTCTGCCACTTCTCTGCCATGAGTTTTTTCTTTACCCTTGATATAATGTCATTTCTTTCATGTTGTGTTATATTCTGTTCAGTTTTTATGAATAATGTGATAAATTTCACTGAGAAACCAACCCGATCTCACGGCAATTCGTACATTTTTCACAAGGTGGCTTATTCGTACGAATTCATACGACCACAATCGTACAAATTCATACGATTGTTGCCAAACGTACGTATTTTAAGAGTTGCACAATTCGTATGAATTTGTACGAATGGCCTACACCTAACCCCTCCCCTAAACCTAACCGTCAGTGGGGCTTAGACAAATCGTATTAAAATCGTACGAGTGAGGTCCTATAAATTCGTACTAATTAGCCACCTCGTAAAATACGTACAAATTGGCCGTGAGATAGTGTTGGAGAAACCTGAAAACCACAGGCTCCAAAAGTGCCCTGAATGTAACCACTTTATTTTCCCATCCATATTTACTTTACCTTCAGGAAGGACCCCTACTATTGTAATTGTATTATTAATTTAACTCTGTTATAAGGAGCTAACTGCTCGCTCAGTGACAGATTTCGTTGCAAAAAGGCAATTCATTTCTGAGATGAAATCTAATTAGAGGCAAATGCTTAGAAGAGAAATCCTTTCTGGTGATAATCTTATTTGCCAGCATTAACATCCCAGCTGTGGCTAATGTTTGCCCATTATGACAAAGTGTTTGTACTCGCTTTTGTTGTAATAGGAAATGCACACACACTTCTTTCAAGCGTTCGATTGCATCACCTACTAGTCATTCACCCTCAAACATCTGGAAATCCTCTGCGGTTCCAGGCTTGAGTCAGGTTTGAATACCAGAGTATCTTATTCACCCCAAACTGAAAATGACCCCATGTTTTACTCGCCCTCAAGCAATCCTAGGTGTTTATGACTTTCTTCTTTCAGACAAATACAATCAGACTTGTGTTCTCTTCCAAGCTTTATAATGGCAGTGAATAGTGGTCGAGATTTGGAAGCTAAATAACAACACTGCAAAACTGTGACTGAATCTAGAGCTTGAATCTATAACGCGCGGTCCATGCAGCTGGTTATTTTGGGGAATCAAAACATACAACGTAGTCTGATTCTTGAATAAATTACCCCAAAGTTAGTTCTTTGTAGCGAATCAAAAGTATACAGTACATCGCAACCAGTCTTGTCAGATTCTTGAAAGACTGACTCTGAGTTGGTCCTTTTAGCGAATCAGAAGTCTACAGCCCAACCAATGTAGTCTGATTCCAGATCAAGTGTTTCTAATGAGTCAGTTCTTTTCTGAAATCTAACAAATATATTGCAAACAGTGTTGTCTGATTTCCCAATGAATGACTCTGAATGAATGAGTTTGATTACTGATTCAATGATTTGAATGAGTAGGTTATTTTTTGTAAATCAGAAACATATAGTGCATCCACTATTCTCTGAGACATTTACTGAAAGGTTGGTTCTGTTTTAGTGGTTAAATAGGATGTTACACAAATATTGTTGTCCATTTCTTTTTTCCCTAATATTTATTCCTATTTTATTATTAGTCTCTGGTGTTTTTTATTTTTATATCTATTAATGAATCACAGGTTCACACATTACATGGTTTTCACTTGGAAAATCTCCTGAACATGATGTACACATGCACTTTACACACAAATCTCAGTCTTGGAAAAGCATCTGTGGCACATGTGTACAGTATCCATGTGGTTAGCTCAGTGACACAGATACGCTCTTCACACTCTAGTAACAGCTTTTAAATGGAAGTCATCCATAAGAAACCAGGGGCCACTGGGGAGGGCAAGCAGAGGGCTCTGATTAATTCAAATGTGTCCGGTGTGGCGGCGCAGATTGGAAAGTTCCCCAGCGTGCCGAAGGGGGCCGGGCCAATGTGGTCAGCCGGAACGGCCGGCACAGCCTTCCCAGGACCCCCCGTTTCCTCTCCATCACTGTCAATAAGGCAAACTGTGGCCCCTTACGTCATTTAATTTACTATTTCAGTGATTACATACCTCATTGCCTTGCCATTGTTTCGCTGATTGATTTAATTAATTTTGGATTAATCATGTCAGGTGATATTTAATGTTTCGGACGAGTGTGGAGAGTGAGAGGCCCGAGATGGAGAAAATCACTCTATGGCACTTCACTGAACAGGAGGTCGCGAGAAGATTAATACGCTGTATGGACAGGGGTTAAAAAATAAATTTGACTCATGTTCTGGCTCTTTGGTTTTCTCTGCTCTCTTCATTTTTCCCCATCTTACGCCATTGGCCTCCCCACCCCATTCTTTACCTTTTGTTGATTAGTTCTCGCAGGATGTGAAGCGATGGTACGTGGAGGTCAGATGAATTATGACAGCAGCCTTTCAAAGGTGACCCAAAGCACTGATCTTGTGATCTACATGTGAAGCTTTTCTCTCTGATCAGCCTCCTGATGTCTGTCTGCTGCTGCTTCTGTCTAGATGCCTGTATGGTGTATGTCTACATCACACGGGACAGGTCAGATGATGTGAAATTATTCCTGCATTTGACATGTAATAGTATAGAAAATGTGTTAAGATGATCATGGAAAAGCTGCTCTGTCATAGCATCAAATCCACATGATGTATACACAACTGAACTGAACAACTAGATGTTAACGCATCTTGTTAATATCCTAATTCCTTCACAACTATGCTCCTCTATGTCTCATTTTCAAACCAGCGAGATGCCAACCATCACCTATGATGGTTTATCAAATTATACAATTGCAGTTCTTGGAGAAACTCTTGTATTCACAGACAGAAAGATAATTAAGAGTGCTCACTTCTTTAAAAAGTGTGTTGCCAGACACGCTTTTCTTTTAAACTAAAGTTGCAGCTCTCTCATAAGGCTCTTGCACAATCGCTTGTCAATGTGGCCATCTGTTGCAGTGACTGTTTTTTTTATTTTGCAGTTCTGTCTCTTTAGTTTCATTTTTCTACCGTGAAACAACTGATTAGTGCAAAACCAAGTCAATGCTTATGTGTGACCTGTGCTTACAAAGTCTGGTGGTGTGCATATAAGCGCATACTATTCTGGTGACGAAATTAGCAACTCGAACTGTGTATCTTCTCCTAATGGTACTTTTATACTCAAAGTTCAAAAATTATTGATGGGATAGTTCAAATAAAAATAAACATTTATTTACTCGCCCTCATTTCATTCCAAGTCTCCTTTCTTTTGTAGAAAACAGCATTTTTCTTTCTTTTTTTAATCCATGCAGTTAAAGCTAGTGGGGTCTACAACAACGTTTGATCTCACTGAACAAAAACACTAAAACAGTAAATAATTTTTCAAAATATCTTCTTGTGTGCCTGGTTTCACAGACAGGGCTTATGGTTAAGCCAGAATTAGGTCAAAGTTAAATTAAGACATTTAAGTATCTTATATAATAACGTAAAAAAAAAACAATACTGGTGTGCATCTTGAGACAAAACAATAGCACAGATATATTTATGTCAGTGCAAGTGTCTGAATGAATATTATGTTGTTGTTTTTTTAGCATCTGCCAAATGCATAAAACATACAAACGTATAAAACGCATTTTGCTTTGATATCCAATGCATTCTTCCACTGGCATTAAATTACACACAAAAATTACATACAAAAATCCAGTTCAGATGCCTGTGCAATACACGCTGATGTTGATAAACACAGCACCTGTTACCACAGATTGAGGGCAAGCCTATCCAGCGCAGAACAATGGGAGGAGTAGGACAATCAAGGCCAGAGGTAAATTAAAAGGTTTGCAATGATCCTTTGATGAGACCACATGGCATTGCTAAATGGAGAAGTATCTCTCTTATCAGGGCCTAAAAACGCCTCTTCATGAGGCACAGCGGCCCCAAACGCACGCCGCATGTCAGACAATGGCTCTTGAGGTGTTGCTGAGGGAATTCCCGGACTCGTGCCACATATGTCCCCAGCTGCGTTGCCCTCTCATCAAGAAATTCATCTTTGGTGTGCAACTCATTGTGGCTTTACAAGGGAAAGCTTTGAATGTAATTATTTGTCCAGGGTTCTGATATCATTAACATTGTAATAGGGCATCTGTCAGTGTTATACCCTGATGCTCTAGTTAAACTTGAGCCTTGTGCTTTTCTATCTACGTGCGATTCAGTCCATTAATTAACCTGCGGTCTCGGTCACCCCCCACAATTCCCTTTACGCGTCACGACACTCGGCACGTGTGACACTCACGCCACTCATTAACTCCTAATTTAACCGTTACAATTTTCATCCTCCCTTGTTTACCACAAACAGGCATAAACATGATTCAGTGAAAGCATCATTGTGCTAATATTTATCAGAAGAGTCTAATGAGCCATGCAAATGATGTGTGTAATTTGCGGAACAGCAGCTACCTGTCATTTTTAAGAGGATTTTGATTTAAAACATTTCTATAGAGATACTATTTCCTGTCATAGATGCATTATCAGAACAGCTGCATTTGTAAATATTAGAGTAGGAGCACGGTTTATAAACAAACCGTCTCAGTGGGAATACATGTTTGGTCGGAATTGTTGTTGACAGGGTTTCATGACTGACGAGGTCTGCATTTGACATTCGTTGTTCAGTGTTGAAATATGGTTTTTCAGTTGATTGTATGTCCATATAAATAATAGGTGAGGCCAGAATGATCATTAAATCATTACTAGGGTCCAAAATGTTCATTAAATCATTCCTAGGGTCTTTGTTTGCATCCAGATGAACACACTTCTATGGGCCATCTGTTACTTGGGTCCAATCTATTTTCTCCTCAGACTGCTGAAACTGCTGAACCATGCATGGCTTGGCCCCATCTCCTCATCACCATAGAGTCATTACAGATTTAATGTTCTCCAGACCATGCTGCACTGTTAATAGTTTACTAAACGTACAGTTATGATTGCTGCAAGATGTGCCGAATTGTCATCGGGGTAAATAGATTTAAAAAAACAATTCAGTTTAGCTGTAATGAAAAGGATCGTTCCATAAAACTGATGAGCTGATTTTTAATGTACGTTATTATTAAATTGTAAATGTTCTACTAGACAAATAATGTGTTTTATGCGTTTTTAAATTGTATTGGTATTAGAAAGCATTAATATTATGCATTAATATGTTGATTTTCTACTATGTTCATGTTGGAGGTATAATACGCCTTGTGCTTGGGTTCTGCAAGATTTTTTTTTTAGAATCTAATGCTGATATTTCTACAAATGTCTACTTTTTATTTGGCATTGGCAGATTTTGTGACATGGTTAGAATGAAACAATTTTTGGATTAATTATCTCTAAGGTGGTGGTAAAAAAAAATGTTTTGAGTTGTTCACTTCTTTTTAAAAGTATGAATTAGAAGTAAAGACTTATTTATTATTATTATGATGATGATTATTATTATTATTATTATTATTATTATAGATTTATAGATTAGTTCCAGGTGTAGAAATATGCATATTTGCACATATTTAGTAATGAGAGAAATAACAATAATAAATAAATTAAGAAAAAGACAAAATATGGACTGAGTTTTTTTTTCAATTATCTTCTTTATTATTATAATATTTTATTATTATCATTATTAGAAAAAAAAATACATAATTTCTACTGATTAAAGTTTTAGAGATTGAAGGACACAAAAGGCACCTGAGTGTCATGTGGGCTCTGTCATTTTTCTTCCTTCCCAGAAAAAACATTTGTAGCTGTATTTAACAAAAAGTTACTGGTGTCAGTGGGATTAAAAAATAATAATATAATAATTATAAAACCAGAGGAGAGATGTCAGTAAGACAGGCAGAGACACTGGAAACAAATTTCAATAAAAACAAAATTCCTTCCTGAGTTTAATCTCAAAATAATGATTATGCACCTGTGTGTGAATAACTTTGAATGTGGAATAGAGGAGGAGGTTACATTTCGGGATTCATTTAGACCGGGGCTGGCGGCAGTTCTCCACGGCTCCGAGACCGCAGAAAACAGAGCATTTACACAACACAGCTTGAGAGATTAGAATATATGTGTGCATTTATATTGCCTTCTTTGGTGTCTCCTAAATTATTCATATCATCCAGATCAATTCAGCCAAAATGTGTTCTGTGAAGGAGGTCGTGCATCTAACAGGGGCTTTTCCTCCAGCCTTCATTTCACTGTAATACAGCTCTCTCAGCTCAGCGGCAGATGTACGCCAGAGCTGTTTCTAAATGATCTGTGGTTGTGTTGACATCGACATGTGGATCTACTGCATACGGCTTTGTTTTGCAAACACGAGAGGTGACGGTTGTTGAGTAGAGAAGGACCCTAAGAGGTTTCGGTAACGTTTGATAGACCTGATTGAGAGCAGTTGGGTAGAGGACTTATTTGCAAAAAGATGAAGTGAATCATTTAAATGGGGTGAGGGCAATTCGAACCTGTGAGGTAGATCAATGCAACGGGATAATAAACAAAGTTTAATGGTTCAACATAGAGTATTATACATGGAAGTATTAAAAAACAAAAACGATTTTATACTATACATGTGTGTTTTACTTTAAAACGGTTAGATTGTGTGGGTAATTAATTGTCTCTGACTGAATATTCTCTCTCTCTATGTGCTGGAATTGATTAAGACTTTAAAAGCAAAGATAGTGCACATAAATCCCAGGCAGTGTGCCATCGTTCCTAATCTTCATTGCCACATAAATATAGCTGTTGACGTTACCCGGTAGATCAAGATGTTTCTGTAGGGGAATAAACTCTGTTACTGACACCTTGATTTTAACCATGTGAGCAAATAACTGGGAACTATGAATTTCTGAGGAGGAAATAGATTAGATCATTATGGTGTTAACGGGTGGGAGGCAAATGTGTTTTCCGACTTGCCGGTTCAGGTTCCCGTTCGCGTCATTCACGTCATCCAGCCCCTGTGCCCCGGAGCTTAATAGATCTCTGTGAATCTACTCCTGGTGTCAGAGTGGGCTTCTGTCAGCTCTTTTCGTCCTCTTTGCCCCCGCTGAATTGATCTCCCTAGGGACTGAGCCGCCCCCCCTCCCTGCTGGACAAGTGTCCTGCAGATCTCCAGCAACGTCTGTAGTCTTCATTACTCCTGACCCCAGTTTGGTCATCAGTCACTTAGTAAAACAAGCCCAGAATTGGTCCTGACTGTGCTCCTTGCGCTCTGTGTGTGAGGTGTTTCTGATCCAATTATCTGGCCCGTGAGCATGACAGACACCTGAAGGGAGAAACTCAGCGTGTCAGTCTCACCTGTCCGCTGACTGAGTCGCCCTGTCTCTGGTTCTTTCTTTCACTCCTGTGGGACCAAAAGCCTTTCCCCACACAATTACAGGTGTCATTTTGTCCTTAAAAGTAGCTTGAAATGGATTCAATTGTTGACAGTAGTAACATTGACATTTAAAGACTAAAAGTGAGATATTACTTAAATCTATTTTAAAAGGGCCTACTTAGAACAGGGACTGTTCTGTAAAAAAAAAAAAAAAAAAACACCTAGATTGATAGACAGAAAGAAACATAAAAAAAAAATAATAGTATATTTTATTATTTATAATTTATTTTTAGGGTAGATTGTTGTATTATCTTTTAACTGCTTTCAAGTTATGTGCTTTTTTATTATAATTCAGTATGTTTAAATTCAATCATACTATTTTAACATTTAGTTTAAATAATTTAAATATTATTTTAATGATTTATTATATTTATTTACTCAACCTTTTGGTTTAAATGACTGTATCACATTTTCACAGCTTTTAAGTTCTTGTGTACTTTTATCTCAATTCTGTATTACTGAACTGAGTAAAATTTATGATTTTTATAGATAGATCCAATTATTCAAATATTTAAATTGAAAAATCATTTCCTTTATTAATTTACTCAACAGCTAATTTAACAGCTTTTGAAGTTATTGTGTGCTTTTAATTATAATTCAGTATGTTTAAATAAAAATAAAATAAAAAAAACATTAACATGTAGATCCAAGTATCCAAATATAATTTTCATAATTTTGTTATTTATTTACTGAAATTTAGGCTAAATTGTTGTCAACTTTTAAAAGCTTGTATGTTTCATAATCATAATTCAATATGTTAAAACGTACATGTATCCAAGGTCGATAAATATGCATTTTGATGTTTAGTAGACTATTAATACAATCTATTCCTTTCATTGATTGAGCAAACTTGTAGACGGTCACCGCTGCTTTTTAAAATTGTCAAGAAGAAAATAATGATGGACATAATCACACCAGAAGGTTAAGAAAGTTCAACATTTCAGCTCCATCCTCAGCTTGCTCACATATTTTTACAATATCCTTCAAATTTTTGACTCTCAGTTCTTTAAGGGATTTAGTCAACCTGAAACAATTGCCCTGTCCTGAGAAAAGATTTTATCTCCCTTCATCCAGATGATAAGACCTCTCAGTGATGAATCCCCAATTATTGATGGTTTCATATAAGCAGTGAACTTCTAAAATCGCCCTACATGGTAATTGTAACAGAAGTCATATGCATAAAATTAATTATACCGTACCATAAGGGCCATAAATCAGTTCACTATCAATTCCGGGAAAAATGTTTCAAGCACACATTCTTTTACATAGTTCAAGGTAAAAGAGGGAGGGTTTTACCCTCTATCCAATGATCTTTAGCAGTGTCCAATTAATCAGTCTGTCCATCCTTTAAAGCTGAATTATTTTTTCAGCATTAAAATACTTACTCCCAGCCATTTGTAAGCTGAATGACACAGAAAAACATCCAATGGGGTGGGACTTTTGTTTTTCAACCAATGCAACCAGTAATAATCAGCGTATAGTCAGCATAAACTTGTATTTGTAAATGAAACCAACTATTTTTATTATACTCAGTGAATCTAGGGGGCTTCTGGGATTAAAGGGGGATTTGGGAAATTATCCAAGTGTTTTAAAGAAGAGTGGAAGACAAAGGAAGAGAAAATTGCAAATAAAAGAGAGCAACAACCTACCTCACAATACCTTTTGCACACTTCCAGCTCATTCATTTTCCATTTAATTTTTATTTGATGTTTTTATTTTAATAAGACTTTGCAATACAGTTCATTTCAGGTGCTAGCTGTCTGCAAGTCCAATTACTGGAAAGTCATTTATTCTGTCAGACTAAAAGGAATCTAATTGCCTAAACTGAATGCCTAATGAGCACTTAGGCAATTAATTCCCCAGCTGCTGAAATCTGTATATTGTAACCTAATTGAGTCATTTCACTTTAGCACTTCCTTTTACAAATGATCAAAGAGTGTAATTTCACAATGAGAGGCAGTAGATCATATTTGTCAGGTTTTATGAGACTCCCGCAGTGTAAAAATGTGCAATTCTATTATGCATAAAATGCATGAATAAATGTGCTTATTAAATCTAAATTTCTCTTTTGTACAGTAACAAATTAATATTTGATCTAAATATTTAGTAATACCTGATATAGTGATATTTATCAGTGTCTTGCATGCCTTCTTCATAATAGACACATTATGGTGATGCTTTACCACAAATGCACACTTGCTAGATGATGGACCATAACCTTCAACTCAACTTTGCCAAGACAGAACTGCTTGTGATTCCAGCAAACCCATCGTTTCATCACAATTTCCCCATCAAGTTAGTCAGATCAACCATAACTCCTTCAAAAACAGCCAGAAGCCTTTGAGTTATGACTGATGATCAGCTGACTTTCTCAGACCACATTGCTAAAACTGTCCGATCCTGCAGATTTGCTTTATTCAACATCAAGAATATCAGGCCCTTTCTTCCGGAACATGCTGCACAACTCCTTGTTCAAGCTCTTGTTCTGTCCAGGCTGGATTATTGCAATGCTCTCTTGGCAGGTCTTCCAGCCAGTTCTATCAAACCTTTACAATTAAACCAGTACGTGGCAGCAAGATTATTTTTTATTGAACCAAAAAGAATACATGTCACACCTCTATTTATCAATTTGCACTGCTATTTTAATGAGGTGTCAGATTGTTGAGTCTCTGTTTTGATAAGATGATAGAGGAACCCTAAACTGTGGGAGTTTTCACTGAGGCACAAAAATGAGTTTGAACTTTGTGGTTATAAAAGTGCAAAAATAAGAGATATGCAAAAGTTTTTTTTTTTGTTTTTTTTTTTCAGTTGGTTGTGCATTTTACCGTAAATATAAAATATGTTTTTTTTATGTTTTTGAGAAAAAAAGTTAATAAAAAACTGTGATGTTTAAAATATGTATTTATGTCCCATAAAATAACTGTTTGCTATGTTTAAATATTTTTGTTAAAAATATTTTTTCCTGTGAAGCTGATTTTTTGGCAGCCCCAGTCTCCAGATCCTTCAGAAATCAGATTTGGTGGTCAAGAAACATTTCTCATTATTTTCAGTGTTGAAAACAGTAGTGCTGCTTAATATTTTTGTGGAAACCATTATATATTTTTAGCATTCTTTGATTAATAGAAGATTCAAAAGAACAGTATTCGTTTGAAATAGAAATCTTTTGTAACGATGCAATTGTTTATTTGTCACTTTTAATTAGCAAGGTTATATTAAATTGATATATATATAAGACCTCAGACCTTTGATGCATGCTACAAAAATGTTATATAATTTATTTGAAAAACAAAAAAGGCTGAAAAAAACAAACAAACAAGAAAAAAACAAGTTTGTTGTTAGAAACACTGAGCCTCCATGCACAATAATGGAATTGTTTTCCTCCCGCCGTTCAAGATTTTGTCTTGGTTCTTTTTACATGGTAATTTTTATAGGGCCACTTTAGCAAAATGCCCTGCCAACTCCCCTCTGCAAACAGCAAAGCCCTCTCAAGACATTTAAAGCTGGATAAACTCCTCTAAAGGCTTTAATTATCTTAATGCAGCAATTTCACAGATTATTTAAAATGCTGTCATTTACTTTAGCTTTTCACGAGGGGGTGGGGAACGGGGGTCAATAAAACAACAGACGACAGAGGCTCATATCGTGATGACACGACTCTTGTGTTAAACTCTGTGGAGCAGCTGTATCGCTCTGTGGGCATCTAAGGGATCTCTTCCCGGTGAGGAAAGTAATTGATTTCAATTCAAATGGGTTTCCTATGAGGATTTATACGCTGGATGGTTTTATGAGGGTTGCAACGAAAAAGTGAATAATGGGCTATTTTATTGTTGCATTTAACATGTTTGTTAAAGCCACGATTAATCAAATGTGGCAGCCATGTAATTTATCATTTAATTTTGTCACATGCTGTGCAGGTTGTGTCAGTGTTAAGCTGGAGTGAATTATTTTGTTGTATCCATAAGACGGACAAAAAGGCAACAGAATGAACAATAATATTTGGTTTAACTTGGCTGCCCACTTTGAAATTGCAATTTATCAAAAAATTATGTGCATGTTTTTTTTTTTTATAAGATAAGAAGTCTTGTATTAACCCTTTATCGCCAGAAAATGCTGTAACAGAAAATTACACATTTTGTAGAAAAAAAAAAAGGTTATTTATTTAATAAGGCATTATGACCGTGACATTTTGACTGTGAATGCTCAGGGACATCACCCGGGAGGATAACACTGACCACTGAGTGAGCCAAATGACCAAAGGCTTGAAGGAAATTATATGACTGCAAAAAGAAGACGCAACAATCCATCCCCATTTTGTGTGGCATAGAGAGAAAAAAAGAGATGCTGGATCTCTTCAAATGTCTGCACTGTAAGGCTAATTTACTTAATGAATGCTTCCATCTCTTTTGTCTCTGAGGAAACCCCCTCCCTGCACATAGAGGACCACCCAAGAGGGCCTCGGAGGCAGGTACAGTGGCATTGTCTGGGGTTCAGAAGTTCACACTATCTGGAGCTGCTTGACTGGACTCTAGGACCATCATTGTTGTCTAGTTTAGAATAATAAGAGAGGCACTTGTGACCCACTATCAGAAGTATTAACATATTCCATTAAGTCAGCTCATCCTTCCTCTAGTAGTTGACTTTAAAAAATTGACTTCTGAACCTCTGCCAGAGTTTGGGGAGAGGTGTTTTATTTGGACAACACTTTTGGTTAAAAGCCGTAGCATGAGGGTTTTAGAACAGGGCTTTCAGGACTCTTTTTTTTTTTAGGACTGAGTATATTGAGTATAGTATTTTTTTCTGTTCTGTTAAATAATAATAATGTATTTAAACTTTCTGAAATGGTAAATAGATTGATTTAAAAAAAAAATACATGGAAAAAAGGCAGATATTTCAGTTTCTTTTTTCCTTTTTTTCACACTTTTTACATGGGAAAAATAAATATCTGCCTTTTTAATTTTATTGAAAAACAGTTATTTTTTTATAGTATTATTTCACATTCATTATTATTTTTCACATTAAAAATCTAATCCTGAAATATCACTTATATTTTATTATTTTATTTATTGTCATTATTACATTGTCACTTTACTATCATTTTTATTATTAAAAAGTTAATACAAGTGAAATATGGAAAATAAAAAAAAAATTATAACAAAAATATTTTTTTACATTTTCTTTTCTTTTCATTCTTGAATGCATTTTTTTTTTGAATTTTTTTTTTGATTATTGAGAAGAATAAATGATCAATGAGAATACACTTTTTTTTTTTATATAGAAAAATAAGAAACTTAATCAATATTTTAATTTTAAGGAAGGAAATTAATTATGTACACCTTATTTATAAAGCCAAATCCAATGAGTTATTACAAATTATTTTGGTCAAATTATGGTTTGCATGATTGGACCTCCACATTATCCAGCTCTGGTAAAAGCCACTGTTTAGATGCTATAATTTCATGACTGGTTAACATTCATTACCACAGGATGACTTTTTTATTGATGGGTGAAGGGGAGGGCAGAGGGGTGGAGAGGAAAAAGGACAGTTTAATGTGTCCCATTCAGCCAAAGAAATAACATACAATATCTGCGGCCACCAGACAACCCAGACTTCATTTAAAAGGCTGTATCAATAAACCTGCTGCACTCCGGTTTCTCCGTAATCCTGAGCATATTGTACAGAGGTTTTTGGATATGGGTTCACGACTGGTCATACATGCATTAGAGTGTCTGCTCTCTTTAATTTTATTATAAAATCAGAGCTGTGTGAGTGGCTGTGGAGGGGGCTTGGGGACATCTGCTCTTCCTTTGGCGTGGCAGCAAACACAAAGGCCATCAAAGTGACAGAGGTTAAATCAAGCCATGGCATGGCAGCTGCTCACCCTCCCCATACATCTCACCCTCTTGCCCATTCATACCTCCCCTCCACGTCCTCCTGATGGATTGTCCCTAATATCATTAGCCTAAACATTCAACTAATTATACCAAGTCTCATTTTGGTCAGACACTTAAAATCGTATAAGTCACCTTGTGCTTTAATTCATTTATTAAATTTTCTGAAACCGGATTTACATACAGTGCCGGGCGGCTGATGAGTGTAAGGCAGAAGAGGAAAATCAATTAAGACTTAAACTGTTTGCCATTTATTTAACCGGGGGGGACAAGCACTGCATGCATGGGAGTTAAATCAATTGCATGAGGCTTTTCAAAGGGGAGGGTAAAAACTGTTTAGATGGAGGTTAATAGGCCCCCACAAAATGTGTCTGCAAATGCAGGTTGTTTAACCAAGAGCACCAAATGCAGCTTATATGCTTTTCAGAGTAAGATATGCATATTTACAAAACACATAGTTTATAGTTAATGAATTCATAAATAATAATAAAGCATCCAAAATCTGATCAGTAACATATGCATTTTGTTACAGCATGATTTATTATTATTACTATTTTAATTATCACCATCATCATCATTATCATAGGCCAGAAGTATTTGTTGAAATTAGAATTTTTAGGATAATATCTTAAAAAATAAAGTATGTTTTACACTGATTATAATTTTAAAATGCAGTGCATAGTATAGTATTAAAATGCTAAAATGTATATATTTTTTTAACTTTTTTGTTTTATTTTATCATGTTTAAAATCTTATGTCTGTTTTGCGTTTGAGCACTTATATTTTTCACTGGACTGATGTCATTATGAGTTAATATGTTTATTTTTTGTCAGTCAGTAAATACCATTTGAGATAATTTGTTATAGTGGTTTTGTAATGGCATCAGAAATCTGTTCATTAATCTTGATATTGTGCCAAAATACAGAATATGGACCCAGTACAAATCTCAGTTTGTGGTGGAATTAAGAGTTTGCGCTTCTTACACTGCCATCTGTAGTTTACAGAAGAAATTACAAGCTGATTTTTCATATTTGTCAGTCAGAAATGCAGTTAAAATAAAATCTCTTTAATTTATTTAAATCCTACAAATGTGTTTGCAAATACTTTATTTATTTAAGAATAAAATGTCTAAGAAAATATTTAGTGTAATACATAAATACACAAATATTAGCTATAATACTACATTATGTTATTATTATATAGAAACTTAATTGAATAGTCCATTATAGCTTACTGGTTTGTCCAAATATTTAATTCAACATTTGAAGATTCTTAAAGAGCAAACTAAATTAGATTTTTCTTGAGTGGTAAATCTGTGTATGACAGATGCTGTCATTGTACTTCTCAGTTGTGTGTTTTTCATTTTAAAATGTCATAAGCTTATGCCGTGTGACAGCAGACTAAATTGCATGATTTAAGGTTTGATCCGTGTAAATCAATTGAGCCCATGAGGGCAGGTCAGGCGATTAGCCAGTGTTGTCTTTGAAAGTAAATTCCTTACAGAGCAGTTCAGACTGTTTCCTTGGAAAGATGAGTCACTCAAGGAATTAACATATTGACTGTTGCATGACATTTTCATGCTGTGCATGCAATCATGAGAGACAAAGCATAATACAGAACTCTGGATGTTGGTACTGTAGGAATATTTTTTTGTAATGATTATTATTATTATTATGTTTTATTATATTTGGATAGTTTATTGCTTTTGGTACTGTTACAAGATTGAATTGATTTATATTCTGGAAAATAAACATTTATTATTATTATTATTATAATTATTATTAACAGCATAATAAAAAAATATTTATTAATAATAATAATAAAAATAATAATAATAATATAAGTAAGACATTTTAGTAAACACATTAGAATTTTTTATAATAATAATAATAATTTTATTTATTTATTTATTTAGTCAGAGTAAGATGCAAAATGTCTAAATTGTATGTGGTAATTATTGAGAACTCCTACCTTGTTATAAGATCTTCACTTGCACCGGACATTATATAACATGTGAACAATTGTATCCTCTTCAGGCCATGCATTTAAAGAGATATTTGCTGCTTTCATGCAAACCCTTGCCTCCACAGCCGACAAGAGACATAACGCAAAGACAGATCAGATGCATTAACTTAGCCAGCAGTCCTATCACCCACAACACAGAGAAAATCATCTATTTGTTCTGTCTCTCTGTCTTGTTTCAGTCACATATTTGGAGCAGAACTTGGTAATAAAAAGTGAGGAAGGCCCAATTAGGGCTTCAGGCAACAAACAGAGACGTCCTCCTGTGAGGATCAGTTCAGAGGGAGACGGGATTGTCATACTGGGTATTCAAATAGACTTCCCAAGCCCCGCCATTTGAAAACTGACTTTGATGTAAATTTGAGGACGGATGTTCATCACTTGAGCACCGTCTAAAGCAAACAACAGAGGACATTTTCGTCTCTGAGCAAACATTGTAGAGCCTTTTATGTCCTCAAATAGGGCAGTTAATTTATCAGTGAATGTCAAAAGCGGGTCACTTTTGAATCCCAAGAGACGCACGTGGCGGAAGAGAATTGTAAATACATTCAAACACAAGCACAACATTGTAAGCAAGATATTTACATGTCTCGGAGAGAACCGCGTAGCTGTCCAAAAATAGCACTGGACAATAACCGTCCACTTGCCAGCAATGTGTTCATTTTGTGCATTTGTTTATTATGTATTTGGGATGAAATGTGCCATGTTGATTATTGTAGAAGTGCGATGAGCGACTAAGAACATGTTTACTCAGCGTGGCCATTGAAGATCATGGACTTTGAGGATGATCATTTCTCACGGAGGGGTGTACTTCTCCGGGAATCATAAAAACACTCAATGGGAACACTTTCAAACGGAGGTCAGGCCTGCAATAATATTTTCCCTGTGCGATGATGGTTCTTTCCTGAACTGAGCGGTCATCTGCGAGATTTGAATCCAAAGCTAAGTTAACTTTTTCGTAGAGGAGGTTGAAAAACAAATAAAAGACATAACAAAAGGGCACAATCTCCGTCAAAGTGTGTGTGTTTGAAAGACCCTCTTGATGGTTCTGTGGCAGTGACATGGCATTGCTTATCTGTAGAGGCTCATCCAGGGGCTTAGATCACGGTTAGGCCCAGGCATTTGTTCTCCCTCCACCTCGTCCCACTCTCATTATTTGCACTCCTTGACTTTCTAGCCTTCAGTGGGATGAATCCCTATGTGGAGCTTAGAGCATCCCAGGAGGTGAACTGCTCCAGGAGGAGACACGTGAGGCACACATCAGAGTGACAAGAGGAACACGCTCTCGCTCACTCTCCTAACCGGCCCCATGAGATGGAGCATCTTTGTCATCAGCAGGGACAGCTGTGAGTTAAATACAATTATGGATGCAATTAGTAGCATGATCATTATGTCATCCAACACCTTGGAGGAATGTCACACAATCATTTTTGGTGTAGTAGAATCATATCAGTTCACATATACTATTTTGTGTGTCTTGTGTGTCTATAACAGATTTAAAAGCTGAAGAGTGTCATTGTTAAAGAATGCCAATTGGAGGTCGATTTGGCTCTGTAGTGATATCAAAACGTTTCTTGTTGGATTAGAGTATTCTGGGGTGTATTCCAGAAAGCAAGGTTACATTACCATGTACCCTGAACTCTCAGGTTGATTAACCCAAACCTTTCTTATTTGAGCTAATAAATATATTAGAATAAAAATAATATTACCTTGTTATAATAGTGTCTAAGAATTAATGTATATTGATAAACATTATATATCACAATAAAATAAATATAATAAACATATTAGAATATAACAGTGCTTTATAATATAGAACAATATATATATTGTTGAATGATACGTTATATATTATCCATGTTTGTGTGTGTGTGTATAGATATACACGGCACACAAAATTGGAAACACTTCTGGAGTTTCAAAGTTATGATCGGATTGGTTGAATTCTACCAATTGTCCGGGAGAAGTGTGTGTCGCATTCTTAAAATGGGGCATGAAGCCAAACCCTTTCATGGAAGAAAATAGTCATCATGTTTACATCACAATGAGTGCTTATCAGGATGAAGTAGACATTGGATTTTCAAAAGTATGTGAAATGTCAAGTTTGATAGTCGTTTTGCCATTGTCAAATTTTATATAAACATTTTATGAATAATGTTTAATAACCAAAATTAACAGATGTGTTTAACTAGAGGTGTTACCAGTATAGTTTTAAAAATAACAGTATATAATATGTAAAAATTAAATTTTGGAAAGTCTGTAGTGCCATATTGGTTATGTGCCAATTGTTTTTTTTTTTTGTTTTTTTTGGTAACACTTTAGAATAGGTAACACCTATTAGTTGCTTATTAGCATGCATATTACTAGATTATTAGCCATGTATTATTGCTAATTAAGAACATATTAATGCCTTATTCTACTTGACCTTATTCTACATCCCTAATCTTACCCAATACCTAAACATAACAACTACCTTACTAACTATTAATGAGCTCCAAATTAAGAATTTATTGAGAGAAATCTCGTAGTTAATAGTTAACAAGTGTTCTAAAGTGTTACCTTTTATTTTTTATTTAATTGTGTATGAGGGGATATTTCCTTTATTTTTACATTTAAATGACCTTTGAAGTGATCTAATGCTAATATTAATATTCTATTTGCACTTGTAGTGCAAAATTTCTAAATAAAGGCCTTTTTTTTCTGTACGATTTTGTGGATTGCACCTGTAGAGATAAAACACACTTTTATAACAACTTAAGTTTTAAGTAATAATAATATAACCCTTCCTTATCATTTCAAGGAAACATACGTGTCAAAATACCCATGCACTCCCCAGTAACATTCCAATTTAAAGTCCATGAAACTCAACATATCTGCTGTTGCACATGATAACCACTTGTGTGCAAAACCAACCATGAACCTCCACTGGTACGAATCCCCCATAACAGAGGCCTTGATAGCTTAAGGAAGGGAGAGAATTTCTCCAGAGAAATGTGATTTTTCCAGAGTGGTCCACTGAGATGGAAGATGTGGGTGGATGGCTGGCCAGCAGTATGACTGTTTGATGTGGGAGGTCTTAACTTCACCCCGCTGGGTCAGACCCCGAGACTTCTCATTAACCGTGTCATCAAAGGCCCCCGGCCCAAGTAATCATAACATCAGCGTTGACATTACCACACAGCTACAAGCTTCTTTTGAGCGCTCCACAAACATGCCTGCACCGGCTGAGTCATTCCTCCACAGCGAGGGAGCTAGAACTGAAGCAAATACGCTAGCCTGTTCTTTGCACGCTTCATCGAGAATACAAACACTTACATGACTGCGGCCAAGCGCATAGTACTGTTTTCTGAAAGCGCTAAGGTAGGAGAGTACCTCTCTTTGCACTGCCTTTAATTAAAGCAACAGTCATTGCGAAAAGGCCCTCTGAGGGATCAGCTGTCAGGACTGTTCAGACAGCTCTGGGCTCCTCACCTACACTGTTCCCCATCCATTACTCGTTTCTCCCCTTCACCTCCTCGGAGTCCCATCACATATGCTCCCATCTCCCGTCCAGAGGTCGATGGGGTTCTTGTGTTCGTACCTTGCTTTTAAGCCATCAGAGACCCCCATGGGGCACATGAGGAAGATATATCTCTGTCACCATCCCTGGAAGGACGTGAGTGCACCCATCAGTTCGGCACAAGCCATGTCCCGCCATTTCTTTTGGGGAACTATCAAGGTAGAGGAACCAATTAGAGAGTGTATTTGCCATTTAAAGGACACATCCGTGACAAACCCGACCAAAGGGTCGCAGGTTTATTATGTCATCACCCCGTGTGGCGGCTATTATTATAAATAAGTGTCAGTGTCTGGAGGTCACGGATGAAAATGGGATCTAGTTTTTGTCCGATTATGCCAATGGCCCTCTAAGTGCTTCATTATGATCGTTCCTTTCAGATTCATATTGAATTCCAACCTGGAGTTTATCCTTTTAATGGGAAGCATTAAATGTGTCCCGCAAAGATCACTGAGAGAGGGAGAGAACAAGAAAAGGTTACGGCCAACCCAACTCATGTTGCTCGGAAAGTCTTTACACATGTTTTCCTCGGTCCCGGAAGACTTCGACTGGAGTTTGATTTGAAAGACAAACCCCTGCTCTCAACAGACTCGTCATTGTTCCCTTTGAAAAAGCGACTCCCCACGTGCAACTATCAAACGGCTTTTTAAAAGGTAATTAAACTGCAGGTCTCCTCCGCGAGGGGCCGATGAGTTTCACTTCATTAGCATCACTGTGTATATTAACTCTTTGTGCTGCACAATTATGAAATTATGGACTGCCATATATGGAGGTCTCTAGCTGCTCTGTGGAGGAAATTAAGATTTGAGGGGAAAAATGTTATTATTTTTTTTTTATTATTATTACTCGATTATTTCTTATTCATAGCTTGAGTAATTTTCTTTTTAAATGCACTGGAAATAAATACACATTTAAAATGAAAATTTGGAGCAGTACAGAGAAATTATTGGGAAAACAATTTTGTGTGTGTGTGTGAATGTGTATGTATGTATATATATATATATATATATATATATATATATATATATATATATATATATATATATATATATATATATATATATATATATATATATATATATATATATATATATATATATATATTAGCAATTTAAATGCATATTTTAAAAAGCATATTTTAATGCCAGTGCATTTTTCAGTGCATGTCTTATATGTGTTTTATGCCGTGCCCTGTATTAGTATGTACCGTGTGTCCAGGAGTGTGTGTAGGCTGGCTGACCCTATTGCCGATCTACATACAGCTTAGAAAGCAAAGAAGCTCCCTCCATCAGCATGCAGTGACAGTCTCCTCTGTTTAATGCACTCCCACAGTTTATAAATGCACAAAGTGTGATAAACATTTCTGCCGGGTTGATGCACAGGTCAGGTGCTCAAAGGTGTAGGTGGTGTAACCTCTAGATAACCATTGGTTTTAGATAATGGCACAGAAATTTTTTAGCTGTTGTACCAATCTAGGGAAGTAAACTTTGCATTTTGCAAATAAGTCATTTACATCCTATAGCTATCGTGCAGCCATTTCCCAGTGTTCCAGACCTACTGAAATAAGATTATGCCGAATAAAAAAGGGATGAGGAAATTGTAAGAAGAGTGATGCATTATGGGAAATATACATTGGGTCTTGACAATTGACAGATGAGCTTTCATTTGTGTAAAACCAACCACGGAGGCCAAGACGCCAGCTCCCTGGAAACTAAAGGACAGTCTACAGCCATCTTCATTGCAGCTATGATGGTTCATCTGTTGATTGCTTTTAAATTCAGCTTGATTGATGTTTCTAATGAATCTTTATGTGTTAAATATGTCTGTGTCAGGCTCCCATGCTGTACTGTATTGGTTTTGATCCTGCTATAGTGTAGAGCATCTAGATAACAATTAATGTCAGTTCAGTTCAAAAAGAGAAAACAAAGATGAATGAAGGCCAGTATATTATACTACCTTTATGAGCATTACGCAACTCCATTATTTTCTCACTGGAATTTTTGTTTTCTTCATCATGCAGTTGAAGAATTAACTTGTGATCTTATTCTGAATTTGGTGTAATAATATGGTGAGAAATGGACAGTTTGATGTTCTGAATATTAGCTTTTTATATGAAATCTTTTTATGACCATAAGTGCTGTAAGATTAATTGAGTTGTGAATTTCTGGCTGTCAAAGCCTGTAGTACTAAGGAAGGATCCTGGATCAGCCAAAGCAAAGAGACAGTCTCATTAATATATGATTAATAGTAGCTGGCAAGGTGATTAATTAGTGTTTGTGACAGTAAACGTTTACCAGGCCTTTATGTTTTCCCCCGGAATGTCAATTTGTCTCTTCTTAACGTATTTCCCCTCCCAGCAACTCTTGTGAAAGAGCACACAACTTTGCATATTCTAGTCTTGTCCCATTTCATTCTTCCCCTGCCCAGAACAGCAGCCCGGGAATTAAACGCCTCAAACATGATTGATTACTTTTCTTTTTTATTTGCAAGCTGAAAATCCAAAGTAGTTGTTTTCTTTCTTTTTTTCTTCAGTCCACCTCTTGTTTTCTTTCTCTCTCGTTGGTTGTACTTGTTCGTCCTGGTCTTTTTGGGAACCCAGGCTCATTGATACAGGAATGTCTACAGGATGATGCAGGATTGATTTGAGTCACTGCAGGAAGAAGTTTGTGTGCTTTTCCCACAGGAGCCCTTGTCCTGACTTTGCCTTAGACTCAAAAATACATGTGCATGTGTGTGTGTGTGTGTGGGTTTGCTTAGCTATAGTTTACTTGCAAATTTGTAGCCAAAAGTGAGAAAAAGAGGACAAAACCTTGCTTTGGGGACATTTAGGGACATCCTCAGTTTGGAAAAGTTAGTCTGTATTTACAGGACTCCAGATAAAAAGAAAAACTGAGAATATTTATATAATATTGTAACGCAGTACAAACTTCATAATCACGGGAAGAAGGAGGCAGGAACCGGCGAACACTTAAATAAAACTTTAATAACCAAAATAAACCCAAAACAGTGCGACTGTAGTACACAAACAAAAGCAAAACACAAAATAAAGTCCAGGCCTGGTCTTCTCTCATCCTTCGCTGTTGTCGCTCCTCTTTTGTATCCTTCAAATTTCCTCCATGGGACGCGGGACCGGCGAGTGAAGCAGTTGTCGCTCATTTCCCAATCACTCCACTGGCCTCGCTCCGTTCCCACGGCTCTCGGTCCCGCCCCACTCGTCACAACTATATAATATAATATTTTTGCTGTTTTGGAAAGAAGAAAACCTTTTTTAGCATATGCTACTATTATCAATTTATACAACAATACTTTGTTTCAAATATGTGTCTATAATTACACTCTATCATATAGAAAATATGATATAGTAAATATAGTAATGTAAGTCACAAATCTAAAGTAAATTTCAGCAGTTACTGGTTCATTTTAAATTAGACACAATTGAAAAATTACTGAAATTACTGTCACTGGCTTATTTCGAAATTCTCCCAACTTTATTATTTTTCTTTGCTTCTAATTCATGACCAGTGTTTTGTTTTGTTCTCTCTCTGCGCTCATTGCTTACCACACAGTGCTGATGAACTACAACATCGGCCTGCACGTCATTCCCTTCTCAACAGTCAGCAGAAGTGAGAAAAAAAATGTTCATTATGTTTTAAATCTGGATATTTATCTTACAAAAACGCATGGATTTGCTACAGGGGGCCTTTATTCAACCCCCGGAACCATGTAAGGGACGTTTTATTACAGATGTGCACACTTTATTTCACGTCTTCTGAACTATTGGCAACAAACACCTGCTTACCCCCATTGAAAGGCTTGGAAGAGCAAGGAAAATTTTTATATAACTCCAATTGGATTATTCTGAAAGAAGAATGTTACATACATCTAGGATGCTTCGAGGGTGAGTAGAAAATGGACGAATTTTTATTCTCGGGTGAACTAACACTTTAACTGACATGCAGTATTCATGTTTCATTATTATTTTTTGAGTGCCTGATTAAAAAGAGACATTTTATGATTAATTCATGAATCGGACATCATGGGTTACACAGTTTTGTTTATGCTGTGTGCAGTTAATGTGCGCTGTACTTTTTGACCGTTTTGTTCCCAGTCTGGGACCCGTAAGTTTTTTTTTTATTGGCAAATGCTTTAAAATAATCTCCTGAAATATTAAAAGGCATGACAAAGTAAGACATGGGTCATTTTATACCATTTAGGTTATCACTAATTTGGGCATATGGCATCCCTTCACATAAATTATGACCTAAATTGACATTCCTCTGGCCTAAAGAGGCCTCAAATCATTATAAAACACACATTTAATTCTGGCACAGTAAACCATTTAATACATTCACTTCAGTGAGCCATTTACCAATGCCATTAAACAGCTCTGTCACTCTGAGATGGCATTCTCTGTTTGGACATATGGCCATGGATAGTTACGGTTTTGCATTGCAACCATGCACGCAGATGGGCTTGCAGTTTCACGACACTTGCTTCTTTCTCTGATCCAGCGTTCTTCATAAAATGACTCTGAACTGCAGTTCTCAGTTGAACAATAAACCCTAACAACATAAATTTGTTTGTTTATAGCTGTACATTGCAAATTAAGGCTCGCCATTAATTGAGAAAGTGGCATCTGTTCGCTTTATTCTGACAAAGCTTTCAGGTTCTTAAATCTTATTTTATATTGTGTTTCATCTTTTATTCTGTTCCTCGGTTGACACTGATTTGAAGCATCGCTGTACATGATTGTCATTTTGCAGGCCACTTCTCACTCTTTTTCATATCGTACCATCTTTTTATGTCTTGATGCACTCAGAGGCTTTATTCCATCGTTGCAAGCGCATGTCAACTGTAAGAAAAAGACAAATTCATCAGAATATATGGCTTTTAATGTAAAAGCCAATCATCCTTCCTATCGTTTTTATTGAGTTTGCAGATCGGATTGACGCGGGCCGGGATCAGGGGGCTAAGAGGATGGCCACCAGCACAGGACGTTTGGCTCCTGCCCACTTATACAATAAAAAGCCTTTTCTGGGAAATTGTTCCGAAAACGGCAAGACTTTTCATCGAGGCTGCAGCACAGAGTAACTTTTCTAAGATTATTTTCATTCTTGATAATCTCATTAAATATAGGGGTGAGTCGCTACACCTGAACCTCTTTATCCGGTGCTGCAGCAATAGCGTGCACCTTAATCCCATAATTCTTTGGGAGGGTAGTGCTACTTTCCCCCTTCACATGCCTATGTATGTCTCTGCAGAAGGAAAGCATGAGAAAAGAAGATTTAGAGTGGCTCCTTTTTATTTCAATAACCAGGTTTTTTCCCTCTCTGCTGGATACAGGGGTACTGGTAATTTTCTGCATGCAGAAATGGTTACAGGTTAGAGCCATTTCCTTTTAACCCTAAAACACAATGCAATGTATAGTTCAAAACACATGTACAAAAAATCATTATGGGAGTTTTCTTCTTATTAACACTATTTTAACTAACTTTTCTTGTAGGTCCCATGTTCACCCCAATATAAAACATAGTTGATCAGAGCAGCAGAAGTCTAAATGAATGTGATATCAATCAAGTGGGAATTCTAAGGGCTCCACAGACTAGTATTAAATGACAGTTATGTCGATTGTCTGAAGATGAGAGTATTTTTAAGCAATTTCAACTCAATGTAGTGCGATATTCACAACGTAATTCGTATTTTAGCTGAGGGAGTATCTGAAGAGGATCAGTCCATATTGTTATAAATAGCTTTCAGTCAGCCTCATAGTTACAATCAGCAACACGTCATATATTGGTGCTCTGGTTTATTGTGATAGGAAACAATTTAATTGGACAGAATTTAATGATTAGTTTTAAAATAATATTATATTACAATTAAATAAACAGTCTGAATGTTATCAAAGAACAGATTTTGAGAAATGAAGCATTACATCACTGGCCAAAATCCATCGAAATAATTCATCTCTTGATGTTTTCACTTGTTATTTATCACTTGATCTGTGCATATTTCTCTCTTGATTCAGATGAAGTGACAATTTTACCAGAGAAAACAATATTATGGATAGAGACTTTAGAGACATATTTTAGCCATAACAGTTTGATGTAAAAAATGTGTTAATTCTGAATTTTTTTTTACAAACATGCAGCTTCAGGAGTTGTTTCAGTTACTTGTGGATTATTGTACGGCACCCATTCACTGTAGAGGATCCATTGGTGAGGAAGTGATGTAATGTCACATTTCTCCAAATCTGTTCTGATGAAGAAACGAACTCATCTACATCTTGGAGATCCTGAGTGTGAGTATATTTTCAGCAAATGTTTCTTTTTGGATTAACTGTTCCTTTAAGAACCTGTTTTGCTTCTTGTTTCCCCCAAAACAGAAAAAAAAATATATAATAATTGTGATAGATTTCTTTTAAAAATGAAAAGAGAATAGAAGCTGTGTTTTTAATAACACACTTGACATCCGAGCGATGTAATACCAGTGAAAATTAAAACTCTTCCGCCACTAGCTCACTTTTATTAGGAATCCTAAGATTGCTTTTGTTCTTCGGCTGACATCATATTTGAGGCTTGGTTTATTTTTGTGTAGAATAAGGTTGTTCGTAACAGTCCATGCAAATCAAAAGCCTTGATTTATGCACCTTTCTAGTGGCAGCTGGAACATTAAATTTAATTTTGCTGTTGCAGCCGGGTTCCACCTTGCGCAGTCTTGACACGGTGAACTGGGCCCACCGGAGCACAGGAATTCATTACTACTTCCACAATATGCGAAAGCCACATTTGAATGAAACATTTGTCTCTTGTCAGAACAGTGTAAGATCTACTCTCTCTATACAGATATATTAAAAATAGGAGGGGAGGAAGGCCTCGCGTTTGACTGTAACAAAGCTAGAAATCGCAAGGCCTTGGCACATTAGAATAAGGCTTGTTAGATGTGGGATGGGAAACAATCTGTTTCTTGTCGTGATATTCCATTACTATTTTGGAAAAATAGCACCAAGCAAAGTAATGACATTTGTTTTCCTCTCCTTGTACAGTTTTGCATTTTAGAAACCTGAAGGCACCCTAAAAAACAAATATCATTGCAAAATACAAGACTTTAAGGTTCAGTAACTCAGTTTCTTTTATTTAATGATATTTGCATTTTTTTTTATTTAACGTAATTGTAAACAGCTATTTACATTATAGATATTAAATGGCTTTTTTTTAAATTTGCACATCAATAAAAATAATACAAATAATTGTAAACGCACCTTTGCAAGATTTGTTTTAAAGACATTTTCATTATTTTTTGTAGCAGAATAAATACATTCCAGTAGCTTGAATAAATATATGTTAAATAACAATATTAAACAAGCACTAAATGAAATTAATTGGCGATAATGATAAAATATTTTATTTATTGTAATGTATGTATTTTACGTTCATTATTTGTTTCGTAAAATAGTCAAAAAAATATCCAGCATCTTTATTTATCTTTTATGAATTACTCTGTAAGTATGTTTTTGATTCACTAGAACAAGATATAAAAATGGCTCATAATCCTTTATTCAAGAGTTGGACTTCACTAGTTGTTCTGTATACTTTTGATTTTAGTATTTTCATTTGCAGTATTGCAGCACTACTGAATAGTAATCCAGTAAACGCTGTCAGAGTTTATTAGTGTTGTGTCTGTATCAGCGTAAAAAAGCACATGTGAGAACCAAACGCTGTTCTGCGTGGCTCTAGATTACCTCTGTATGCTGTTGTCTGGAAAGCAGCAAGGTTGATTACATGACCAGTGTAGTATGGCAGGGTGCCACCCTTTGATAAAGTGAATCCTTCATGCATGCACAGTGATGGCTGTTGACTTCAAGGACATGCTGAATATTCCAATTGACTACCCACCCTCCACTAGCCCTGACGACTGTTCCTTATGACCCGGTATGGCAACAAACACCCTGAATGCCCAGGTGATTCAGATTTAGGCCAAGCATGTGACTGCGGTGTTCTTAAACAATTGAAGTATGCTTATGTGGCTGTGGTATGCCACTTAAACCCTTTTTAAGAGTGTCTTAAAATACTTTCTAGATGAATTAAAGGTTGCTATTTTCAAGTTGCTCTGCTTCAGTTAGAAAATCCTTAAAACTGGCTGTTGTAGTTTTCTGGAATATAAAGCATAATGGTCTTTTGGATGATTTGCAGTGATCAGCATTGAACACTATGTGGATTAAAACTCCGAAAAGAGCAATATCATCTGCTTTTTGATATGGATAATCCTCTTGCCGTTAGAGGCATCAGGGATCATTGCGGCAGGTCTGTCTCCCCTATCTTGCCTGCTGTAGCTTTCCGATGACTCTGGATCCCCTGGGCCCTTTCAGAGCCAAAGTGTGCAGCCGATGTAAGGATGCAAATGACTTTCCAAGGTCCTTGTGATTGCTCATTAACTTTCAGCAGGCATAAGTCCTTACTTTATTATTGACTGCACAGAATACACAATACACTGACCTCTGCCACGCGCAACTAAATCTCTTCCTGCCAATCCATTGGACTGATTTCTGCAACCGACCAGAAAACTGCAGCCAGCAGTTTAGTCACCTTTAGTCACTTTTTGCAAGCAATGTATAATCTTTAATCACAACTGCATTCAATCATTGTTGATGTTCACCAGTGGTTTGTTTTTAGCCAGGTGAATGGAAATGCTAATGGCAAGATTTCTCCAGAAATCATAAGGAACAAAAATGAACAAATAAACAGTTTTAATTTCTTCTGCTGTTTGGCCAACTCTTCCTACAACCTCAAATATTTACCCAAAGCAAGTAGGATTTCAGCAAGGCATTATAAATCCCCCGACTCGGATCCCCGCAAGCAATGCGCTTATGCAGATTAGAGGTGGTGAATCAACATATTTAAAGCACCTGACATTTGTCCTGATATATTGAATCGTTAGCGCGACAGAATCACTTAAGCTGGATCTACTAACATCAAGTTTCCTCTGGTTATTGACCTCTACACAGCAGCCCTGACAAGTGGAGCTGCAGCAAAGTTCATTAATAATGTGAAATAAATCAATTGCGCAGGAAATAGAGGAATCCCCTGTAGCTGGGTCATTTTGTCCCATCTTTTGACCATGTGTATTGGTGCGCTATGACAGCTTACCATTTGCTTTAAATATTAGATGTGCAAAGAATTCATACAGACATTTATGGGACATGAGTGTGCAGATTACGTTCAGGTCCCTTTCGCTTCTGAACCATGTGCATGTCAGGTGAAATTCTCCCTGAGTGTTGTAAAGCTAATATATTTCTTAGAATATGAATCAAAAGTGAGAGTTATAAACTCAAAAGCATTGCCAGGCTTAAAACAGGGCTGAGATCTGTCCAATCCATTACACAAGTCATTCCGCAGGTTTTAAACTAAATTCTGAAATGGCTTAAAATGAGTAAATTTTGCAGCGGTACATCGAGAACGTCTGTGAAATAGATAGATGCTGAGGGTAATACTTTGCGTTTTGCTTAGAGTTACTGGCATTCAACCGCAGAACTGGTTTTCTAAGGGACCGAATATAAACAAACACGGCCACAAAATGAAGATGAATACGTGTCTGGTGCGCGGCCAAAAAGCAGCGAAAACCTCTGTTCATTCATCAGTCATTTTGCAACTGCATCACAGGATAATTGCAGTAATGATTGTCAGCGTGGCCCATCAGAATGAACAGTCATGTTATATGAATTGTAGCACCACTCAAATAATCCAGAAATCCAAACAGTGCAGTAAACATTAAAATGTCATATTTGCTGCACTAGTTGAGATGGATATGATCCTATTAAACTCCATTAAGCGAATGCAGTATCTAATGCCTGAATTGTGATGCTTGACAAAGTCCATTGTGTTTTTGCTTATACATTTAGGAAAATAATCCTAATGGACAGTAACAGACCGTTTATCATGAAGAAAACTGAATTTTGAGTTCTAACGATTGTGCTAAAACAGTCATATTAAAAAATGAGTGTCTCTTTCCATTTATATTTAATCATTTTTCACCCAGAAGAAAAACGCAGCATATTGATTATTTCAGTTTTGCAGAGTTGACTTTATCTTGTATGTTCTTATATTCTTCTGGATAGTTTTATAGCGAAAAAAGACTTTAAATAGAAAGATCATTTTGAAATCTAATCTACCGTCTTCCTTTCTGACTAATTAGTGGTTTTTGTCACAGCAAAAGTGCCAGGCTCATTTTTGCAGCTTGTCTGTCTCCCACTTTCATTTCTTCATCATTCTTCACTCCATCGATTCCTTTTCTTCATCAAGTGCCTGCAAGGCAGTGTGAGCTCTTTTGGCAGCAGGCAGGCCAGAAGCAGACGGAAGTGCGGTGTCAGCTAGTCGAGGCGTCCTTCAGCACTCCCTGTCACCGGAGCAATGAAGGACGAAGCCGCTGACAGAGGGGGGTGGGGTGGGGATCACTGAATTTGTCATTCCCACTTGAAAACAGGGCAAAAACAGTAGCTAATACCTCCATGTTCAGAGAATGAGATTAGGATTAAGCTTCAATCAGTTTTAATGTTTTGTTTTTTATCTTCATCAGCAGAAACAGTTTGAGATGATGTGTTATGTTTTAACATGAATCTTTTTGGAGGCTTTTTAAAGCATCTTAAAGACCAGAAATTTTGGAGTGGTTTCTGGTTGAACAGAAATATTTTCAGAATAATATTCATTAAAGGCATTTGATAATGCTAATATTCTATCAGTGCAAACCAAAAAGTCGAACGTTTCTATACTTTTATTCACTTTTTTTTTACTTATATACCCAATATAAGACATGTATGGGTATATCGGTGTTACTTAAAATCAAATCAATTAAAATGACAATTTCAGTTTAACTTGATGTACTAAAAATACCTTGAACTAAAACTGAAATAAAAATAAATGAAAACTATATATATAGAGATTGAAAGACTAATCAAAATGACAAAAACACCACAAAATCACAAACAGTTCAACAAAATATAAAATGAAAATGTAAAATACAAAAACAAGCTAATTTAAAATATTAATAAAGCTATGATAGTATCTCAGTGATATTAAATAACACGTATGTGTGTGTGTATGTGTACAGTATGTGTGAAAAAATATCTTGAGTTGCCAATTAATTTGAATATTATCATTTATTATATAATAGTAAAATATTCTTTGCTTTTTCAGGTATTATGTTCTAAGGTAATAATAATTGTATTTATTTACGTATTTATTTATATATTCGTCTTAATATTTAATGCCTTTCATGATTTTTACAAAGCGTTTTCACAATGACTTTTGTGATGATGATTATCAGTGATTTTCATTGTTCCAGAGCAGGAGGACATGGATAATGGCTATCTTTGAGAACAGCTGACTCAGGCTCTTCTCGATCCTCAGTCCATTTTGTTTTGATTGACCATGGGTAAACGACATATTTTTCTCCATTTAGATGATTTATTTAATGGAAGAAAACATACTAACATTGTTTTCATAAGTTTGACCCCCCCCCCCCCCCATTTTCTGTGCTGTTTAATTTTAAAAGTGCAATCCATTGGAAAATAGTGCAATGGAAAATAATAGACTGCAATATAAAAATAAAATAAATAATAATAATAATAAAAATAAGACCGACACAGCAGCTGAAGTCACTGGCTGATAACTACACCAGTACTTTTAGATCTGTGGATGTAAACAGGTTACATCCACAGATCTAAAAGTACTGGTGTAGTTATCAGCCAGTGACTTCAGCAGCTGCTTACCTAGAAATTTTTAGAAAGATCTCATCGCTCGTTTGCTGTTAACCAGCAGGCCTGAAATACCCAGTGTCCATTGTTTCAGGAAGAATAGATAAGCATTGAATTAAAGCTGCCAAGATGAATTGTTGACTTTAGGGCTAAAATGAATGTTTCTGTCAGGAAGTGTTGTCAGGTAGACATCAGCGCAATGTCCTAACAATTCACAGAGACGGTTCCCTCAAGAGAGACTCCACACCATCTCACCTGACTGTCCTCGGACGGTGCGCAAGAGCTCGATTTGATTAAGAAGAAGGGATCTTAATCCCCCAAAATAGTGGAGCCACAAGTAATCTTGGTGCCTATGTACTCAAAGCAGATTGTGAGGGGAGTACTAAAGGTAAAAGACAATTTGGGGCATTCAGATGGACCCCGGTACTCTACAAACATGCTTTGAGCAGTGAGCTGAAGTCTAACTCAAAGAGATGAGGAAAAAATGTTGATGTTATGTTCAGATAACTAAATTCATTATACGTGTAAGTGGAAATCCAGAAAAGACAACAAAAGCCTTTGTAATGAATACACTCAAATTCACTTTTGACTTCACAATTTTCTGTTGCTGTCGTCAAATCTGTGGATGTTTTCCCAGTGCATCTGTGCACGATACAGCAGCATCAATTTATCCTGATTATTGCTGCAGGGGTGGTCATTGTGTCTGATTGAATGGTAGCATTTACGGTCAATTTAGCAGCGTCCTTATCAGTGGGCATCGGCCTCATTTGTAAAGGCCTAATTAGCTGTGAAATACATGACAAGTCAATTGTTGTAAAGGAGGACACAGAGTAAAGCAGTGATAAGGCAGATGTCTGCATGCAGGAGATACACTTTAAGTGCTGTTGCCAAAAGTACCATCAAAAACAACAATACAGTGTAGAGAGATAAAGTGATGTATTGCTTATCTCACCTATATGTTATATAGTGACCCCAAAATCTATCTATATTATTATTATTATTATTTTTTTTTTTACATGCATATACAGTATATGTATAATTTTATATAATAAACAGTTGAACAGCATACACTGCCAGTCAAAAGTTTGGTATCGTCCCCTTGGAATTATAAGGTTTTATCTGACATTTTTGTCAAAATTGAGTTATTCACATATTCTTATTCTGTGACAACTTATTTACATTATGTGATGGTTTTTTTGAAGTTGTGTACATTTTGGGACTTTTTATTGAAAAAACAAAAAGGTTCTTTCTACAAAGACGAACTCTAACTTGGCTCTATAAGGTTCTATCTGCGTGATCCAATCAGCATTTCGAATTCACAGAAGAGGACCAATCAGGATCAACTTTATATGTCGTGTCACCGGCTTTAGATCGCAGTGTGAGGATTATGGCACGCAACAAAGTTTTTAAGAAACCTAAAGATCTACAATTTTATTGACGATCTTGTCAAGGACCGCAGCTCGAATTCCAGGCAAGTTCACTCTTTATTTTTTTAGGTCTTGCTGAGAAGATTGTTTTCATAGTTAGACACCACACTAGCCAGCAGTGCTAGCTTTATAGTTCCTGATATCAAGAGGCAAGCACTAAGATAAAAAAAAAAAAAAAAAAAAAACTAACGAACCTATACTCAAAATAGTGCAATAATGTGTTTAATTACCCACCAAATTGTTACTAAAATTAACATCTGCACTCAACAAAATATTTAGACCTACCTTGCTTAATTTGAAATGTCCTAAATACATGAAAGTACTAAAAATATAAAATAAATGTCATAGAAAGGATACAATTTTACTTTCTAACACATTTTGAGACATTGTTACAACATTAAGTTTATATTCAACGTTCAAATAATGTTTTGGCAGATAGAACCTTATAATTCTAAGTGAAAAGTGTTTTTTTAGAATTAGAAGGTTCTATCTGCATTTGACTCATTCCAAAAACCCCCATTTACGAATTCGATAGGATTTTGATATTGTATATTTAGAATACATTTAGGGTCCCTGTTATTTTCATGTTTGAAAGAAACTTGTTCCCCATGTACATTTTCCTATATGTAATGCAAAAACTTTGAAGCTCAATATCTCAAAACTGCTCAGAACGCAGATAGACCCTTATAATTCCAAGGCGACGGTATTATAAATGTCTTTACTGAAACTTTTTTATCACTTTATTGCATCTATGTTAAATAAACGTATTCGACTTCTAGACATACAATAGAACATAATTTTGTTTTTGTTTTTTTCAGACTTGACCAATCTGTCGCTGCTTGTATTCAGTGAGGTGTCTATGGAAAGAAAACCGGTGAGCTCCAGGTTTCAACAGGCATCGGTAAAATCAAGCAGGTGCTACAAAATGCTCTGCTCTTGGGCCGACATCTGTTTGCCATATAAAACTCCAGGACTCTATCAACCATTTATGTACATAAATGACATAGAAATACAAACATTGAAATTTCCCATTGAACTGCAGCTATTTTAAGCATTACGACTCAATTGCTGTTTATAGCAGCTAGGGAAAGTAATGTGGTTTTGGGTGCAATAGAGTAGAGTGGAAATATAAGAAAAAATGTAGGTATAGAAAATGGCACTAATGGTAGAGGATATGAATTAGTTACACTCACTGTGCTGAATCAGGCATAATTTGGATAGACGTTTTAAACTGTTGCATTTGGCAGGCCCACCCTGTGCCCCGGGCAATAAAGCATGGATAGCTGTATCTCTCCTCAGTTTTGGTGGCGAACAGAAATTTATGAGGCGTCTGATCTATCTATGTTCTGGCTTGCCCATCTGCCCAGTACAAGCTATTGGCAACAATTCCACAATGGCACAGCTTGCAAATGTGCCACAGAACAAGAAATTTTAATAAGTGTTCAGCATTTTCTTTCTTGTCAACAGCCTCATGTTTTCAAATGGTGTGTTCCATAAAATCAAGTTTGATTTGTTTTTGACATTTTACTGGGAAATTAAATAAAGCGGTAAAACTTATGTTGAAAAGAACATGATCAAATAATTAAAACTGCAAATTTGCCTAATTCGTTTTAATATATATATATATATTGTGTTTTTTTTTTTTTTTTTTTGCTTAACTACTTATCTCAGGTTTTGAGTGCAGTGTTAGATTCCTTAGGACTGAAAATCAATGTTGATTTGCTGCTTTTTTGACAGAATCAAAGTGTCTGAAAGCAAATTATATATACTCCTATCAAAGAGCAGCAAGGCAAACATGACTAACGCTTTGGACACTCTGAAGGAAAGAGAAACAGGGAGCGGGTTTGAATATCTGGCTGTCTGGGTCCTGTGCGGGACATCCTGCTGGGTACCCTGTTTTCTTTCTATACAACTGGCACTGCAGTGCATCCCTCAGCAGTGGCGGCCTGACCCCGGCTCACTGTGCTGGGTTTATTTGAGCTGCGTCGTGTGCGGCACGCAGGAATCTAACTTGGCCACCCCTGCTCACGGTCAGCCCTGAGATGCTGTGTTCAAGCTCTGCCATGGGATCTTTGCATTCTGAGAGTGCCTACTGAGTGTTTGTTTGACGTTATTCGTGTGTTTGTGCATTTATGTACATTGAGGACGATAGGGGATTGGATTACTGTGGCTCTGGAAACAGGTGGAGAAGAGATTGTGTGTGATAAGCAGACAAAACTGCATGACATATCACACTTGAAATGAACATAATAAGTTAAATACACAACCTTTCACAGGTTGGGAGTCAGATTTTAAAAAATGAAATACTTTTATTCAGCAAGGGTGCATTAAATTAATTTATCATAAATTACGGTAAAGGCATTGACTTCCATTTGAAGTAAATTGTGTTGAACGTTTTGAACTTTTTAATTTAATTGTTTTATTTTTTAACATTGATAATAATTCTAATGTTTCTTGAGCACCAAATTGGCATGTTAGAATGATTTGTGAAGGATCATGTGACACTGAAGACTGGAGTAATGATGTTGAAAACGGATACTTTTACTGCGTTTTTAACAAGTAGGTTCAACCTAATTGTCTTATTTTAAAAACAATAAAAAAGAAAATCTTAGTGACCCCAATCTTTTGAACATAATGCATCATTTCTATCTGCAAAAACATCAATAATATGTATCAGAAAAGACTGTGGGACATTGTTGTTTCTTCTACAAAGTAAACCAGCCATACACCCTAAAAACCAAAGCGTTTGAGTTTCATGTTATCTAGAAGTATCATAAATCACATCAGAGTATGTAGCTACTTTCCCAGAAGTCGGAGTTCAGAGGTCATAGGGCTGTTATTATGGTCTACTTTGTTTAATTAAGCAAAAATGAAAAGTAGGGCCTGTGGCAGCATCCTGAATCATCTTGGGCGACCGCCGTGGCAGCTGTTCAAAGTTCTGCTATGGAAATGCTCAATATTTAATACATCGATTAGCATTAACAGCTCGAGCAGAACTGTCTCAATAGTTCCATTATTATTTGATTTCTCTCCGTGGAGCAATGAGAAGTGGCATAATGAAAGGTGGATCTCTATTTCAACCTTGAAGGGGTTGGGCGCCCTGCCAGTAATGAAGACGTATTAAACCTTAATGTAACTTAATGTAGCAGGTGTCTTAAATATAATGTACAGTAGCTCTTTCTAAAGCATTATATTCATCCCTACTACCTTAAAAGCCACTAAATCTTGTGGGCTAAGTTCGTCTGGATATAATTTCCCTTCATTAATCGATAGAAAAATTGTTAACACACCTTAACTGGGATCCATTAGTCTGTCCCCAGACAATAAATGTGCCAATGCAGCCCAGCGGGGAGTGCAAACTGCCTGGTGCACTCAGGTTAATGGCGAAAGTTGAACAAGTGACCACTTGATCTGCAAGGACGTCATATTCAGCAGCAGTCTACTCTCTGCAGGATGACAAAGATTGAGAATCAAGAGAGGACGCTGATACTGTTTTTTTCAACTTCAGGGTCTCATCAGGGTGTATGTAAACAGATTAGACAATCATCAACTTATGCTGATGTAAATTATCTTAATAATAGTCCAAATAGTCTGCTATATGTGTATATTTTCTATAAACTATTTTTTTGTTGTTGTTGCTCCAGATACAGAAAGAAACCCACTGATCTTAATTCTGCCACAAGCCTTTCTTTTAGTTTAGTTACATTAGACTGTGAGTAACAGTTTTATATTGCTGAAATGTTTTCGAACAGTCTTGTCATTTAAAGGCATGTTCACAGCACTTTTCACTTTCCATGGCTTGACAGAGGTGAGCTGCTATGATGCATGATTTCAATACTCTTCCTCATCCGAGGGTGACCACTGGAGGTCAAATGACACACGTTTGTGACAACATCTCTCTTCCATTTATAGACTTTCCAGTTGGTTCCTCCAGAAATTTTGTTTTTGCATCTTTTTTCCCTGGAATACTTTAAATGTTTATCTTTTACTTAAATTAAAGAACGTACAAAAAATTAAGTATAGAAAAAAAAATGAATTTTTGTTTGAATAAATGCAGCATAGAAGACTTAAAAACATTTAACTTTTTGAATTTTTGAATGGTTGCATACAGTTTTTTTTTTTTTTTTTTTTTTTTTGTGATTTTTAGAAGGGAAAAAAAACACCATCCAGTATAGCATTTTGAGTGTTTTTTTAAATCACATAGTAGATTATGGGAATAACCCTTCACCTTATCTTTTTCAGCTATGTCTCTTCTTACTGTTCCCCTGGAGGTGTTGTGATGGTGTGTCTGTAACACAGAGTAAACACAGAACAGCTGCTGTATGTATGATCAGACAGGCCTGTGTGAGAGTCTCCACATAATTGAATTCAGTCAACCTGTTTTGCTCTCCCTCTCTCACTGCTGTAGCCACTTAGTGGGCTAATTATTATTGGGATGAGTCAGCTCTAATATATATCACATCCCCCAAAAATCCATTGAGAATATCAGTGGATATCCCGAGCGCAGGCTGTGTGAAAATTAGATCAATGAGAGAATATATGTGACAAAGGGGTAATTAAGTGGTATCATGCTGCCAAACCTGATGGGGAGGAGAGAAATGTGTGAGGTAATTCCATTTACTTCGTCTTGGATTGTGCCCTATCATAACTGTTAATTCAGATGTAAATGCATTCTGCCAACTCCTTGCCATTAAGCATGCATTTAATTGCCTCCATAAAGCTTTTAATATGCAGTGCACAAAACCGAGACATGACATCCATGCTACGGAGTGCAGCTGCACTGCCATAGCTTCGATAACATTGGATAGGTGGCGAGAGGAGGGGTTCGGATTCGGATATATTAGTGTTACACAAACATCTGAGGCCATTTCACGTCCATAATTCATCTTGGGCATGTATATTGTCTGCGCACAGAAAGAGTTGTTACAATCCATGCTTCTGTTGTCTCCTGCCAGCAAAAAAAGCCTTATCTTGTCGCTAGACAAGAGCTTAAGGCCGCCGCAGCACACCGGTCCTCTGATAAGGGAGAGACAAGGGGAAGGGAGGAAACATCAGACGCAGATGGAAGAGGAGAGGGAGAGATAAAAAATACGTGTTCAGGCATCGGTCTCCACCTGACAAACAGGCCACACATTAAAGCCGAACAAAGACAACAGACCATCAATTCAACGATATGTACACAATCATTACAGCGGAGAAACAAAGGCTGGTGTCAATTGCGCCGGCGTTATGTGCAGTCTCTCAAATTAAAACCTTGTAGCGAAGCGCATCTGATGGCAGGAGCTATTTAGCGGCAATATTTCACAGGGCAGCCAATGAAAAGCAATAACTGTTTTATTTAATGTATCTGCTCCTGGCAGCTGCTCGGGGAAGGACGCTTAATAGAAACTGTCGATCAATGTCAGGGCCGGGGCAATAAGAGCCCCTCACTGCAATAAACATGAAGAGAAGATAACGCTGGTCCTAGCTGATCAGTGCCTTGTTAACTTCCAGTCTAGCAGGCCCCGTTTGTCATTTTATTTTGTAACACTCATAATTCGTCATGCTAGATGGCTATCAGAGAGCTCGCTCTTTCTTTGCGTTCTTCTAATTTGCCCCCTGAGGAGAGGCGAGGTGAAAAATAGCACGGGAGGAGAACAGCTACTTGTAAATAATGTACATCATCCTGACACGACAGATCTATGGCCAGATCAATGTGTGTGTACTGTGAGGGGATTTGCGTACGGGCGCGTGTGAGCGATCGGAGGACGTCCAGGGCGGATGGAGACATCTGTTGATTCGGGAGATACAGGGTGTTTACTTCTAGGACAGAGAAATCTCTTGTTTCTTTGGTTAATATTGGGAAGAACATATTGGCCATTGCTCAAAACAGATAAGTGAGTGTTTGTCCTGACATGGGGTCACTTTGGTCTTCAAACTTTACTTTGTGTCGGTGTGTTTCGATTGGGTTTCTTTCTTTGGTTACAGAAAAAATATGATAGGTTGGAGTTATGGGTGACGCCAAAATAAAAGTCATCTATAAATAACTTCAAACTGGACCATTTTCACAGTTTGATAATGAATATCCGTCTAAATTAACATCTTAAATAAGAAACATATTGATATATTCTTATTTTTAATTAATCTTTTGCTTTTTTTAATTGATTAATAAAATTAGTACTTTTGTTGTATTTAATAGAAAATTATATATTTTAAAATTATTTATATAACATTATATAAACTTATTTTTTTAAATATGTAAAACCATCTTTTTCAAAATGTAAACGTTTTTTTGTTTTCATTTTTAAATTATTTTTTTTATATATATTTAGTTTTTTTACTTCTAGACTCATAAGGATAATTTTTCTATACAATTTTTATAAAAGTATTATTTATTAAATAATTATCACAATATAAAAAAATCTTCCGTGGTAATGCAATAATAGATTTTTTATATTTAGCCAGGAGCTCTTAACAGTTTGGTGCACAGTTTTTTATTATTATGAACTCTTTATATAAAAAGAATATAAATATATGAATTAATAATAAAATCATAAATATTATTATTATTTCAAATAAATGTGCAATTATTTATTAATATATTATTATTAAAATTATTGTTGTAATATATTATAGCTGTTTTTAGATTTTAGATTTATTAAGATGTAAACAATTTCTCTCTATTTTTACCCTCTTTTGTATCATAACAGGTTTTTTTTTTTTTTAGTAGCTCTTAACATATTTACACACGTCTGTCTTGTTCCCACCACATCTAGCATTGTTTTGTTTTAAACACAGTTAGACTAAAGTAACTGAAGACTAGGAGAAACCGATTTAATCTTTATAAAAACCTTCACCCAAAGTCCCCTGACTCAAGGGAGTGGAGATGAAATGCTTCTTCACATTAGTAATGTCAGCACAAAATGATTATCTTCTCTGAATAATTTATCCCCTTGCACAGAGTAATTTCCTTATCTTTCTTATTTTGCCTCTTTTACTGCAGAGGAAACAGTAAATGGCTGTTAGTCTTCAGAAAACCAATGGATCGTCTTTTCCATCAATCAATTAAAAAACACTTACCTCACACTCAACATGATTTATATCTTGTTAATAGAATTGTCTCACCATATCCCTGTATTATTATACCTCTAAATTCCATTAGCTATTTGCTTAATGCTCAATTTAAGGCTGACCTCTAAGGGAAGAGATATAGCCGTATTAGTCTAATAATAGTCATTGTACAATGAACCTCTTTCTGGGAATGCTGTAGGTCAGGGCAGTGAGAGGTCTCTGGATACGCTGAATAAAGCGCTCATCACAGTGACCTCTCTATCAGAGTACACAAACTCCCTGTGCTTTAAAAGAGCATCAGTGCATGGCCATCACACCCGGAGATTGATTTCGCACCTTGTGGAATTCGGAATGCAGCACAGCAAACATGGAGGCAATGTTGGGCATGATGTGATGTTCCGGAGATCCCTGGCTGGAAATTTATTCCCAATTGAGTGTATTTCCATGACTTTTTGCTTGATGCATGCAAATTTCCATAAGATCCATAGACTCTCTCAGCGATCGCACACAGGAATTCCATAGATCTAAATACGACACACTGTATCTGGCATCTGTTCTCTTTAGATTTGGTTGTTATTTAGCATGCAAACAAACCCATTCTCACAGACCAACTAGAACAGAGAGCATTCATAGAGCATTCACCTCTAATGGTTCTATGAGTGGTTTTAAAACTGCATTCCACTGAGTGCCCTTGACACAGTTGCATGTTAGATAGATTTTAAATATTCATTACAGCAGGGCCTAAAGACCCATCATCACCCAGAGACAAGGCAGCACTGCTGCAGGCAGTTAAAAACTACCGGATAGCGTCATCCAATAATCAATCACGGAACTTGCCCATGATTGGGATCATCTATTACTTTAACAAGTTGCATAACATTTTAATACATTAAGGCATCAAAAATCCTGCTTTATCAAGGTTTTCTCTGCACAGTCGAAGTGAAAGTTATTATTCATTCATTCATTAATGGGAAATGAAAAGTTTTAATAATAAAAAAGAAACATTTTGTATATTTTCTGTTTGTTGACTGTTTAAAAGCTTCTTAATTGCACATACATTTAATTAAACTAACACATTTTAGAAAATATTTAGTTACATTTTAATTTTTTTAATTTTTTTATTTGTGAAATATAAACCTGCAATTGCAAGAAAATATCAGAATTGTGAGATAAGAAGTTGCAATTACCTTTTTTATTCTCTGGCACAAATAAAATACTTGACATGCAAACTTGGAATTGTGAGAAACAATAATCTTTATTTATTTTTTAATGCCAGAAACGGGCTTCTTTAGTTTTTACCCAGAACTTAAGCTTGCATTCATTCCTAGTTGGGTTCTTGTTTATGTTTAAGGATTATTGTGCCAGTCAAACTCCACTATATACTTGAATTAAGAGCATGCTATATTATTAATACCTGAGTATTATTTGTGAATGTCCATGCAGAAATGATTATAGCCATTCTAGTAATTATCTAGCATTTTACCCTTGAATGTAAATATATAAAGGGAAATACTTGGCACCAAAAGATTCTTTTGGTTCTGCACACCTACTGAATAACAATTTCCTTTATTTTAGTTCACATCTTGTCTTGAATCTCTGCCAAGAGAAATACTTTAATGTATATTTCTGTAGGGAGAGCACTGTGAGAATCTCACCAGGCCTTCTTTAGCATTCCATCTAGTACTGCCCCCAAACAAGATATTTGTTTAATTTCTAAGGTTCATTTATTATCTCTCACTAAAGAAACATGGATATACTCAAGCGATGTACAGTAAACTGCAAAAATATGTATGTATGACGCAAACACATTTTTCCAGCCCCATTCAGTGGATCCTGCTTTTCCCAGCACTGGCATTAATGGAACATACTGACGGCAAATAAATATTCCACTGAGGCCGTTTCATGTAGAGAGGGGTTTTGAATATCAAATCTGGGTTTTGATCTAGTCAGATGATCCGTACAGTAATAACAGGGCAGAGACAACAGCTCCCCATGGATAAAACATAGAGCTCGTAGACTTTAGCCAAATGCTGACCACAGTTATTAGATTAGTGTAAATCTTCATGGCATGATCAATAGCAACGTGTTTATTTTTGTGCACTGAGTTATTCATTAGAAATTCAAACAGCCTTAAAGAGGCTCATTAGGATCTGATTTGCTGGGGCTCACAGAGACTTATTGCCCCATTGTGGAGAAAGAGAAAAGGCCACTGGAGACAGCGAGGGGTAGATCCTCCTCACAATGGACAATTTGTTCACATGGCTCAACTAGAAAAATCAAAGGAAAGAAACTTAAGATGATGTCTGTCTGTGCGCAAATACAAATATAGTGTGGTATGCCATTTTCTGTGATGTAATGCAATCGCAATTAACTGCAGTTCCAAATAATGATATAATTTCAAATTATAAAGAAGTTTAAAACATAAGTTTAGCTGTAAATTTAGCTGTAAGGTGTATGCATTTGATTTAGAGTCATTGATTGGGGAATCCGAATCAATACACTGATTGCACAGTTTATTTGATTCACTAAAAAGAATGATTCGTTGGAGTCATTTGCTCAGGAGTCAGACACCTCTGGTTGTGTTGTATGTTGTTACAGTATATAAATAAGTATTTCGTTCAGGAATCAGTCCACTATGATTGTGCTGTATGCTTTTGGTTTCCTGAAAGAACTGTATGTATTTAGTACGCATGTCCACAATGGCGAAAGAATACGCGTGCGAAAAACTGTTCGGTTCTGGTATTTTTAATTTTTAATTAATGGAACCGTTTCTGAATGATTAAACCTATTTATCCATGTATTAAAATGATCAGAGAGAATCATATTATATTTATGAGAGGATTTAAAATCAGGAGTTTAGCAATGCATGCTTTTGTAGGTCTTAAAAGCTATTTTGTCATTATCACATTATTGCATTACCATTACTCGGCGTACAGTAGCCAGTTCAGATAATTCAATTGAATTGCATTAGGGAGCTCAGATCCCATTTGACTGGGGAAATGGAACATTAATTGGCATTTGTTCAAGCCAAACAAAGGACAGCAAGGGAATATTACCAAATTAAAAGACTTTCAAACGCAGAGAATAAATCTTCAAGGACTAACACAGCCTCGAAAAAAAAAAAAAAAAAACATACTAGAAAATGTTTTTAAAATAAGTGGTTCATGAAAGTGCACGCAGCGAGGATTACATTTATAATTCGCTGACATAAAGAGGCCAACTCTCGCTAAACTCACGCACAACAACGTTTTATGGTTTTAAACATGTCCTTCAACCAATACGCCTGTATAGGTCGTTTGTCAAAATCCCTGAAATATGACCTATCAAATCATATACTACAGTTACGCCCATATTGGGATCATGACACTTTCATATTAATGCTTTGTACTCGTTTATCTGCGTCATAATTCTGGATTCGTATAGCTCCGTTAGTAGAGCATCGTGTTATACGACAATATGTAATCATGTGATCATGGCTTTGATCCAAGAGATCGGACATGCTCATAAAATGTATATACTCTGTAAATCACGATTTTGCATGATTTCTGTGAGGGTTGGTTTAGGGGCGGGTTAGGTTTAGTCGTTAGTATGAATTCGTATGAATTAGCCGCCTTGTAAAATATGTATGATTTGCCAAGAGATCGGGTTGGACCATGTTAAAAGTCCACACAAAGCATTTAAAAAAACACACATTTTGATTGGTAATGACATTCATACGTTAATTCATGACGACTGATGCAGCACGACACTGTCATTATTTTTACAGCCTCTAGAGGGCACTTAACTTTAATACGGAAATATATGTAATAAGGTGCTTGCACAAACGACCTATAGGGTCGCTTTTTGTTGCAATTAAACAACAATCAGAGGTTTTCTTCATCGCCAGTCAGCTTGTTTTCTGAACACCTTCTTTTATAGCAGACTGTGCTTGCGGGAGGGGAAGGGGGGAGTTTTTTCCACCCCTTTTTCACTTTCCATCTCGGTGCTCCTCAGTGAATTGATGGAATGACCTGGACTTGATCTTTGAGGTCAACATGCCTGATGGTTCCTGCAGATTGATAAATTGATTCAAAACTATTACCATGGTAAAAAAGCAATAAGGTCATAAAACTTGCATTGGTCCAGCTGAGTAAATCCAGGGCATTTTGCCGAAGGAGTGGCACAGGAGGATGGGAGCATGCGTCGGAATGAGAAAGCGAGAAATGACTTTGAAGAGCTCATCATCTCCAATCTATTTTTCCCGCCTGTGCTTCATGTCGCCGCATAGAGGCACTTCATTACAGGGGAATAACTGTACACAGCCTATGCTGCCCGCCTGCCTCCTGCTCCTCACGGCTTCCCTGAGGGGCTTCAGGTGCTTAATACCTCATCACTGGCTTCATTGAACGCTTTAATCTGCACTCCTGTGATCAATAGAATCCCGATGTAAATTAAAAGGGCCATTCCGTGTAATCAAACCTGTTAATGCTCATTCTGAAAACCATTATTTGTGGAAGGCATTTAGGGGGAATTGCCACACTGACAAGCCCCCTTGCTCGCAGAGATTATCAGAGGACAAGGATTTGGACAAAGACAGAGAGAAGGATGAGAGAAGGGGGATCCAGTCTGTCCCTTGCCAGCATAACGTGCCCTGCAGACAGAGAGAGGGATTGAGGGAGAGCGAACGCGAGAAAAACAAAGCTGGTGGAACTCAGTGTAGAGCAGAACATAATGGGAGGATGGGCGAGATCGGAGATAAGTTTAGGAAGAGGGACCACCTGTCTGCTCGGGCCTCTCCGAGACTCATACGCGCAGAAAATGAAATTTTCAAGCCTGCCATTTCTGCGGCAAATTCAATTACGCCAGCTGCTTGTACAAAGAGCTGTAGCTTCCTTGGTTCTGAAATTGAAAAAAGGCAAGTGCTGATGAGATGGTGAATAACTGGCTCGGCTTTGATAGCAGACAGGTGAGAGAGTCTCTGGCGATTGCACACAGGAGTCCCAAAACTTAAAGGGGTCATGGACTGGCTTTTTTATTATTTTGTACTGTTCTCCGAGGTCCACTTATAATGTTATTATTTAGAAATGAATAGGCTATTTTCTGTCCTGTTTTGACCTGCTCATAGAACGCTCTATTTGAAAAGATGTGGCGGATTGTAGACTCAGAAGTAAACGCCCACTGTTATGATTGGCTAATAGTTGTTCATAGATGGATGCTGGGATTTAGGTAAAAAATGCATAAATACTCAGTACATATCAAACGCTCTGTAATAACAGACAAAGCAATATTGACCACGTAATAAAAACGGTTACTCACACTTGTTTGTTTCAAGATTACTGTCAGATCCAATATAGTCGGCACAAGCAACGTCTTTTAGTTTTAGTCTTTATGAAAATCCTATGGAAATCGATCTGAATCTTCATTAAAAATAATGTTGGGATCAGAAGGAAAACAATGCAAAGACCATGGCAAGGAGCTATCTTTATTGTTTAGTTTCTGCGTAACCCTGCATTTGCCTCTCTTGTTATTTACACTACATGTGCAAATTGGTGGGCGGAGCTAAACAGACAGTGATGTAGAAGCATGCGTTGATCTTAATCTGCGGAGGCGAGGTTTAGCCTGACTATTAGGTCATAAAGTGGTACATTCCACAACCTGTCGTTTAGGCAGATTGCCTTCAATATAGCTGTCAAAAATAGCTGTTTTTAGACTAACAAGAGAGATTTGAGTTCTAAAGCTTACAGAATGTTTTTATAGTACTATGACCTCTTATATGTCAAAATATTGTATGACCCCTTTAAAGCATCATACTGAATATTGCTGCAGAGAGGTCTTTGGAAATACTAAATGTTCACAAACCCACTCACTTATATGAACACGATATGGTATGTGCCACAAAATATCATTGTGAGGTAAATAATGTGCTGTCGTAGCATCTCCTTTTTGATTTTCCACATGAGCACGCCACGCTACCATAGTGTAAACTACTAGATCTGCACAACAAGCCAGCGTAAAATTAGAAACCTTTCTTGTAATCCCAATTGCCATCTGTGTTTGTACAACTCATAGTTTTTCTCATGGTGCACTGACATTCCCAGCTGAAAAATAAAGCATTTCTGTTTCTAATTTGAGAGAAAATCCTGCAGGGACTTCATAAGAACACTGCCATTTAAGGCTGACAAGGTGAGAGGAGAGGAAAGCTATTACGGCTGTTTCTTAAAAGGTCAATTACATTCCGTATAATGACTTTGACTGTTTAATCCAAATGTACGAGTCTCTTGCTAAGCCGCCTTCTGACACTGATAGACTTGAGTGGCAGAGAAGGATCTTCTTCTGTCAAAGCGTCAGCAACTGGGAGATAATGAGAAACGGCATTGGAAATTTTCCTTGCTTGACGGCGACCCGAATCTCATGCTGTTCTCTTTCTCTCCTGATCAGCTTAAATGTTTGACTTGGTGTGGCCAGGCAGGGATCAAGTGCTGGTTTTGTTTGGTCTGCGACGTGACCCAAACAACACATCAACCAGACATCATCTCTCCCCTTCCTGTTTTTTTTTTTTTTTTTTATACGATGTTTGCTCTTGCAACGACCCCTGATTCCTGCTCCACCATCTCATCTGCAATGTAACACAATTTCCACACCTGAAAAGAAACTGTCTCAAGTCAATAGACTATAAATTGCTCTTGGAAATGGTGTGATCTTAAATAAAGGCTATTTGCTCTGTCCCCCTCCTCAAAGGTCTGAAGCGAAGCCCCGCCTTTTTTAATCATTTGTATGTTTAGCTGTTTGGCCAATTTACTTTGCCGCTGTGATGTTTCACGGTTAAAGGCCATCAATCACATTCATGGTGAGAAAAATCGCCCGCTACAATATTACAGGTTATTAAAAGGATGATGAGAATGCAGCCACATGGGCAGGCAAATGCCCTTTTTCTCATCTTCTGAGAGCGTGGCCCTGAGATAATCTAGTGATTCATCTTCGCCCTGCCCATCAACAAGTGGCAGTGGGCTCAAGTCCCCAATAATGAGCTACTCTGTCCATTTCACCTACTAAACACAAACATTAGCCACATCACATTCTCAGTCTACTTACTACACGGGGATCCTGTACCTGCTCCAGCAACAGCTGATGCATTTCAATTGATCGGCTTCATGAAGGTTCTAACTAGACGTGAAGAAATTCAATCTGTGACAAGCTATATAGCAAATATTCTCTCTGCACACAAATAATAAGACTTTTGAAAGCACTCTCGATCTTGCGAGACCCCTCCTTTTGTCAGAAGGCACTTGTCTGAAGATGATTTAGACCTTGGCTTGATCAAAGCTTTGATCTGAGTGTAAGTTTACAAGCTGTCCTTTTCTGCTAAGGTGACTCTTATCAGGACATATCCTAATGAGAGTTTTTTTTTTTTTACAAGGCATTGCAAAACAAATGGGAAGGAAAAAGTAAGATTTCACGAGAGACTATTAAACGCTGGGAGGAGACACAAAACATGCATTTAATTGAACTTCTCTTCAACTTTGATATGACACAATGCAATTAGATCTTCCTTGTCGGTGATGAATTATTCCCATCTAAAATATGGGTCATAATCTAAAGGGAATGAATTTAAATTTCAAATTACCTTTATAGAGCTCTTTTTTTTTTAGATTGATGACATTTTTTCTAGTTTTGATTAACGTTTTGTAAAATGGCTGTGATCGTTTAACACTTCGAAAAGTCTAGGAAATTAATCATTTTATGAAGTGATCTCATTTGATATTTAAATGAGACAAATGATAGAAGTCATCTTTCTGTCTTTAAATAGGACTTATAAGCTAATATTTGTTTTATCACTATACAGGATATTAATAATAGAATTATGAATTCTCATACATTCGATCATGCAGCCATTTGAAAGCTGAATACATTCAAAGGAGTCAGACACTTTTGATGAGCTGAATGTGTAATGACAATATCATATAATTCTGGTTAATTCTATTCTTTAATTCTATATATTTTTTTTACTCTTTTGCAACTGTGTTTGCAACATGTTGTCATATGGAAAATCAGCTTGCTTCATTTCGATATGAACATCGTTGAAAATAATGATAACTTACAGTTCAGTAAATGAGCCATTCAACAACACCGATGTATTCAGTTTACTGAAGGAGATGTCATACTGCTTCAAGCTATTTTTATTTAATACATCAGAAGACCAACTAATTTGTTTAGTAATCAGACTATACTGGTCAGGCTAGATATGTCTGATTCATTAAAAAAGAACCTGTTCATAGGAGTCATTTGTTCATCAGTTGGGCTATTCGGAACATGTTTTGGATTCACTAAAAAGAGGCAGTTCATAAGAGTTGTTCAGGAATTGGACTACACTGGTTATGCTGTAAGTTTTTAATTCATTAAAAATAAGCAGCTCACAAGTTATTTGTTTGTCAGTTAGACTAAACTAGTGTTGTAAATTTTTGATTCACTGAAAAGAACCGGCTTATAAGAGTCAATTATTTGTGAATCATGTATGGTCATGTTTGCATGTATGCTTCAAAGACAGCTCGATTAAAAAAAAATATATATATATATTTACCATTATTTTGTGATGCACAGCCTTTGTATTGCATCACATTCAATACATACTGCATACTCACAATCACCAGAAGGTAAAATATGATTTGCCGTGGCAGCAGGGGAGCGTATGCAGGAAATGTTCCTTATTATGTAATCATAGCCTTCCAATGTCAAACGGATGACACAGTCTCATATATAAATACATGTTTGATTTCTGAGCATTTCCTTTTAATAGCATGCTACAGTAAATGTCCCCCATTCATTTTAAATTCCTATAATAAGCAGGTCTATTCTGTCTGTACACCAAAAGAGTAGAAATAGATAATCTAATTTCCTGTTGAGCGATTTGTCTCCATGTTTGTAACACAATTTGTTACGAAAATCTTTGGGCTTTGATAGATTTATAACAATAGAGCAAAAACGGAGGGTGCCACTATCGCTCCCCTGACCCCATAAATCACATCTTTAGTGACCACATATTAAGTGCTTTTCTCATTCCCCGCCCATTAAAAGTAAATAATCTGCAGAGAATGTGGCATTTGCTAAGGGGGAATCCTATTTTTCATACGTGACAGTTATCTGAGTGAAGGTGTGCAGGTGGGACGGGAGGTGGAGCAGAATGATGATATCAGATTAGGGACGGCGGATGCAGAGGCTCACATCCACTCTGACCGTATGTATTTATAGAGGAAGGAGAATTTATTGGTGGCTGGTTGCTGGCGATGCAGTCTGGCACATTTTACATCCTAAACTGCATCATCATTTAACACTGATGATGCGTAGAATGGTTCGGTGTTACCCTCTCCAGATGTACATCGCAAATATCTTGCTGAATGTGTTCTGGCTTCCTGTTCATACATCTTGGGTCACCATAAAAGTGTAGTAAGTCACGTACATCTGGATTGAATAATTCCACATATTTATAAAATGAAGTTTCGACCCCAGCAAGTGAAATGAGATGCAAACTGCATTGGTGGAGGCGAGTAATTAAGTTCATTAAGTTAATTATTTTTTCCTCCTGAGCAAAAAGAAGGAAATAGCAACCAATCACTAATTAAGCCCCCCACCCCACCCCCACCGTCATCATATTAGGATAAAATGAGCATTATGCGGCTACATTGGTTTCATGTTGTTGCATATTCATAGTGTTAAATTAATTTAATACCTCCCATATAAATCATGCAAATTTATGAAGTGAAGGTTTCATTTTATTGCACCATATTAAGTCATGTTCGATGCACAAGGTGGCTGTGAAGTGAGGCATTACTCAAGGTTAGTCCGTATTATTTATGACGGATCTGTCAGTTAATACTCGACTGGCTTTTATTGCACTTTAATGTGCAAAGAAGTAATAATATGAAGCGCAGTTATGAGAGTGATGATGGCACAGATGTGTTGGACAGCAGGGCAGGGCCATTGATATCTGAGACTGATCAGTGTTAGAGCTGTGCATAATATAACATAAGTCACATAGTTTTTTCCCCTCATGGTCTGTTTGGGGTCTCAAAGACCCCATGGTCATTAAATCATTCTCTACAGTTCTCTGGTTTTGTTTATTTCATTTCATTACTACAATCATAGAGACCGAGATCATTGTATTTGATTTTACAATATTATTTTAAATGTGACAAAAATGTCACTGCAGTCAAAGTTGTTTTAGTTTCATTGAGATACTATTATAGTTGTTATTCATATGTTTTTATTTGTACTTTTTCATTTAATTTTTGTAATTTTTATTCGTTTTTTAACGTCTATTTGATTTACACATTTCTTATTTCAATTTTAGTTAAAAAAATTGAAAATGTAGTTTTAGTTTTTACATCAAGTTTGTCAAAAGAAACTGAGAAATATTGCCTCGCCAAACAGTTTTTTTAACATTTTATTTGATTTCAGTTAACATTCATTTTATTTCAAGTAACTTGTTTTGTGGTTTTAGTTATCTATAATACACTATGTGAGTATAATACGCTATCTATAATGACTTGTTACACGATGAAAATGTCATAAATATATGTCCCATTAAATGGATAATTTCACCATTATTGGAAAATAATCATTGAAAGGAGTGAATTTATGTGGCAGTGTTACGTAGAATCCAGTTTCACATTTGAGCTGTTTGCTTTGGCTTACATTTTGTTTGAAGACAGACAGAAAATAGCATTATAATGATTTATCTGAGTTTGTTTTTCCAGCCTTCTTTCATGCAAGGTGAAATAAAATCCCTGCAATCCTCAGGGGTTCTGCCATCTTTCCAGGTTAAACATTTGCCAGATCACATCCTCTCACCACTGCTCTTTTGACTCCGAAACCTCAAAAGCCTTCTTTGAATAACTGGCTCCATACATGGAACATTTGGCATATGACCAAGCTGAGCACACCGATTATTCGTCCTCTGAAAAATGAAAAGCTACTTCATAAGACCCCTGGTTTGGGTCATAACACCATGATTGTTCTTAACTAGTGCGAGTGAGAGAATCCAGCTGGGTCATATCTCCCTCATTAATGAGTCATTGGGGGACCCTGTACCATTACTATGATCCGGATTGTGCACTTGCTGCAATTTGCTACGATTAATGGAGGAGGGTCAACCCGGGTCACTTTCAATTTCCACCCAGAGGGGCGAGAAATGGAAACAACTCATTTGCACAGATTTGAATAATTTGCTCTTCAAAAAAAAAGAAGAAGAAGAAAATATGGGGCGAGGAGAAAGAAAAGAAGCGATAAAGGAATCGGGTAGAGGACTTGAGCGCTGTTGCACTTTGCACAATAATAAGCCGCGCTGCCGTCGTCGGCTGGCACAAAGGCAATAATGAATATGATGGAGGATATGAATCCAGATGTGGGAATGAAGCTCGCCTTTCTCGGTGCGGTCTCACTTGGGAGCGTCTGCTGCGTCTAGTGAGCTTTTAAACTTATCATAAATGTATTAAGATTGCACCGGGCCATGAAACAGCTGTACACAATTAATCTTCTGCAAATCTTATCTGAAGAATTGCTTTCAGCGAAGTAACATCTGCTGCGAGAGGCGCTTATTCATGGGCGACGCATGCCTGCCACACTTTTATGCATAGGGCACTATCATTGCCAATGAAGTAAAAATTCATCGTTTTCCCTGTTCGGTAAAAATAACATTCAGCAGCATTAAAACATCATCCATCAACATTGTCTTGGGGGCTCCAAACCCGTCGCAGTCCGACAAATTAAAGAGAATATTCATTTCTGTGTGAACTTGCTGTGTGCGGCTTCACTGAGCTGATATTTTCTGCCTCTGTTTTCAATTTTTTCTCTCTTTGGAGAAGATGAAATTGAAGCAGTGCATTTCAATATCAGCAGCGCTCTTTCTATTGGGCTTGTTGCAAGAAGTACTTAGTGTGACTGCCATCATTGCCTCTCTGTGACCCAACAAGAGCCTTTGTGTTTGACTGTGATATGGGAAATAACACATTATTGCAGTGTTCATACAATTCAATATGAAATGTTTATCATAGTCACCCATAAATATATTTGTGTGTATATGTATTTGTGTGTATATGTGTGTGTGTGTGTGTGTGTGTGTGTGTGTGTGTATATATATATATATATATATACACAATTCTGGTGTCAAATGTTTGGGGTCAGTAAGATATATTTTTTTACGAAATTAAAAAAAAAAAAAAAAAAAACAAGCAAGGACACATTAATTTGATGAAAAATCACAGTAAAGACATTTACAATGTCACAAAGTATTCGGTTAATGCTGTTATTTTGAAATGAACTAATACTGATTAGTTAATTATGGTTTTCACACAGATATTAAGCAGCACAACTGTTTTCAACACTGTTTCTTAAGCATCAAATCAGCATAGAAGTGATTTCATTGTGAAACTGGAGTAATGGCTGTTGAACAATTTACTTTACCATCACAGGAATAAATAAAATTTTAAAATGTATATTTAAACATAAACCGTTATTTTCAATTCTATATTTCGAAACATTACTGATTTTTGCTCTATTTTTATCAAGTGGCCATGAGAGACTTCTTTCAAAAGCAATAAAAAACTTACCAATCCCAAACTTTTGAATGGTAGTGGAGAAATTCTTAATATGTAATTATGTCAGTTATTCAGATACATATTTATTATTTAGAACATGCTGATGCTGAATTTGCACTTTTTGATGACAAATATTTAGTTCCATATTGAATATTTTTTCAGAGTTTAAGAATCATTCTCGTTCATCACATGATGGGCGGCAAATCAAACAAACAACAGGAACTTTTATGCACATGCTACATCTTTTATCATCTCAGAATTAATTACAATCATGAAACTTCTTAATCCCCAACTGTAGGCACCTCACAGATGGCAATATTATTTACAATACACATTGTTGCTTGGAGCCTGGCCAGATGCTGTCTTAATATGGATTTGATCATCTGTAACTTTGGCAGTTTGTCATTTAATATATATATATTTTTTTTTTTGCAATATGAAGAAGAAGAAAAAAATCTGCATATTACAAGTACATCTTCTATACAAAGAGTCCAATACAAAGAGTCAGATTTAGGGAATGAGATGAAGGTAATGAAAACATAAAAGCACAATATAAAACATTTGAAATGGGTTATTAAAATCATAAGAACTATATTAAAGAAAATGTAAGTTTAAGATAACAGTCCATTACTGTAACTTAATTAATTTACTAATAATGGCCATTTTAGTTGATTATCAACCACCTGTAACCTCTTCCAAACATCATTTTCCATTGACTTAAAAAAAAAAAAAGTATACCGAGTTAATAATATTTTCTACCCGTTACCCTAAATCTAAACATTAAACATCATTTTGCATTCTTAGAATTGTATTCAGTATGCTTATTAAGCTGTTTTTGCTCGTGTGGACTGTTGGCTGCTCAAAATGAAAGTGATTTCAGGTTTGATATTTGGCCCCTCAAATATTTTTGAATGCATTATGCTTAAAGCTCAATGTGTATTGTTCAATGTGACATGGTCAATTCATCATTAGTTTTGAGCTGAGAACGGATGAGTACACTTTCAATTTAGTTCACAGCCTTTCTTCATTCATCATGCCTCCTCATCATCCATCATTTCCTCCCTTTGATTTGTACAAAAAACACACTTTCATAAGTGTAATGCAATTAATCACGAGGCTGGATAATTTTCTATTAATGGACCACAACCATTATTTCATTATTCATTTGATGAACTTGCACAGTGTGTTTCACGAAGGTGTGATTATAAGCATTGCTCACCAAGCATGAATCTGTGCCGCTCCACATCTTTCTTGCTGTTTCTTAAATGGCTCTGTGTACAATCTGCCTGCACTGCTGTCTGACTGTAGCTTTTGTCTTCATATAACAAGTCCTGATAAATTGGAAAAGTTGCAGGCGTAGATGAGAGCTGACCTGAAAAACAAAAGCAATCACAGTAAAGGGTAAAACGCCTGAAACGGTGAACCGCGACAGCTCTCCCATTCAAGGTGAAATTCTGCCTCCCTCTCCATAAAGAGAGAAACATGCATACGCACAGAAAGCAACGATTTATGATCTTGTTACTTAAGCTGAATCATTTGCAAGCTGTCTGGTTTCTTTGAAAGCTCCAAAAATAATTTTGCATTACTGAAACCAAATGTAAAACTAAATTAAAACTCATTTTAAAAATTGCAAATATGACCCCTTTGGTTTAATCAGTGTTATTTTACTAGCAATTTTATTAATATTTTGAATGCCATTTGTATTCTAATTTCAGTTCAAGTTTTAGTAATATTGTTTTGAGAAATGTTGCCTTTGCAACTGACTGAAATAAAAAGTAACCTATATTTAAAATATATATTCAAATAAATTAAGAGTGTTTAGTTTCAATATTAGTTTACTATAATCCTGGATTCTTTTCTATATAGGAAGCTTATGAATGCACCTGAAGTATAAGATTCAACTTAAGCAACAATACTTGATCAAAATTGATTATAAGAACATAATTATTTTTCAAACTGAATAGTCTTGAATATCAGCCGCAGATCAATCAGCCCTCAGACTAAAAGAAGTTCAGACTACATTTTAGCTCAATCAAAAAGAGGGGGAAAAAAATCAATGCGGTCCAATTATAGCCTGTTTCATTAAGGTATGTTAATCAGGTAGAATTGCAAATGAGTCGGCATATGATTTCTCCTCTTGTATCCTCCTTGTATCCTCCTTAGATAGTGTTGATGAAACATTACGAGCATATTGACATCTGGTGGACTAATCAACCGAATATTAACTCACCTGTTACCTGTTAAGAACATGTTACCTTGATTTTAAAGTTAATGAAATCTATAAGCTATTGTTATATATCGGTATTATTCATTATATATATATATATATATATATATATATATATATATATATATATATATATATATATATATATATATATATATATATATATGGCACTTCTGTTCAGTTTGAGGATGAGACATGTGTACCATGTTAAACGCACATCCTTTGGTTCCAGCTATGGTCCAGGAGAGGACACGTCTAAGACCACTACAGAAGCAGAGCAGACTTATTTCTTTGTATTATTTTTCCTCTCTTCAGACAAGCCACCAGCTCTTTGATTTAGACTGGATATATTTCCTTAATTCATTTATGTCATATGATGTCATATATATATATATATATATATATATATATATATATATATATATATATATATATATATATATATATATATATATATATATATATATATATATATATGACATCATTAAAACATCAATTTAAGCTAATTAGATTGTCTAAGGTAAATGATTTAATTAAAATGCAAAGAAAGCAGTAACTAAGCAACCAACCACAATAAATCAGCAGATGCTTTCCAGTCATGTGTAGTTTTATCCAGGTTTTATCTTAAAACTGACTGTTTAACAGAGTTGTAGTTAAGCATATTGAAGCTCTGAAACCTCTTGTGAGGTGCCGAGCTTTTCGAGAAAAGAGAGTCTGCGGAGACTTCTTTCTATTGATTTTTTTTTTCCCTCAGAGACGTATTGTACCTGAAGATCTCGTGCATTAGTGTAGGAGGTCCACTCGAGTCCCAGAAGCGATGGTAGAACAATGTATTTAAAAAACATTCTGCTCTAACTAATGGCGGGTCCTCGGCAGAAGCGAGGTCATTTACCCTTCTGATTGGGTAAGCCAGTCAGTTCCAGGCAAACTGTGATTTAAAATGATGTCCAGCTTGAACTACATTCTTCAGGGAAATGATCTAATTTAGAGATTTATTCATATTTACTGAGTGTACTGGCATTACATTTGTATGGATCACATCTGGGTAAAAAACAGAAATCGGGGAAAATCGAATCAAAATACAGAGACGTGGTCGCCTGTCGCTCGGGGTCTCCATTCGAGGCTCTGCCGGGGTCACTTCCATGCTTTTTATGATGTCGCTTTGAAATCTATCCGAATCACATTAAATTGGATATAAAGATGTGCAGACACATACATCACAGTAAATGGTGTGCCAGAGCACTGCTCGTGGAGAATCCCACCTCAACAATCAGGTTATAAAATCGGCTTGAGATCCGATTAATAATTTACAATCCTGTTAGGGGAGAACAAACATTTCTGTTCAAGCAATTTAAGTTGCAGGACTCTTATTTAAGCCCGCTGCTGCCTTTCATGCGGGCTGGAGTATCGTCTGGGGATGAGACGGAGAGAAAGAGAGAAAACTAAGCCTTCTGTGCCAGAGAATAACTATGTTCTATTTCACACTTTATGCTTTCTTTATTAAACTGCCATCGGGGCAAGCACATATTGCTCAGTGTCCCCTCTTTGAATTTACCGTGACTTCACCCTCTCCTTTTCCCATGCTGGGAAACTTTCTGTCCACTTTCCCCAACGAAATCTTAGCGCCTAATGACTTTATAATGGCAGGCGTTTCAATGGAGCTCTAAGTAAAATGAGCTGGTGCTCCTACAATCAAGAGCTCAATGGTGCTTTGTGCATCACCCATCACTAATTGACACAAGGGAGACAGATTTGCCTTTTCACAGAGGGCTGAAAAGGCTTAATGTAATTGTTGTGTATTTACATTCTACACTGGTTTTACTCACGTTGTGTACTTTGAGAATAGGAGTGATTCTGTTATAGGACTGCTAAATATCAAGTTAAATAAAGTGACTGATGCTTTGAGAGATGAAGATTTAATTTCATTATTTTATTAGGAAAGGCAGTCGTGATAGTGAGCTGTGTGATGTGGCTTGGATTTTATTTTTCGTTTGGTGAGAGTGACCTCTAGTGTCCACAAAAGAACAGCCCACTGGACCTGAGAGAAGTGTGTGCAGCTTTAGGATCTTTAAGAAATCATGTAACAGGCATAGAAGATATGAAGATGCACAAAGTGAATATTTTAACATGCAGATCTATAAAGTGAAAGGAAACTAGACATACTAACTCCCGAACCCAAATCATCACAATTTTTAAGACGATGATAAAGAACATTTAAAAACATGCCCAACGAATTACAAGTTTAGTTCAAAAAAACATTTAATCAAGTTTAACAAAAAATATTGCTGAATCAGAAAGTACAGCATCACGCAACTGTGCTGATGGACGCTGAATGATTGTGTCTGGTGACTGAGCAAGAAATGTTTCATACTTTCGGATCAAGTTCATAAATAGTGTGAGATGATGAAATGTATATCCGAGACCAAAAGAGGCTTCGTGACAGTCTTATAACCCTTTGATTGTACGACTGTAGTTCTTCTTCTGCTCATTCTTTAATGATTCTTTCACCTTTTCCCTCTTCAGTCCTCCATCCCTGCAACACAATTATACTTTGTGAACATTTAAGGTCCCGTTCTTCGTGATCCCATGTTTTAAACTTTAGTTAGTGTGTAATGTTGTTGTTAGACTATAAATAATATCTGTAAAATTCTAGAACTCAAAGTTCAATGCCAAGCGAGATATTTGATTTAACAGAATTCGCCTACAAAAAACGACCAGTTTGGACTACATCCCTCTAGTTCCTGCAGGAATGACGTCACTAAAACAGTTTTTTGACTACCCTCCACCCACATGAATACACAAAAAGGGGGGCGTGGTCTTGTTGCGCTCGCACGGAGAAGAGGAAGAGTTGCGTTTGTGTTTGTCGCCATGTTATCGAAACGCTGTTATTTTCATCGCGGAGTCCAATCATCTTTGTTTGGGCTTCCCAGGGACACTGTACTTGGAGATTAATGGTTACAATTTATGTTTAACTCAGTTCCCGAAAATTATAATCCACATGTAAAACCATGTGCAGCACATTTTGTTGAGGACAGCTTCCTCAATCTCAATCAGTTTAATTCAGGATTCGCACAAAGATTATTCTTGAAAGATGGAGCAGTTCCCTCTTTTTCTGGAGAAGGCGTTGTTTATGGACCACAACCGGTAAGTGTATTTTATTATTTAAGTTGGTGTGTTTAACAGTTTCTGTAACTTATTACACAAAGGAAACGCTGTTTAGCTTTGTTAACTGGATGTTAGAGCTGTGCAAAAAAATCAAATGCGATTTTCATGCGCATCTCGTCAGTAAAAACTCTCCTGTGATTATAAGTACATCTCCAGCACGTGCGTTCAGATCAGGATTGCCAGGTTTTCAAAACAAATCCTGCCCACTTGCTTCTCAAAATAGTCCAAAACTAGTCCAATCATGTTTCCTGGAGGGCAGCATGCGCTAAGCTGGCGTCAAACACAACACAGGAACTGCTGGCACAATCAGAACTCGTCACATATTTCTGAAGGAGGGACTTTATAGAACAAGGAAGTCATCAGCCCGTTTTTGTGACAGTGAAAACCGCAGTATACAGGCGAATTGTGTGAAAAATACTGTTTTTTTTTTACACATGAAACATGAACACGTTATATGGCACACTGTAAACACAATCAAAGCTTCAAAAAAGCATGAAAAACGGGACCTTTAAAAAATTGTTAAAGACTCATATTAGCCAGGCCAATATTTGGTCATGCCAAGATTGCACTAATAAAAATACACTCTATAAGCATTCTACAGACATTTCACTATTTAATGCATGTTTACAGTACATATTTATTCACAATGTCTTTTCAGAGTAGAAAATAGCAATTAATTATAATAATTATCATAAGAAAAAACTAAAGTTATAAAAAATATATGTTTTGAATAGAATATTTATGGTAAATTAAACAAGAAAAAAAAAAATATTTTTTATATACTAACATTTGATTGAAATATGTTGTGTAGGATTATCTGCATACTTACCAGGACAAATTCACCAGACTTGCCTGCTGTGCTATGGCTGATTTCACTCTGTTAGCAAAGTGAACAGCATCCTCTCCATCCTACAAAACACATATCAGATATACACATACGACAAAAAGGTAGGAAGGCTGTATAAGGCCAAAAGTTTAGAAACACCTAAAATTCTCTAAAAAATCTGTAAAACTAAGTAAGAAAAACAAAGTAGTAATGGAAGTGGGGAAAATTGTTTAAACAAATCACACCTACCGTAGTTAATACTAACCCTATGCTTATAGCTCTGCATGCTCTGTTGCATTTTGGGATGCTTTTTAACAGAATTCAAGGGGTTTCCATGTATAAAACACACACACACACACACACACACACACACACACACACACACACACACACACACACACACACACATATATATATATATATATATATATATATATATATATATATTACCTGTCGAGTCATAGGTGGGAGGTACCATACGTTGCACACAATGGCCCAGCTTGTCATCATTCTGAGGATGTAGCTCACTATGTTGTACTTGGCACTGTTCCAGAAGGCATCTCCAAACTGAGGGTCATACTGCAAGAGAGAAGTAAATGAGGTGTTTCCATTTCAGAGCGTAACCGTAATACTGCTGCAGGAAAACACTGGGTTGTTGGTACTCGATACCTTGATTGCTACTGGATATATAGTTCCACCGATTTCAAAGCTTCCCTTCTTGAACATCATGACTGACGTATTATTAATGCAAGTTCCTACAATGAACACAAAGACAGACCATAGGGAATAGGATAATAAATGACAGAGATTTGTTCAAATAAATACATGTAATATGTAGATTAATTAGTGCTTTCAAATGATTGTTCACGATCAATCGCATCCAAAATAAAAGACTTTGTTTACATAATGAGTGTAATACACACACATACATGTATATATTTCAGAAAAAAAATATGCTGTTTTTATAATAAATAAATAAATAAATATATTGTAATATATAAATAAATATATATTATAAAATATAAATTATATACATATAAATATATACAATTAAATAATTCCAAAATATATACTGTATGTGTGTGCATATATATACACATAAATATAAACATATATATATATATATATATATATATATATATATATATAAATAAATACATACATACATACATATATATATATATATATATATATATATATATATATAAATAAATACATAAATATATATATATATATATATATATATATATATATATATAAATAAATACATAAATAAATAAATATATATATATATATATATATATATATATATTAAATATAAACAGTACACATTTATTACGTAAACAACTTTTATTTTGAATGCAATTAATCACGATTAATCATTTGACAGCACTATTATGAATGAAATATGTATTATGATTTATACTTCTATATGGAAGCTTGTTTCCACCACAGAATATAACTTTTTTTTTTTTTTTGCTTCATTTTACAGAAGTTTACGGTTCACGGCTCTGACTTTTTTCTTTAGAATCACAAAACTTGCAATTACGAGTTTAAACCTTGCAATTCTGACTTTTATTGGAATTCTGAGTTTACATTTCATAATTCTGTTTTTTTTTCTGCCATTGAATAAAGAATCAAAAAGGTATTTTTTTCTCATAACTGCAAGTTATAGCTTTCATTTTTTTTTTTATTAAGTTTATATATATTATATACTTTATTTTACAGTAGATTGATATTGCATAATTATTGCATAACTAGAGACTTGGATAAGAACACAATCACATGAGTATAACTTTTACCCTCTGGGAAGATCAGGATTGGCAGCTTAGTTTTATCAGCAATATGGTCTTTCAACCTGCAGAAACAGGAAATTTGAGGCTTTATGTCCTAAGCAAAGACATGTTATACTCCACAAGACTAATCAACACACACTTTGTCACCTTTTGGCAACCGCATGGCGATCTTTATTCTCGGATCTCTCAAACCACACATGGGGACAGGACCGCACCATTGACCTCTGAATGACCCCCATGGGGCCTTCATGTACTTGACCTACCTGAGGAGAATGAATTTGAGTTAAAGACACCTGAGACACACTACAGACACACAATGTCACACAGCTAATATAGTCAGTGAGACTCACCATAGCATAACATCCATCATTCGCCAGAATGACAACATCAATCGGGGAGGTGTGGTTGGCAACACAGATACCTCCTTTTTTTGGCCGGTTCTCTCTGTTATGCATCCCATGAGACAAATATAAGAAACAGCGGTCATTTGATTATATTAGTGAGTGTTTAAAAGAAAGAGGTGTATGCATGGGACAAGAATGACAATGAGACATAGTAATGGCCCCATCCCAATCTCAGTTTTAGCAAATGCATTGCAAGCCATCATAATTTCTAGCACTTACTTACTTCTTATCTTATTCTTCATCTTGTCACTGAATGTTTTACATCCACCCAAAACAATTGCTAAAGTGCTGCAAAGGATATGCAAAATGCCAAAACATATATATATATATATATAATTTGTATAAATCTTGTTGCCACTGTTTTACGATCAATGCTTGGGAGACAGCTGCAGAAGAACACAGAGAAGCAAAGGGAAAGCGAAGACACTGAGATCCATATGAAAAGAGTGGGATAAAAAAAAAAAGAGACACTGACTGACTCACTTATTATGATAGCGGATGGTAGCAGACAGGGCTCTGGCACATATTCTGTAGCATGTAATATGAACCAAATCACTGAGCCAGTTCTTCACACTGAAATAAACACAGACCCTTCCTGTTAGTTCATGCTTCTTTAAACTTTGATATGAAATTAAAAATCAACATTCCATCCATACATAACAAACTTAGTTGAGTTGGTTTGAAAAATTTCTTATTCGATCTGTCCATAAATAAAAGACAGGAGGGTATGATCTAAATAATTATGTCATGCAGTATTAATTACGTGCTGCTAGGAAGCAATCCAACAAGATTAGTTCCTATCACCAACCAACTCAATCCGATAACAGCCAATGTGATCCTATGACAAAGAGCAATAACATGATTAAACACACATAAGGGTGAATCACAAAAAAGACATCCAGGTCAGATTTCTAGGTCACAGTAATGAGATTTGTAATGTAAAATGCTGAAATATTATTACAGTGTAAAATACATGTTTTTTGTTATGTTGGAAATAGCTGTGCTGCTTAATATTTTGTGGAAACCAGGATACATTATTTTAAAAAAAATTATGATGATGTCACTTTTGATCAATTTAATGCATTCTTGATGACTTAATGTCACTTGATAAATGAAATACCACTTTAGTCTCACCTGAGAGGCAACAAGATAAAGTAACGTATAAAAACTCCCAGGCCCCATATGATGGTGAGCCGCACACTGATATAACGAAAGTTGTTGTTGGTCCGCGTGAGGAGGTTCCAAGAAGCCAGTTCCTCCGACGTGAAGCGCTGAGTCACCTGATCCTCAACAATGTTCTCAATGCCTTTCTTACAGAAATAGAAGGCATCACACAGTGTAAAGTCTGCCCCCGCCAGATTTTTAGGATGGGATCGTCGCAGCTCTCCGATCTCCTCCTCCATAGATCCATCATCTTTCTTGATGATCCCTGGAAAACACATTATGGGTTTGAAATGAGACCAGATAGAGAAGGAGAAAACTTGAAAGAGTTGTGTCAACTAAAACAGGAAACTTGTGAGATATGTTATCATATAAACTGACTGCATAAATTATCAAAAGGAAAACTAAAACAGCAAACAAAGGCAGTAAATCAAAGCAGGCTTTTTAATGCTTGTGTAATATGCAGCATCAGTAATTCTTAAGAGGAAGCGGTGGCTTCACATGATGTTTTCTTGAAATCAAACACTTGTGTTTTACGTACATGATGTCGTGCACTTACAAATAGTAATGTTACTCACCATTGGCTGACTGTGATGGCAGTGTTGGCTGTTCCTTCAGTCCTCTTTGGATCCTGAGAGTCGCCCACTGCCACAGAACGCAAGTTTATTATCATGTAACCTTTGACACAGTGCTTCCTACATACAAGAATTGATTAAACTGTCATGTACAATTCAGATATCAATATGCCTTCTTTCAGGTCTAGGTAAAGAAAAAAAAAAACTTTTCTATGTTTGCATTTACAATTATTTTATACACGATCAGATATGGAAAGCAATTAATGGATGTATCTCTTTAAAGATTTGAAATGATTTAGAGCTATTACCTCCAGTATCTTAACCAGCACCTTGATGTAGATATCTGTGAAGCCCAGGGACATGCCAAACATAGCAGGTAACATGATCAGCCCCACTACTATAGACAGCCACATCTGGAAGAGCACGAATGCAATGTCCCAAGCACCATCCATCTCTCTGCTGTCCTTCCTGTCAGTCTATGGCACAGGGCTCTGAGCTCAGGCCATCTGCTCAAGTAGTTGAAGGTAAAACCAAAACAGAAGTGGTGCATGTTTAAAATGTTGTAGTCAGTGTGTTAGTACTGCCTCTGGGGGATTTTTTTTTTCATGTGGTTGGTAGCCTGCTTCTGTATTACTGTACAGCATCTGACTTATTAATCGCTGAGTTCACCTTAACAAATAACACTGTAAACATTTTTAAAGCACTTAAAAAAATTATAATAATCTATTAGCCTAACTGTTAGCCTAAATTATGATTTTACTCAAGAAAAATATGTAAAGTCAAACAGCTTATAAGAACCTATCTGGATATTGTTGTCATTTTCTTGTTTTTATTATAATGGCAGCTAATAGATCTACTAGTTTATTATTCTATTTGTATAATAGCTGAATAGTTGCTGGTATTTTTATTTTATTTTATGATATTTGAGGATATAGCTGTAGGAATTTATATATGACAATGTGGATAGTCGTAGTAATTATTGTGATATTTTATATGGTATGATATGATATGATATGATATATTTGTGGCTATAGCTGTCGGAATTTATATTTGATTTATTATTATGACATTGTGAATAGCTGTAGTAGTTATTATGTAAGGGATAATAATGGACATGTTCCTAGCAAAAGTACTGCGCCGACTTCAGTTCCCCGGATGAGCCTGTGTTATCAGCTTTTAGCGTTTGTTATCGAGGGATCACATCTGTATAACATACCGCGGAATGACGTGACTGACCAATCAGAATAAAGTATTCAACAGAAGCGTGTAATAAGTTATTTTATGATATTATATGATATGATATGGTATGATATATATGTTTGGTTAATAGTTGTAGTAGCCTAACTTATTTTGGCGGAAACTTTAAGGGTCTCGGTAATGCATTTAACCCCTCAAGTAGAAGACACTAACGTTATTCCTTTACTATAGGATCTTGGTGAACTATAATGGTACCTATAAAAATAATTATCTAAAACGTTTAGCGCTTCAGCTGTCCGTCTCATTTCAGTTATCAGAAACCGCTTTGCCAAAAGAGCGTAACAAGGGTGTCACATGAGCAGTAAAACAACAACAACCTAACAAAGATGAAGATTGAGGAAGTTAACTCCTCCACAATACCTCGATAACATTCATTTCTTCATTCCAGACGTCTGAAGTTGATGTTACATAGTCTACATGTCCCAGAACGTGAAACTACATCCGAAAAAGTTTACGTGGGACTGTTTACAAAGTTCGGACAACATGATTCTGCATGATGCACTAGCGCCACCTTGTGTCACGTTATGAAATGCATTATAATCGTGGTTGTTTCATAGACAGTAAAAGAAACAACTTTAATAAATACGCTATATCTTCTGATAATATATATATATATATATATATATATATATATATATATATATATATATATATATATATATATATATATATATATATATAAAGCTTACTGGGAAGTAACTTATGACAGTAAAGAAATTATGCAAGTACAAAATCCCAGGGAAGCAGTTTTGCAATGTTTGTCCAAAATTCCCCTCAAAGCAAAATTATGCTTTGAAACCAAAAGTAGTTTATCGAAAACTAATGTGTACTGTCTATGCTGATTCTAATGCAGAGCTCGTAAATTACTCCGCACCACGTGGTGGCAGCATAAGCAGTCTTTAGCCGTAAACTACCGTCTCTTATGCAGAGAGTAAGTAAACGAAATCTACAAGCGCAGAAAGTTTATACATGTAAACTTAAAACTATGACGTTGCGATAGTTCTCACACGGTTTAGTCCAAAAGCATGGAGGAATTCAACACAACTGTCCGTGTGTCGGGTGTCGTGTTGAGTTCACTGATGTTTCATCATTTGAACAGTGATGCGGATGTGGTAAGTGGCAAAAGATCCTAATGTGACCACACGATCGTTGTTTGGATTAAATTGCAAACTAAGAAGTCAAATATGTATGCGAAGCACTTCTTCAGTCCCATAACTTCTGTTTACATCTGCTGTATGTTAAAAGGAAGGTCTTATTCTTGGACAAAGTGTGGGAGAGGAGAACTGTAGGATCACAGACTCACAAATTGATCACATACAGTTTGAGCACAATATAAGTAAGTTCATATTTTTATACGATAGTCCAAAACCTAAAGTGTGCCTAGAAGGAATATATATCATATAATCAATGACAACACAAATGCAGTAACAACAAAACAGTAGTGTCATGATGTTTTCTTTTTTTCAGATATTCAGAAACATATCCCTTGTCATAATCTTCAAAGGTAAGGCAATTGTTCAGTATTTTTTCCCATAAACCTCTTTATATGTGAATCTATGGTTCTCAACTGGTTTTTGCTTTATGACCTGGGATTTAAATTCGGACATAAAGTGGTGAGCCAGGGTACAGAATTGTTTATCATACAAACATACTGAAAAGCAAATATTGCAAAAAAAAAAGGACTTATGAAAAAAATATAGTTTTTTATATATATTTATACAGTGTATTACTATTCTATAAATTTATTTGGACCACAACTCACCAGTTGAAAACCACTGATATAGAGGTTTTAAAAACATAGACTTTTTATTTACCATTCCTCAATCCTCTTGGAAGCTTCTACAGTAATGTTGGTGATGTGAGTGAGGAGAAAATAAGACACATTTTGTCTGAATACAAAGAGGTAATTTCTGCTTTTTAAAACATTTGCTCATTTTCTACTGCTGAATTTATCCAAAAATGTGGTTTGCATTAACAAAGTGTTTTTTTTTTTCATTACACATTCACTTGTGTCAAGGAGAATGTGATCGGTTGGTACAGACAACGAAGAAATTCCAGACAGCAAATGACCTTCATGGAACAAGTGATTCATCGGAATATGAGAAAGATTCTGTCCGGTCATGAACTTGTTTTCATGCTGCTCACACCGTCTCAGGCAACAGCATCAGACTCCACCCATCGCCTTGAGTTCTCTGCTTTCATATGGCACAGCAGGTGAGATCTGAAGATTTTACACTCAACTTCATCACTCAAACAACTAAGCATATTTTATTTTTTGAAGCTTCGAGAACGAATGTAAGTAATTTTTTTTATTATCTCCATGCAGCCAGTACATCAACATCCCCATCTTGGTGAGCAACCTGGGCAACCTTGAACAGCAGGACTACTGGAGAGTGTCAGGCACGTGTCCATCTTTAGGAGAGAGTCAAACTGTTAATCGACACAGGTACATTCAGAATATATGTTTTTGATTGTCAAAAATGAAATTTAACTGAAAATGTAGATGTATTTGCTGAACATGTAGATGGGTTTGTTTCTTCGTTGGAACAGTTTTGGGGAAACTTAGCATCACATTACTTGCTTACCAGTAGATCTTCTGCGTTGGATGGGTGCAGTTAGAATGAGAGTCCAAACTAATCCAAAATAATACACACTCTAGACTATCAAGTAATGTATCGCTTCACAAGATATTAATTGATGGACTGAAGTGGTGTGGATTACTTTTGAATTAAGGTTGTTTTTATCAGCTGTTGTGACTCTCATTCTGATGGCACCCATTCACTGCAGAGGATCCATTGGTGAGCAATGATTTAATGCTACCTTTCTCATTCTGAACTCCTCTATATCTTGAATGGATGCATTTTTAGCAAATGGTCATTTTTGAATGAACTATATCTTTCAAGGTTTTTTATTGGTGCTTGTCAAGACGATCCTTCTTCACTGTTAGATGCCAAAAACTTCCCATTGGCTTACAATTAAGGAGGCACATCTAGAGGTCATAATATCAAAACGGTCTGGAGGATCATGACATTAAAAACAATCCTTAAAACCACTTATCATTCAGTGCACATTCAGGAAACCTTTTATAATGTTTTAAACAAAAACATAGCAAGCACTGCTCACATTTCCTTCAGAAAATATACAAATCTATCTTTTCCTTTAGAAGTGATCAATAAAAAAAAAAAATTTCTTATGTGTCAGGACAAAATTCTTCTGCTCCGGGGATGATTTAAAAGAGGTCGGAAATATCAACAACATGAATGATGCCTTGTTAGGAGAAATGCAGGTTAGTATCGACGTAAATTTGATCTAGTGTGATTTGAATATATGTAAAGCAGATGAAATGTTCTTATCCATCTGTTGTTCTACAGAAAGTGTGTGAGGAAGTGGAGAAGAGCGAAAGAGCAGTAGAGAAGCTTCAAGAAGACATCACACAGCTCAAGGAGGCCATCAGGAATCAGAAGAGAAACTCTGAGAACAATGAAAGTAAGGTCCATGATCTCTAGTGTACTCTATGAACTTTGTCATCGCAGATTTCAAACATAAAAGGGCTTCAGTCTTGTAGTGTGCGCTTCGATATAGATCGTTGTAAGGTTGCACTTGTAACTCTATTTTTTGTATTTAACTGCTTCATTTTAGTCCTGTTCTCATTGCAAGAGCTTAATATTACATACATTTTTTGAGTTATCGGATTATTATAATGGTTCTTTTTTATATTGGATTGAACAAACTGCAGATGAAGTTTATTATCTTTAACCATAACTAAAAACAAGTTTCATTACTTAAAACAAAATATATGAAATTTCAGCAAGTTGTCCAGGCAGCATTTCTTGTCTTTGTTTAAGCTGGAGTACTAAAATAATTAAAAAATAAAAAATAACTATACAGGATTATAAAATACAAATATGAAAATACTAAAACTTTCCATTTAAAATGAAAACAAGATACAAAAATGACACTGCCACAGATTTACAATAACAAAAACGGCTTGCAGAAACTGTTTCGGCTTCATACAGAAACAATTCAGTGTTTGATACAACAAATATTAGGGTATTTTGTAACATGTTAAAAGACCTTTGTTTTTCAAACATCCTGATTTTTATAACAGATATTTTACTGAAACCACAGAACTATGTCACATTTAAAACCTCATCAATTCATTAATATTTCTAGTGCACTTTATATGAATTCCTTCAAGGCCAGTCACACGCTGAAAGATAGAACTGTTTGTAACTAGCACTCTACGAACTGAGGCATCTTGTGACATATTTAAAAAATAAAAGGACTTCAGTCTCTTAGTGTGCGCTTGGGTATAGAGGTTAAATATTGCAGTCGTAACTCTATGAATAACATTGCCTTTCAGCCCAAAAACATGCTTCTCCAGAGGAACCCAAAGAGAATGTTCTTCTGTGCTCAGCTCTCAGAACGCTCTTCCCCGATGCGCCTTCATTACAGACACCAACCCTCACTGTTCAGGGCTTCCCTGTATTAGAACTGTGCTGTAATACCAATCATAACATTGATATTCCCTCCAAGCTGCCTCTGATTCTGGAGAATCAACACACCAAGAAGAAGGACACAGCTCCCCGACTCAGGAAAAAATGCCTCGTCGCAAATTATCCTCAAAGACTTAAAAGGAAGAGGAAAATGAATGATACCAGCGAGTTGGCCTCTGAGAGTGGGTCAGATACAGAGGTTGAGATGAACGGACAGAGCAGAAGTAACTCCCCTATCTTTTAAAGAATGCATCTGAGCCTGATTTTATTGGTTCAGAAATCTAACCAAGACTGGAGGTTGCTTTATCTTAATATGAGTGTTCATCTAAAGTCGCGCTATTTAATTATTATTATTTTTTTTACTTTATTTGTAAATGTTTATAAATTCCTTAAATTAAATACTGAATTCACACAAGGCATTTTTATTTAATTGAATTTTAATTATTTTTTCATTATAGTAGTAGAATATTCCATGGATTTCTGGTTCATCTGGTTATAATTATGTTCCACTTTATCCACTTTTCATCATTTTATATATTTTACAAACCACAGATTTACAGAAACAAAAGGCTGGCCTGCAATGTCAGTCTTCATACAGAACCTATTCAAAATGTTTGATACCACAAATATCGGGGTCTTTAATAAACTGTGGATCCTTCAGAGTGACCGACATAAAACCTGTAGACATTACAAAGACCTTTGTTAGTCAAATATCCTGGTTTTACTGTACATGTATGAATATTGTACTGAAAACATGCATATTTCATTCATTAAAAATAAAATCAAAGTCATAAATTCTTTACCAATTGAACGAGCTTGCTTTATTGCCTTTGATACTTCTTTCTGCTTTCGACCACACAAGCCTGTGAGAAAGAGTTACGGTGTCCTAAATTACTTAAATCACATTTATAAAATATTAATGTAAACGTCTGAACTCTGTCCACTCACCTGTTATGTGTCTGCCATATATTCTACCTGTGTGTGGTGAAATGAACTGAGACAAAAGCTGGAGAAAAAGAGCGTTTTGATTATTTTGCCAATAAAATTGTACTCATGCATATTCCTGCTCATTCTACCAACCTGAACGTTTCTGAAGTCTACAGTTATATTGCACAGGACGCAAGTTTTCAGAGGGGTCTTGTAGGGGTTTTCCATTTTGATAGGCTGGATAAGACATCGTGTTGTAGTATTAATGCAAATCATTATTCAAATGGTTTCAGAAAAAACGCATGTTTAAAAAAAGACAACTTACCAGATCACCTTTCTTAAGAGGTTCTTGCTGAGATGTTGTCAGACTTCTGATGCATTGTGCTGAAACAGATGAAATATTTTTACATTTCATGATTTACATCATAAAAAAAATATTATAAACAGGTAATGACATCTAGGTTAATCAAATAATTGCAGTATTAAGCTGTGTGCTTACGAAAATGTACTGGTTACTGGGTAAGAGTACAACTAAATGACCTGGAAAGCATTTTGCATACAAAAAGATTGAGAAAATAATGTTGCAGAGATACCTGTAGCCCTAGGTGTGACCGGTTGCTTGGGAAGAGCCTGTAATAACAGGCGACTCAAAGAAAGGGCAAACATTCCTTGATGTGTTCACGAGGCCACCATGACAGTTTCTTCCTTCTTCTTCTGCAGAGTCGTTTAGTGCGAACTGCAGCCACCTACAGGACAGGAGCAAGCGACTTCAAGGGCCTTTACATATAATTAATATCCAAAAGAAATGATAAAGGTTCAAATGTAAATAACAAGGTCAAATAAAAAATTGCTGAAGCAATAGATTTTCGCACTCGCAATCAGCTTTATTTCACTATTGTTGGACAAAGGACGTTTGAAAAAGTTTTTAGTTAATGATACATTGAGTGTTTCAGTTATTGATATATAATAACTGATCCTATAAATAATATTTCACAGTCGAAGAATCAATGGTAAAATAAAATGGTAAAATAAAATAATAAAATATTGGGAAATTTGTATAAAAAGCTCAAGTGGTTTTGTAGATTTTTACACACACACACACACAAGTATATGGATCATTCTGGAAAACCCCTCGTTTTTGGAAAGATAATATTTAAATTCTATTTAAACGCCTATTCCTCAGGGGTGCTCTGCCTCCTCACCTGCACCTCCACTCTCGCCGCTGGCAGCAACCTTCCCACACGCAGGTTTGTCTAGGTCTATACATCTGAAAGCACAAGTGGTCAAAACTAATCTTTTTAAGATTGAAACGTGTTTCTTAACCATGCGCATGTGCTACTTCTCAGGGTGATTCTGCGGTCCCCGTATGTAGCTGCAGAGTTTTTAAAGAGAAGTCAGTACAAACAGATGGTGGGCAGAGCAGGACGAGCAGGTATCGATGCCATGGGTGAGAGTATCCTGATCCTGCAGGACAAAGATATAAATATGGTAAAGGACTCAGATTTTTAAATATCATATCTCATATCATATCATATATCATGCAACTGTTTACCCCCCAGGCCAAAAAACTACTGTCTGCACCAATGGAGAAGTGTTACAGTAACCTGCTGCACGATGGAGAGAGGGGCCTCCTCAGTCTTGTCACTTATCGGGCTAAAAGTATGTGAAATGTTTTGATGCAATGTGCTTCAAAAAAGAGAAATTATGTCTAGTCTAGAAATACAAAGAGTAATGTGTTTCATTTGTTTCCAGATAACTACGACTGTAGAACAAGTGAGGGATTTCATGAAAGGCACACTGCTTAGTGTGCAGGAGGCTCAGGTCAGTCCAGAGAGGAGTTTGTGGGATCTTACAGTCGAGTCCATAGAGACACTGAAGCAGAAGAGCCCCATCGAGGTCTCTGCTGATGTACACAATCAAACCATTCTCCAAATCACCAGAATCGGGAGAGCAACCTTCAAAGGTAAAACCAAACATGGCATAAGGATTTGAATAATGTAATGTTTCGATGAGTGAGAAATGATTCTATATAATTACTAATTTGCCACATGGTGGCAATATGACCCAGTTTAAAAATTATACATTAGCAGAAGAAACATTTCTAACCTTTCTTTTTATTATCATTGGTTTTTCAGAGCCTCCCTTTTGTAATGTGTCCATTTACTTTGGTACTTGTTGTTTCAGGTTCAGTAGACCTAAGCTGCTGTGATCTGCTTTACCGAGACTTATCAAAAGGGCTGGAGGGTTTACTCCTCAATAGTTTTCTTCACTTAGTTTATCTGGTCACTCCTTATGACATGCATCAATCAATGTAAGCCAGATTGGATGATCTACTTCAGGCAGGTGGGATGCTTTCATCAATTTTAGTGATACACTGCCGTTCCAAAGTTTGGGCTTGGGAAGGTTTATGTCATGTTTTTGAAAGAATCCTCTTATGTTCACCGTAGGCTGCATTTATTTGATAGGGATACTTTGATGAATAGAAAGTAAAAAAAAAAAAATATTATTATAAATGTCTTTACTGTCTCTGTCATCAATTCAATGCACCCTTGCTGAATAAAAATATACATTTCTTAAAGGGGGGGTGAAATGCTATTTCATGCATACTGAGTTTTTTCACTGTTAAAGAGTTGGATTCCCAAGCTAAACATGGACAAAGTTTCAAAAATTAAGTTGTATGTTTGAAGGTTAGTCACAAGTTTCGGAAAGTTTTTTTTGAGGATGGTTCTGTGTGACGTTAGATGGAGCGGAATTTCCTTATATGGGTCCTGAGGGCACGTCTGCCGGAAGAGCGCGCGCTCCCATATAGCAGAGCACTGAGAGGCTGAGCACAGACAATCACTGATCAGAGCGAGAGCGTCGCGAAATGTCACAAAAGGAGTGTGTTTTTGGTTGCCAGGGCAAGACAACCCTGCACAGATTACCAAAGAAAAAACAGCATTAAGGGACCAGTGGATGGAGTTTATTTTTACAGACCATCAACGGAGCTGTGCAAGTGTTTTTGTTTGTTCCCTGCATTTCTAAAATGCTTGTTTTAAAATGCCCAGTTTGACGACGGATTTGCGTATCGTTTATTTCTTAAGGATGATGCAATCCCAACGAAAAAGGGTCACGATTGTGTGTTGGAACCACAGGCGGTGAGTAAAACTGCTTAAAATATCTCTGCCTCCTTGTTAGTGCGTCCGCCTCCCATCGGAGACCCGGGTTTGAGCCCCGCTCGGAGCGAGTCGTTGCTGCTGCTGCTCTCGTTCAGTTTCAGCCTTCACAGCTGTCACAGCTTCCAAAGGCTGTCAACGCAACTGGCGCTCGTGATTCTTTAGCTCCGCCCACACGTCACGCCTCCAGGCGCTCGTGTTTTTCTGGGAAAAATCGGTACAGACTATCTTTCTCTTATGAATATAATAAAACTAAATACTTTTTGGAGTTATGAAGGATGCAGTACTACTCTATAGGTACTCAAGATTAACAGGATATTGAGTGAAAACGAGCATTTCACCCCCCCCCCCCCCTTTAAGAATTAATCTCAATGACCCCAAACTTTGAACAGTAGTGCATATTACTAACTAAACCACTTTTAAGGCTATATTTTAAGGCATCAGTGTTTGTATGTAATTAGTTTTTATTAATGTCAGTGTTATCCTCTATTTTATTCTCAGATGTGTATTCATACCTCAAATGTTTCATTGTACCAGTATACCAATTTGACAGCTGCTGAGCAGAAGATGGCCACTGCAGTCGGGGTTCCTGAAAGTTTTGTGACTAGAATGGCAGCGGGACAAAGCATGAGGAAGGTCGGCAGAACTGAATTCCTTTCATATTGCAGAATACAATCCTAGTAATTAACAACTTTTTGTTTGTTCGGGATTGAACAGCATAGGTATAATAAGCCTGAAATGGCTGTAAAAAGATATAATTAGCAAGAATGTTGTAAATATATATATATATTTTTAATGTGTCTTGAATATAGTTCCACTAAAATCCTTATCCTCTTAAAGGATTACAGTGTGTTAATGCTAAATCTACAGCATTAACATTTAACCCTTATTAAGTTCCTGAGGTGACAAATAAAGGTTTACTGTGACTTAAAATGAAACGTCATCAGAATTAGATTTCACAGTGATGGTTTTTGTTCCTGTTTTCTCTTTTCTGTGTCTCAGTCTGTGGACATTTTGGTAGTGAATAGGTTGTATCTGGCTCTGGTGCTGTACTCTCTATTGAAGGAGACAAACCTGTGGAACATATCCGATAGATTCCAGCTGACCAGAGGCTTCGTACAGACTCTTCTCAGCTCAGCTTCTGCATTTGGCTCCACCGTGCTGCACTTCACTGAGGTTAGGGCACATCCAGGCATCATTTAAGACGTATCGGATGACATACAGTATCTACATCTGTTCCTATCTTACATTCATAAAAGGATGGGAATACTATGAGTTTTTTCTGTCCATTTCAGGAGCTAGAGGAGTTTTGGGCCTATAAGGCTCTTCTCTCAGAGCTGACTCGTAGATTGACTTACTTTGTGCAGGCCGAGCTCATTCCACTCATGGAGGTGTGTTCTTGCTCCTCATCTTGACTGCCAGTCTCTTTAAAATAACTATGACCAGAACATTTGCTGGAGAGCTCAATTTGAGTGATTTTATTTTTTCTTCTTTCATTTCTTATAATTCAGCATCGTGCTAAGCAGCTGTATAATGCTGGTTACAAGACACTGGCACATCTTGCCAACGCAGATCCACAAATTCTGGTCCAAACTATTGAAAACCTCTTCAAAAGACAAGCAAATCAAATTATTGCATCAGCAAAAGTAAGTACAATGCTGCTCTATAGAGCAACATTATAATTCCAGCTTAGCTTTTCTCTTTAAGTTCATCCAAAATAAAAAGTGCCTTCATTTATTCACCCTCAAGCCAAACCTGCATGACTTTCATACTTGAGAAATTATGAAGAATTTTTTTTCTTCTTCTCTTCTTTCATGCATTGACATCAAATGTTGATGTTGGCTCTCAAAAAGATAAAATCATCATAAAAGCATCGCACATTTATTTCCTCACATGATCACTATCATATGGATAAGAAGGCTACTTTTATTATAGAAAGGAATTAATGCACTTCTTCTGGTCCAAAAAAGTTAACAAGCCTTTATTCCCGTTATGGACATCACAATATAATTATTTAAAATGACTAAACCCCTGCACACTGATGTATTTTGGCGTTCAGCCTTCCTCAGAGTCTGTCAAGGCTACTTTTATGATGATTTTAGTGATTCTGAAAATGTTTTGGTCACTATTTATTGTCAAATCATGAAAAAGACTGACCAGGACATTCAGGAAATTATTTGTTCTTCGTCAGAAAGTAAGTAATACAGATAACATGAGGGTTGAACTATCCTTTTAAGATGCACATGTAAGAGAAAAAAAACACTTGTTTATTCATGTTAACTGTCTCAATGTTCATTTTCAGATGTTAATAAAAGAGAAAGCAGAAGCCTTGCAGGAGGAGGTTGATAACCTGCTTACGCTTCCACCTGATCTCCCATCTTTGTAAATTTGTGTTTATTTTTATTTATATGATGTAGCTACATAGACATGCATATTATTTAATAATCCGCCTGGCATTATGTAAACTATTTTGTGCCTACATGTCTGGCTGAAATAAAAATGGAAGTAACCTCTTTTTAGTAGCATCTGTTACTCATTTCCATGATCATCATGTGTTATTTTGTGTCATAAATACTTTATAACCAGTCAGCCACAAAGGAGAAACAAATTCCAGCGCTGCCTTTGATGTTGTGAGTTCCAGTCATAGACTATTAAACGGTTTCAGCCAATCAAAAAAAAAAAAAAAAAAAAAAAAAAAAAAAAAGGAGTGAGCGTGAAGACACGCCTGCAGTCACTGGCGTGAGAAATAAAAAAAGTGTCATGAACTGGTCTAACAAGAAAGAAGGAAGGAAGAACCTTGACGGTGCCAAAATACATAAACAACAAAAGTAAATAAAAATCAATAGTTCGTCTGTGTGTTTTGGATGAGCGCATGTTCTGACGATTTAGTGTTAGTAGCATAATCTGATAGGTGGCTTTATTTGACCCGATGAAGTCTGCGGCCACTCCAGGTTCCACGATTGTAGCCCTTGCTTTCTTTGGCGCATTGTATGTCGGAGCCAAAACAGTGATCTCTGTTGACGATGTTCAATCCGTACGTGTTGACCTGGATCTGTCCCATGTAGCCCGACGGGTGGACGAAAGGTTTCTCTCTGTGGCTATAGATGCGAGTTTAATCGCCGAGGAGAAGTTCATGAACCTACTGAAGTAAGTAACGTTAACTCTTCTTAAAGCGGACCTCAAATGAGTGAAGTTGTGATGTAATTGTAATAGAAGTGATGGTGTTTCTACAGTTCACCAAAGTTAAGAACCCTCGCCAAAGCCTTGACCCCAGCGTTTCTGCGATTCGGAGGTACCAAACAGGATTTTATGAAATTCAATCCACGCGGAAGATCTTTTCAAGCGAGAGACAACAGCAGCAGCGCTGTTCTAGGTAACCTCTGTCACTAGCTTCTCATCATGAGAAAGCTGACTGTGGTTTTTGTCAGCTGACATCAACTGCATGATTTTGGTTTTGCTTTAATGAGGGAACAATAAAATCATTCACACCCTGATCATACAATGCATCTATATTGTCTCTTGTATCTTAGACATTTTTACATATTAACAATATTATTTATTTTAATAGTAATTGGCGGCCCACTTGCAATACCACCGCTTGAAAACCACTGATCTAAAGATTGTAGTTGTCCCCAAATTTTTTATATATATATATATATATATATATATATATATATATATATATATATATATATATATATATATATATATATATATATATATTTTTTTTTTTTTTATTATTATTATTATTTAATCAGCCACATCTACTGTTATTCTTACAGAAAAATTATGTGAGAGACTTGAATTGCCTCCAATGTTGGAAAATAGGTTAAAGCAAGAATGGGTCCTACAGTCAAAGACCTTACTTCAGGAAGAATTAGATGGAAAATACAAAAAGACAAAATTCTCTGGTAAGTTAAATTTCACTTCTTTCAAATTATTACCTAATGGGGAATTTATCGTGAGTTAGTACAGCAATTTCATTTTTCAATTTTATTTATATAGCACATAAAAAACAGCCATGGTTGACCAAAGTGCTCAACAATATCAGAAAACACAAACAAAACAAACAAATAAACAATACAAACACAATACAAATGTCACAGAAATGAAAGCTAAGGAATACAGATGGGTCTTAAGCAAGAAAACTTCAGTAGTACGAGCTGTTCTTATGTGAACAGGTAGACTATTCCAGAGATTAGGAGCAGCCACTGAAATAGCTCGATCACCTTTATTTTTTAACCTGGATCTGGGAACGTCGAGGAGCATTTGATCGGACCAGCTTAGCACTTTGACCAGAGTGTGGACATGTTAAAGCTCTGATAAATAAGGTGGTGCCAGTCCATTTAAATCTTGAAAGCAAGCAATAAAATCTTAAAATCAATCCCAAATTGGAAAGGAAGCCAGTGGAGCGAGGCTAAAACTGGGGTAATGTGGTCAAGCATTTTAGTCCTAGCAATAGCAATAGCAAAACAACACTCTTTTGCAACTATTTAAATTTGTTTCAGTTTCAGTTCTGCTGACCCACATTTGTAAGTGTCAGAAAATGTAAAGCTATGTTTTTTCTTAAATTTATTCAGATTTTCACTGATCGCTATTGTGAATGGAAGTGTCAAGTGTTGTGTCTGTGTTTCTCACAGAATATGCAGTCGATCTGCTTTACACTTTTGCGAACTGCTCTGGTTTGGACCTCATCTTCGGTTTGAATGCTTTGCTCCGAACCAGTGAAAACACATGGGACAGCACAAACGCAGAACTGCTGTTGAAGTACTGTGAGTCCAGACAGTATGCGATGTCCTGGGAACTGGGGAATGGTAAGATTTGGGCTATTTCGTTAGATTTTTGCTATTGCTGTTTTGAATTGCCTTACAATTTTTAGATAATTATCTTTTATTATTTAAGTTGATGCTTCAGCATTAAATCTGTTGATTTAGAACCCAACAGTTATGAGAAGAAAGCTGGAGTCAGAGTGGATGGGTACCAGCTCGGTCAGGATTTTGTCCATTTGCATCAAATCCTTCAGCAATCTGCGGTCTACCACTCAACAGGACTATATGGACCAGATGTAGGTCAGCCACGGGATCACCGCAAATATTTGTTAACTGGGTAAGTGTCCAGAGAAAACAGTTCTTCAGTTTTTTAATGGACTTTCAGAGATGCATCTTGTCTGCACCATCAGTCTTACTAATGCATTTGGGTATTGAAGAATGGTAACATTCACTTTTATAGGTTTTTGGAGACTGGAGCCAAGGCCATAACTGCATGCACCTGGCATCAGTAAGTTATGATTTACTCCCTTTCACAAAAACAAATTAAATTGAAAAAATAAATATAAAATAAATTAAATTAGCTTTTTGTGAGTGTTTGTATCAAACTCGTTTTTCTTCTCTACAGCTATTATGTGAATGGCCGAGACACGTCTTTAGAGGATTTCCTTGACCCTGAAGTGCTTGATACTCTCGGAACAAAAATTAAAGAGGTCCTCGAGGTACCAGAGTAATCCTGCGCAATATATTAAAATAGAAAGTCTTTTGTGGCAATCAGATTTATCACATTCAGCAGTGAGCAATGTCAGATATAATAACTGAAATGAACATTCTGTCTTCAGATAGTTGAATCTGTTTCTCCGGGGAAGAAGGTCTGGCTAGGAGAGACGAGCTCGGCATACGGTGGAGGTGCTGTTGGCCTCTCCGACACATTTGTAGCTGGTTTCATGTAAGTCAAAATAACACTTATGGATGAAAATTGGTCAGTAAATGAAAACTGCCAGTGTGTTTAATGTGCAATCAAATCAGTTTAGAAGAATGCCAATGAAAATGTAAGAAATAGCAGATTTTACCTAGGTTGTGATATACAAGTTTCCATAATTATTATACTTGTCCTTATTAAAAAATAATATGATTTGCATTTAAGTAATTATAATGTGAATTCAACAATTTAAATATAATAATAATTAAACTACCATTCAAATGTTTGGGATTAGTTGTTTTTTATATAGAGTATGTAAGTCTGCATTTATTTAATTAAAAAATACCAGTTAACTAAAAACAGTAATACTGTGAAATATTATTACAATATTTCCAATATTTTTTTTATTTAATATATTATAAAATATAATTTATTATGGTGGCAAAGCTGAATTTTCAGCAGTTATTACTCCAGTCTTCAGTGTCATATGTTCTTTCAGAAATCATTCTGATATATTGATTTGGTCCTCAAGATACATTTATTATCAATGTTAAAAACAGTTGTGGTGATCAATATTTTTGTGGAAAATATTGTCAGGATTCTTTGAATATGAAGTAGTTCCTTGAACTATAAATATTTTTGAAATTATGAATGTCTTTACTGTCACCTTTGATCAATGTAATGCATCCTTACTGAATAAAAGTATAAATGTATTGCAATATATGTATTTGTTATTATTATTATTTATAGATATTTAAATCTGTTTTGTTTATCAAAGGTGGCTGGACAAACTGGGACTTGCTGCCAAACTTGGTTTGGATGTCGTCATTAGACAGGTGTTGATTGGTTCTGGCACTTATCATTTAGTGGATGATAACCTAGATCCTCTTCCAGTAAGTGTTTCTTATGTGTTCGATCTTTGTTACATAGCTTCTGGATCAGTCCTGGAACTTGGACCAGTCAGTAATTCTATTTTTAATTCTTTCTTTACATTACATTTTGTATTTTATGGTAGGATTATTGGCTATCATTGCTATACAAAAGGCTTGTTGGCCCAGAGGTTTTAAAAGCAGAAGTTAATATGAATTCAAGGCCAAAGAAACCAATACGGGTATACCTTCACTGCACCAACAGAAAAAGGTACTTGTATTCTCTTGTTCACAATATTTTTTTTCTAAAGACATTGACTTTAACTTTTCATACAGTATCTTTTTCTTCTTCAGCACTCATTATAGACCAGGTGCTGTGACCTTATTTGCCTTAAACCTAAACAAAAATGAAGTCACTTTTATTCTGCCTGACCATATGGCCAACAGCACAATTGAAGAATTTGTGCTACAGTCTTCTGAGGCTGGTGAACAGAGTCTTTATTCCAGGTAATGTCTCATGATCTCACAATGTTTGGACTGTACAATGCAATAATTTTTTTTGGAGTGACATGCTATACTAGACTTTACTAGACTTTTATTACCTCATATTAATACCAAGACTGCATTTAATAGTCAACATTTAATCATTTTATTAGGTAATGTATTAAAACTGTTTAAAATGAGTCAGAAATGTGAATGAAAGTGGTATAAAAGTTTAAAAAAAAGATATGATTAGTTAAGATATACAGTACACTTTCCCTTATTTATTCATAAGCATTTTAACCTAAAATCTTGAAAGCTATTATACAACCAACTCTTGTAGTAACAACCTTGTAATTGTAAAATTCCTCTTTTTGTTCACCTTCTAGGTCAGTCAAATTGAATGGACAAGTGCTGAGGATGGTGGATGACCGAACACTTCCTCCGCTGAAGGGACGTGAGCTGCCGCCTGGAGAACACATCAAGCTGCCAGGGTTCTCATTTGCATTCTATGTTCTGATTGAAGCACAAGCTCCGGTGTGCAAATGAGCTCTCATAAAGACTGCTTTTACTGGAGACTCAGGGACACAAAATGTGTGATGACAAAATATTTGACTGTGAGATTATTTTGTGCGAGGGAACTTCAAACTCAAAATAAAATGAACCAGTCTCTTAATATAAGATCAACATTTTCTATTTTATGAAAATTCATATTTATTACAAGTATCAAGCTGTGGCCGCAAAGAACCTGTTTAATATTTCATGAACAACTTGCACTAGATTTAATCTATTTTACGTCTGTTGAAATAAACAGATTTTAATCATTGTACTCATTTGTCAGGAGGTTTTATTTGACATGTTAAAATGATTCATTATTTTTCATGCAGATATGCAGCCCTCTGCGCTTATAGCAATCACGCCTTTTGATTCTTAGTCATTTTCTGTCTGTGTGATTCACATCCGTGTGTGTATTCAGCTAAATTTAGAGATATATCATAACCTGATAGAGGCATTCAAGAATCATAAGAGGTCTCCTTGCACTCGTTGCTCTTAGTGCATGATGATTGTAGCAGAGAGAGTATGTTAGAGGATTGAAACGTGGGATACTAAGTGAGAACACAGCTGGGACTCCGGCTGCTTGTGTAATCTGTGAACAGATTTAGATTTATTTAAATATATGGGAGGATTTTTAAAGCATGACAGGTTTTGTCATGTAAACATTTAACGTTAACATTAACTTTTTGAAAAAGCATGGCCTCATCTAAAATAAGCCATCAGCATATGGATTGGAAGTTATGACTGCAGTTTTATTTAACCAACCACCTGTTGGTATTCTAATGGGGTTTTAAAATGGCTTTTGCATAGATTTCCAAAAATAGCAAGTTATTCAACATTTTATTTGCTCCTTGCCTAATTTGTGTCTCAAAGTAATGGACAAACCCCTGCAGTGGGTTGTTTTCCTCACCGGGTGGCGATGTTAACCACTGTTGAGAGTCTGAATTGGCCAAGAATAATTTTGGAAGCCACATTACTCATGTATGATAGACCACAAGCATTATTATTTGTTGGTGATTTCAGTGTTGTGAGGTTTTAGTTTGGGATAAATACTTCACCTACTTTTATGTGGCATATACCCCAAAGGGTTGAACGGGTTCATTGCATCTTTGTCATTGTAACACTCCAAAGAGAAAGGAAAATTTGAAATCGCATCATAAGACCCCTTTAATTAAGTCTTTGTCATATTTGTGGCTTTTATCTCATAATTGTTTTACTTTTTATGTCATAATTGTTTTCTCACCTAACTTTGAATTATGTAGTAGGCCAATTATAACTCTCTTATAATTTTGACTTTTTGTCATAATTTTGTCAAAACCTTTGACTCAGTTAATATTGTCATAATTTTTTGTTTTCATTTTATCCCTTTTTGTCATAACTATGACTATTTTTCTCAAAACCCCTTTACCTAAATACACTGTTTCGGACTCCTAAAGAGGCACAAAATCACTTTCACAGCATTTGACCTTAACTGTTCCCTGCTGGTGGAATGACTTGCCTAACACGATCCAAGCAGCCATCAATCAAAGAGTCCTTAGTCATCTTCAAGAAATGACTGAAAACACATCACTTCCATCTACACTTGACCCTCAAACACTAACATTTCCTCTATTTCTATTCTATCTACTTGTGTTATTTTATTATTATTATTTATTCACCCTCTAACACCAGCACTCTCGATTCTATTTGTTCTACTTGTTTTCTTATGATTTATTATAAAAAATAATAATAATAACTTGACCATCTAAATATATATTTTTATCCAAAAAATATATGTATACTGCATCTGAGACTTGTCACAACACTAACATATTTTTGTTCTTAGTTTGATTGCTTATATTTTCCTCATTTTTAAATCACTTTGGATAAAAGCGTCTACTAAATGATTAAATATACTGTAGTATCTCATAATGTCATAATTATAATGTATTAATTTTACTTAGATGTACATGATTGGCTGATGAAAATTGTATATATATATATATATATATATATATATATATATATATATATATATATATATATATATATAAAATTTCTATTACTTGTTCCAGTCTATAAGTTTTTTACTTGTTCCATTAGAACTTACTTTTAAGCACATTTTATTGAAAATCACAGTTTAAGTGGCTCTCTCATGAGCGAGCACAGTAAACTCTGCCATGTATGTGCTAAGCTGAGCATGGCAGATGCTGAAGGGGTCATTGTTTGCAGTGACCCTTGATAATACGTGACTTGTGTGCGACGAGGAGAGCAAACTCTGGCAACCCTGGCTTGAGTGCCAGTCACACATCTTTTCCATCTCCCATGAGATATCCCACGGCCAGTGAACACAAGTCCTCACTCCAGCAGTGTGCTGTGTCCACAGAGCCCTCTCAGCTTCATTAAGAGGTGCCGTCTGGAAACTTGAGGGGATTTAGGGAGAGTCAGAGATGTAGGCTACACCTTGGCCAACCCTGACTGAAGTATTTTTAATGACTCAGTGAACCGGGGGCTTTGAACTTTTCTGATTCCAAGGGCACAAAAAAATATGACATGCATTTTCTCCTTTTTATTTTTCTTAATTTAATTTAATTTTTCATAATTTAATTTATAAAATAATAATAATAATAATGATAAATGTGTTAATAAATCATAAAATTCTTATCAAATGACACATGAACTTTGACAGCTCTAAACTCATTTTATTCATATATTTTTTCTTTCGCAAATTGTTTGTTGACCCTCTTGCAGTTCAATTATGTAAACACTTTCTACTCTTGATTTTTTTTCTTCATTTTTCTCCTAAGATTGTATTTCTTCTTCCATGGAGGTTTCAGAGATGGTAGGCTACTCCTCCACATCAAGATTATATTGTGTGATACTGGGTCATTGATTTTTTTTTTTTGGCACTCAATAAAAATCTTTATGCTTTAGGCTCCCTCTAAACCTTGCTGCCATTCCATGGCTATACATGCTTTTCAGAGCTCAGGGGTTTCCAATAGATGCTTTAAAGTAGGACTGACAGTTATTTTTATTTTTTACTATCAAACCATTGTTCCTGTGTGTAAAAAAAAAAAAAAATGTATGCATCATGAAGTATGTAAAAACATGTATTAATTAATATGGCAGCATTCACATGCCATTATAGGAAACACTGACTTTTATGCAATTTGTACAAACACGAATCCTTTGCCTAATTAAAGTTAAACATCTCTGTCAGTCTACTCTAAACTAATCTAAAAGCCCGTCGTAAATGAGGGCGGGGAAAACTCACTAGCTCCGCCCACACGCGGTCGGTTCAATAATCCAAGTAGTAATCGCCATCCAATCCGTCACTCCCCTCTAAACTTGAGGAAACCCGAAGGTTAGCTTTGGGAAGGCTGCTGGAAAGTTTTTAGCAACTCGGTGTTGTTGTTCAATAAAATAATCTCTCTAAAATGAAGGACATGACTTCTGAAGCAACGAAGGGAGGGAAGTCTTCGGCTTGACGTGCAACACGAAATGGACAGGACGCGCAGGTTCATTTTAGGAATAGTAACAGGTACTGTCCACCATTGTTTGTGTATCCAACGCCTTTCACCGTGTTTTGTCCGTTTGCAACAGCTATAGAACATTTTACGACACTGCAGATTGTAGAAGTACCCGTTTGCCAACTTTTCCGTCTTTTATTTACTTGCATTTATGAATGTGTTCGTGACATCAGCAGCGGGCGCGTCTTTACTTCAGTTGAGTGTCAGACTTCTTTTATAATACTATAAAAGTTTCTATTCTTAGCACTGGAAGCCAGTTTGGAACATTAGAAAGCACTCTATTGGTTAATCATAGAGGGAGGGATTTCAAAGGGTAACTACAATCAAAAGGCCTATATAACCCACTATAACATTTGCCTGCAATCCTGCAAAGCAATGTAATGCAGAGTTCTGGAGACGTGCATGTTGCCACCTGTGATTTGTTTGTTGTTTGCCCTCAGCTGTTGTCCTATGCAAATACTCCCAGGCTGAATGGAATACCACAAAGACACCAAGCGATCACCATGACAACAGCAACAACTGCACAGGTAAATAGCATTGTCACCCCTAGTGAAATAAGCAAACCAAGCCAAGCTTTAATATTTTCCATATATAGGCTATAAAAAAGCATAGTTTGAAGCAGTGGTGAAGTTTGACTACCAATGACTTGGAATACGTGAGATCTAATACTGTGTTTGCCCCTGTTGTGTTGTAAAAAAAAAAAAAAAAAAAAGGGCTTCCCCTGGGCATGACATGAAAGTCTTGATAGCCTGACCACCTGCTGAAGAGATAAATAGAATATTAAATGAAAAGATTTTCTTATGGCATGAAACATTTTCACTGGTGTTATTTGATCACCACACAATTCCGCCAAATGCATTTGCATACACTGAGAAAAATTCGGCTGTTGTGATTATAACACAGCTTCTTAGACACTTTTAAGCCTTGTAATTGAATTTAAAAAGCGATAACGCTCCCAGACTCAAGTTTAGCATCTCTGAATAGCAAATAATCCTCTTTGACTGAACTCGTATCTTGTTACATGTTGCCAGAGGTGGTAATTAGATCCTTTTCCATTCAACTTTTAGTCCATTCTGAAGTTAAAGCTCCAGTTTCAGTGATTATAGACCGCAGTTTATACTTTACATTTAGCTTGTATAATGACATGCATAATATTGTAAATAGGTAAACAGACAACCATGGTTGTGTTACTATGTATTATAAGGATCCACAATATATAGATATTATTTTAGCTATCGCTGATGTTAGAGTTTTAAAAAAAAAACAAGTATTATATTGATCGATACTGGATCTTTATTGTGTATATTCATATTTATATTCATATATATGTATGTTCATATTTATCATCTTTGTCATTAGCTAACATTCACATTAAGTTTATTTTCATAAACACAAACAGCTTTTATAACACTGGTAAATGTAATCTTAAACAAATCTCAAAGTGAATATATTTTTTTTCATGCAGTATGTTATATACAGCAATACATGCCTATATTCATCTTCTTAAATGGCTGATTTTAGTTTTTGGTGTATTTTTGTTATTTTATTTAGACAAAAAATAGAATATATAAATAGTTAAATTTTATATCAGCCTATAGCATGAACATAATTACTGACCAGAATTTAGTATTTGTCAATTCCCACTGTATTTTACTTACCAGTCAACTAAATGGATTAATCTATCTATGGATCTATGGATAGATTAATCTTGAAAAGTCTTGAAAACAAAAAAGTATAAATTCTTCCACAAATTATTAAGCAGCGACTGTTTTCAGCATTGATTATAATAATAAGTGTTTCTTGAGCAGCAAAGAATGATTTCTGAAGGATCATAGGACAAAAAATGCAGCTTTGCCATCACTGGAATAAATTATGTAAACAGAAAAGTTATTTTGAATTTTAATAATAATTCACAATATTACTGTTTTTACGGTCAAATAAATCCAGCCTTGGGAAGAGTCTTTCAGAAACATTCAAACATCGTATGCATATATAATGTGTGTAATGGTGGTATGTTTACCGGTCTCAAATCTATAGATTCAAATGATGAGCACAAATGGAGTGGCCATTTTTCTACGTGTCCAACAGAATACAAGCATTACTGTATCCATGGTGTTTGCAGATTTTTAAAGGAGCAGAACACTCCTTCATGCAGGTGAGACTTCGACCTGTCCATCTCTCAACCAGTCAGATATGAAAATGTTGATTTTTATTTATTTTATTTTATTTATTTATTTTGCACAGATGTGAAGCAGGATATATTGGCTCTAGGTGTGACTATCTTGATCTTGATTACCATGTAGGAGAACGAAGGAAAATTATCATCGGATGTGTGGTGGCAGGATTGATCTTTCTGATTCTGCTCATCATCTTCATATGTGTGTGTACACAGTGAGTGATGTTACATTATTAATACTTTCATAGCTTAACAGAGTCATCTTCAGTGTGTTTAACCTTGAATGATTTTTCTCCTTGTCTTCCTGTCCCTTTTTTTTTCAGCAAAAGATATAAACCATGTAGAAGAAAGAAGAGAAAAAAGCAAACAAGTGATGAAAATGAGAAGCTCAGTGCACTAAACGCACGTGAAGCTTTAGCTGCTCCGTTCGACACATCTGACACACATGCTGTATGAAGTGAGTGTGTTGATTTCTTCTCTTGCTTCATTCAGTTTACGTTAAGTACATGGTGCAATAGGGCCACTTACTATTCAGGTTATTCAGCCAAACACTCAGATGGTTCAGGACTCAGATTTTACATTGGATATCAAGTGGCAACCCAATACACTACCATAATTGTTTAACATACAAAACAAAACATCCTTAAAAATAAACTTTAAAATAGTTTAATGGGGTTTTTTTATTGGTAAATGCCCTTTTCTAGGGCTGCTCGATTAATCGAACACAATAAATTGCGATTGTTATGCACATTTAGTCAGTAAAGCCGGTTCTGTGATTAGCAGTAAATCTCCATCACCTGCTTTCAGATGGAGCAGCATGTACTACACAGAGCCATAGTTCTCTGACAAGATATGAAAAATCACGTTCATAATCGTGGCTGGTTGCGTATCTGCTCCGTGTAGTAAATGCTGCTCTATCTGGGAGCACATGAAAATACCACATTTAATAACATGTTTTAATTCCCAATTCATTTTATAACATCAGTCGAGTGTTTTAAATAGATCCTTCTGTGAGATGATGTGGCTTCTTAAAATAATTGAGGCACACAATATTTCATAGCATTCTAAGGAGCGATGATGTCGATTAGCATTTCATTATAGATATACTTTATTATGATAAATTATAATCATAAGAACTCCGATAAACCACATATTGCCGTAGTCATGAGTTTATTAGTCACGTTGAATCAATGTAAATAGTTAAATCTTGTGTATATTTAATTTCAATTAATTATCACCCCTACCCTTTTCTATTATTTCATGCAGTATGCAACAAATAATACACTGCATAAAATGCACTGTGGTCAGGACGAACCATATTTCTCTTTGTTCCAAGTGAACCTGTATTTAATAAAGTATGAGTCATATTTTCTTTTATCTTGCCTAGTTTTGTGTGTGTTTTTTTTCTATATTTGCATCTGACAAAATTGGCTAGCCTTTATTAAAGGTATAGTGCATCCAAAAATAAAAAATACTGGCATTTATTCTTATATTGTTCCAAAGTTTTCTTCTGGTTTGGTTACCAGCCTTCTTCAAAATAACTTATTTTATGAAATTGATTTGCACTCAAGCTCTATATAACTGATGGGCATTCTTTCCATACAGTACAAGGGCACTGACCTGTCATCCTCTAGCATTTTAGAAGCACACTGCTGGCTCTAGAAGGGAAAGTTTGGAAACAATGAGCAAAATGTCTGATGTGTGTGATTATTGTGTCACTGTTCAGAGCTTGTTTGCCAGGCAGTCAGATTAACTTTTAGCTCAAATAGATGGGTCTAATGATCTTTTTCTTTCAGTGAAACAGTGAAGTGATCCTGCCAGTGACCTGATTGTGGTGTGAAAAGAAGTTGTCCTACCAAGTGATGAAAGCAGTGCTTTACAGTAATCCTGAGTGGACTTTAAATAAACTTTGAAGAAATGGTGTATAAGGCAACCTTTGCCATTCTATGTGCTACCGTTTCCTCCATTCTTCATACGACAATTTATTTTCAGACATTTCCGAAGCAAAGTGGGAGATGATCTGAATGCCTTCAGAATGGCTGTAATGTGAAAGCGTATCATAATTCAAATAATTGATAGCATGCAATATGCTGAATGCAAACAAAGTTGATTTATGTTGGTTTAAATGTACAGGTCCTTCTCAAAAAATTAAATTGACTAAATAAGATATTAAGGTAAATAATAATTTGTTCTATAATTCAAGTAGTTCTCCCGACATTAATGGACCAACATTTTCTAGATTTATTTATTAACATGTACAAACATAATTTTTTTTGTTTGGTGTATATTTTAAATTGTGAAATTACCATTATTGAGACTTTTTGTCTTTATTGATGATAGGTTTTTTTTTTTTTTTTTTTTTTTTTTTTGAGAGAGAGAGAGGTATTAGCCATAATAAATAAAAATGTTTTGCAGTCATATGTTTGGTCCAAAATATTTATAAGTGAACAAATTTTAGATTAAAAAAATGAAATACCTTTTTATATATCTGTTTTCTGATGTAAAAATGTTTTATGCAATTATTATAAACTAAAATTAAATGTTGCTCATGCTGTTCAGTTTAAAAAAAAATTTTTTTTGATAGTTGAGATTTAAAATATTTGAGATTTAGTTCAAATTCTATTTAGTTCAAATTCTTATTCTATTCATAACATAATGTCTTTTTGAACTTGCACATGGCAGTATTTTTATGACTGTAATGTTACACAAGAAACAATTTTCTGTGGGTCTTCCAGTGGTTTAAAAAAATCTTTTTTTTGTGGTATTGTAAGTGCCTACATTGTGTTCTGTAAACAACGTGAATATGGTACATAAACTGATCATTTCTTCACCCCGTGGTGGAAAATGTCAATGGAATGTGCAAGGGTGCTTTGCTAGAATAAACTGTCCACCGATCATGTTTCCAGGAAATGTTCCATCTACTTTATTGTTTGTTTTTTGCCCTAGTTACAGCTGCCCTCAAAAACATCCAGTCAGTGGGATTATTTAACCTTTATCATTATAGATAAAGCTTTGAAGAGCCGTCTTGTCTTAAGAACTTTTATTACTCATATATGTTTGAATCCTCGGCGTGGTCTGATGCCAATAGAAACTGGCTGGTGTGAGCAGCACGGCCATAAATAGCTTGCCTTTGTCTGATGTCAGGAGTTGGAGAATGACAGGAATCCAGCACCTCGGTGGGTTCTTGTGAGGCAGATGTTTTTCCATTATATTTTTAATGCTGTGTCAAATGTTTCATCAGAACATCACTTAACCAGACGACTGAATGCACTGATTTCAAACATGTTTTCTTGATATTTTTGAAAAGCTTTTAGATTTAAAAAGAGAAAAAGAGATTTTATAGTAATTGTTGCAAGATGGAAAGGCTGTGATAGATGAGAGGATCTTAGGCCCTTTTAAGGTTCCGTTCCTTCTAGCATAGCAATGATATGTGACGAATGTGTCCTTCAGCTGAATTTCCCCTGAACTAAAGTGGCAGGAAATAAAAGCAGAAGGTGTGTCTCACTCTTTCAGCAGGAGATAAGGTCTTCAGAAGCCATATGATATCTTCATCTGTGAGACAGTGAGCTTTGTGAGCAAATCACTTCGTTGCATCAACTGATTCATTGACATACAGACAAAAAGTCTTATGAATAGCTTTCAGGCGAGGTAGACTTTTGGTGAATAATGACTTAAATTAAGCTACTGAATTGCTTCAGAACACTTGAAATGTTGGTCACAAGTCATATGGACAGCTTTTAATGACATTCGTGCATTTAAGCTGTTTTGTAGATCACTAGCTCATATCCTGCTTCAGTTTCATAGTGCTGCAGGGATTACGTGTTTTTGTAGGCCAATACCTGGAAACAAGTTAACATTTTAGAACTCACTTGGTACTTTTCAGTCGATGCACTTTTAATGCAAGCTCAACATATTTACATGTTTTAGTCTATGGCATAAAATAAATCCGTAACACCCACTTGTGATGTGTTTTTAATTTTTTTTAAGCTTTTACTTGTTTTGAAAAGGTGGTTGGCTGCTGATGCATATGGCTAAATAGAACTATAGAGATCAGGGACATGAAACCTCATCATGTCCAACAGATAAACTCATCTACTCACTAGTCCACTTCCACAGCCTTATTGTGTTTAAAATCACATTCTGGCTAACTATTCTAATTTAGATTTTCAGAAAAAAAAAAAAAAAAAAACGTTTTTTGAAATTAAATACTGAAAGATTTTCCAGAAGCTTAGTATTTCCTTTATAGCCTGTGTTTACTGGCAGATTACCATTTTTTTTTATTTTGTCTACAATCCCACAGCGTAACGTGTGTCCCCTTAAGAGTCAGAAACCTGATTTTTTTTGCATGTCTTTCTTTACCAAAACTGGTACAATGCAATCATTTCGCACACCCAATTATCAGTTTCATAATCATGGAACAGCTGTAAGTCCATCTGCTTTTTGTCAGAGAGCTGTGCAGAGCTTGACCAGCAGCATTGCACTAGCAGGGGGCTTTGAGTAACTGACCATGCATTGACCCAGCAGAGTGGGATCCGGTCCATTTGGCAGACTTTAAATTGCATGGTCCAAACCTGGATCTTTATATTACTCTGAAGGTCTTTTGATCTTGACATGGTCTTAAAGGTGAATGATGTTTCATTCCTTCTCATGCTTCTACTGTGTAAAAGTATATATATGGGAATGTCAGCATGACACGCCACACATTATATAAGGATAAAGAAGAGATCCGAGAGGAGGTGACTGCAATTCCCTACAATAGCAAGTGACCAGTACAGTAAAGGAGGGTTAAATTAAAAGGTCAGTGAATGTCAAGGTTATTTGATAGTGCTGTTATTTTTAGGCAATTATATGAAATGTTTTAAATGGAGTGTGTTTGTGTATGATTTAATTTTAATTTACCAAAATGTACCAAAAATGCATTAACCAAAAGGGCAATAGGGTGCCAACAAGCAGTGATGCTGTCTTGATTAAAAATACCAAATATTAAAAAGGAGCTATATATGAAGAAACATTTGAAAAATACATAATTTGATAATTTCTAAATATTGCAAGCTTATATAGCTGCACAGTTATGAGGTGTACAGCACTAGTGCTGCTTTTATTGCATTGTCATGGTAACAATTAACATCAGAAATGCTGTTTATCTTCTTCAGAGACAGACAAATAATCCTGTGTTCTTTCACAATCAATAATAATTTGACAATGTGCCATTTAATAATATATTTAGTCAGAAAAAGAGGACATCTAAATTAGTGGTTCTTAACCGGGCCCTTCACAAACTTTAAAATGTTGGAAAATGAAAATATTAAAATAATTGGATGTAAGTAAAATAGCTAAAATGTACAACATGGACTGATATAATGTCACTTAAATTAAAAAGTTGTTGAAACGTCTGGTTACACCATATTAATCAAAGTTAATTTTAATTTATTGACGCTTCTAGTTTCTATAATAAAGGTTTTTAATCAAAAACAACTTTAGACATTAACGATTTATTGGTGCTTTGAAAATATCAAACATACAGAGATATGTGTGGGTTGTTGCAAACGATAAAGCAATACTCATTATTTAAACAAATATGTGCATGATACATCAACCGTTATAAAAACAAGTTGTCACAGGATAGAAATCCTTTTGTTTGATTTGTCAAAGAACAGTTATCTCTAGCAGGGTAGTCATTTATTCAGAAAATTGCTAAGCACAGTGAACAAGGGGAATATGTTTAGTTTTGTGAACCATCAGTGAATATTTAAAGACGTCCGTCACACTATCACTTAATTACGAAGATGTCAGCTGCAGAGATGACTGTATCTAAGCAGCTGGGGATGTATTTAGTGTGCTAAAAGCATTTATAGCCATCTTATTTACACAGCAGCTGGTTGCGGTGACAGTTTGCAGGCCCATATGCGTTCACAATTCACATCAAGCTATACTTCTTCAGCCAAGGTAAGATTCGTTGTGGCTTTGATATTTTTTAGACAACTTTTGTTTGCTGAAAGCACAGACTGAGAATGAATTTTTTTTTTTTTGTCAGCTCTTTGTTGTCTGAAATTCACCTAACTGCACCCTGTTGTATATAGTAAAACCAAAATCAAAAAATCTGATTCATCTTTGTGCTGGTAAATGGTCCAATGGAAGGTGAACAGAACATGTGGAGCATCAGGGGACAAGTGGAAAATCACAATTTTAGATTAGGACAAAAACAAGACAATCTGTCGAGCGAAAAGATGCTGTGTGTTTCACTGTGAAAGCAAAAATACTTCGTTTGGCCGTCCAAAAGAGGACAATATCTGCATCATAATGCCTAGAGCTGATCCGTGCTGGTCACTGAGTAAATACATCAACTTCGCGCAGCAGAGACCACCCCGGGGTCGTCACATGTGGTTGCCGCAAGTCCCCGACCGCCATTTCAGAAAAGCTGGGAATAGAGGAGCAACAATAATGTACATTATGTGGAAAATAATGTGTTTTTTTTACCTTAAACCACATAAACACATTGCATTACACTAAATACACAACATAACGTTCTTTTTAGCAGTGTTATATGACCTCTTTAATACAAAAGTGTGTTTCACTAAGTATGTCATTGTTTGTGCTGCTCATGTCAGACGTCATATGGTGCAATGTGAGATAGGTGTTGCTCATTATTCTTAATTGCCTCAGAAATCACGCTGACATCGTGTGAGGAAGAGCAACTGATTTGGCATCTAAAGCCCTATTCAGACGGTAATTGTTTCTCAGGGGGACGTAGCCTAAGTGATTTTCGCCATTTACAGGGGGTAGTTGGTTATTTAATTGCCATCCAAATCCAGGATATTGGTGTTTTTCTATCACAACCCCCGTAAAAATCCCCGGCCGAATTATCTAGGCTATACTGTTTTTTGACAAACACCAAGGTCATGTGGGAATTTATATGGATTATATATCATAAAAATATGCTTGGAATAATAAGAATACATTTTACATAGGTATTTTCAAATACATTTGACACAAAAAGAATACATTTGTAAATAAAATGAATTTTATTTATAGCAGACAATCATGTGTCTGGCCACGTGAGCAGCGTGTTCCCAGGTATAGGATCACAGAACTCGATCCTCCAATGTGAATCAATCACCATCCGTCCATATGAGAAACGATTACCGTCCGAATCGGGCTTAAGTGAGACTTCCTGCATGGTGCAGACACACACATTTTTGACATCCTTTTTTTATAGTTTAAATGTCAGTATGGCATCCATTTAAGTCATAGGGGAGATTGGGGTAAGTTGAGCCAGTGGATAAGTTGACCCACCGCCTGTATCTTGGCAACAGTGCACTTTTACTGTCATGTGATCTTGTATTTGGGAAAAACCCATAATTTCTGGCAGACTGTGAAAAGGAGAAACACACGGGAGGAGTGACATTTTTGTCCATTTTTCCCTTATTTTGAGGACCATATAGGTTTAGAATGGCACACACACACACACACACACACACACACACACACACACACACACACACACACACACACATATATATATATATATATATATATATATATATATATATATATAATGGCACATCTTACCCCACTTCCCCTAATGTACTTTAAAAAAATGATCTATGTGTAAATGGTTTATCCTGAAATAAGTGTGATCTTATGGTTGTTTGGCTTGAGGCGCAGATCTATGAAGTGACTGCTGGAGTTTAAATTAATATTACCTTTGGCATAAAATACAAAGTTTTATCATGAAACTCTTAATGACATCATTATTCACATGTATCAGTAACCAGTTAGTCAATGAATTAAACATAATGTGCATTGATAAAAAAGAAGACAAAAGTAACGTAACACACCATAAAAAGTAGCTAAGTAGTGTAATTAGTTATCCTTTATAACATAGTAACACAATGTTGTCATGAATTACTTTTAAAAGTAACTTTCCCCAACACTGCTCAATGCTTTACATAGGCAGCAACTCACACAAATCACAGTTTGCTCATAAACATAAATTACACAAGTATTTAGTAAGAGATATTTAGCTATTTTTTATATATTTACTTTTCAGTATCCAGTAATTAAATATTTCTTTAGCTATGTTTTTTCACAGTGGTAAAGCCTCGGAATAGAATAGAATAGAATAGTCTTGACATCACTTATTATGCCCTAAAATGCTTCTGTTGTAGGCAGCTCAATAGGTTTTGAAGCAGAGTACTTGTCATGGTTGCTTAGAAACGATGTGTGTGGTTACATAGCTCAACAAAAAAAAAAAAAAAAAAAAAAAGAAGAAGAAGAAAGGGGACAAAGGAAAACAATACATAGAATGTTCTTCACAATAAGGAGCAACATTTTAAATCAAATCCCCAAGGAGTCACAAAATACTGCATTGCCTTCTCCTGTTTATGAAGAGTGTGACATTTAAATCTATAAGTGTGTTTGTTCTGAAGCTAAGTTAAAATCAAAAGCTATGATTGTCAACAATGACAGAAAACATGAATTTCTCATAGAGAATCAACACGGAATCATTTGGACGACACATTATTGGGAATTCAATTGGGAATTGGGGCTTCATTTTAAATGGCCAAGCAGAGAACAAGGAATCAATTCCTTCATATTCGTCCCAGCTACTACACTGCACGTGCAAATTATGTTCAAGTAGGAACAGCACAAGGACACACAGAATAGCTGGTTTAGAGATTATATACATGACACTTCCGTTTTATACAGCACATATAATATCTTGGTTATTGTGTTTCATGTAGGCTTTTATTATTATAATTATTATTATTTGTTTTAGTTATTTACACTGCAAGTAGTAAAACAAAGCAAAGAGTATGTTTTATAGAATATCAGTTTTATAGATATATAGATAAACTGTAGACATTTTTCTTTCATTATGACAATGGTTTTTTTTTGTCTGTCACATTGCCTTTTTATATGTACAAATAGGCTGTATTTTATATATATAATTATGACTAATGCAAATGTGAGAGAGCTGATACCAAACAGACAACTTTGCAGTCAGCTGGAAATGAACATCTCTGCCAGTTTTGTAATTCAGAAAGAGTGTGTGGTTGACATTTACACGTTCAGTCTGGGCTGTCTTGAAATTCATAAAGCAGTAAAGCAGATGCTCCAGGAGACCCGGGAAGCGGTTTGACTTTCACGAGCTGTAAACATCCCAGAATAAGCAATCGGGACATTTGTTTTGATCTGTTTAATTAGTCCAAACTAATCTTTATTTGGGCAGAGGACCTTGAGGCTTTATGTTCGTTTTATCCTCCTAGATCTTGCTCGCATATCTAACAGAGCTTTTTGATGAAAATACGCTGTAAAATCAAACATTCCCCGGCAGCCGTAGAATTTCAGCAACAGTTCAGATTAGGTAACAAGGTCCTCAGCCTTTCTCATTCATATTTATTTTCCATCAAAAACTGCTCAGCTCCTCCGAATGATAGATAAATGATCTTAGGAGAGATCTTACTTTGCAATTTTATGAAGAACCTTTCTGTGCATCTCATATTTGATGTGCAAGTAGGCTTCTGAAGGGAAACATTCACATGGTTACATATTAAGATAACGGTTCACTTCATTACATTTCATAACTAGTTGAACAGAAACATCTACCTGATTTATTCAACTGGACAAGTTCAGTGTGTGAATAAAATGTTAACTGAACAGGAATATGGTCTAATTTCTATATTTTATGTATATTCCATATTAAAAATATATTATTACAAATGTTAAATTATTTAAACTGCTAGTAATAGTCTTCGACAACAGTGATATAATGCAAAATAAGCATCGTAACTGATGTTTTTCTTTCTGCAGATTTTGATAATTGGTTAAAACTTTCATGCAACATTAGGACGGCTGTCTTGTGGCATTTACACTTAGGTGTGTTGGTGTGCGCTGTCCTATATTAAGACAGGACAGTAATTGGATGGTCTTAATTTGAGATGAACCTGCCTGTGATTACATTCTCTCCAGGATCAAAAGGAGTTCAACATCATTACCATTCTCTCTTCTTCAAAATCTTTCATCAGTCATGCATGACTGAATTATGAATATGTAGAACAATTGCGTGCACTATGTTAACTAAGAGTGAGAATTTCTTATGCAGAGTATGTTTGAACATATGAATTAATAAATCTCCTTTGGTGTGAACAGAGCTTCTGACATACAGTATCTGAGCAGTGTATATTAAAGGTAAATGTTTAAATTAGTTTAATATTTGTGATTCCTCATGCTGTCCACTGTTCGGTGTCCACTGTTTCTTTACGAGTGAGTCGGTTGAATGAAAGATTAAATTATTCGCTCATAAAGACAGCAATAACTTTTTGTTGTTGAGGAATGAAGCAGCATTTATTCCAATGATTTGTTCAAAAATTCTGATTTATTTAGGAAAAAAAACTAATTAAATCATTGTATCATTCATTCTATTGATTCATTAAAAAATTAAGGGACAAAACAAGTAATAAATTGGCATCATAGAATGAAACATTGAATTATTAAAGGGTTACTCCACCCAAAAATAACATATATCGCTGTTATTAATTATTTGTGGACTGGATTGTGAACTTTGGAATCAGTTATTAGTAAGAATGAAGTAGCTTTTTTTAACCACTGAGCTGAATTAAAGGGATACTCCACCCTAAAATTTAAATTGTCGTTCCAAACCCATAAAAGCTCTGTTCATCTTCGGACCACAATATAAGATATTTTGGATGAAAACCCAGAGGCTTGAGACTGTCCCATTGATTGCCAAGTAAATAACAGTGTCAAGGTCCATAAAAGGTCGGAATTCTCCATCTGCCATCACACGTGCTTAACACTGCTGGCTCATGGTTATGTGTGTCTTGGCTTCCATGCCGACTGACTGAAAAGGTAACCCAGATATTTTCTTGTAATTAAAATGTAATTAGATAGTAGTTATTTGAAAAAGTAATCTAATTACTTAACTCGTGTTACTTGTAATATGTCACCCCCAACACTTATTATATCATGTAGGCAGTTTACTATATTTTGGAAAGGAAAACATTTCTCATTGGAACAAGCATTGTGCTACTACTGGCAAAGAAATGCTTTTTTGTACAGAATTTACTGTATTTAATTTGAAGGTGAAAATTGAGACAGTATGATTTCCGATGTATAATTTCATTTTGAAAAGAACGAGAATCTTGTGAAGCAATTCATTCTATCCACAAAACACCAGGGATGTCAAACTTAAATAGATACTTTTGTGCTGAGTTGAAGCCATTGAATTTACCAACTCAAATAAGACTTACATTAGTTAAATGACTGCTGGAATCTTTTCTCTCTTCAAAGAGAGGGCGCTTCTTTCTTTCATCAGTTCATTAGGCAGTGTCAAGTCATGTCAGCTCCTTTCATCTGAAGCGCAATAACATTTTATTTCATGAACCAACAAGAAATTATAAGCAAAACTAGGTCTTCTCAGTGAGAATAAGGTTGCAAAATTTTAATTGCCTTGACGCTGCTGGAAGTCTGACAATGAATTCAAAATGACTCTGTAAATTTAGTGTCATGTTGTTTTGGATGTGTTTATTTGAAACTTTATACCTGTATACATATGTTAATTGTGACAACACTGTCTGAATCATTTTGATATAATTAAAATACAGAAACACTTTAGACAGAAAATGGTGATTTGGATAACAACTTGAATTTATGTATGTTTTTCTGTAGAACAATAAATGCTATAAATGAATGTGTCATGTTTGTGGGTTTGATATGGAGCTATGGGGCTTTCAAAGGATTACTACACCTTAATGTACATTTTACTCACCCCCAGGACATCCAGGAGTTTATATTTATAGTTTATATTTTCATCTGAACAGATTTTGAGAAATTTCATCATGACGATAATCCACAAATGCTAAGAAACTGCTCACAGATACTAAGAAAATCCAAATGTTTTCTAATTAGTCTCATGGTGTGGCCTGAACAGCACATTTTATATTGTATAAAGTTGCGGTTCTGCGAGGTCCCAGTATTCACTGCAGCATGAAAAAATAATATCGGTAGTGACATAAGCTTATTGTTTAGCAATAAAGAAGTTAAAAAGTAGAAGTCAACAAAACTTCAAATCCCAAAGGTGTGGCTGTTTTCAGAAGACTGTGTGTCCAGTCAGATGTGCTTCTGGAGCCCTATCGTAAAGGTCAGTGTCTTAATTAAAAGAAGGAAACATGACTCCACATTCACATGGTTAATTCTCATAATGTTCTACATACGCCGACACAGCATCTTCCAGTTAATCAATTTCTAGCAAGTTAGCTATGGGTGTATTTTATTACTGTAATGTAGTATCTTCCTGACACAATAATAGGAGTTTTTAATAACTTTTTCGTGATTCATTTACCTTTATATATATATTTACATCACCTTGGAATATATATGTGTATATATATATATATATATATATATATATATATACACATATATATTCCAAGGTGATGTAAATAAATGTTAAAAGCTGAAAGTGTCCCGAACACAAATTGTCAATATCATACATGTCTTAATTTTGCGACTCTTGATGCCCATGATAGCCAATGAGATTGAGCGTAAATAACTGTGGTCAAGAGAGCTTCCAGTCTGAAATGCACGGTCAATCTAGCCTCCACTCTATTTTGCTGTATGACAATATACTGTGCATTATTATGGTAAGCTTAAAAGTTCAGAATTATGCGATTAATCTATAGCGTAATTCTGACTCTTTTTCATGCCATAAGTCAGATGTAACTCAGACACTTTTCTAACTGGCATGCATCTTGCAGTGTTCACCGGTGATCAGTTCCGCACAGATTCTGCTCATCTCAAGCAAGCCTTTTTTTTTGTCACTATGAATTTGTTCCTACAGTCAACAAGTGTGTGGTCTCACGGTTTGGTCGAATCATCATCATAGGAGCGTTCTGTTCACTGCGTTTTGTGGACTGCGAAGTGGACTTTACATGGTATTAGGCCATCTTAAGTGAGATTCCAATTCCCAAGGGAGTGGACATGTTTAGTTTGAAGGGCACTGCGAACGGCATAGGCAATAAGGGAACATCAATACATCAATTCACAGGAAGTGGAGAGGGAAAATCACCTAACTGTCATTGCATACTGTGTCCCCAATCAGAACTAATGATAAAGCAGAGTCAATTTAAAGAATGGAGGGGTTGCAATAAAAGTTGTTATTATTATTCAAATTACAATATTTATGAATGGTTATGGCAGAATGTTAGGTTTGCATATTGTATAAAGAGGTGAAACTAAGTAAAACCGGCAAGAAACAGCTTAGGCTCTGCTATTTTTTATTTTTATATTTAGGCCTACCTCAGGAGAGTTACAATGAGGCTGCACATAGGAAAGAAAGCGCATGAGATGAAACCACTACATTCCCTAAACATCAATTTCAACTATTTTTCTTAGATACATAATTGTGTATTTATTTAATTTTGAAAGTTATAATTGTGTGACCCCATCCTTGCCTTTTTCTGATGACATTGCAGAGTTTTCCTAATAAGTGATTATTGTCAGCGAAGCCCATTTTAACGAATTTCCTATACTTAGGCGGTGAACACTGCATAGGGACCCTGTCAATAGGAACTCACCTCTAGTGTGTGCCTTCAGAGGATTGTAAAGCTGCCTTCATGCCATGACAAAACAGACCTGAGCTATGTGTTTCTATGGCAACGCTATCAGTGCCAAAGCCTTCGCATGCTCCAACTTGTAAGCTCTGAATTTTCCTGAGAGTTATGACTTGGACCATGTTACAGTTGTACCGCCTGAACTTAAGCCACGCTGTAGCTGTAGCTGTAGCTGTACTTAAAGGGTTATTTCACCCAAAAATGAAAATTATGTCATTAATGACTCGCCCTCATGTCGTTCCAAACCCGTAAGACCTCCGTTCATCTTCAGGACACAGTTTAAGATATTTTAGATTTAGTCTGAGAGCTCTCAGTCCCTCCACTGAAACTGTGTGTACGGTATACTGTCCATGTCCAGAAAGGTAAGAAAAACATCATCAAAGTAGTCCATGTGACATCAGAGGGTCAGTTAGACTTTTATGAAGCATCGAAAATACATTTTGGTCCAAAAATAGCAAAAACTACGCCTTTATTCAGCATTGTCTTCTCATCCGGGAATGTGTTGAGATTTCAAAACACTGCAGTTTAGTGATATCCAGTTTGTGAACGAATCACTCGATGTAACCAGATCTTTTTGAACCAGTTCACCAAATCGAACTGAATCGTTCTAAATGGTTCGCGTCTCCAATAACAAATAATCCACAAATGACTTAAGCTGCTAACTTTTTTAATGTGGCTGACACTCCCTTTGAGTTAAAACAAACCAATATCCCGGAGTAATTCATTTACTCAAACAGTACACTGACTGAACTGATGTGAAGAGAGAACTGAAGATGAACACCGAGCCGAGCCAGATAACGAACGAAAGATTGACTTGAAATTCGTCTGTGTCCCAGGCCTAAATTATTCAAAACATCTTTAGAAATGTACTTCCTGAAACACCCATTGTATTTTCAATATCATGTCCTGTATATCTTCTCCCTCCACTACTTGAACTGATTAAATGAACTGATATGTTGATCAAAACTGCTATTGTGTGAAAGGCCATGAAATCAGCTCATAAATAAACTCATGCATGGATGTAGAGCAGTGTTGGAAAATTAATTTATGCTACAGCAAATCTCCAAACATTTTTCTGGCAGTATCATTTATTTATGGAATACTGAGTGTGGCTGTTTTCAAGCAATGTTTTAAATCTGATCCCGTTTGTCACTTATTTAGCACATTTTCAATGATTCATTCCTGACTGCAATATTTGCAAACTCTGTAAAGGCATGACATATTTTGAGGGAACAATCTGTTATTTTCGTAGCCGAAAATGAAATACAAAGTGATTTAGAAAGATTCAATAAAATAGAAATTATTGAATACAAAGGCATATCATCCATTTCACATGTCATGTGCATACTGATTTGGTTTGAAATGGAGTGTTCATAAATCATTATCATCTACAAAAATGTTAAATTTATACTTCAGCAGACCGCCAGACGGCAAAAACAGTCCAAAATTGGTCTCTTTTTCTCTTGTCTTTTGTTTTTCTAAACAAATTAAAATTTTTTAAAGTTTAGTTTTATTTATAGTTATAAATCCTGAACCAATCAAATAAAAATGGATGAAAGTTGAAAAGCCTAACCCAATCACTCAATGGAAAGGTCACAAAAAAGTTACATTATCTTAATTTTATTATTTTATCAGTAACTTTGTCAGTTACACGATTTATATTATTGAAATGTATACGTCTTTAAAAGAGATCATTAAAACTACAACAACCACAATCCTGTACATAGACGTCATAAACGCGCGCCGCTCCGTTAGTTTCGAAGTTCAACATTTAAAAGGTATGTAGTGTTTACTTTGTATCAAAGTCGTGTCTCGTAGTGTTTTATCTTGTGTTGTTTGCTCAGAGGTGTTTTGGACAGAAAACATAGATAAATAACTGTTGTTATATAGTGCTATATTAGTTTTATAATACGTTTGAAATTGACAGCTGGAGTGAACTGTGACCCAAATAACAATATCATTTGTTTGTGGTGCTTTATTAATATCTTTTTTTTTCTTCTCCGAGGATCGCATATTGTGTAATTATATTGTAGATAGGCCTACATGTTTCAGTGTGTTTCCTCCACTCCTACTGTACACTGTATAATATTTTTAAAGTATTTATTTCACGTGTTTATTTATGAACAGAATACATGATGGCTCTGGCAGGAGTGCGTGTAATAGAGCTCGCAGGACTGGCCCCTGCACCCTTCTGCGGGATGATCCTGGCGGACTTCGGTGCAAGAGTGATCCGGGTAGATCGGACGAAGGGTTCTATGAATGTAGATACTCAGGCAAGAGGCAAACGATCAGTGGCCTTGAATCTGAAGGATCCCAAAGGTGTGGCTGTTTTCAGAAGACTGTGTGTCCAGTCAGATGTGCTTCTGGAGCCCTATCGTAAAGGTCAGTGTCTTAATTAAAGGAAGGAAACATGACTCCACATTCACATGATTAATTCTCATAATGTTCTACATACACTGACACAGCATCTTCCAGTTAATCAATTTAGCTAGGGTGTATTTTGTTGCTATAATGTAGTATCTTCCTGACACAATAATAGGAGTTTTTAAGAACAGCGCCTGTGATTCATTTATCTTTTAATATTTTTATATTTTTTAATATAAATAAAATGTTAAAAAAATACATATTTGTTTTTATTTTGTGTTTTGTCTCCTTCTGATTAAAAATGAATAATGTTGCCTCTGCTAATCTTAATTATTACAGCAGTTCTGATAAACAGTAATTACAAAATGAACCAACGTTCTTCCATTTTAATGCAAGATTGTACAGCATGTTGTAGCACAATTAGTTCTTTTTGTTTCCGAATTAATTACTCTTTGTTTTTTAAACTATTAACCTTCTGGCCATATTGTTTATTTCACCTAAATACATTCACTTGCTTTAATGAAAGCATTGTTGATTAACGTGAATAAATAAATAAATAAAAATGTCCCTGACTTAAATTGACGATTGTGATTTCTTTCCTGATTTTACATCCAAGCACGAATAATTAGCTACCTTTTAACCTCTGGTCTTCTAAATTCAAATTTATTTACCTTCAAGGCTTTTTTGTTTTCATGCTTCGATGTTATATCTCTCTCCGGTATAATTAAGGTGTTATGGAGAAGATGGGATTAGGTCCTGCAGATTTACTAAAAGAGAACCCGCGCCTGATCTATGCACGACTCACCGGCTACGGTCAGAGCGGATCCTATGCCAAGGCTGCCGGCCATGATATCAACTACCTGGCCATGTCAGGTAAACACCAGTGTTAAACCGCTACAGAGGAGCCTGGCTAGTAAGCTTTCCCAGACTGCCTTTAGGCGTAGTGGTTGTAAAGCAGAGAAGATTTGAGTCATGTGAAGTTCAAAATATCTTTGGTGGAAATCTTTTCTTGCACTTTTTATACAAAAAAAGTCAGTGTGTCCTCCACACTAAGACATGACTGTGAACCAGCCCTTTTCAGATTGCATGCAGACTGAAGCCATGTGGACCAGTGTGGGTCTGTGGTGTTAATAATTAAAATAATTTCAATGCAAATTAAGCTGTGTTGATCTTTGATCATGAGAGGTTTTTTTAAATATTTTTCTTTTTGAATATTTTATGATTTACATATAGCTCCAGAGGCGCCAAGTCCATTCAAATGTGCCCTCTCAGATTTGTGAGCCAAATAGATTTTGAATGCAGCTTCCTAAAGACTTCCAAAAAATTACATTTGATATAATAACGTTCTACAGTTTGTAGGTACAACATTAACAGTGCCCAAAACTGTCGTCTTTTAGGGAATTTCTGAGGGGTTTTTTTGCTGAAAAAGATCAGTTGGCCTAGTTGGAGTTTTTGTATATGCATGCATGATTGGTACTCAGTCCAAACTTTTACTGAATATCTATTTTTAGCATATTGTGAAACTGACTGCTGCTGATCAACCAAAAAGATAAGGAAGGTGCAGTTTTAGCCTAGAGGTGTCCAGTGCTAATATTTTAAATTAATTTGTTTCTGTTAGCTGCAGAATATGTGGAAGCCTGAATAGATGCAGGACTTACAGGCCTAATGCGTATACTATATATTCAGGCATTGCGAGAGAAAATGCATTAATAATGTATGTTTCCACATTGAAATCATAATTTGAATCTGAATAAAATGCAGTCATTATTACAATAAAAGCTTTATAAATAATAATAGTTAGTGTTTACTTAAAATTCATTTTAAGCTGCTTTAGATACAAAATTTCCATAAAATAAAGCCATATGTGCATTAATCCGATGATCGCATGTGATGCAGTTGGCATAATTGGTGATATTTTTAGCTGACCTTTAACTGTAATTGAAAAATAACTGTTACAGTAATTATTCAGCTATTCTTCATTATACAGTTCTCAACATGTCTATGTCTTTCTCTGTCTGTAATAGGGTTACTGTCCATGCTGGGCCGCAGCTCAGAGAAACCCTACGCTCCACTGAATTTGGTGGCAGACTTTGCTGGAGGAGGTCTCACGTGTGCTTTTGGGATTGTGTTGGCTCTCCTGGAAAGGAGCCGGTCAGGACAAGGCCAGATCATTGATGCCAGCATGGTAAGATACAGCACTTCGTCTTAAAATGGGTTTCTGCTAACAAATTTTTATTAACTTTTCTTTGAAATACCAATAGAACAACATCCTGTTTCCTACAGACTCTTTTGGGCTGGTTAAGGTAAAGTTAAAGAGTTACAGGAAAAAAGAGGAATTGTGCTGACTTGCTTTCATTCCATACATTCAAAGTTTTATCCTACTGAGGGTGTTGTGAAATTGTTTTCTCCTTTTTGAGCAAGCACTGCATTCAATGAGGGAATTATAAGCCTTGTTTATCTCAATAAGATCACCCCATGTTCTGACCAGCCTGTCAATAATTTTTATGACCCAGTAAGTAAGGAAAAGCTAATATCATAGTCTTGCCTGTCCATTGGGTCCTTGAGAAACTAAACGTTCCTCCAAATCAGTGTACTGTAATTCATTTTGAAAAAAATCAAGAAACTAAATTGTTTAGCTAGGTATTCACTGATAATATGCGTTTGAATTTGGACTTGAAATATTCGGCTGCAAAGCTCATCATTAATGCTCGCAAACCAATAAAGTATAATAACTAAGGAGTAGGTCGCTCAACCATGAGAAATTACCATCTTGATGTTATTTTACAGCTCACTGTGATTCTCATACTTCATTCCCTATATTTGTAATAATTTGTAATATGTATATATATATATATATATATATATATATATATATATATATATATATATATATATATATATATATACACACACACATGCATACTTATGTTATGACTTGAAAATGAGCAAAAAATTTAATGCAAGGTTATTCATATAGCACTTTTTACAATATTGATATAAAGCAGCAAATCACAGAAAATGCTTGTTTCAGTGTTAAGTTTAGGAAGTATTCTGTATTAGAAAATATCAAAGCAATATTCATACGGCAGTAATATACAGTATAAGACATTTTATGTGGTTAAAAAGTCATTTATTCAGTTAAGCAGATGCAACATGTTTGGCAGCAATTACAACCATAGCTTGCATCAATCTGAAGTCTTTGCAGGGTGATTTAACATTTAATTTGTATTTGATTATAATTAATTAAGTGAGTAATTTATTTAGGTTTTTCTGGTGAATCATCTGGCACACATAAAGGCTTGTTCAAACCGCTAGGGTCTAGTTCACACTTGTGGCATTAAATCTCTGTGCTAACCCTGTTGGTGTTTGTTGAAGCAGTTGGGGAAAAAAGCAGTTTAATGTTTGTTGGCACATTGTTCACACCACACTATGTTTTCTCTGCTGAAAAATAATGACGTTTAGCAATTGCTATTCTGCTTCTGTTAATTAAACATGACATTATGACATTATATGTGCATTTTTATGCGTTAGAAAACCTCAACCAGACAGTGGAGCTCTAATTCAACTGAGGTTATGTTATTTGTTCTAACACAGTCTGATCTCTGCCACTTTAAACCCTTAAGGAAATAAGCTGTGGTAAACATAAAACTTAATATGTGACCATTCAATATTTAAGCTCCTCTCACATCAGCAATTCAGACCTGGAGCTGAGCTGCGGTGCTAGTGGAGAGTTTCTCCTGATAGCCGCCTGTGCGCCAAGCTAATCTTAGTGATTGTAATGATGATTGTAGTGCAGATGAACTCTGCAATTATTCACAGTGGTGTATTCAAAAGCTGCTGCAACTGTGATGGATATGCAACTATTGCTGCTTAAAGTATATACTGTATATATATTATTATTTTTAAATGCATGTGCATGTGTGTTTATGGATGGTTGTATGTATTATAAACATATTGTTCTTTTATTTATTTAGTTCAGTGTATGTTGAAATAGGATGTATAATGGCAATAAAGATTCTAATGTCAGTGTGGGCAGGAGCTGTGAAAATGATGATTAGATGTTTGTCTGTTGGGCAGTAAAGATATCTGAAGCACGTGCCTGTGAGAGTCACCTTGCCACTCTTTGATAACCTGTGGTTTGATACTGACAGCCGCTTTTAGCAATGCCAGTGTTATTAACCCGCAAGGCGGCACATTGCTTTTCCCTTGCATGGGATTTTGGATGTATAACCTGATTATAACCTGCAAACGTTATGCTTTATGCAAAGTTTTTCATTTAAATGCTTATTTGAAATTTAAAAGGCGGCCTGGGTGTTTCATTAGCTATTCATTTGTTTTGGGGCTATAGTACTATGTTTCAGTTTATATCCAATTTTTTGGACCACTGTTTTGACCACTGTCATCTTCACATTGACATCCAAATAAGTCATAGGCAACAAGTGAGTTAACACACTTTACATTAACTTTGCTCTTTGCTCCACATGGGAAGTTGTGGCCTAATGGTTAGAGAGTCGGACTCACAACTGAAAGGTTGTGAGTTCGAGTCCCGGGCTGGCAGGAATTGTAGGTGGGGGGAGTGCATGTACAGTTCTCTCTCCACCTTCAATACCACAACTTAGGTGCCCTTGAGCAAGGCACTGAACCGCAGCATAAATGGCTGCCCACTGCTCCGGGTGTGTGTTCACAGTGTGTGTGTGTGTGTGTGTTTACTGCTCTGTGTGTGCACATTTGACGTGTATGTCACGTCACTTTTTCCACTTTCAACATGTCTTTCTCTGACCTATATGAAAGGTGGAAGTGTGAGAAAAAAGAAAAAAAAAAAGAAAACGACAAAAATGTGAAAACGCATTCAGTATTAGGCCAAGCGACTAGCGGGAGAGTGACTTCTTGGTGGTCAGGCCAATCATGGGCTCAAATAGAAGCCCAGATTGTCAAAGTCTCTTTGAAGGCTGGGTTCACTGGGGATTATATGAAGTATATCCACATTAAAGTTAATTTGGCAAGGTCACAGTCTTTGAAATGCATATATATTTATTTTTATGCAGGAGTCTGGAGGATTTGACCTACAAACATTTCTTTTCATGTGTGAAAATGTTTCTGGAACACTTGCTACAAACCCTTTAACCTCAGGCTCGATGCCAAATTTATAATTCAGAAAAGATTCAGGTCAAGATCTAAGTGCTATTATTCTTTAAAGGGGTCATATCATACATATTTGACATAAGTCTACTCGTGCTAGTGAGTTTATTTGTGTTAGACAGTTATATTCTAGATTTCATTGCCAGTTTCACCCTTTCTCTGAAATAAACAGCCTGTTTTTTATTGAATTCTTTATTGCTTTCTGAAATGTCCCCTAACCCTAACCCTAACCCTGAAATGTAAGTTTTTACCTTACCCTTCTTTTAATACCAGCCTTTTGTGAAGACTACAGTATTAATATGCCACACAAACTCTTTAAATCACACTAAAAAGATCAGGGACCTTGTTAAAAATAAATGCTATCAATTTTTTATGAGCAAGGATGGTCATGTATTTAATAAATTCTGTATATCGCTGCAAAAGTAACTAAATTTTTGATTTTTATTATCAATTAATGCTTTTTGTGGACTGAGGATGAAATATGTGAAGGTTACATTATGTTTTCATAGGACATCAAGCTTTATTATGTATAAAAGATAAAAGACATTTTGATTACTAATGATATGGTTGCTTTCTAGTCCTGCTGTGCCCTGGATGTAGAAATTCAACTACTGACAAAACTGACAAACAGAAATGAAGATTGTGTTTTACTGTGGTGTTCTTAAATCACAAAGATGCTTAAATCTTCCCCTGTCGTACCACATTTCTATCTTGTTCATTGCATTCATGTATGTAAGTTAACTATATGTGATTATCTGCATCATGTGCTTCATATGAAGTTATTGTAAACTGAATCTGATGAACATGTATAACAACTACAGTTTTAATGAGGGTTTAGTCCTTCATAATGTTTCCTTTGTGACAAGGACCTTGTTGCTTTCTATTGAAAGCTCAGCAGGACAGAATAATGGCAAATAATGGTTTACAATTTTACAATTTTAAATGGATTAAATGTTTTTTTTTTTTTTTTTTTTTTTTTAACACATCTGTTTTATGTGCAGGTGGAAGGGGCAGCATATGTGGGCTCCTTCATGTGGAAGTCCCGTAGCCTCGGCCTGTGGAATCGTCCTCGTGGGGAAAACATGCTGGATAGTGGCGCTCCATTCTATGATACGTACCGTACGTCTGATGGAAAGTATATGGCAGTGGGAGCGATTGAGCCTCAGTTCTATCAACAGCTTATTAAAGGTCTGTGCATTATATTTCTTCTTAATATATTCCTGTACATCTTCTGAATACGGTGGATGTCCTCATGGTGTGAACGGTGATATGAATGCTTGCGGTCTTCTTCAGGATAGTTTTCAGATGTCATTTTTTTTGCAAGATGCATCAAGGGTGAAAACTTTTGAACACGATGAAGATTGCAAAATCTGTCTTATTTTGTTGAAATATATATTTTTTTCCATTTAGTTCTGCCCTTCGTGTGTGTGTGTGTGTGTGTATATATATATATATATATATATATATATATATATATATATATATATATATATAATATTATTATTATTATTATTATATATATATATATATATATATTTTTTTTTTAATATAATATATTAAAATATATACAATAAAATATCTTATTTTTATAGATTTTTTTTTCTTTTATAATTTTTGGTATTATTTTCTTGATCTTTTAAAATATTTATTCTATTATTTTGGAATTATATGGTGTTATTTTTTCTTATCTCTTAGCTCTGTGTGTTACTTTCTGCTTTTCATTCATCTGAAATAAAACTATAACCCCAGTGACATCTCAGTACAATTAACCACAAGATTCTCATGGTCGCATTTGTCTGACTACATGGCTGTCGATTTTGCATAGGCATGTAGACATTAGGGAAAAGCCACAGGCTGCTTCATTAGTATGTGCATAGGTGTTCCCCCTATGACCCCATGACCCAAGTACTAATGCCGCGTACTTAATCTTGCTTTGAAACCATAATGACTCTATTGCTATTCATGTTTGGCCCTCAAAAGAAGAAAGTCTCCTAATAAGTCACCTACTGTGGCCAGTGCAATGTACTAATGGCTTCTGTATTCAAAGTCTTTCATGATCTCTTTGATCTTTGTCCTCTAAACTCCTTTATTGATTTCCTCGCCTTTTTTATCTTCATCATCTAATTCACCACAGGTCTGGGCTTGGCTGATGCTGACCTGCCCGCACAAATGAGTGTATCTGATTGGCCGCAGCTCAGGCAGACATTCACCCGGGTGTTTGCCACCAAGACAAAAGCAGAGTGGAGTCAGATTTTCGATGGGACAGATGCCTGTGTCACCCCTGTGCTGTCACTGGATGAGGTACTCTCTCACCCCCACAACCAGACACGGGGGTCGTTCTTTAAGGACTCTCAGGGGGAAATTAGCCCCCGACCTGCACCCGTTCTGTCCCGCTCCCCTGCAGAGCCCTGCCACTCCCGGGACCCCTTCATCGGAGAGCACACTCGCTCTGTGCTGAAGGAGTATGGGTTCGAGCAAGCGCAAATAGAACAGCTCTTGTCTGCTGGTATCATAGAGTGTAACGAAGTTAAAGCGCGGCTATAAATCAAAGACTGACTGGAGAATCATTACACTTTGCGGCCAGCGATGCAGAGAAGGAATCTGAGCACTTGAACTTCTCTGTCTCGTTGAGTGAGTGTGAAGGGGCATTTGAGAACAAAATTACTCTCCCTTGTGAATAAGTGGGTGCTGCTGTCGAAGTGGTCTGAATGAGTCTGGGCTTTTAAGTTAAAATGTCCGAATATTTCAACTCTCATTTGTAATTGCTGTAGAGAGAATCAAGTGGGATTTAATTAAAGCCTATTGGAAATATTCTGTGTTAATTTTAACATCCCTATTTTTTGTCAGCAACCTCATTCTACAAAGATATTTAATATTGACTCATTTTTTTAAGACTGTTCTGAATTAATAATAGGATTGTGAGAGCATTTTTTTTTTTGTAGTGGATAAAAGTGTACCACTTTTGGTTCTGAATTGAAATCCTTGACTAATAAGTGCCTGTAGCAAGAGTAGCTGAGTGTGAGTCATAGACTAATTCATATTTGCCTTTACCTATTTGCTAGGCAGCGTTGATGAGCCAAGATAATAGTATTAGGATAAAACCAATTAGTGATTAAGCTTAAGATAAAGTAATCTGTTGTCATAATATCGCATTCGCTACTTGTATAAAATGTGACACTTGCTGAACATAGTAGTGTCCTTTGAATGATACAGATATCTGTTTTATGGCCTGTATTTAATCAGTGAGTTTTGTTTTTGTCACCTAAGGCCAATTCTCACTGTACTGACAAAGACAACAGACAAGTTTTTTTGGGGGTTTTTGTTGTATCAGTGTTTTAGCCCATCCATGTCTGTTGCATTTGGTCAGCTCTTATTTTTGCCTATTGAATTAGTGTTTTTGGGTGTTCAAATGTCTATGAAATTATGTACTGTAATCTGGGGACCATTGTATTGGTCTGCATATGTTGGTGCAGTATAAATGATCCCTTATGCTTACCAGGGCTACTTTTTAAAAACAGTAATATTTAAATGAACTATAATCAGTTTTAATTATCCCTGTGATGGAAGTTTGATTATCTTCAGCCATCACTTCAGTCTTCAATGTCACATGATCCTTCAGAAATAATTATTATATGCTTATTTGGTGTTCAATAAACATTTATTATTTTTATCAATGTTTCAAATCATTGTGCTGCTTGATATTTTTGTGGTAAAAGATACATATTTTTTCATGAATAAAAATTTCAAATGAATGGCATTCATTCATTTTGACAAACCTTTTGTAAGTTTTTAAATGTCTTCACTGTCATTTTGATGAATTTAATGCATCCTTGTTTAATAAAAGCATTAATTTCCTAAAAAAAAAAAACTAAAAAAAAAAAACTTACTGACCCCAAACTTTTGAAAAGTAGTGTTTTTAAAATTTAGAAAATAGATTTTATAGAGCAAGACACATTTTCTTATGCTTGAAGTTTGTAATAGAATCATATTTTGTGAAATGTATTAAAGCATGAGTTTACACTTTAAAGACTGTTTGGCTTCAAACAATACTTCTCTATATAACATTCTGAATCATCCTTATAGTAATCCCACAGAATGAGTTGTTGAATGATGTTTCCTAGCTACTCGAGCCTGAAATCGATTCTCATTCACGTAGAGATATGTGAGGAATGTGGCTTTTTAATCCATGTGGCACCATCTGACCGGATCCCTGTGATCCACAGCTTGACCTCTATAGAGTAAGTCCAAGAGAGACCGAGAGAGAGAGAGTGTATGATGTTCCGTGACACACTCACATGACTATTGAACAGACTCTGTGAATGTCTCATGACAGATTTGAGACCAAAGGAGTAGAGGTTAGTCGTGTGAATGGAGAAGGAACATGAAGTGGGCATGTGTGCTTTGACTATAAATGCATTGCCTTCTCGTCTTCCAACACCACTGAAGCCATCTCCTGAGGAATCACATGGTACGTCACTTGATTTAACTAACTGGTCATCTCATTATACAAGACCACAAAACAATGTTTGTTAGGTCTCCATTTACATTTTCTTCCATTTAAATTTTCCTAAACACTATGTGTTTCTATTGATCTGATAGCTGATTTGCTATTAAAGTAAGTATGAATTGTTGGTTGTGTTTTGCACTGATTTTCTGTTGTAACCCAGTAGGAGGAAGAGACGAACATCCACAGATTGTAATCTGTTTCATGTGTATATGACAACTCCCCCAGTGGCCTTTGGCAACAATACTTACTTAACTGGATACAAAAACGAGGAAAAAAGGCAAGGTTTCTTCCTTGATCCCAACCAGACGACCTTTTCTTCTCAGCTCAGCTGACATTGTAAATACTAGTTTTGAGCTTTATCGCTCATCTATGCAGTAGGAATTAAGACTTTCAACACTGAGACCATGACTCTCCTAACCGAGGACCAACCTTGCAGGTTCTCTGCACCAGACAGCCCGCTCACATCCATGGAGCACTACCTAGTGGATTCGGGACACAAAGAGGACTATTTGGACTGCATTGAACCAGCTGTGTTTGAAGCAGTGGAGCCTCTGAAGCTCTCAACAGGAAGGCTAATCATGCACAGCATGGTCATGTTTGGAAGGGAATTCTGCTATGCCGTTGAGGCTGCGTTTGTCACGCCGGTGTTGTTGAGCGTGGGACTCCCCAGACACCTGTACAGCTTGGTGTGGTTCATCAGCCCTGTTTTGGGTTTTATCCTACAGCCTGTCATCGGCTCAGCAAGTGACTACTGTAGGTCCCCATGGGGCCGAAGGCGACCATACATAGTCTTACTTGGGATTATGATGTTAGTGGGCCTTACTTTATTTCTAAATGGAGATGCGGTCACATCAGGTAAGGTGTTGATGAAATAAATGTGATGGATCCGTCCAGATCGTGAAATCAGGAGCTACTTTTGTTTAGGCTGGTAGTTAAACGATCTGCAGATATGCAATGCAATTCTAAAAACTAAAATGTGGTTAGGTTGAAATTTAAAAAGGAAATAATGACCAAGGAAGGAAGGTAGGAACTGCAAATAATTACAAAAATTGTATTGGCTCATAAAAAAAACAAATTGGTTTTCTCTTCCACTGCGTTTTTCACATTATATCAAATAGCTTTTTGAAAATGTGATGAAAATGAAAATATAACACAGCTGGACATTGCATGGATGTCTTTATTTGCAATAAAGGTACTTGTTAATTTACCAAGCATTTGAAATACTGAAGAAAACTTCTGTTTTCATTACTAGAAGTAGGCGTCCTTTGGCCTTTTCAAAAACTGAAACAAATTCACACTTTTATTTATTTTTGTTATTTATTTATGCATTACAAAAGACTACAACGAATGTAAACATAACATAAACTGCACTTTTGCCTTCTGAGCAATGGCCTGACCTTAAGTTTTGACATTTCTAAAACGTTATATTCAATCGTATTCGTTAGCATTGAATTTATAATGTGTTTTTGATTAAACTAAGCATGATGTTGTTTCTCTCCTTCAGCTGTACTAGAGGACAGAAATGTTAAAAGGACATGGGCGATCGTAGTGGTTATGTTTGGAGTGGTGATGTTTGACTTTGCGGCAGACTTCATTGACGGGCCAATTAAAGCCTATTTGTTTGATGTGTGTTCTCATCGGGATAAGGAGAGAGGGCTTCATTATCATGCCTTACTCACAGGTAAGGAGGAATAATCAGTGATTAGCTTGGCCTTGCTTCATATCATTTTTTATTAATGTTTCAAAGTGCATTGAATTGATCTGGAGTTCTGTAAAATGAGACCAAAAGACTTAAAAAGAAGGAAATAATAGTTTTCAAACATGAGAAAACCCATTATTTGCTTGATTTTTAAGATTTAAATGCTTCTCTGCAATTATTGCTACAGGAACCAGTACAATACAGATTGCTCTGCAGTGTGAAGATGACTGACAGCATTTGTTTCAGCATTTGTTTTTCATGGCAGCACATTTGAAAGCTTTCAAGTGTATTACCGTATATGGACTGAATTCCAGATCCTTCTGTAAGATTAGTCAGCACTATGGCTACAGTTAGTTTTTCTTTCACCATCTGTAATATGTTCGGTAGGGTGCTTTGGTGTTGTATTATTGATGTAACCAAACATCCTGCTGTCAGCAATTCTTCCTGGGGATTTGGTTGTGTTAAAAACACCTGCTTTGGTGCATCCTTAGTAAAATCTGGGTTGTTTACTGTTCGAAGTCCTGATATCTTTCAAAGCTTTTCCCCCTGTGCCTTTCATCATTGTCATACATTAACTTCCATGACCTGAAATGGAAAAAGTAATCTTAAAAAAACATTCTAATCTCTTTACAAAAAGAGTGAAGACAACATATTAGTCAGGTTAGAGACAGGTGTGCTTTCAGTCTGTGAATAATGTCTATATAACAAAAAACACTTGCGTATTTGTACTCACTCATCTTTGGTAAATGGAACAGGCTTTTATAAATGTTGTTTTTATTTTAATTAATGAATCAAACCCAGTCTGCATAATTGTTGTTGTTTTTTTATACACAATTACCATTTAAGCAAAAATAGCACCCTAGAAAAAAAAAAAAGCTAATGCTTGTAAGACCTTCCTGAAGACTGTTATCCAGTGACAGTAAAGCTGATGGTGATCTTGTCTCAGTCAGGTTTTGGCACTGAGGGGTCTGTTCTAAACAGAGTGCTCTTTTTTCTGCTTTTACTGATTCTTGGAGCAAACTGGGGCAAAATATGCAACATATTATACATATGTTTAAAATAGCACATTTACACCTTATAATAACTAGAATGTGCTTTAAATTAAGTTTTCTTTGTATTAAAATTTTATCACTCACTACCCCTATAGAACCAACTGCCCCCAGACTATAACTTGATACTCCTTATTGATTCCAAAGTATGTATTATAATACCTATTTATATTTTTGTTGTGTAATGTAAATATCTATTATACTGTTATATAGGTTCTTACTCAACCTGATATAATCACATGATTGTATACATTTCTTTTCACATCAGCAGCCGATGAGCTTGCTGCTCAACATTTAAATACTTGGCTAGCGCTTGATGTAGCAGTTGCAGTGTGCTTCAGAAATTCTCCACCTTCCCCAGCTCCACCTGTTTAGATCTGATAAAGAGTGATCTCATGTGTGGGGGTTGTTGTCATATATATTATATTTTCAGCAGCAGCAGTTTTTCATAATCAGCAAATCAGCATATAATTATGATTTATGGAGGATCATGTGACACTGAAGAATAACGGCTACTCAATGTAAAATCAATGGGATTTTAAAATTTTAAAATTTAAATATTCTAAATTAATAATATAATATAATATTTTACAATATTATAGTTTTTACTGTATATTTAAACCTATAAATGCAGACTTGGTGATCATAACACCTCAAACGTTTAAACAGTAGTGTAGAAAATTACTCCTATATCCGTGCAAATATAAAAATGTATCTCTTTTAAAAGGGTTCACAGTTGTGTAAAATCATTAGGTTTTACAGATTTGTCAACATTTATAACTAATATCTAACAATGACAGAACACATTATGTTTGTATTTAATTGCAGGAAAGTTTTACAGATTTCGTAAAACTTTATTTTTACACAACATTTTAACAAATGCATTAAAAATAATTACTTGCTAAAGAAACTTTAGACTGTCAGACATTTATGCATTTATCTTATGCATCTTATTCCATTTATAAAGGTCATAATTGGTGGAACAAGACAAGACCGAAGACATTATAATTCCATCCTAAAACAAGAACAACACTTAAATTACTGTTAAAATACTTTCACAGCCTTATCTGACGTTTGAAGAAGCATTTTGGCTTTAACAAACAGAGCACATCCCATCGAAACTTTCAGTTGTGTTTGATTTTCTTAGCTTGATTTATTTTTATTTTTTTTAAAGCAGCCTGCTGTGCTTCCTTGCAGGCCTTGGTGGAGCCTGTGGATACCTTATTGGAGCCATGGACTGGGGTCACTCTGCTCTTGGTGTCCTACTGGGTTCAGAATACCAAGTTATCTATTTTTTCTCATCACTGACCTGGGGCATGTTTCTCACCATGCACCTTTTCAGCATCCCAGAGAAACCACTAATCAAAGATCACAGTTCAGACTCTCATACACCTGTGCCACTGCTCCTGGAAGACCCACATCATAATGGCTATGGCACAGTATACAAAGATCCACAACCTCTGCCTGAAATGAGGCAGCGCTCGTTTTCTGCCCTGAGTGAAGCCAATGCAGTCACACCCAGTGCCAAGCAGCCTAACAGCGAGGTTGGTCATTTGTGTTACCTTGAATCCCTTTCATGTTGCTTTTATTCTTGCTTTCAGCCTGGACCCAATTTCTCCTCACATTTTAATGACTTGTTTCACACCTCGAAGCATCAGCCTTTTTGAGCTGTAATTAGACTAGATACTCATGCCTTTCACAGAAACAATTCCTCGTTTGGTCTATAATGAAAATAAGTACATGCCTTATCCATTTTTATAAAAAAATCTAACAAACAATGGTATGTTAAGAGGTCTTTGTAGTGATGTGATGACGTTATGATTACTCATCATGGCCATATTGTGTGTAACTTAATTATGAGGTGTGAAAAATTTACATGGCTCTCAAAGTTGACACTATTTTTTATTAAATCATTAAGTTTTAAAACAGGCCCATGTTTACAGTTAAAAATAGTTACATAATATAGCAGGGAATTTTAGACATATGCATCTCATTATTTGGTCGAGACTACAATTCTGAGACCACTATGTAATTAAATCTGTTTTGCATTTGCATTAGTAATAATATATATATTTATATATATCATATTTTCAGCATAATAATTTGAGAACATTTGAATTAATAATATTATAATAATAATAATGCATTATTATTGTTGTCATTGTTACTGTTCGTAATAATAGCAATTCTTTTAAAAGTTTAATATTTACTATAATTATTATTAAATAATTGTACAAATAAATATAATGATAATACAGAGAACATCTTGTTTTTTCAATGGAAGCAAGAACATTGTATTGTCTGTACAAAAGTACATACTTTTTATTTTTTTTGGTTAATTATCTAAAATTGTGCAGAATGTTAAATATTTCTTGTTTATTTATTTTTACAAGCTTGTAAACTACACATTTCAGATGTTTGCACCCTAAAGTCTTCGATTATCATTAGAGTGTCTCAAATCATTGAAATTGGGCATGCTCTTTATAAAACCTCTGCTGTTTGTCAGGCCAGTGAGTCACACCAAGTAGGCTAATGCTTTAATATAGCTAGAAAAAATAAATAAATAATAAGACTCATATTCATGCTGGATATTTCATCATAACAGCAATAATTAAGCGCTGCTTTCATCTAAATAAATATACAACAGTATTAATTGGAATGATGTATATATAAGTCATACAAACAAATTAAAGAAATTATGGTTACTAATGCTGTATCTCTGTATTACTCAGAATATATATATATATATATATATATATATATATATATATATATATATATATATATATATATAATGTATATATATATAATGTATGTTTTTATGTAAATAATGTTCATATTGAATTGTTAATGACACTAAGGTAAAAAGACCTGTAAATCCCACTACTCCTGTCAGTCTAAACCCCAACTGAGTCTCACAATCATTAACCTCCTACAAACCTCACATAATCTGCCATCTGTCCCTGAGAAAGAGTTCTATTCGACCAAACACTGCTCTTGGACTAAATGTTCAGAACATATAGTTCTTGTTAATGTTCAAGTGTGAAGGGAGGCTTGTTTCAGGAGATAGAACACTAGCTTTATTAGGCTGATAAAAGTCTTGAATGAAACACAGAGAGTTGTAAAAATGCAAAGCAGGAAAAAGTTTACAAAGACATCGACAAAGTTTAATTTTGGCAACGGAGAATCATTTTTTAAGTCCTTCCTCAAAAATGTCTAGTAAATTTTAAATGAAAATGCATGTATACATGATAACTGATACATACTCCATGCATGTATTATGCTTGTATCTGTACTACTGTCAGTTTGCACATTTTTGAGTGAAAATTTGTTCCTCAGGAGAGAGAGTTTTTAGTAATGAGTTTCTGACTTAATCTCCATATTCATTACAAGACCTTTAACAAATCATAAAGAATATTAATTCAATCATTTCACACCATTGCCCAACCAATTTATATTTCTTTTCCATTAGTGAGTCCATTTATTTACAGAGAGATCCCTGTCACTATAGAGATATCACATTAATGAAACCAACCCATTGTGGTTATGAAAACATATCACATTCATATTAATGTTTCCTTAGACTAGAATTAGTCTAAAGAATCGACTCTGAACAACCGAAATGAGTTGTCGAAGATTCCAATCCCACTTCCATGACGGCTACATGTTATGTGTTAACACATTTACATAATACCCATCTATGTTCTACGTTGACTGGCCGTGAACAACGTGAACAACCCTCAAACACTGTAACTTGTTTGTGTGGTTTAAATCATGTCGAGAAGATGCTGTGTCCTACACTGTGAAAGTACATTTGTTTTATTTTCACTTTCGAAAGAAATATGGAAGCCTGTTTCGGACTTTTTTTCAATTCGGACAATTCAGACTTTTTTCTCACAATTGCGAGTTTATATCTTGTTAGTTATAAAGTACAATTTTAAGGTAGAAAAGGTCAGAATTGCAAGATATAAATTTGCTTTTCCGAGAGAAAAAAAAACTGAACTGCGAGTTGAGTTTTTATCCCGCAACTGAGTTTATATCACACATTTTTTACAGAATTGTCAGAATTGTGTGATATAAATTCAAAATTCTGATTTTTTTTCCCTTCACAATTCTGATTCACAATTCTCTCGCAAATGCGAGTCTGTATCTTGCAATTCTGATTATTTACTAGCAATTGTGAGTTTATATTTTGCAATCAATAACCTTTTATTATTATTATAATTTTTTATTCAGTGGCAGAAATGGGCTTCCATAGTAAGATGAGTCTTTAAAGGATCAGTGGTTAAAATGAATTTTCTCCACTGTAACACAGCGGTACAACCCCAATCTTTATATGTTTGTATTTTACTGACAACTGCTTCTCTAATCCTGGCACTTCAATGCAGTATTCAAAAAACTAATGGTTCAGAACACAGTTAATTGGGGTTGAGGCTAGATGGCATACAGCAAAAACGACTGGGCATGCACATATCAGTATAACATCATTTTTCTCACACTGTACAACAATAATTACTATTTTTTCACATTATTTTAATGGGTATATTTAGGTATGGGTTAGGTATGAAAAACCTTAATAAAACACAATGTAATCGGTAGAAAACCAATTTATTGTTAGCTTCCGTTTTTGTTTTCTGTATCTCTTCTAGCTACAACCATTACTTTGGACCAGCTAGATCCAAGGAATCACAACCTGTAAGTATAATAAATAGCGGTAGACCAATCACAACAGACCCAGCCATCTGACTAATCAGAGAAGAGTAGGCTCACAGAAAGGAGGGGCTTAGAGAGACTGAATCTTAGAACTGCTTCAAACAAATCGTTTAAAAATCGTTGGAAAATGAGGTGATATTAAATGCATATTTTAAGAAAATGAACGCGTTCTTTGATATAGCATGCATGTAAACCTATTGCAGGAGACTCCCAAAACAATATTAGGAACCTTAAAATGTCATAATAGAAATAGGAGCACTTCAAGTTTTCACTGGTAAGTGTCCCTGACCTTGAGTTTTTGAAGCTTCCAGTAGATATTATCAGCCTGTGTGCATTACTGCGTTTCAGGTACGGAAGAGAATGACCCTGAAATCTCTACTGTCAGCTGTGATTAGCATGCCCAGCCATTACCGCTGTCTGTGTGTGAGTCATCTCTTGGGCTGGACGGCCTTCCTTTGCAACATGCTCTTCTTCACTGACTTCATGGGGCAGGTGAGTGAATGAGGTATTTGAGTTGTGCTTCATTTGCATATCCCGATCTTTAAAGAGAGGGCCCAGAACAGCCATAAAATACACTGACACTCCTAATGTTAGCGCACCACAGTCTAGTGCCTTCAGTTGAAATTCCTGTCATAGGTAAAGCCACTCAATCTATTCTTGAAGGTAAAATCAAGTTGGTTTTGTAATCACTGATGATCTTGGAATTTTTGTTTTCAAACATTTTGAAGAGTATTGTTCAAATGTTAAGATTTTATTATTATTATTATTATTATTATTATTATAACAAAAGCAGTCTATTTTGCTCACCAAGGCTCTGCTTAGCTGATAAATATGTGATACGAAAAAATAAATGAGAAAGTTATCCTAGTTCTCGCATTTGTCTTTATTCATTTACCAGACCAATAAAATTAATTTTAGCACTGCTGAAAGAGTAGCATTTCAAAACTGAAAAATAGATCAATGGATGCTTTGATTTGTGGTTAAAAGGGAGCATAGCTCCTTTATCTTATTTTCCCTTGCACTACTGGCTTAGTCAAAGTTGAATAGAGATAAATGAGTCTCCTTGTAGCCAGCTAAAGTATAGAGAAAGTTGTTCTGCTGACCTCAACCAGGTGATAATTGTTGAAGGCAATGACTGGCCATTTTACCACTGATTCAGCCAATAGATATAAACTTGTATGAAACCATGATTAGATCTTCACTGCGTAATAGCAATAACAAAAGGCATGGTGAATTTAGGAAGAAGGTGCCATCTTTGAAAGCCGAGGGTCATTAACGAAACCATATGAACCTAATGACCTGTATAAATGAGTTTTTGAAAGAAAAGTATGTCTTGTGCATGCATGTGAACCTTATCGAAGGGTAGTTTGAGGTAAGAGTTATAAAACTCGCAGTAACCTTAAAACCAACCCACAAGATCACAGCAGAGGATGATGTCCTTTTGAATTTCCACGTGGTGTCTGAATGGAAAAAAGCCTTGTGATGTTCCTGAACTTTACTTGAGTAATATAATAGAAGCAGATGCACCTGTGGAGAGGATCTCTGGCTTTGTACTTAGTGTTTTTACCCCATTTGACAAAACATCACCTAGGATGTGATGCTGTCACATGCTTTATCTTATGTTACATTCCTGGTATCTGACTGTACATCTGTAGATTGTATATAAGGGGAACCCCTATGCTGAACACAACTCCACCTCCTATGCGATGTATGAGAGAGGGGTTGAAGTGGGATGCTGGGGCCTGTGCATCAACGCTGTCTCCTCTGCACTCTATTCATGTGAGTAACATTGAACCATGACTCAACTGTTCATTCTTCCTTACTTTATTCAACTGCTGTTCCTTAATGCATCCAGACTAAAGAATACTATTCAGTTACTGTTTGATAATACATGGCCTTAGTACATCAGTTCGGGAATGAAAATGGATAATTCACTTTTTCAGTTATTAATATGTTTCGATGAGAGAATCACAGTCCTTTTCAACATCATGTCATTCTTATAAGAGCTTCAAGTCATATGTCACTGAAAAGCCCTTTTCAGAGGGCTTTATCAGTAAAGATGTTTTATCAGTGATATGAATATCTCATCAGATGATAATCTTTGTTTTCCATTCATCCGATGCACCATTTGTTCTGTATTTAATGCCATTTCCATATGTGTCCATCCAGATGTGCAGAGGCTTCTCCTGCCATATATTGGCCTGAAGGGACTGTACTTCCTTGGCTACTTTGTTTTTGGTCTGGGAACCGGTCTGATTGGCCTGTTTCCAAACATTGTGGCCACACTGGTGCTTTGCAGTGTATTTGGAGTCATGTCCAGCACTCTCTACACCATCCCATTCAACCTCATCTCAGAGTACCACAAGGCTGAAGAGGTCAGTTTTAGACTGTTAAAACAGGACAGGACGTTTATAAACACACAAACACACACGTTTGTATGTGTGTGTGTGTATGAGCATGTTTATGTGGTTTATGAGGTCACAATGTGTATAATGGCATGGTTATGACATAGGTACAGTATTACAATGAGGAGATGATTTATAAAGACATTTTCAGTGTCCCCGTAATTCAAAAGCCTTATAAATCATTCTGAATGAGTTTTTTTTTTTTTAATCCAAAAGTGCAAAAAAAAATATTTCATGTGAGGGTTAGGTTTAGGTGTAGGGTTGGGGGGAAAAAAGGGTAATGTCAAATAAATGCTGTTCTTTTGAAATTTCTGTTCAAAGACTCTTAATGATATTTTCCAAAACAAAACAAACAAACAACAAAAACAAACCTTAAGCAGCTGTTTTCAACATTAACAATAACAAAACATGTTACAAATCAGAATGATTTCTGGAGGATCATGTGACACAGAAGACTAACATAATGCCTGCTGATATACAATATATATTGCTTGCTTGTTATTGTGTAAAAGTAAATTATTTTTTTTTTTCAATAATTTAATCTATGCAACGATATTTAAATGCTTATCATTAAGGATTAGTGTACATTCAAGCCAGTCTTTATAACAAACTAAACACTCACAGGAAAATCAGGATCCTTATGTGAAGATGGTAGGTCTTTTATTGTGATACAAAAAACATCTTCCTGAACATTATTCAACTTATTGCATGGATACTTAGCAAATATGTAAAAACATAAATATCTTGTACTGATAAATAATGATTGAATTGAAATGATTAAATTGCTTTGTAGAGCTGGAGGAGAGACAGAAGATGTGCACAGCTAGGGAACACAAGTTTCCCCAGATGAGTTCATTAAGAACATTTCTTAATTCAAGAACTACTAAGTACTTCACTTGTTTTAAACATAGATTTTCACTTTGGTTAGCCTCTATCTAAAATCCATTAAAGCATGAGGTTGCAAGAACACAGAAAATTAAATTACAAATCTAAATCGACCCCTGAAACTCAGACTGAATTATAATCAAAAGGTGGATTCAATCCTGCAAATGCAACTTAGCTTGTTACTTACATTTGAATTATTGTTATGTGTTGGTTCACAGAGCTGAAAATTGGCTTAGACTGTATGAAGAGCAAACACTATGCTCTCTGCAAGTCTTCCTGATCTGTAGATCAACTGATTTCACTATATTATTTTCTCACATTTTGGATTGTGAGAACACTAACATTGGATTGGATTTAAGACAAATTATAAATCCCTTTATTATTGCTTGGACTTAAATGCAGAATGTATCTTGAAATAAGTCAAATAACTAAACTAAATATAATTTTTAAAACAACCCCCAAATCAAATAAGAAAAAATATATATCTTCATATAAACAAACCAAAGCTTTGCCTGTGCTTTTTCCATTCAAAATAAGAGGCAATCACTGCATTTGAATCACAGCCCAAATAAAGATGCTTTATGCATGCATCATGGGCAGTTTTTGTAATCTAAATTAGATTGTATGTTTTGAAAATTGTAACAAAAACAGAATTCTCTAACTTTAGTATTTCATTTTCATTTTGAAAATTCATTTCATTTGCATGAAACAAATACAGCAGACGGGCTGAATGAAATTCAAATTCACTCTCTTGACAGCTCTGGCGCTTATGAACACTACATTAATATGCATTATACAGACACAAGATGAAAGTAAACGACCATCTAAACGTTTATAAAGATGGCCAGTTCCCTCAGATGTACATTCATATATAAACATCCACCCCCAAAATGTATCATGGTTTGTTTAACATCTCAACCGATTTGAATCATCACATATTTGAATCGATGTTCAGGCTCGGCGTGCATCATTATATTCCTACTTTTAGATTTAGACTTTTTCTCATGCAAAGTATCTGTCTTGTCATAGGTGCAAAGGAAACTTGGCAGTGATGAACCAGCTCTTGAGGGCCGTGGCACCGGCATGGACTGCGCAGCTCTTACCTGCATGGTGCAGCTGGGTCAGGTCATAGTGGGAGCTGGTCTTGGAGCCCTGGTCAATCTAGCAGGCAGTGTGATTGTAGTGGTTCTCTCTGCCTCAACAGTATCCCTAATTGGCTGTCTCTTTATTGCTCTCTTCATGTGATGTACAGATTAAGCCTCAAATAAACACCCTTTCTCTATTTCATGTGGTCTATCTACTCTGTTCACTGAGATAGAGCAGGAAAAAGAAAGGAAAAAGACACATTTTGTGGGTACTGTGCCATAGTGTTCAGCTTGACTGTTAGCTGATTCCATCAAGTCTTTCTCTGTGCACTCCAGTTCACATTCTTAAACAACAACCTTCATCATCGGTCAGGTTGAAAGAAAGATTATATGTATTCAAAGAACAGTTGACAAGATTGCAAGGTTTGGATGTTTTGTTTATGCATGTTCATCGCTCTTTTAAGATGAATTGTTTTTGAGGGAATGAATCTTATCATGTCCAACTGTCAAACTCCATATAATATTCATTTTAAAGAAAACAAATGACCGGATTCAAACATTTCAGATTTACTTTATTTCAGTGATAATCAATGAACTGATGGTAGTGAGCTGTGCATCAGATATAAAGTGTTTCAGCTTGTAAATTATACCTTTTATATATATATATATATATATATATATATATATATATATATATATATATATATATATATATATATATATATATATATATATATATATTTAATTCAAACAAACATCTTAATGCAGGTGGTGTTAATTATTATTTTTTTAATAAGACGACAAAGGTAGACATAATAAAATCAAACATAAATAACTGACAACATTTACACTACATTTACCCTGCTGCAAAAACATCTTAAACCATCTTAAAACAGCTTAAATAGTTTATTTTATGTATATATTTTCAGAGTAATTAACTTGCAGGGTGGGGGGGGGGGGGGGGGGTGCAACCCATCATCACTGGCTAATGTAAGATGTTTATTGGCAGGGTATAACCTTACAACACATTTGTGTTGAATATAATTCCGGTTTTGTTGACACAGTCATGGTTTAAAAAATATAGAACAATGAAAATGTATTATTATTTGTAAATTAACTGATACATTATTAAAGTAGAATCAAATTAGAATTAAAATGGAGTTCAGTTAGATTCAATTAAATATGAATACACGTTGTGCTATGTGAATAGGCTCTTGCCTTTTTAATTAGATTGTTTTCACAGTTCCATATTAGAGGTGAACAGGGAGCAAAGTTAAAGGGTTTGAGTGAGAGGGTGTAAACGTAACACCCGGAGTGGATTACAGCGTTTAGAATGAGGAGGATCCCTTCCACTTCTGCAAGGTGTTCCAGCCCGGGACTCTTTTAGTCTACTCTTTAGTTTCGTTAGTGGAAGGAGAAAAGACAAACAAACAAACTTATTAATTTTCCATTTTGTCTGAGTCTGAAGCACTTATCAACACCAACAACTTCGCGTTATGTGCTATTTGGCAGAGGGTCGTTTTTGCTGTTGTACATGACAGCCCCCGGAGGATAAAAGATAAGCGCGGGCTCCGCGCGACTGAGCGGGACCAGTACTAGACCGTGTTCATCCTGCTCGGGCTTCGTGGAGGCGGTAAACGGTCTCATGTTCGTGACAGAAGGAGATGTGATTTGCCAAAACAGCTTTTTCAACGCTTTTCTGAATTCCCTTCTCATCAGACAGTACAGAATGGGATTGAGACAACTGTTTGAATGAGCCAAACATACTGTGACTGGAAAAATATACACTTGTGTGGTGTAATACTCGTAACTGAAGTGTACTACATTGAGTTTTATTAAGATTCCCCACGCTGTTAACGCTTGATTCGGGAGCCAGCACAGGAAAAAAGACAAAACGACTATAGTAACAGATTTAGTCACTTTTGATCTCCTCTTAGCACTGGAGGTGTTCACGTTTTTGTTAGTAATGAAGCGGAGGAGAAGCAGATAACAGATACTGATGATCCCGAAGGGAATGAGGAACCCCAGAAGTACCTTTTGCGCGTGATATAAACCCAGCCAAAATTGCGCGTCTCCGCTCCGGTCGGGAAATTTCACGAGACAAAGTTCCTCGTTGGAAACCGTCGCGGTTGTTGAAAATATCGCGTTGGGCAGAGCGGCACCGACAGCTGCTATCCAGATAACGACCGTCATCCACTGCGCGGAGAAACGCAGCCGGCGTCTTCTACTTTTTAACGCCGAAGCCACGGAGCAGTATCTCGCCACGCTCATAGCCGTGAGGAAAAACACGCTGGCGTACATGTTCGTAGCCGTGACATACGAAACTATCTTACACATCGCCTTCCCGAACAGCCAAGTGAAATCCATGGCGTTCTCCACAGCCCAAAAGGGAAGTGTCAAAACAAACTGAAAGTCGGTGACCGCCAAACTGGTCACGAAGAGGTTGATGGAAGACTTCTTCCATGCTTGTTTGGACTTCATGAGATACAGGACGAGGATGTTACCGATTAAACCCAGCGCGCACACAACCGAGTAAATGACAGAGATGATGATTCTCAGGACCGCGGATCCGTCTCCCATAAAATCAGGTTTATCCAAATCGGCGAGATCTTGAAAGTCACTCCAAGAGAGATTAGTCCTGTTCGCCGTGAAGCTCGTGTTGTATTCACTTAACAGGAGACTTCCCGACGCGTACTCGGTGCGCTCGTCTTGCATCTCGGAAGTTTTCTGCATTGCTCGTTTTAGTGTAATTTCCCCATCCTGGTCGAGTTACTCACTCCTGAATCTTATCATTCCAACTTCTTCAGTCTCCATTGTCTGTCATTGCCATTTTAGGTTTCAGTAAGGAAAATAAAAAGGTCTTTGCGCGCACATCCCAACTGTGATAAGTCCAAGTTTATCCAGTTTAAAATATATAACTATGAGATTTTTTTAAATAATATTTGTCGCAAGAATCTGTTGCTCGTGCGTAGCTTCAGTCGCGTTGACAGCTCCCTGTGTTTTTATAGAGCCAAGTGTCGATGGATTGGATGGCGTGCGCTTTTACGCAGCACAGACAGCGGTGCTCCCTGTGATGCGGTGCAGTGAATAGACAAACAGAGTGAAGAAATGGATAAATTCTACATTTAACATTTAAAATTGATGCACCGTATTGAGTTTTGAAGCATTATTTGAGCAGATAGAGTATACGGGGGCTAATTATCATAATGGCTAATATGTTTTTAGTCCTGTTACGGAAATTATTGTTGGTATATCAGTAGTTAGTATGCTGGTTTAAAATTAGCTTAAAGTGAAATAAAAAAGTTTCAATTACGACTAGCCCTCGTTTCACTTTATCTTTTGTATTGTATCCTCAAGACAAAAAATATTTTTTGCATATAAATTACTTTTGTTTTTGAAATTATACTTTTTTAAAGGGGTCATATGATGAGATTTAAAATTTTCCGTTTTCTTTGGAGTATTACAAACTCTTGGTGCATAATGTAAAGTTGCAAATACTAAAACCTCAGATCCAAAGAGATATTCAAAAGTTATGAGTCAACCTCCTAAAAGGCTCATTCTAACAGGCATACGCAGTATCATCAACTCATCGGTTCTTAAATCAGACGTGTCTGAAAGAAATGGTTCTCGGTTGAGAGTACTGGTGATTCAAAAACAGATGCAACCGGTTCTTGACTCGAGAACCACTCCAGCAGTGCACATGCATGTTCATTTTTGGTTTATTTAGAATCAGAGGGAGTTTTAGCCATGTTAAAAAAGTGAATAACTTAAGTAATTTGTGGATTAATGCTTACTGGAAATGCAAACTGTTTTAAACGATTCAGTCTAATTTGGTGACTGGTTCAGGTTCACTAAGAAGAACTGGTTAAATTGAACGATTCGTTCAAGAACTGGACATCAAAGAAGGCATAACTTTGATTCTCACTGTAGTATTGTTGTGGAAACGCTGTGTGTTTCATTGTGAAAGAGAAACTACTTTGTTTGCTTTATGGTTGACGTTGCATCATACAGGTGGATGCTGCACACTGGTGCTGGATGAGTACATTGTAAAGTGCTTTGAGTGTCTAGAAAAGCACTATATAAATGCAACAAATTAATACAACTGAACCACTGATTTCTAGTTGTGTCATCTTTTGGAAGGCCAAACAAAGTAGTTATGCTTTTACCAAGAAACACACAGCATCTCCACAACATGGCAGCGGCGGAAAAAATGAGAATAAAAGTTACGCCTTGTTTCTTTACACGAATGATTGGGTGGCTATGCAAATCTTCCCACATCGTGACATAGACATGTGGGGGCATGTTAGAATGAGCCATTTAAGGAGGGCGTGGTTGATTCTTAATTTTTATAAAGGATATCTCTTTGGATTTGAGACTTTAGTCTTTGCAACTTTACAGATCTTCTTTATGAACTAAGAGATGGAAACACTTCAAAGAGAAAGGAACATTTTTAATCGATACAAGACCAGGCTAGTTTTCTGTTTATTAGCATCAGGCACCTTTAAAAGTTTTATTATGTTGCCTTATAATATTTGAAGGTTGTTTAGTGCATATGCTGCTGAATTAGGTCAGATCTAATGAAGTGATCTCTGCCCCTCTCCAAATCTTCATCATCAGCTTGCGATGGTGCTCAGAACTTGTTTAATAAAGCGGTTTAATGAATCGGTGCCTGTAGGATTTTTGTTTGGATCTGGATGAGAGTCGAGAGTGCATAAATGTGTATGGTTTTGAAAAACATGTTTACTGAAAAACTCTAAATTCCTCAGCATTTTTACTTCCTAATGGCTGAGTGAAAATCCAATTTTTTCAATACTTCAAGTTAAATAATATGTTTGAGGCACCAGAGATACGCTGAAGTAAGATATTCAACTGCAGGATTTCTTTAATCTCTTATTGCTTACCAGAGTTACTTTCTTTAGTCATTTTGCACTCTTGTCTGTTCTTAAATAATGACCTTTCCAGGTCTGTAGATGCAAGTGTGGAGTGAAAAGTGCAAGGTCCAGGGATTTGATAAAGGAAATTGAATTGGAACGTGGCCCAACATTCTTCATAATGTTTTTAGTTATTTAGCTAATGCTATCATTGTATTATAATTATATTATTGTATATTAATTATATAGTTATATATAATTGGGTACTGGACATCCAAGGCACCCATTAACGCACCAATATAGTTATGGGAATTCATATTACTCAAGTAGGTGCTGTATTTAACAGCAAGGATTACCAGTTTGCAATTATGCTGTACTATGAAATAGCCTTCTACTAGAGGTTTGCAGGTTTAGGCCTAGTCCTTCTGCTGTCAGACAAGGTCAGCTGAAACATTTCCTTTGCTACCCTGAATCTGGAAACAAAATAAGTGAAGATGGAAATAAATTCTTACAAATCCAATTCTGACATGCTAAAATCAATTTAAAATTGTAACAAATCCTTACTATAGGGAGTTACTGACTCAAGCCGTCCTCAAACATTACTCTTGGCAAGACTTCTATTAATCTAAGTGCATATAGAATATTGAAGTCCAATGATCAATCAGTAATTAAGTCTCCACAGCAGCTTGTTTTGTGCTCATGAATAATTCATCACATCTCCTCACAGTATCCAAACAAGGGGACCTGAATAGCTGAAAATGGAGCGCAGCGTTCTTGTTCCCTCAGAGCATTTCCTCTGTTCTTTATGAATGGCTCCGCACTCGTAAACTGTCTCAGCTCATGTTTTCAAAGCTGAAGACAAGTCGTTTCTGTTGTGTTGAGTTCAAACTTAGGTCAGACAGGTCAGATGTGAGTCTTGGGAAGATTTCCCGATGTCACTCTAAGCAAGAAAGACCAGAACAAATGACTTTTATTGAATATTTCATTAAACATGACAAGCGCAAATGGAGTGAGAACTACTAACTTTCGTTATGCATTCATCAAATACAATGTTCACTTTTTATTTATATAATACAGTATTATATATATATATATATATATATATATATATATGTGTGTGTGTGTGTGTGTGTGTGTGTGTGTGTGTGTGTGTGTGTGTAAGATGCGAGTGACAGGACAAGTGACTTTCTGTACTAGTATGTGTTTAAATATTGACATTAAATTTTTTGTTAGTTGTTCAGCCATCTGAATGTTCCCCATTCAACAAAATAAAAAAAAAGCCTTGCACTTTTCAGTTCGAGTTAGGTTTGAATTCATGCAATGTCTTAAGGAGTAATTGGCTTTGCTGTTTGCTTCAGGCTGCCTGATGGATGAGTCACAATCTTGTCACAGGTAGCTGCTCCCACTGTTTGCATCTACTTTTTCATTTAGTCAATTGATAGACATTCTATCATTTTATTTCCCCAGGGAACACAGCTCCCAGTTGAAGAAAATAAGGGCCTTGCTGGATGTAAATTGGTGGATACATTTGCTCAACAAGTTAGCAAATCAGACTATATAAAAATGTCGGTGATACTCATACATGTGTCATTTCATTTGTGTTACCTAATCCAGTTTCCAACTATGACAGGTTAGACAGAACTTTATGAAATAAAAAGTAAATACATGCTAAAAAGAACTGTATTTTTAGCTCAGCTCTCTTGTCTTCCATTGAATGAACACAAAACAATTATAGATAGAAGTACCAGAAATGGAAAAAAAAATTTCCATACATTTAATGTACAAAACAACATTTTGGCTGCTTTTGGCTTTCTTTTTGTGGGCAAAGACGGATGAAGCATTCATTAAAATATTTTCTTTTGTATTTCACAGAAGAAAGAAAGCCGAAGTGCGTTGGAACAACACAAAGGTGAGTAAACATTGATAGACTCTTTATGAATGTTTGGACGACAAGTCTCCCGAGCCATGAAATAAAACATTTTGTTCTCTGGGAAGACCATGACCCGGATCACTTTTTCGCAAGCATCCTTTTAACGAATCACTTTAGGTTCAGTAAATAAATATACAACAAGATAAATAAATACCCCAGTCATTTTTGAGAGATCTCAGGGAGTAGCCTCTTAAATAAAGGCTGTCAAGCTAAAGGCATGAATTAGATTAAAACTCTTGGATTTCCATATCTATGAATAAATACGCTGAAGTTGTTTGAGCTTTGTAATTATGCCTTCAAGCACAAGAATTCCTTGATGAAATAGACACCACACCACTGGTGGAGTTTGCATATGAAAGAGTATAGCAGTTGCCATACCCAAGCATTCAGAGTTCAGACAAAACATCATGATGATGTTCGTGAAAGGTTTTTTACACAATATTAGCAGAACAGACCTGAACATATTAAGAGGTTCCCAATTTTGTCAGTTATTGGAAGTGGGGTCTTTCACGATATGCACTGATGTTTTGATAACGATTTAATTTATCGTTCAGCAATGTTGTGGTGGTATGCATGGCCACAGGGAATTATGTTATACCCTAGGTTTTCATTTAACTGCACATACACGGTTTGCATCAAGTGCATTTATTTGAAGCTGCCTGTTCATCCAGACCGACTCTGCCAAGGCATGAGTGCAGTCAATTTAATCAGCTGAAAAGCACAAGCCATGGCCTTATGAGTTGTAGTTTACTAAATATATGTCTATTCATGAAGATCTGAACAACAAAAATAATCTAAAAACAGATCTCCCATTCTCAAGGATATTTTTAAGACTTTTACATAGAAAATCATTGAGAGTTTATGAATGGGGAACTCCCAGACGTTCAGTGGACTGATAATTTCCAATTTGGTTATTGTCTGTCATTTTGATCTATGAGTCATAGATTAAAACGACAGACATATAGACTATGACGCAATATTTAAGTATATTATATAATTCTTTGTAAAACATTATTTTGCTTGGTCTAAAGAGTGGCACAGAAATAAATTTGTTGGAAATTAAACCAAATTGTCATAAATGTATTCATCTGTGAAACTCTCGTCTTAACGATAGCATCTAGAGATGTCTGAAGAGAAATCTGAAAGACCCTCACTGATTGTCAGCTCTTTCAATAACACATAAACATGGGAAATCCAGGAACATCAAGTTGAAGAAAAACACTTCACAGTCAGAGATCTTTAAAGAGATTTCTGTGCGTTACCGAATCTTGAGTGTTGCTAATAAAGATCAGTCATGTTTAAAGTGCCATGACTAAAACCTTTGGAAGGATATTCCAGACAAAACTCTCTGCGTTGCGTATGTTACCTGACAAAACTAAAATGGATATGCAATTCGTTTAGCATTTGAATTTCCGATGCCTTAAACTGAAAGCTGTCAATCAGTGTCAGGGGTGGGACTATACTATGGGGTATACTATATATTTGTGTTTGGAGGTGACATCACTCACAGTCTATTGACCCGAATGCTTTTAACAATGGAGGTAACTGGTCAAGCCATCGCTAAAGGCAGATGCCAATCCAGTAGATGTTTGTGAACGAACAGACAATACAGGTCTGCTTATATTCTTTGGTACCTTACACAAAAAATGGTTTGGTCGTTTTTAATTGAAGGAGACATAGATGTTTATATTTAGCAAAGCAGCGTGGAGAGCTGTTTCTGAGATGCTTCTGAAAAGTGCCACGGTACGGCTGCTATAATCATAATCATTGACTAAAGTGGACACAATCAGCTCCAGGGGGAAGTGGTGGAGTTGTAATGCACTGCAGACGTGTGCAGTGTAAATAAGGGGTTATCCAAGGATTAATGGGAAGGAAAGCCCTTTATACTTGAAAGTGGCAATGTATGAAGTGTTTCTTGGAGGTAATAGTAAATCAAAGAATAATCATGTGACTTTTATGTTTGCCAGGTGACATAAATAAATGCGTCAAAACTGTTTCATTGCAGTTTTGCTAAATATTCCTTTTTTGAAGTGCCTGAATTTTTATTTTTTTAATGTAGGTGTTTCCATTGTGCATATTTGCAATTCAATTTGCTAAGTTTGAAGGGTAATGGAAACACAGCTTATGTTGGGATAAGAAATAGGAAAAAGAGTTGTCAGGTTGTCTAAGTTACTCAAAATATTGCACCTCTTCCTGCTTACAACGTCGTTCTCTATGTAACTTAGCAACTTCCACACGTTTTTCTCCATGGTTTACACTTCATGAATTAGTAGAAAAACATCTTACATTAGCCATGCAGTCCATGCTGTTGTTTACATCAGTGTATCTCCAATATGTTCGTGCATCCAGATTACTGACCAAACTGTGATGTTGCTGCAAACAGGTGAATGTTAACCATTAACTTCATGCTTTTCACCTTACTCAAGATCTCTGTTACACTCCGATTCATGCACATGAGCAACCCGCTTTTTCCTTGACTCTTATTAGCCTACCTATTTGCCACCTTACCTTATATATTTTTCCTTTCTTAAAGGGATAATGAACTGCCTTATATAATTATTTTGGACTGTTTTCTTAGGTCCACTTATAATGTAATCTAGATTTTCACATCAAAAAACATATATGTTTTCGGAGCCATCTTTACTGTTTGGTATCTGCATGGACCTGCCTTTTTTCCTCTCTTGTTATTTACACTACATGTGTAAATCAGTGGGAGAAGCTAAAGAGGCAGTGATGTAGAAGTTGATCTTCCTCTGCGAAGGCGATGTCAGAGATCATCATCACATTACATCCTTGACGTCACTGAATTTCAGTCAGAGATGTGCAACACTCAATCTCTGTTTATGGATACCAATGGGAATCACTGTAAGATGTATCCCACCTGGAGCAAAGAGTAAGGTTAATCTCTAATCTCTAATAGTTAAATACAAAATTATTGTTTAGTGAAGAACATTTTGAAAATTAGCAGATAGGCTTTCATTTCATTAAATGATAAGCTGTTTCTTCAAAAAAGCTCTTTATTCAGCATAGTGAAGCCTCTCCTCCATTGACATCTATTAAAACAAACCCCTCTGGTTTCCTTCCCTGCACAGCCAAAGTGGAAGCAATAGCATTAGCCAGTCCGCTTTTATAATTAAGGTTACAGGCTTGCCTTTCAGTGTCTTTGGTGATGTTTAGTCACACTATTACATCATAAAGTGGCACATTCCACAATCTGTCGTTTTGGCAGATTGGCATCAATATAAGCTGTTTTTAAAACTAACGAGGATGTTTTGAGTTCTGCCTCAAGCAATCTTCGCACTGCCACCAATTACAGTACATGAAGAAAAATAAGGCATAAATGGAAACCCCAAATTGTTTTTGGTTGTCATGGTGATATGCATGGTTTGATGCATATTTAGCTCTTTGTGGTGATCATCAGCAGATGTTCAAAAAGTGTTAACAAATCTGATCACACATCTGGGCAGCAGCATCTGGAAGAATGTGCCACTGTGTGTTTGTTCCCAAGAACACGACATTTTCAACAGATTGAAATGTGTACTTAGTCTGCTGTGCTGAAAGAAAGATTCAATTTCACAAAGTTCCAGTCATCATTTGACTTGAACACAATACCACTGGTTACCTGATAAGTTGCTTATTGTTTTTTTTTTCTTTATTGGTGTGAATGTATCTATTTTATCATCTAAATTATTATTTATTCATGCTATTATCATATGATAATGTGAACATTATTAACCAGTCCCTTTGAAATGCTTTACAACATACATTTTCCAAGCTCTATATTTGTAACTGTCAAAGAAAGTAAAATGTAACTCAAGTATCGTAACTCATTTTTATAAAAACTGTTTCATTTTTCCCTCTATTGATCTTTTTTGAAGCTGAATGAAACCCTCTGAGTCTTCATTTGAATATCCAGCTGTGATTCACATGTTTGTAAGGTTGGCACAGCAGGAGTCTGTAGGTGTGCGTTCTGCTTTGAAGCTTCTACTTTACTTGTGAATGTTGGAAAAACTTAGACAATTTAACTTCACATCAATCTGTTGGTGAGGGGTACATGTCCCCCGTTGAGACTTCTCCTTTCAAGACACATGTCTTGAACTTATGTCACAAAGACCCCTTCTTAGCCTCATTTTAATAGAGGAGGACATTTTTAGAAAGAATCTAATAATACCGCAGTGTCCTCTGTTTACTTGAAATGGTGCGTTCGATCAGGGGTGGATTTAGTGAATTGGGGGCCCCAGGTAAACATAGTAATGGGAGCCTTTAAATTTGCAAACATTTACTTAGATCAACCTTAAGGTTCCTTTTTTCTTGTGGTGCTTGCTGCTGCACAATTGTGCCACATTGTTGTGTCCAAGTTTTCTAATTTTTTTTATGTACATATTATAATGGGATTCTTTCATTTACATTTATTAATTTAGGACACACCTTTATTATTTCATGTTGTAGACCACAAAATAACAATTGATTTGCTGTAGAGATTCAAGTTTTAACAAAAAAATAAATTAATTATAAAATTATAAACCTTACAATTGAGCCTTTAAACCATTTTTTAAGAAATTGGATGAGTTGGAAGTATAAATTATTATATTATTTAAAACGGATCTATGTGGGTGAGTTCACATTGGTCTGAACAAACACTGCAGACTGGATTATTGAAAATGCACATTCATTCTCTGCCAGTAGGAGGTGCTTTTGATCAGAGATATAGTGGTTTCCCTGGTAATGCAACAGATCAGCTAATAAATTATACTTTATCAGGTAAAATGAAAATGCGATCAAAACTTTTCTGAAGACAATCAGTTCCCTTCAGAGGTTCATTCATATATAAACTTGAATTAGTGACAATGAGAAAAGTGTGAAAAAATATAGCCTATATTGATGAGGAAAGTCCACTGATGAGTTACCAGCATAAGCCTACATTTTATTTTAGTCATTTTAAGTTAGGGCTGTCAATCAATTAAAATATGTAATTGTGATTTATCGCATGATTGCAATGAGTTAAACTCATGAATGCGCATCTCGTATATGAAAAGCATTTTAGGGGGCCCTATGTTTGAGAAAACACATTGACCTTTGGCTGAGAGAACAGGAGGTGATATGGCTGTTTGCAGATATTTGATTGTGCATTACTTCTTGGTGTTCACATTTTAATGGTTATTTATATGTTAAGAGTTGAATCAAAAATTCACACTACATTTTCTTCAGTTTGGTTTTTTGAATCTGTAACTGCCTTTGAAATCTCTATTCCAGCTTGCTCTGAGATGTTCATTGTTGAAGTCAAAGATGTAAAAAAAAAAGAAGATTCAGAAGATCAGATCCATGTGTGTGGCGGAATAATGATTAAAAACCAGTGGGTTTTAACCTCAGCACAAAGAGTAAGCAACCTTTTCATATTTCATATTCATATTCATATTTTTTTATAAAGGTTTTGTATTTGTATTTTTGTATTTCTGCTTAAATAATTGTTCAAATTGAAGATACAGTTATTTAATACATTTTCATTTATATTTATTTTATATTATTAATATTTATATATTTACTTGTAAAAATCTAAGTGAAGCATAATATAATCTTTCAAAAGAAAATATCAAAGTATAAATAAGAGCATATAATGTCAGTCACCTGTATGTCCCTGTTTTTCCCTCTTAAAAGGTCTGTGTGTGTGTGTTTTTTTTTTTTGTTTGTTTGTTTTTTTTTTACTGTAAATTACATTTATTATTTAATTAAATATTTATTTTTTTGTTTTGGCAAATTCTCTTGGCTGGTACTGTGCATAACCCGTTTATTATGTATTATTTTTATTATTTTGAATGCTAATCCCTCAGTTTTTCTTATCTTAAGGTGCTCACTATAAAGTATCTAGACCTATGAGGATACTAAATTCAGCTTGCTATTTCAGTTAACCCATTACATCAACCCATTCTCATATGATCACAGTCTCAGAGTAAAGGTGTTGGCATCCTCAAATATGATTTCCCTGACACATTCATGCAAGGACTACACAAGATGACATCGTGCTCATTAAGGTAAGGACAAATATTTTTCGCAGTCTAAATGTGGTAGTTTAATGTTGTTTAGACATGGTGAGCTTATGATTTTTTTGTTCGCAGTATGCTTTTGTGATTTGCCTTTTTTTCTGCATCTAAAGAACGAAGTAAAAGCAAAACCCCCAAAAATCCCTAAAAAGGAAAAAAGATGTTCCACCTGGAGCTAAATGTGTTGTGACAGATTGGGGAACTCCTGATTATAAGGTCTTGGAAGCTTCTGATAGGGACTATACTACAATAAAGATTTTTTGATCACTAAAGACATGATGTGTGCAGGAAGCATGGAAGAAATTAGAGGCACCTGCTGGGTATGTCATATTGTAGTCTTTGATTTGTGGCTGGTTGCAGGTTCTTTGAAATCATCCATTTGCCTGTCTGTTCTAAAGGAAAAAGACCCTTGTGTTCTTTTTTCAGGTAGGACCTCTGGAATATAAGAAAAACATAGTCAGAGTAGTATAAGGGTCGAAAGGATGTGTTAATCCAAAGAAACCAACTGTGTACACTTTTTTTCTATGAAAGAAATGTACTGATATATACTGAAAAAGCAACAGCACAACTGTTTAAAAAGCGAACATTTTCAGTATATAGACCTTTGGTTGTATCCAGTATTGCATTAATACAAATTCAGTGAAGAACAGTTTTCCACTGTGCTTTATTATTGATGGAATCTTGTTATGGTTAAACAAAGGCCGGAAGTTGACCTACATCGGCTGGTGAAACTTATGAAATGGAATCATATTCCTTTTTATGGTTTGTGTGCCAATCAATACTGAATGTTATTCTCAATTTGAAAGATTACATTTTCGAGACTTCACTAGCTAATGACTGTGAATTGATTAATTAGTCATGTTTTCTGTTTGACATTAGACACATTTTACATTAGCACCAAAGCACATCAAGTAAACTCCCACTGGCTTTTATAATATTCTTTGTGAAAACAAAATCAGACACTTCCTCGAAATAATTCAAAGTGTCAAAACAAGCAAAGACCTCGTGGTGAGGAAACAGAGTCAAGGTACATTAGAGTTTAAAGTTACATCATAAGTTAAATGAATGTTTATTGCACTTTGTTTAGCAGCGTGTGTTGCCATGGTGGCGTTGTGTATGATGTCCACCTTCTGTATATTTCTTCAGCTTGTGGAATGTCATCATGGCTGCGTTTGTGGCGGTTGTAAGATCATTAAACGTTCAAAACAGATAGGTTGGTATTTTAGCTAATATGATACAGTACATGATTTACTGTAAATGTAAGTTAAATCCATGAAATCTATAGAGTTCTTACTATATTTTTATTATAAATAAACAGTGTATGCCATACCATTAAAAAATCATGTAAAATACCACCATATCCTGGTCATTATGCATTAAACTCCTTGAATCTTGGGAATAGCTTAAATCTTTTTGGTGTGGATGCAGTGTTGTAGGGACTTTAATCAGTGTATGTGGAGACACAACTTACTGATCAATATAATCAGAATATTTTTCTGTGCTTATACTGAATACGCTCTCTGCCAGCTCAAAGTGGATAACATTCAAAGATCTTCCGTTGAAAGCATATGATGCAAGACCCTCTCCAAATCTGCTCTTCCCAGAAGGACTAGAGAGAGAATGCCAAAGACTTGAATGAAACTGCTAGTTATAACAGAACAGTACTACCCCCTCCTGGACAGAAAACTTCAATTATCCAGCGTGTACTTTGCCTCATTTTAGAGAAGGTTTCCCCTGAGAGATTAGATGTTTATTTATTTGAGGTGATCCTTGCCGGACACCTTTCACCACATTTCTTTACTTTTTTCAATTAATTTAAGCCTGTATTTTTCCTTCAGTGTTGTTCTTAAATCTTCACATCTTTCATCACATTTAATTAATTAATTAATTTATTTTTCTAAACTTTTTTCCAAACTGTTATCATGTAGGAGTGATGCATGTCCAGTGCTTGCATATTTTAACATGCTTATTAAAATTCTAGTTTGCATTTATGTGTGCAATATATTATTCATGATGGGTTTCCGAAATTGAATATGCATCATTACTGAAATATATATATATATATATTGTCTACACCGATGGGAATCAAGAACTCATTGAAACCTTGTTGGGACTTTTCATATTTCATATTTCAAGCCTGGGAAATTTAGATTATGAAAAGCTGAAAGTTATCGTACTTGGTTTGTGACATATAGCTGTTCTGGTACATTGGCAGCCCAATGGAATCTTCCTGCACTTTCAGTTATTGAAGTGAGGTCAGGGGCTGTCAACTCTAAGCCTTTCTCCATTCCTTTTTGAGGGGATGGACCAGTATATTGGCCGTGAGAATGAGTGTGGGACAAGAATTAACAGCCCTCTGCAGATTCTTGTTTCAATGAATATGCAGAAACACATGGCTTTGGTAGAGGTTCTAATTATTCTGTACTGTAGGCCATTAACTATCTGAGATTGTAGAAATGTTGTCATTTTGGTTTTAGGTTACAATGGAGCAAAACAATCAAGAAATGCTGCACCCTATGGTTGTTATATGTATGTACTTAAAACCTGCTATATTTGTGGGGTTGAGTTGTCATGTTTTAAATCATGTTATAAAATTATAAAATGCATTAATTTGTTTGTTTGCCCCAAACAGTGGTTTGACCTTTTTGTATGTTATAGCTCATATTCCATATAATTATTTGTGTGTGTGTGTGTGTGTGTTTCAGTGTGTTTTATGTTCAAAAATGTGATGAGCTGTTGCAGGTGGCTCAAGTTAGGATTAATTGTGAGTGGTGGAGCTGAGGGATCTATCTTTGGGTGCCTGGATGATTCTGTGACTAGGCTATATATGTATATATATATTTTTTTTTTTCTAAAAAGAACAGGAATCTGCACTTCTGTTGCAAGTTTTTATGTAGCCTGAGACTGTTGCTTTTTTGTGGACTCTTTTCATATTCTCCTCATGACAATGTTTTTGATAGGTAACATAAATAACTTTTGGTTTGAACTTGTTGTGTTGATTACTCTGTTGCTTGTGGCAATGGACCACCAAGGCACAGAACAACCCACCTCAGCAGCAGCAGTTTTAACCTAAGAGGCAATTGTGGTATTGGTGTTAGGCTTTGTTTTGGTGCTGCATGACCTGCGCATGACCTGACCTTTGCAGCTCTGCGCAAATCACAAGGGCGGACTGCTATTAGTCCTACTGTCATCGCATTTTATTGTAGAGTGAAAGCCAAAATTACATAATGAAGCATGAATGTGGTTGATGTTACAGCAGTGATTCTAATACAAGCTTTGTCCCTAGTGGTTTATTTGGAAGAAACAGCAAAAACTCATTCTATCAGCATCTTTCTTTCCCAATGTTAGTCGGTGGGCCACACAGTTCTATTTGATGCCATATGTGCTGTGCTATATTATCAAGCCACGAGATTGTATAAACGTGTTCTGACTGAGTATATGGTACATTTGCAACCAACACGGGTTTAAAATCGTTGGCCTTGTCCACCTCGCGGCGCCCTTCCACTGCACTGCTGAACCGGATTCTAGGTCAACATAAATCCGCACGTTTGGCTTCAGACCCCGAGGGCACTTCATGTTCCCAGCATAGCCTATCGCTGACAACTTCCATTTATTGCCTATATGCATAATCATAAAGATATCCTCTCTCGAGCGATTACTGAAACCAGTAAATGCTTTCTTCAGACAGAATATTGGTAACAGTTTGTTACAGCGGTAAAATAGTAGCATAGCCTAAAATAAATGTGTGATCGTCTTTTATACAGTAGCATTAGAATTAACAATACGAGTGCTTTACATTTTAATTCACTGTTAAATCAAATGCCGCGTTTGGCGTGTGATGACGTTTTTCAGTATTTCATCGAAGCTTTTTCTTAACACAACAAAAGTAGCAGCCAATTTATAAAAATACAAATAAATCAATTTGTTATGAATTTATATATGTATATATATATTGTACACACATACTACATTAACAGAAAATTTGTATTATTTCCTAGGTTCTAAGGGGAAAATGCTTCGTAATTTGATGTTAAATGTTTTTTTTTATTATTATTATTTAAAGTTCAGCAAAATCTAGATTTTTAAACTTTTAAAATCATCGTTTAATTAAAGACTCACGCAGATATGTGGTGAACATTACATTATTGATTACCGTAGTAACAATTTGTAAGGGGAATAACGTGGCTCGTGTGAGTGTATGTTCAAGCTCGGTCACGAGGACACATGGATGGTGACGTCACTCGCTCTGCCCGGGGAACAATCAGAGGCAGCGCGAGCTCCACTTGAATGGATTGTTGTGTCGGTGAATAACTTTGCTTTTGGTTTCTACCCATTAGCCCACCGCTCACATTTTCTGCAGTTTTTCTTCTAATATTCGCGCGTCCAAAGTGCACTAAATGGTTAATGAAGCACTTAACACCACTCGGAAAAGTGTTAGCAACAAACCCCTGAGGTCTGTGTGTGCGGCTTAACTTTTGCAAAGTGGGTAAGTGCAGAAATCTAAACACTCTTTTCCCGTGTATTTTTCCTTTCAATTTCAGGATGTTTCCATTTGAATTCTGCTGAACTTTGGAAGTTTCAGACTTCACGCTACTGAAAAAAATAGCTGTAATTTCGCTTCAGTGTTACATCTACATGCCAATGTTGTTTACAATCATCATTCCTGTCAGTTATATTTGGACACAGTATTTTGCCATTGTTCATCAGAGCAGCGCGGGGTCAGTCCTGTTTGCTTTTCTTATCTTGTTGAAGTCTCTCTGAACACTCCGTCCAAACTTTTAACTTTCCCCTGGAGACTCGGGAAGATCCAAGAATATCGGTGACCCCGGTATATGTGTATTTATGGAGCTCTCAGTGTCTAGACTCTTGACACAATTGACACAGTTAACTCTCCAAGTTTAGGAAACACAAAATGCTCTGACAATGTAAACTTCGCATAGTGACCACACTTTAGATTCAGTACTTGGGGCCACTGTAACTTGATCCACCTCTGTGCATTGCCTCCAAGAGCTTGGTCCTAGTTTTGCCATTAATAACAGTACTGACCTCATCCTTAGTTTCCACCGTATTAAGCGAAAGTTTGCTTTGGAGTGTATGTACGGACTAACTAAAGTTTGATTTTATTCAGGTATCCTGGGATCTGTTGGAATCTGAATGGACTAATATGAAGAGCCTGAAGGCAAAGTTTAGGAAGAGTGATGTAAGTATGACTTAGTGTATTTTTCAGCTGGTTTGGGAATGTTGTGTTGGTCTTGTACACTTATATTGAGAATAGTCCAATAAGTCATAGATGAAATAAGATGATAATTTAACAACTTATCGTATGATGTTTATAATTCATGTATTTTCATTCATTTGGAATCTGAGGTCTAGTTTCATAATGGACTTGTGTGAATGTTCTAGACTGAGGTGAATGACTCAGAATCAGACTTGTCTGCAGCTTTATTATGATAACTGAGTCATAACTGGGAGTATGATTTTAAGGCTGAGAATTTCTGCACTCCCAAAGAAAGAAAGAAAAGAAAAAAAACAAGCCTCAGAGGAGCTTCCTGCCACCAAATGTGATTCAGCAATCATTCCTAAGCTTGTAAAAGATCTTCATCGGTCTCAGGGAGAAGTATTGGAATGTACTTGAACAAAACGTTATTGCTTATAATTGCATGATTTGGCTTGGCAAATCATTGCCACTTGGGCTGAGTCAGCAGAGAGAGATTACTGTGAAGCTGAGTTTTAATATACTTTCTGCCAGCACATGGTCTCAGTGGCTTTTTGAACATTTGCACGGAATGTTGCTAAGAGCAAGCCTGCCATAGCCACATTCACAGCTCATAATATTGATTTTTCTCCTTGTATGGTGGCAGAGATGTGCTTTACTGTTTTTCTTTACTAAATGGTGGGTGTTTGCTTGCACAACAATGTGATTGCCTAGTAACAAAACTTTTTTACAAAAATCCATAGGTAGGTTCATAGAAAGAGTTGACAAAGAGAACCCATTCAGACAAATGAGATGAACATATCGTCACCTTGGAATTCGAAGGTTATTTCTGCATTCTGAATAGTTTAGAGTAGGGATGCAATGATACCATTTTTTTTCAGAACCTATCCGATCCGTGTCTGCTGATACCAATCCAATCCGATACCTGCACTAAATACAATCTACTACATATAGACAACTTAATTTTAATGAAAAATAATGAATGAAACCAGGAGCACCTTGCTCAAGGGCACCTAAGTCGTGATATTGCCGGCCCGGGACTCGAACCCACAACTGTAGGGAGTCATGCTCTCTAACCACTAGGCCACGACTCCCCCTATTATTAATAATCTTTGATTGCGCAGAAAATTATTATAATGCAGGCTCCAGGCTGCGCAGCCCTCCGAGTCCACATAGAAAAGTTAGCACAACAAACAAGCTGCTCGGCTCATGTTCATCTTCAGTTCTTTATTTACTGCAGTTCAGTCAGTGTACTGTCTGAATAAATGAATTATGAATCAGATTGGATTGATCTCATCTGGAACGTGCACAGCAGTTAATTAGTTTCCTTAACCACATTAATTACAACCTTCAACATGATGATATAATTTTACTCTTCCCATAAAACTTAAGTCAACAAAAAAGGTAGATTAATAGCATCAAAGTGTTGTTAATGAAATTATGGTTTCACCTTAAGTTAGTGCATCCATTATGAAAAGAATTAGATGTGTCCAGTGCTGAGGTTAAAGTGGTTGAGGAGGGAGGCAGGGTTGTCTGGCTGGTGATAAGGCTTGCTGTGTTTTGTGGAATTACATCATCAGTAAGATATGGCTGCCAGGGGATTTAGAAACCGGGTCTCTGCCATGTGTGGGTAAAACACACAACCTTTTATTACATTGTATAACCTCAAATGTCAGACTATTACATTTTACATTTATGCATTAAGCAGACGCTTTTTAGTGCATTCAGGCTATAATTTATTTTTTATCCGTATATCCTGTGTTTTTTTTTGGGTTGAATCAGACTGTATGTGATTTCACAGGTCCTGTTGAAGTTTTGGTAGTCAAACCCCATCCCCACCAGAGTTTAACTTTATTTGCTTGGTTGGAGCAGACTGTCCAGAAGCTAATTCCTTTCTTTCCTCTATCGTATAATGACACATTTCACAGTCGGTCACAGCTTAAAGGGGTCATATGATGCGATTTCAAGTTATCCTTTATCTATGGAACGTTACAAGCTGTTAGTGAATAGTTTTGATCCCTAAAGTTTCAAAGACTAAAGTCTTAAACGCAAAGAAATATTCTTAATAAAAGTTTAGACTCGTCCACGCCCTCCGCATCACAGTATGGCAAGGGGAGTAAGATTTCCATACCACGCTTGAGGCATTCGGCCAATCACAACACACTGGATAGCTGGCCAATCAGGGCACACCTTGCTTTTCAGACCCATGAGCTTTGTAATAAAAAACTGCACGTTTCAGAAAAGTAGGGCATAGAGAAACAATAATGTATTTTTTTTTTTTACCTTAAACTGCATAAACACATTTCATTGCACCAAATACACAAAATAAAGTTATTTTTTTAGCAACATCATATGACCCCTTTAATTCAAACCTTTAAGGGAGTGGATGATGGTCTACTCTAGGCTGCCCATGTAACAGTTCCGCAGCCTTTCCAAGAGTAGCTTGCTTTATAAATAGCATCTTCTATTGACAGTGCCAGGTGTGTATTAATTTCATGTCTTTGGTCGTGCCATCCAAACATTGAAATGATTGCTAAAAATAACATAGGTAAAAGTGAGCTTATTTGGACTTTTCTGGTCATTTTAATCTATTTAAACAGCAGACCCCAATACCATTTCTGTTTTCAGTTCAGCTTTCAATTGACTAATCAGATGTTTACAGCTCTCATCCATTTGGCCCAGGACCAATCAGATGAAGCCCCAGATGACCACTCAGAGTAGAGAATGCCAAGTATCCGCACTAAGAAGGTGGTTTCTGTTTTAGCCTAGACCCAGCTGCCTGGCTCTTAAAGATTTGCAAATCTAGCCCGAGCAATCCCCTCTCCCTTTAACCTCAGCTCAGACCTTCTGGTCTACATATAACATACTCTGGCCTAATACAGCTATCCCAGATTCCAGTTGTCATTTGCCTTGTTTTCCCTGTGTGTAGCTAGTTGTGGATTGATAATGTTGCAGCACTGATAGTACAAGATGGCTCATCTGTATCTCCCCAGTGACTTAAGACATTCTGTGAGCTTTAGTTCTGTGAGCCTAGTTAGTTAGGTTAAGTCATGAGTCATCTCAGTAACAGTGGTTGGTGGTGAAGTAATGACAGGCTTTCCAGGTTGAGAAATTAGCCGTCAGGATGAGTTAAACATGTCTGGCTCTCTAAATTGGCTTCAGACTACTAACTGTTAATATCATTGTTAGTATCCCAGATAAGTCTTTGTGTGTTAGGGCTGGACCGTAATATTAGATTTTTAGAATATTCTTTCGGTGAGTTGGCATTCGATTTAAAATTTTGAGGTTTGAATATTATTATTATTATTATTATTATTATTATTATTATTTTCTCGAATACCTGGCATCCCCAGCGAATATAAATCGCCCATGAGTGAACATCATGTTTCAGTTCATCTGGAAGAGAAGACAAAAATGTCAAGACCTCAGCTGTGTGGAAGCACTTTAAAACGAGTGAGGACAAGACAAAGGCAGTGTGCTAAATATGTGATTTAAAACTGGCCTATCACAACATTGCATCAAGTTAGAAAAATCACCTATTTTCTATAAGTAATGCATCTAATATATTTTTGGTCTAAAAAAAAAAAAACTGCTTTTATCCGGCATGTTAATCAGTAATTTTACTCATGATAAAAACGTGCACTTAATTTGCTTGTAAAATACTTGTGGAAAAAAAACCCCAGCCTAATAATAATTTGTCTATATTAAAAATATTTCAAAGCATATAAGCCCTGCCTGCGTGAGGTATGCCGCTTCTGGCTCACACTGTTCTGTAGTTTATTCATTCTGAAGGTGTTGCATGTCCATATTGCACCAAAATGTGACTCTTCACTCCCTTGGGTCCGCAGCAACACACCCGCCACAAGTCTATTGGATGAACGGTTCTCGACATAATAAAAATGCAAACAGACACACAGAGATTCTTGCCTTTATTACATCGTGTCTACACCAGACGTGACCGCTGTCGTGTCACCCAGCACTGCAACAGCTTAAGTCTGTTTACACTGGACATGACAAAGTGACTGTTGAAAATCATTAGAAATTTGTTTCAGTACATCATAAATAGAACACAGCAACAGTTTACTGTCCAGAATTTGTCAGCCGTGCACACCGCATCCAGTGTAGAAAGCATAATAGGTTCTATTGTATTTTGTCATGCCATGCTGCTCACGTCCAGTGTAGACATGGTGTTAAGAAGAACATGTTCAGCCCTCTCCTTCCGAAGCTTCGAATGTTCGGTATTGATTACTACAGAAGCTTTGAAGCTCAAAAAATTAATATTCAGACCAGCCCTAATGTGTGCGTGTTGATTTATTACAACAGTGCAATATTTCAACTGTTCTTCGTTTTGTTTTTTTTGTACGTTATCTTAAGACAGAAGTAGACTGTGTTTGTCAACTGGTGAAAATAGTAGGGCTGTTAATTTAATGAAATAAAAGGACATAAAATTCTAATAAAATTACGGTAGAAAAAATGTCACCACTTTAAATAACAACTGCTACCTTGACCATAGAAAATAATTCCCTCAAATACATGGCATAATGTGAAACTTTTCTATATGATACAAAAACTGCATCTGCATGTCAGTGGATGTATGTCACGAGTGGGGGTATATTTGTATGCACTTTATTTTAGGGTATTACTGCGGTGGTGAGTGAGCTGAACATGAGAGAGCACTGTTGTTCTATAATCGAATCAGCGACTGTTGACAACCACAGCAAACATGCAGTTAAGCTATAATGAGTAGCAGTGTCACCTCCAGAATTATGTCGCTCTAAATAAAGTAATATTATGTAATTCATTTCATTTGGGGCTAATTTATTAATAAAAGGAATTGTAAAGTTTCATACTTTTGCAGACAATCCTCACTGATCTCTAATCACAACCAATCCAGATTTCCGGACTTTCAGTCTTCATGCCCTCTAAACTCTACTTTCTACAACTTCTTCCAACTCTTTGTTTCATCTCTTTTCAGAGGCAAATTATCTCTAGAGTTCCTCCAAGAATTTTGGCATGGACGTAATTCAAGTTCAAGGGATTAAAAAGCACATTCTTTCTGAGCGGATCAGTCTGGTGGAATCTGATAATGGATGCGCAAAGTTAGGTACAGAAGGTCTATTTTAAGTCTTGTTCGCAGAACCTCAAACAGGTCACGTGGTTTTTGACTTTTTAATCCTCATATCTATTCAGACCAATGTAAACTACCCCACACTGTTCAAAAGTTTAAGCAGTTGCAGATGTAGTTTAATAGAAAAGATTCCTTGTTTTTCGCTATTGGTTCATGTGGTTGGCATTAAAATACTGGAAGTCATAGCACAATTATTTCCCAGAGCTACAGATACTTGCCCCTCATATGACTTCAGTCTGCTTCAGATTGGACCTGGACAACATCTTTGGGATATGTTTAGAGGTTAATCCACAGATGAACCACTTCTATAGTTACTGGCAAAACAGATACGGTTACTAAAATCTATGAACTTCCACAGTATTGGATAAAAAAAGGGAGGCATTTGTACACCATGTAATAAAGGTTTCCCACAAAAAGACTCTTTACTTTTTATTGAAGAGGCGGTTGGTTATACGAGTCGAGTGTGCTTTAAGTGAGATGGGGGATGGTTCAAAAACCAGGTTTTAAGAACATCTCAATATGCGTGAAAACAAGCTTTAGGGAATAACAATGTGGCTTTAACAGCTGTTGTTTATCTGGACATGCCATTTGAGTGAATCTGTACCAAGGATTTTCTCTCAGACGTCTCAGTAGGTCTATCTGGATGTCTTTTGTACAGTGAAGCACAACAAAGATTTGCATTCAGACCATGCTAATGGTAAAGCCCTGAACGAATATCCAGAGCCTTCCGTTTCAACCCCTCAAGCTCTTCCTTATTCACTGGGGTTTTATCAATATGCCACATGGCAGAAAATCTAATAATGAGATTAAGAGGGAGATTATGACTTTAGTGTACTTTCACCCTCCTGAACTGGCATCACTGGCTAGCTGGACAAATAATAAAACTTTTATATTTCATTCACATCATCTTTCAGATTTCAGAGAAAGCAGGTTTAATGTTATTTTTGAACTAGTGGGTTTTGAGAATTATATTTTTTTCCACGGTGTTACCTCTATAGGTTTTTTTTTTTATGGTTTAAGTTTCATCTTTGATAAATATCAATGAATATTTTTTTTTACTCTGTAGCACTGGTTAGGAGCACCCACCAAAAATTAATGAGCACCAAAACTCCAAATTATATCTTAACAGATATCATCTTTACATTCTTAACTTTAATACAGATTTTAGATTAGGGGTTAGGGTTAGGGTTGGCTGTCAATCGATTATTTTGATAATCGATTAGTTGGCCAATTTTTTTTTTCTCTCTTCTTTCAATTAATCTAATTAAAACCCCTATTTCAATTTTACAAAATTTGACAAAAACACACTACTCCACATTCTGCCCAATGTCCTTAAAACAAACCTGCCAACTGAATGCTATGAAAACATACAGTGCTTAATAATTTATTATCATATCATATCGCAACCACAGTATCGTGATACGTATTGTTTCGCCAGATTCTTGGCAATAAAAAGACCTAAATTAATGGCTGCTGAAAATTCAGCTTTGTCATCATAGAGATAAATAAAATTGTAAAACATGTTTAAATAGAAAACTTTCTTTAATAACTTTGAATGCTAGTGAGTGAAACCATAGAGCTTTTTGGTATCTGGGTGTAGGCCTAAGTGTGAAAGCCTAGGATAAGTGCAAAAGTTCAACAAAGAGCAATAAACAGCGTGAAAGAGGACAGAGCGTTGGAAAATTGGCATTTTCCTGCATGCACTTTCAACTTTTAATCTTACTTCAAGCATATGTGGACATTGAAGCTTTTTTTGTTTGTTTCGTGTCATTATCTATCATGTAATAATAATAATATGAGAGTGATTCTGAGGCTTAAACGTTCTCGCACAGGAATGTGCTTTTTTGTCTTGTGAATCCAATAAAGAGAAATGGTCCAAATGTTAGCAGTGTGAGTGTAATCGTTCAAATGGAGAACACGGCTACTAGTGCAAGGCTTGATCAGAGACGTGTGTGATAACAGGTCACAGTAGAGTCTGTTCTCAAGGTGATCGGCTTCTGATTTCATATTTGAGAAGCCATTAGTTTAAAAGCCAATGGCTGGTTCACATGGCCTGACGTGATAAATGACAATTTGATCCAGGTGGCTTATGTACAGGTACAGGCGGTATGAATACATTGTTACACTTCTTTTGCATGAAAAGGCTCATGTTTGATTTAGCATTAGGGCCTAGCGAACTGAAAATACTTAGCATGACATGTCAAGTACAATTTGTCAAAAGTTTGCAACATGCCTACATGGTTTTGCCGGTGGGCTAGGAAGTTAAATGATCTCCCATATATTTTACTGAAGGGAGGTATATCAGTGTATGAGCACTTTAAAGACAGAGATGGTAAATTGTGCTAGAGAAATATGCTTGATGTTTTTTGATTCTTAACTTCTAAATGAAATTGCCATGTTCTTTCCTACTTAGTTAATTGCATATATTTGTGAGCAGACAACACAAATTCAGCTTGAAAACCGTTTGATCTAAACAACTTGTCTTGCCTCTGGCTCTAAAAATTGCATGGTTGAAGAGGACCTTTATCAGATGAAAGTTAAATGCTTACACTGAGCGATGGGTGGAGGTTATGTTTGTGCCATACATCCCTGTTCTCCAGTGGTTATTTCGTCCCGACAGGCCCTTCTGAGATAATATTAAGTGTTTCCTGTTTTTTCAAAGGCCCCCCATGACAAAAAAAGAGAGATCTCCAGGCTGTTGCTAGTTGTTTAAAGTTTCTATTGGAAGTTTATGTAGATTTTCACATCCTTTTATTGCTGAAGTCTAATGTATTTTATTTCATTACCACTTTTACAAAATTTCTCAATTTCTAGTACTACACAAAAGAGAAATCAATTGTGTATGTGTATTTGAGCAACCTGGGAACGCCAGGAGGCAAATTCAGACCGTTTCTTTAAAATTTGTCTTCTGTTTCTTTTACAAATTATCTTCATTTTGTTTTATGAGTCAACTTTAAATAGCATCGGCTGATTGCAGATAGTAGGCCAAAGTCCCAAAAAACAGCTCCCAAAAATAGTGCTGGTTTACTGTGGCTCGTGTAATGTTACACTGCATTTTAAAAATAGTGACAGATTTAAGCAGTGGCCTCTGCGTTTCGCTGGCTGACCTCTGCGGTCTGATTTTAGCTTACTGCCTCGACTACATTTAGAGTAATTGCATTCCAGTTCATTCAGAACTCTTCAAGTTTTTAGTATCTGTGGACTTCTCCAAATGATTTCCTGCATTGATAACTTCAGAGGGGGTATTCAAGCAGTTGATCTGATTTGCTGTTCAACATTAGGCATTGTTTCACTGTTATGCACTGCTACAAAGTCTAGATCTGTCTGCATTTGAATCTCAGCTGCGAATAAGCCCTTGTTAGGAAACAGTTTTGTCTGTTCCTGTGGTGAGGTTTCAGAAGAACTGGAAGGAAGTAATGTGATTCATGCTGCAGGCGTTTCATTCCTTTTGAGATGCTTGTAAATGTGGAGCTCGTAGCCTTATGGTTAGAAATTCTGACTTGTACTCCAAAGGTTGCAAGTTCGAGTCTCGGGCAGACGGGAATTGTAGGTGGGTGGAGTGAATGTACAGCACTCTCGCCCACCTTCAATACCACGACTGAGATGCCCTTGAGCGAGGCACTTGAACCCCAAACTGCTTCCCAGGGTCAGCAGCATTAATGACTGCCCACTGCTCTGGGTGTGTGTTCACAGTGTGTGTGTGTTCACTGCTATGTATGTGCACTTTGGATGGGTTAAATACAGAGCACGAATTCTGAGTATGGGTCACCATATACTTGGCTGTGTGTCATGTCACTTTCACTTTCAAAGGGCTGTTAAGCAATACCACAATGCAATGATACAGTATATGAGTAATTGCAGTGCTTCCCACAGGTTTGTGACAAATACATAAATTTGGTGTCATTGGATCATTCTTTCTTGCTGGAAGTTTGGAGGAGGCATATCTTTTATTCCCCTTTTAGTCATACTAAGAGCAGCTTCTCTGATTGATCTAAACTCTTCTGTCCTTCTCTTCTCAACCTCTCTTTGAGTGTGTAAAAGATCTTTCAACATGCTCTCTCATCTGTCCAAAGGCTAGTAATTCATGTTCTTTCTGTTTGATTCATAAGTATACATTTTTCAAAGGTCATGGGTAAAGACAAATGAGAGAAGCTGTCCGATTTCCATTAGGGTCTGCTAAAGAGAGGAAAAACTGTTGTTTGCCAATAATCATTAACTTGAACTGTTTACTCATTTAAAACAATGACAAAGTTTATTTCCGGTTCACAGACATTTTTTTAACTAAGACCAGATTTGCTCCATCTATTAAAGAGGACAATTAAATGATGAACAGCTCCCATAACCCTTGTTTCTGAGCTGATGAAATCACTTCATGGGAACTCTTACTAAACCACACATTTTTGTTTGCTACCATAAGTCCCTTGTTACTGCAATTGTTCAAGTCTTTATCATATAAGCTAGACCCAGTGTGGCACAAAAATCTGAGGCCACCAGTGAAATTGTTTCATTATTGCTAGTTTTTGCAGTGAATTATTTTTTTCATTACAAATGATTAGAAATGGGTTTACTATAGGGCTGTGGAAAAAAAAATCGAATGCGATTTTCATGCACATCTCGTCATAAAGCCGCTTTCAGATTGAGCGGCATTTACTATACAGAGTCGTAGATCACTTACCGTATATTCAAAATCGCATTCAAAATTGCAGGTGATTCATTGCCTATTATGAACACGATTTTGTGTAGCTTGTCAGCGAACTATGGCTCTGTGAAGTACCATATTTTTTGGACTATAACTTATAACTGTGCGTTCACACCGCCGCATCGAGAGTGTCAAAGCGGCCGTAAGTCATTCATTTTCAATGTAAGCCGGCGTCGAGCAGCGGCGAGGAGCGGCACGGTGCGACTTGGCCGTTGAGAGCGTCGAGGAGAGTTGAAATCAAGGCAACTTTATGGTAATGAGCTATGACGAGGTTGGGCAGCAACCAATCGGAACGTAGAAGTCCACCGCTTGAGAGGATTCCAGAGAACGCAGTTAGTTCCCAAGCACAATGAAGGTTGATTATTGCTGTTTCGCATTTGCAATAATCTATCATGTGTCCCTGTTTGCGTACAGCAACATAAAAAATGAATTAAAAGTGATACGTGGACCAAGGTGTCTGAGATTTGTTCATTTTAAGTAAAGGATCTTAATATTTCGTCCACAACAATATTTAATGAGGTTAACTTATAACGTTACCCTCTTTGGGGTTAGTCTGCACGAGATCAACAAGCTTGTTTGCTTTGCGGCCACTTTAAATATAAAATAAGAATTCGATCTACGTCAGAGCGTCTGAGCGCTCTTGAATCTTTCTGCAGCGTCGTGAGCAGAGTGGCAAGAACGATTTTTGACGTTCTCGACACCGGCGGTGTGAACGCAGTTAGTCGCACTGGACTATAAGTCGCATTTATTTAGACCCAAGAACCAAGAGAAAACATAACCGTCTACAGCCACGAGAGGGTGCTCTGTTTTCAGTGGTAGACTACAGGAGCACTGAGCAACATAGAGCGCCCTCTCGTGGATGTAGACGGTAATGTTTTCTCTTAGTTCCTGTCAAATTAATTTTGATAAATAAGTCGCACCTGACTATAAGTCAGGGACCAAGCCAAGGACCAAGCTTCTTCAAGGACCAGCCAAACTATGAAAAAAAGTGTGACTTTAAGTCTGGAAAATACGGTAAATGCTGCTCCATCTGATAGCAGTTGCTGGAGATTAACTACTAATCACAGAAGTGGTTTTACTGAGGATTTTTTGCACAGCCCTAGTTTGCAATCTACCTTTTTGATGGATTTTTTAAAAATCTTTTAATCTTTGTTTTCTGAACTAAACTTCACTAAACATTATTTGTAATATGCCTCTCTCATCCAATAATTGTTTTACCCTTTTTTATTTTCTAGGCCCATGAATGGAACAAGAATGATGAGCGTCTCCTCAGTGCAGTAGAGCATGGAGAAGCAGATAAAGTCACCTCCCTCCTGTCGAAGAAAGGAACCTGTCCCACCAAGCTTGACAGCGAGGGCAAGTCTGCGTGAGTACTGAACTGATATTGCTCTCATTCCCATTTGACTGCTCTAATTGTGGCTTCAGCAGTGTTTTGAGAGTATTTCTAGATTATATCTTCTGAACTTGAACAAATGAATTTGTATGAGTGTTTACACTCCAACTAAAGGAGAGATATGAGCTGTGCTTTTTTTTGCATCCATTCATTAGAGTGTTTATTTAGCTGTAGAAATGATAATTTAAACCCCAGTCAACATTCTTTCATTGCCTTTACATCAGACTTCATTTTCCCTTATTTACCGTAGCAGGAACACAGATGTTCAGAAGTGAATGCTCAGTTTGTTTATGCAACTCATCCAGTTTAAAAATGTTGCATGACACACATTTGAACCAACAATGACTTAAACACTTGAAATCCTGTAAAAAATTAAATCAGAGTTTAGCTTTTCTGATTTTTTTATTAAGCGACTTTGTGTTGTTTTGCTTAGAAGTGATCGGAAGGACACATAAATATATACTAGACTAGTTAAAGAAGTTTGAATGCTTTGTTTCTTTGTTTTGGCAGATATAAATAGTAATTACATGCTTGTGTCTACATTTTAGTGAAAAATATATATGTTTTGTGATGATGTGGATGGATTTATTGTGTTTGTGAGAATAACAGGAAATTAAAATCCATCACAAAGCACTATGTTCAATATGTTTGGTTTTTTCATATGCAGAGCTCAGTACTGTCCGTTTCTATCTGGTTGCTTGGGCATTTATAGTGTTCTGAATGACTTCATAAATATAGAGACTAGAGGCTTTAATATAAATTCACAACAAAAACACTCAGATGTATAGAATCATATTGTGATGAAAATGTGCACAGTGATTTTGACCACAATATTAGCATGAGTTAGTCTGTAAGACTGTATGATGTAATTCATGAGAATAAAACTCTCCATTATTAATTATTAACATACCTTGAAAGCTTCAGTTACTAAGAAAGCATTAGCAACATTCCTACGAACAGTAGAGCAGAGGTGAATGAGTTACAGTGAATACAGAAAGAAGAGCTTGCTCTCTTCACTCTGTATAATGAACTCGGACACTGCTGACCTGAATGAGTCTCCAGTGTCCTGTGTTACGATGGCTCGAGCTGAAGCTCGCTCATAGGCTCACAATAAATGCTTATCTGCCCGTTTGAGGAGTTCATTGTGTTTGAGTGTTTGCGCTCCAGAGGGTTCACGAATCACAAGCCAAAGAGAGACACTTGCAGAATTTCCAAACTGTCACAGTGGTCATGGAGATATAATTTCCTGATAATGAAGAGTCGATCACAAGACCCTATGTGATTAGGTAATCATTTGCTCATGTTATTTACCTTGAAAAGGACTGTGAGAGCTCTGTCTTAATCATATTTATTACAAAAACACAAGACAAATGCTGTGTTACCACTACTTTTCAGGGTTAAAAGAAACAGAATCTCCTCTCTACCTTGTGGAGAATGCAGAGCGACTGAACATTAAATTGACTAAACATTTAATCAAATTTAAGAATGCCAGTGATCTAGCAATGTTCCCTCTAATTGTTTTTCTTGCTGAGCAAAACTTTTCTCTTTTGTGTGGACATTTCGGCCACCTGAGCAAAAACATTATTTATACCAGACCTGTACAGAGCAAACACTTAGGACTCATAATTTAAAAACTTTACCAAAAAAGGTTTTTATTTTTGAAAAGTTCACTCAAAACTCAACATTTTTCACACACATTTTTTCCAATCTGTTTGACCTTCATTGGAACATAAAAGAAGAGAATTTGAGAAATATATTTTCCCCATACAATAAAAAAAAAGATTTGGTTGCCAACTTGGCTTTCTTCTGCATAAAAAAGAATTGAACATTATAATTTTTGTGTGAACTATCCTTTTATAGATTGTTTCAGACCAATTTAAAAGCTCCAATGATTTAAGTTTTTTAATTCTTCCAAAAACAGTGTAGTTTTTCCTGGACTGACCTTTAATAACATTAGAGTGGTGTGTATTATTCTTAAATGGCCAGATTTGAATATTTCTTGGTTTGTTCATTTAAAGGTCAGACCCATGACGTTGCTGTCGTGCGTGGCATAATTATCAAGGTCGTTTTCAGGACATCTTGTGTAGCTTTAGTTTTATTCCTGCCCAAAAGAGAGATCCCAGTGCATCTTCCAGATAGGTTGTAATCAATTTCCTGTAGATTAATTAATTTATTTTCTCAAGTTTGTCCTCCAAAGAGCCAATTAATGAAGAGATGTTAGATATCAAACCAATGTGATTCAGTGGGAGCTATTTATTACATGCTAGAGAACACTAAACTTTTTAATCACAAGGAAAGTTTCCCCTTTTCTAGTTTTCTGTGCCCTCAGGTCAGAGATTTCATGACTAATAAAGGATTTAAAGTAATAGTTTACCCACACATATTTATTCCTCATTAGCTAGGTTTCCAACCATGTATTTTAATGTGAATTTTGGGATGTTTTGGGATATACTATACTTATTATTATTATGTTATCACTTTTTATTTTTTATTAAATTTTGGTTAAAATTGGATGGAAACATCAAGATGCAAATAACGCCTCCAAAATGTGTTAAAAACATAACTGTTAAAAAGTTTTAGACCCTGTTTTCTGAAAAAAAAAAATGGTTCTTTTCTTGAGCAAGGACACATAAAATTTAACATTGAGAGAAAAGACATTGTTACAAAAGTTTTCCTGTTCAAATAAATGCTGTTCTTTTGAACTTTTTATTCATCAAAGCATCCTGAAAAAAAAAATCATGGTTTTCACATAAATATTAGGCAGCACAAGTGTTTGTACATGTCACTGAATACTTGAGTAATGGCAGCTAAAAATTCAGCTTTGTCATCACAGGAATACATTACGTTTTTTAAATGTATTAAAATAAAATTGTGAATTGTGCTATTTTTAGATGTCACATCTCAAATAAATGCAGCCTCCTTTTAAAGTTTACTCTATGTTGACAACATTTTTGATTGCTGCTTTGTGCTTGACTTACTACTACACAGAATGAATAGGATTGATCTAATGTCACTCATTCACACTAGAATGCTTTACAATTGCCCTAGGACAAGCTTATATGTAGAGCATGTCTTTGACCTACCTCTGAAATTAAAGAGCCCTCTATTTACAGCATGTAGGTTATAGAGATGTTGTACATGGTGTAAAAACTTACCAAATGTGAGAGACATGGCTAATGTGCAACTAAAATTAAATCAAAACCCCCCCGCCCCCCCCCCCCTCCCTTTTCAGTCTGCATGTAGCAGCCACACGAGGTCAAGCTGAGTGCCTTGCTGTCATCCTGGCTCACGGGGCTGATGTTTCTCTGCAAGACGCTTCAGGTTGGTTACAACTAGATTAACATGTTTTTTTTTTTTTTTTTTTTTTTTTATTGCATTACTTTTATGTTACATCAGTAACACATCATGAATAAAATGTAAATAACAAGCGTTGTTTTCTCCTCTTCATATCAGGGTTTACTGCTTTGCACCTTGCTGCCAAAAACAACCATCCAGAGTGTGCCAAAAAGTTGCTTCAGGTAATGTTTTGGATTGATTGTGAATCATAGACTGAGAGTGCAATGTTCGCACACAGATGGAGCGAATGCTAATGGGAACAACAGCCATGTCTGTTGCCATGCAGTGTGTGCCAGCTAAACAAAGGAAGCACATTTTTTTTTCAGTTTCGTAAACTAGCAAATCCCACGGCCTCCCTCTGTGAGCTTGGAGAGTGTTGTATGTTTGGATGTGTGTGGGCAGCTTGGCATGTTCGAAGGCTCTGCTCGGTCTGGCGAAGCGCCAGTTACATTATCTAGCATCTCTTTTATCATCATGGACAACTCATTCCCTGTTCCATGTGATTATAAAAGAGCTGAACAGATCTGAAATATCCACAGCAGGTCAGCTCTGTGCACTAATGGGTACCAGTATTGGCTTTGCCAGTATAGATTAAAAGAGGCATCGACATTAGCAATTTAACACTGCAGTGAAGCTGTATTCACACAGTAGTATTTGGACATGGTGAAACACACTTTAACACGTTTGAATATCATTTCACAAAATCCAGAAAATATCCAAATACTTTCTCAATTTTGAACAGCCAATATTTTGTGTGAACAGTGATTGTGCAGGTGAACATCAATGATTTTCAAAAACAATTAGAACAGAACCCATGGTAGTGTAGATTATTCTTTTAGCCAGTGTTAACCATCCAACATTAAGTGAAAAATTTGAGGTTTTCGATAGTGTCGTCTCACTGAGGAAAGCCTTGGAAATATAATCCCCTTCACACGGCCAGGCTGGCGTTGAATTCATTAGCCTTTTTCCCCTGGAGATCCTGTGAAACAAGACTTAGAAAAAATTTTCTGCTGCACTAATGAATGGGGCTTGACAGTAGTAATTCGGTTTCATCCAGCAGTAATAAACCAAAACTCCTTGCTCCTCAATCTTCAAATGCTTTCTTTAATATTTTTTCCAAAGAGTAGATAGATAATTTCTAATGGCAAAAAAAAAAAAAAAAAAAAAAAACTCATTGGCCTCCATACTGGTTAAATTAAGCTTTGGCAGTTTATCTGGGCATACAAGACAAGCCATTGGCGTATGGAATCTTGTTTATGCAGTAGTAGCAGTATGGAGGCTTAATTACTTTGTCGTTAATCTCATTTAATGAGACTTTCACCTTAGCTACAATTTTAGGTCTGAATGGCTGCCACAGTTAGATTGAATATATTACACCTCCACTTTGATAATGCCTGTCAAATAAATGCCTAATGCCTGTTCCTCCATGAACACATTAATTGTTTAATAGGAGTGAACATCATTAAATCACACCAATCAAAAACTGCATTGAAAAGTGTAGCTGTTTTGATTGAAAGGTGTAATTGGTGTCCAACAGTTCCTCTTGGGTAAAACATGTCATGGTTGTTTTAGAGGATGGGTTTGAAGCAGTAATCTAATGTGCTTCCTTCTACAGGCCAAGTGTGTGGTGGATGCTGCGGACAGCTCCGGGAGGACAGCTCTCCATCACGCAGGTGAGGTGCAACCTTTCGTGTTTTATCGAATAGTTTGCTTGCTTAAACACTTTTCAACTTAAAATAAAAACAAACATAGAGGAGCCGTTCAAGAACAAGCAGCAGGCTTCCTCTTCAGTATGTCTCGTTTTATTTCATTATTTTGGTTGAGGATTGATTGCTCAGAGTTTCATCTTGGCGTAAATGTGCATTTCCAAACGTTAACCCCACGACTTCACCGCTGCCACTTTACTTTCGAGCACACAATTTTATTGTAGGTGGTTTGCACCAAATTGCCAGACATAGGGAGCCACACCCCCCCCCCCCCCCCCAAAAAAAAAAAAACAACTCTTGTTTTTATTTGTGAAGAGTCTTCGTTCAGAAAATTGCTCCCTAGCAAACCCATTTCACTCTTTAAAAAATGTGGTGTGGGAGGTGGGAACCTGACAGCTTGTTTGCTGATAATTGAGCCTTTTGCCAGCTGTTAGGGATTGAACTAGGGTGGGATAGGCCACGAAGAGCGAGAAGATTTCAGCCACCCTGAGGTCAAAAATCTGCTGGCAGGATCTCATTATCCTGCAGAGGAAAAACAAAGCAGATAAATCCTTCTGCTGATGGGAGGATGCATTTATGCCCATCCGCCACATAATAATAATGATTGTGATTGGTTGAGAAATGGGACATGGTATAATTTTTTGAGGGGTGTTAATAATTGGAATAAGTGCTGTCACACACTATGAGCCTGGTTTCAGTCTCTGTGGGAAAGTTTGAAGTGTAATTACTCTTACAGAAGTTTGTTGGCCAGCTGTTAAACACTTGTTTGTGTCTCTGTGGGGATAAAGAACTGCTTCTGATTATCTTTTTTCTTTTTTTTTTTTCCTGTAGCTGCCAGCGGAGACACTGTGATAGTTCAGCTTCTGTGCGAGCACAAGTGTCATGTCAATCTTAAGGACTCGGTATGTGTCTTATGTATTCTGAACTGCTGAGAAAATGTCTTTCCTGTCTTTCTCTGCATGTGTTTTGCCGCATCTCAGAACTGCCTGTGGTCTACCTCAGATATGTGCATTGTGAAACACAACTCCTCAAAGACTGTGTTCTCTGTGGGTTTGAATCAGTGTTCAGCTGCATTGATGAAAATCCCCATGGCACACTTAAGGTCCCTGTTCCTGGGAAATTGCTTGTCCAAGGTTGTTGTTTTTTTTTCGCTCTGCTCTTGTCTTTTACTTTTACTTTTTCTTCTACAATGTGTTTTCTTTTATTCCTCTGAGAGTCTCACAGTGCTGCTTTTAAATGGCTTCTGTCTGGGTAATGACAAGAGCACTGACTAGTACTACAAAGAATTTGTATACCATATTTTTTTCATTCAAAGTCATTGAAAGACTTTGGAACTTTAGACAACAGAAGTAAAATATTGGCAGTCTGGTACATCCAAGATTTTATTCTGTGATTTGTTAAAAAATTTCTTGTAAAGTGAAACGACCACAGTACTAAAGCTCAAATCTGTTGCCCGTTGTACTGACCTTATTTACTCCTTTGTGTCAGGAATTCATTAATCTGCACCTGCTTTATCTGGGCATCTATAAGAAGTATACAAATTACTCTGCATTCATCATTGGTTGAGCTTTCCCTGCGGTGTCTTTTAATTGAGAAATAAATCCACAATTATTCACAGTTATCCTTTATTAGTAGTGTTTACTGTTAAGACTCAAAGCGCTTTTATCCTAGAGATTAGACTGACTGCAGGGAAGGATGAATGACCCTGACGCAACTCCAGAGAAATATTTCATGCTTATAATGCTTCAGGTATCTATATTCTTTCAGGGAAGAAAGAGGCAACAGCTAAACAACCTTTATGATGTCACCCTCACTAAAATGTATGGTAATGAAAGATGGCTTGTGATGTGAATGATTTATAATGAGCCACTTTGTTACATAGAAAACAGAAGCATAACTTCCTTTAAAGTCAAGTTTTTTTTAATCCATTTTTGCATGTAGCAGAACATAATGCAGGATATTTTTGCATTTTGCATAAAAAAAGTCCTAAGGCTCTTTTACGTGCATCAAAATCATAACTTTTTCATAAACTAAACTTTAAAGGAAATGTTCTCTCAAAAATTTTAATTTACACACCATCAGGCCATCCAAGATGTAGATGAGTGTGTTTCTTCATCAGATCAAACTGGGAGAAATTTAGCATTATATGCATTTATATATGCATAAATTTAGCATTATACTTGCTCATTAATGGATCCTCTGCAGTGAATGGGTGCCATTAGAATGAAAGTCCGAACAGCTGATAAAAACATCACAATAATGCACAAGTAATCCACACAAACTCATTTACATCTTAGATGGCCTCTGGGTGAGCAAATGTAAAGCAAAATTTTGATTTATTGATATTTGGGTGAACTATTCCTTTAACCACTGTGCTTGTCTGCTAGATTAACAGCTTTTGTGTTCTATTAGACATTATCAACTATTCTCTAATCTCATTTGTCATAATGTCAGCAACAGTGAAATGAACCATTTTTCTCTTCTCAAACTGTAAAATACTCCGAAATGGAGTGTCGATGTGGGAGGCAACGAACCCTCAAGCTGTGGCTCTCTCATTTAGACAACCGTGTCTGAAGGGCTTCAGTTGACAGAAATGAGAATGAGAGAGAGAGAGAGTTTCAGAGTAGAGGTGCATCAGAAGCTGCTTCTGCTTTCGATCACTGATTATCAACCGTCGTCATCCTTAGAGGCAAGCTTGGCACATTACTGATGATTCTCGCCCACTCAGCCCATTGCTTTGAACACACGGAAATACCTACTTTCACTGCTAAATTATTAAATGTAGCTCAACTAATGTTGCAATAGCAGTCTGGGCTCAAGCCCAAATAATGTTCCTATGATGCCTGCTCAGAAAAGACTGGGCCTTGTTTTCAAAGACTAGGCTGTTAGCAATGGACAAGTTTACTGAAATGTTCCTTTTACAATTAAAACTCATCTAGGAATTTGCCTTTGAGTTGTAAATTGGATGGAAAACATTGACTCACATATAGTTTTGCAAAAGTCACTGGGCCTAATTTAGAAAACTATTATTTTCCCTTCCGGCAAATAGGATGCTTACACCCTCTACCCTATAGCATGCTTAGATATCGAATTTACACTGGAAAGGAATTGTTGGGAAATTTTGGTGGGATTATTCACCCCAAAATTATAATTCTTTCATCATTTACTGTTACTCATGTCACTGCGAACTCACATTGTGACATTATTTCTTCCATAGTAAAATAACAACACAAAATGTAAAATAAGTAAACGACTCACAGATATAACCACTTTGTTACGTCAAAATAAGACTTAAAATGGCCTGAAAACGTAATCTGTGGGAGTTTTCAGTGAATAATCAGCTTGTTGAAATTTACAGTAAATCTCTGTCTATGACCAATGTTTACTGATAAACTCGGATGACTGATGATCTGAAAAATTAAAAAATAGTTTGTATATATATAATTTATTATAATTTTAAGAGTGTAAGTTCATATGATTGCAACCGTTTTATATAATGCCTCATTATGTAAACAAACCAATAATTTCTGATACAATTATACTAATTAGTTATATTGTGACTCGGTGACAAAATGGGCATATGTAAGGTATATGTAAGCAAACTTTTTCCATAGAGCCTTATGCTGTGTTTATCAGTACTCATGCACAGTTATAAACTAAATGGGATTGATGAGGTTTGCTGTGTGGATAGAAATGCTTGTTCTTAACTTGAAGGCCTTGTGAAATAAACTTTAACAGTTATGTTTTCACAACAATATGCCTACGAAATGTCAATTGAATTCAACTGACTTAAAAGTCTCTCCTAGAATGAAGAAAAATTGACTTAACACCTTGATGTGATGTGTAGTAGATGCAAAATGGGTAATTATTTTGTGTTTTATCACCCAATAATTGGGTGCCCAAATGTTCCTGTTAGTTTAAATTGTAATTATATCATTTCCTGACCTGTTGGGCTGAGTGCTGACCTTCCAGATGTCTTAAAAGTTAGCTTGTTAAATTTAATCTTGTTTTGGCTCTTCAATGCATGCCAGTATAGAAACCAGCCAGCGCATAGGATTGTACCAAATCATTACATTTCTCTGCTTAATGCCATACGAGCTTAAACCATCCCCTGGACTGCAGTGACTATGCATTTGTCAGTTAAGATACTGAATGAAAAGCATCTAAAGAGGACTTGAAATCGTTTTGGTTCACCTCAAACACACACAAGCTTAAAGGGCTTATGAAGAAATGGTTGTGTGTGTTTCCTCACACGTCTTGGGGAAAAACCACACCATGTTGTGAGCTTAAATAGAAAGTCTAGATATGAACCTCTTGCTTTCTGAAGAAAAAAATAATTCTACTCGTTGTTTCAAATATAGCTTAATGTCAGCAGAATTTTAAAACATGACCCTATAGCTCACAGTGTTTTGAATGCACAGCCTCTTTTTTTGTTGTTGTTGTTGTTGTTGTTGTTTTAACTGAGAATACTTCTGCTGATACTAGCTGTCCAAAGCTATAATACATTTTGATGATAAATGTCTTGCTGTTTAATGCCAGTTCTGTCTAATGTACTGTCTATTACGATAATGTAGCCTCTTAACATGCAAAAATTAACATGAAAAATTATGTTGACTCAAAGCTCTCTTTTTTATTTTATTTTTAGGATGGCTTCACACCCCTGCTTCTGTCAGCTAGGCATTCACACGCAGAAGTCTGCCAGAGTTTATTGGACTGGGGTGCTAATATCAATGCTAGAGACAAAGATGGCAGGTATGGTTCTGGTGATCAGTCATAATATTAAGACTGCTGATAACAAAAGTTTTTCAGTTCAAACATTATATCCTTCTATCATAAAGTGTCAATTGAGCTGAATAAACTAAATTGGGATGCGAACCGTGTGACTAAACTGCAGCATAGTAGTGTAATCCATTTTATGGCAGAAGATACGGTCCACTTACATTCAAACCTTTGCTGTCAGATTTTTAAAGTCTTTTGTGCACACCATATTGTGGAATATTATTGCAAAAAAAAAAAAAAAAAAAACCTTTTTATTCTAATATATATATATATGTGTGTGTTGTATATATATATATATATTTTTTTTTTACAGTGAATTAGTGATTAGTGAATTTATTTTTGTAAAGACTATGGTGTGTTTTTTTTTTTTTTTTTTCAGAAAGTTTGACAAAATAGTTGCATATCAGTAACACATCCTTGCTGAACAAAAGTTGTAATTTCTGACAGCCAACTTTTAAACACGTTAGTGTTAAGTGACGTGCTGTGATCCGTGCAGAACCGCGGTGATGTTGGCCAGTGAGAGCAGCTGTCCGGCCGCCGTCGAGCTGCTAGTGCAAAGGGGAGCTGACCTGCAAATGGTGGACTCATTGGGCCACGATGTGCTCTATTACGCCAAGCTGTCAGATAGCAGCGATGTCCAAACCGTTCTCAACATGACCCTTCACAGACACCAGTCTGAGTCAGGTAAACTCGTGTGAATGCCAAAGTGATGCCAGTTCACACAGCTTTGTTGTAAAGCTCACATTCCAAATTATGATTATAATACTATTGGTCATTGTTTTGAAGAGCTGCTTGTAATTTGACATGGTGTTATTGCTGTTGATATTACTATTACTAGCATGTTGTTTTGTGTAGCATGAACACTATATATAATGTGTCGCTCTTTTTATAAAAACTAAATGACACTCCGCTCTAAACTGACCAACAATATCGGAAACTTTCATCACATACTATGGTGAAGTCTATGGTTTAACCAATTTCACACAAGCTGGTGCTATTGTGCTGAATATCACATCAGAACAACTGCGATCCTCCAAAGCCTGTTGTAGTTCAATGTAAAATATTTACTGGGTTACACTGAGAAAAGCCTGCGTTCTGAAACGTATTTTTTTTTCTTCTCCCAGTGGTATTAAATAAAAGAAACAAGCTGATATTATTTGTTTGTGGATTGTCATCCTGAATGTTTTCCTTTCTGTGGCCTCATGTTGCACAGTGCTTTTTGACTTAACATTGCCATCTAGTGGCATTTTTAAAAATTCTTGCTTCACACATATACAGGGAGTGAGAGTTAATCTTTTTTTGCACAATTTCTTATGTGTTTGTGAAATAATGAAAAAAGGAAAGATTATGACAGCATGAATAATGTAAGCACCAGGGCATTTTCGTTTTTCCCATCATAACATTTTCCCCTACTGTATCTTTGTTTGAACAGATAAGATTTCAGCGAGAACCTCTCAGGTAAGCAAGCTAATTTTGATTTCATTAATTTTCTTCTCCTCAAACTTGGTTTTCCAAATTTTCTGATTGACAGAACCTGCAAAGGCTCTCCGTAGGTGCTTAAAATTCACATTTTCACTGAATGCTTAGTTAAATAGTGACAGTAGTGTCAACCTGAAGCCAGGATTTTTGATTGAATATTCCTTTCTCACATTTGCCAAACATTCTGGCAATGCATTGTTAGAAATATGCACTGGTGTTTGCCTCACGCAGTAGTGATAATAGTTTTCTTTTTCCAAACTAAGTATATAGTGTTTATTTCACTAACCACTTAAACACTTTAAATCGTCTTCCTCCCTCTTTGTACCAATCTCCTTATCACGCACACAATCTCAGCATGGTCAAAAGTTAAACGAGGACAGAAGCTCCACCCCCAAAAAGAGAAAAGCACCTCCTCCTCCTCCTATTAGCCCAATCCAGGTAAAGGCACATAGTGCTGAATCTGTGATCTCTGCACTTTCTAATAGACCTAGATGCAGTTATTTATTTGATGACTTCTGAATGTACAGCTGAAAATTAACAATTTTTTTCTGTGTCCATACTGTATTTAAGCTTAGCCTTACTTCAAAGCTTTCGTTTGTCTTATCTTTCAGTCGGGGGGTATCATCTCACCACCATATTCTACTCCATCTGAATCTCCTTTCTCCAGCAAAAGTCATTCATCCAAAAGATTTGATTACAAGGTAAAATAGTGAAGAGGTATTGAGGATTATTAGTGAAATGTGCTTAAGTATAAATTGACTGTAATAAGTATATTATAAAGTAAAAATAACTACAAAAAAAGCTATTTTTAGGGAAGCACTGATACTGATATCGGTATCGGCCCAATACTGACCTTCTGTACTCGTACTCGTTAAAATGCTCTGATACCAAATGCTGATACCACACAGCATTTGATTTTGCCATATTTAAACAAAAAAACACAGACAACAGAACAACAGACAGCAGAATGGAGTTATTAGAGATTAAGGTTGTCTACGTAGGAGATCTATGCAGTAAATATAATGTTAAACATTCAGTATTAACCCCTGTATAGCTGACGTACTGAGCTGATAAAGCACACTGTGTGGATTGAGTTCGCGGCGTTGGAGATGCGCGAGCTTGTTGAGTGAATATACATTTCATCACTGGAAAGTCTGTAGTTCAGTTGGATTTGTCAAAAACAAGTAAAACAATGTACAAGTTACTTAATGGTTCGGAGGGAGGGAAAGAGCGAGAGAGAGAGAGAGAGAGAGCACACTCTTCTGTTGTGTGATCTTTGATGTTCACTCCCTTAGCACACGCATTTGGACTAAGTATTGATAGTTGTGTAACTACTGACATACTAACAGCTGTCTGAATAATTTTTGGTTGATTGTTGTCAATTACATAACTTTCTATCAAAGTTATCTAACATTATCAAGATTAATTTTTTCTGACACAGTTTATATATGAGTTCTTGTCATATTTTATTACCATCTTTTAAACCATAGACAAAAAATTGTGATAATGTGAAATGTTGAAGGTGTCTGAATAAATGTTGGTTTGACTGTATCTATTTAATAAATTAAGTCAACCAGCTAACATTATACATACTTTTTGGTTTCTGCACCCAATATTGAAAAAAATTTAAAATGCAATAAAAATATCGGTATATGTACTCGGTATTGGCAAGTACCAAAAATAAAAGTATCTATATCGAGCGAGTACTAGAAAAAGTGGTATCGGTGCATCCCTAAAATGAAAATAAAAAAATTACAATTAAAAAAGTATATATTTTTAAAAAGCATTTTAAATAGCTTAAACTATTATTACAGTCATTAGTACATGTGATGTAAATATAAGTAATAAAAGAAAACATTTGTTTCTGTCTACTAAACACTGAAACTTACTATTTGAATATGCCTCTGAGGCCTAAAAATGCAGTCTAGGTTGGCATCATAGGTTTAGAAACACAGTTAGTGGTGGAAAATGTTGACATGACTAACTGGGTGTTCTTCACTTCCTGTTTGTTGAGGAGGAGGAGCTGAAAAGTGCTGTACTGAAAGAAGAGATCGAAAAATTGCATGAGGAAAAGAGCATGCTGCTTGAGACCATTGAAGATCTGAAGCAGATTGTGGAGCACACTGAGCTCAAGGCGAGTACCGCACAGTCCTTTAATATTCCCTCAGTGGCAGCTGCTTTGATCTTCAGCCACTTTTGCTCTCTGGAACCCATTTTAACAGCTGCATTTTTACTGGTCCTGGCCAGGTGAAGGACCTTGCTTTAGGGGACACGAAAACAGACCTTTCTCCCACACCATCGGTCTTGGCCTCAAACTTGTGGAGGAGTTTTGTTTAAGATTGCGCATCGTGTTTGAATTTTAACTAGTGACGCAAACCTTTGGATCTTTTTTATGTGACCTTGCAGAGTCTTGAGTAAGCATTAAAGCCCAGAGACTCTGTGTTTTTGTTCAGTAATGATGTTCTTCAAAACAGCTGCTTATGTCAGATACATTTTGTGGTGGCCTGCTGGTATTCAGTTTGCAGATTTTTTTGGTGTCTAAGGCCCAATGAAAAGGATGTGTTGTAAAATAATCTCTTGCTGTTCTCCTGTTTTTGAAACAGACGGAGCACTCTGGGAATGCAGATTTGACGTTGATTGGAACCCTGCAAGCAAAGATAGCCTCTCTCTCCCTGGAAAACCAACAGCTTGCTCAAATATTAAAGGTAACTCACCTTAAAATTGTCATTTTCAAAATTACCTTACAGATGACGTTTAATTTTTTCAGTTAAAATAAAATTTTAGTAGGATGACTTCTTTTGGAGAAAATATCGCCATGTTAGGCCTTTCAAACAGTTAGTGTTAGGACTGCCTGTGTAAACAGCGTTAGACTGGGAAACCTGTTTGGAAAATTGCATACAGCACTTTTAAGTAAATAGCATTTGGAAATGAGAAAGTGCAATGCAAGTCATTATCTTTTCTCAATGAGCAGAAACGTCCAGCTCCTCAAGGAGAGGAAGGCCAGGGAGGTTCCCGTCCGAACAGCATTGAATCTAACACCTCGTACCACTCCACCCGTGCTGATTTCGAGCTGTCCAGCGACATGCAAATCCATACTGGTGACGAAGAGGATCTTTCAGAGTTGTCTGTTCTGGACATCAGCGATTCCTCATTCAAACCTGAGATGGGGGAGGACCCCAGGCTGAGTGCAGATAAAGAAATAAGACTGCTACAGGACGCGCTGGAGAATCAGCAGGCGAAATTTCTAGAGTCCAGAATGGAGAACCGCCACCTTCAGGACAGACTCAAAACTGACTTAGAAAAAACTGAAGCTGCGTCTAAAGGCATGGGTGAAGATATCCAAATAAATCAAGAAACGTTGCAAGAGATACAGATGAGGGGTGGTTCTGTGAGTACACAAGACGACAATGTGGTGCAGAAGTTTCAGTATTTGAAAAGCTGCTTGGAGCAGGAGGTCAAAGAACTGAAGGGAAAGTTGGCCATATCGCAGGAGGAGCAAAAGCGAGATGCTTGTTTGATCAGGGATCTTCAGGCTCAGCTCAAAAGTGACCGTCTATCTGACGAAGATCATCAAGAACTGAAGAACACCTACAACACTTTGGTGGAGAACATCAGTCAGGAGAAGGCGCTGTTGATCAAGAAGTACAAGGAGTCTCAAGAGGAGATCAAAATGCTCCAGGAGGCTCTTCGTGGCACTGTACCAGTGGAGGCTGCTGCCAAAGACTTTGAGGAGATGAAGGCTGAGCTCGGTGAGATTATCGATGGGCTGCAGCGCCGGCTTTTAGAGCTCTCAAAATCATACAGTGATGCCAAAAGCGAGCTTTGCACAGCCCGCAACCAGCTGCAGGCCAAAGCTTCAGTGCCTAAGGACAAGACAGACGAGGTCTGTGTTACCAAGGAGGAACATGATCAGAAAATTCAAGAGCTGGAATTCAAGATGAAGGACATGCAGAAAGTATTAAAGGACACCGAGGCAAAGCATCAAGCAGCACTTAAAGAAATAGCCCAGGTTAAACAAGACGCCGAAAACCAGGCTCAATCATCTATAGCCATTGCAGACCACACTCAGGTTGTGGCATCCTTGGGGAACGCCATCAATAAACTGGAGATGGAAGTTGAGGCTATTCAGGAGCAGCTCGTCCAGAAGACTTTGCAGGTGGATGCTTTGCAGAACAGACTAACAGTTGAGAAGGATGTAACTCCAGATGACTCAATATCCCGAATGGAATATGAACAGATGGGGGAGAGGCTGGAGGGTGAGATAAGTCACCTGAACCACCTACTGAAGGATGCTCTCAGGAAACAGGATGAGATGGCCCTGGAGGTTACCGCCGCTTGGCAGGAGGTGAAAGAGGCCAGGAATGAGAGAGAAGTAGCGCAGGAGCTGGCAGTGTTCAGGGAGCAGGAGTGCAGTGCGTTGAATACCAAGTACAGGGAGGCTCAGGATGTTGTTATCCAGCTGAAGAAGCAGGTGGAAAACCATGTGATATCTGAGCGAAAGAAGAATAAAAAGGTGATTTTTGATTCTCCCACTAATATTCCTGTCTAAATTATGCTGGTGTGTCTTGTTAGCAACTTATATGTCATGTTTGTTTATTATGTACAGATTGATGAGCTTTCAAAGGAAGTTATGAAGTTAAAGGATGCTCTGAACAGCCTTTCACAGCTGTCGTACACCACTAGCACCCCTAAGAGACCGCAAAGCCAGCAGGTGGACTCGCTCCAACAGCAGATCAAACAACTGCAATATCAACTTGCTGTATGTTACAAACCATGTTCTGTCGTAAATTAGCAACTTCCTGTTCCTTTTTTAGCCAAAAAGGCTTATTACATTTAGTGCTCAGAGGTGACAAAAATATGTGCAAAAAAGTGCAAAGGTGCGGAACGTTTTCGGGTAGTAACCCTTCCTCGATGCCATGTACTACCAAGCAACCCCATTCAAACATGTATTACCTTAATCCACCAAATGTCACAGAGATACAAAAAAACATAGCTCAAAACAAAAAACAAGTATATTTGTAAATCATCCGAAATAATCCATATATAACTAAACAAATTAAATATACATACAAATATATACCAATAAACTCATAACTCCAACAAAAGTTTTAAACAAAAGTTTTTATATACAATAAATACACATCATACTAAAGTGCTCATTCGGGTTACCCAAATATATCCTTAAATTATAAAAAAAAAACAATTCAAAGAGAAATCTTCATTCAAATGGTATGAATAAAGATTTATCTTTGAATTGATATATACGTGTGTGTGTTGTGTGTGTATATGTGTGTTTTTTGTATCTTCATGACATTAGGTGGATTACGGTAATACATGTATCAATAAGCGCAGGTGTTGCTTGATAGCACAGGACACTGAGGAAGTGTTGAAACCCGGAAGCGTTCTGCACATTTGCACTTCTTTTGCACATATTTTTGTGACCTCTGAGCAATAAATGTAATAAGCCTTTTTGGCTGAATCTGGGCGAATGCGGATCTCTTTCATCTTTATTTTATTGTATATTCTGGATCTATGCACCTTATGTTAGTTGCCTAATGGATTTTTGGACGAGGGTTTGGTACTAAAAGTTTGGGATGGTACAATTTTGGGTAACACTTTAGAATAAGGTTCCATTAGTTAATGTTAGTTAACTACTTTCGTTAACATGAACTAAGCAAGAACAATCCTTCTACAGCATTTATAAGTCTTAGTTCATGTTAATTTCAACATTTACTAATGCATTATTTAAATCAAAAGTTGTGCTTGTTAACATTAGTTAATGCACTGTGAATTACCATGAACTAACAATGAATAACTGTATTTTCATTAACTACATTAACGAAGATGAATAAATACAGTAATAAATGTATTATTCATTGTTTGTTCATGTTAATTAATACATTAACTAACATTAACTAATGGAACCTTATTCTAAAGTGTTACCCAATTTTGTAATGATTTTTCTGCTCACCAAGGCCTCATTTATTTAAAAATACAGTAAAAACAGTGATATTCTAAAATTGTAACAGTATTTAATATCAATTGTTACTATCCACGTTGAAAACATGATGCTTAATATTTTTCTTTAAAAAACCGTGATACCATTTTTTCAGGATTATTTTAAGGTTTAATAAACATACATCTTCTGTTACTTTTGATCATTTTAATATATGCTGGCTGAATAAATGTATGAATTTCTTTCAAAAGAATGTTACAGGCCCCAAACATTTCAACGGTATTGTGTAATCAACAGAGAAAATGAAATTTTTGAAGTTGTATTGTCTGTGCATGACAGATGCCCCATACATACTTTCAAAATAACTTTCCAAACATATTTAAAGTAGCTGCTTTCTTTCACAATAGGAATCAAAGAAACGTCACCATGAAATTGTCTCAGTTTACCGGATGCACCTTCTTTATGCTGTCCAGGTCTGTATTTATTTTCACTCATTTATTTGCACATATCAACATTTAAAAATCTCCCTCTTTTTTTTTTGTTCAAGTTATTCATTTGCGTTTTCTCCTATCCATATGCTGTTAACTTAAATGATTTGTGTTTTTTCTCTTAGTTCAGAATAGCACTTTTAAACTCTCAAACCTTTCTTTTTAGGGCCAGATGGATGAAGATGTGCAAAAGGCTTTGAAGCAGATACTTGTAATGTGCAAAATGCCAACTGAGGCCAAGTGAAGGAGCCAGTATTACAGTTGTTCATGAACTGCCAAAAAACGTGATCAAAGGATTTGATCTGAGAACTAAAGTCCAGAATCCATCAATCAGAATGACACATGTAGTGAAGAACTGCAATTGAAGTCACCATTGGCTTTCCCCTGATATTTTGGAAAAGTATAGTGAAGTTGAGTAATTTACGAAAAGAGGAAAACAATTGATGTGTTCACAATCTCCAGCTCATACAGTGCCAGACAAAGAAACACAATCTACGGTCAACGATTTTTTTAAATCTCTTTTGAAAATTTTTGTACATTGTCAAAATATATAATCAGTATTTGAACCTGTTGTGAGGTAATCAGTTTGCATTGGCATGGTGTACGTTTGTCTCCATAGAAGTCCATTACAATGCACCTTTCACTGAGTTTTCTTTTTCAGTTGTGGACTTTCCAAAATTGCAGCCACCTGTAGTATCTGCATGCTGTAAAAAGTGAAGTGTCTCAATGTTTGTTCTAGGGCATTGTGACCTTTTTCTGAAGCGTTGAATTCTCAAATTTTTCAGGGTAGGTGCTTTGACAAAATGCCCATGTGCCTAATACACTTTTCTTAGTCACTTGTCGGTCTTTGATGCAGCATTTACCTGCCATTTCTAGGACACTTGACGGGTTGTGTCCATGTGCCTCTGCTCATTTTAAAGGCCATAACATTTCAAACTGCACTATATTTCTTTTGCATTATGCTTGGTCCAACAAGGTTTTTGCACTAAATCATTTTTGTGAGGGGTGAGTTAGCCCTAGCACTTCAGTGTAGTTGTGGTTTTTACAACAAATAAGGTTTGGGAAGCATGAGATGGTAGTTTGTTAAACATTCAGTGTACATGTACTACATCAGGGTTAGCATAAACACACTACCCCCCCCCCCCCCCTTAGGCTTTGCAAGTGTTAAAAATATATAGTAGCACTTGAAAACATGCTATTCACTTGTAGAGCATGATGTTATTTTATTCATGAACTAAAGTCTAGCTCAGTACCTGGTTTAGGACAGTTTTGTAGCTTTTGAATGAATTCAAGGGAAACATAAGATATAAACTTGTTTGTATGGAGCAAAACATAGAGTTTTGTATGAAGTATTGCATGGCCATTACATAGAAATAACATTATTGTGTGCCGTACTTGCTTTTTCTGATCGGTTCGATTGCATTATTAAACAAGTTAATTTGTCATAGATCATATAGCCCCAATTGCATCAGAAAAGATTCAACAAATATCTGATACCAATTTAAGTGTCTGAAGTAAAGACTTTGAATGCAAAAATATCATACTGCCCTGTTGAATTTTCAGATATTGTTATTGTGTTCTTATAAATGTCATATTTCATGATCAGTTCATAGTCATATGAGGTTTCAAATGCATTTGTATTTGTTAAGTTAGACAACATGTTGTTTGCCAAGTATTTTTGCCTGGTTATTATACATATGAATTGGTTCTTATTTGTCTTCAATAAAATAAAAAATAAAAATCGAAATAAAATAGGGATTAGGAGTGAGTTCAGATAAGGTATGTCACTGTAGCATAGTTCAAATAATGTAGAAATATTATAAATTGTTTAAGGCTTAAGTAAGAACATTTTGTGCACTAAAATGCTTTCCTGGTAATGAATCTTAATTTGTATTCAAAATGTGAATACAGCTTAAAATACATCTTCCCAGAGGCGAAAGAGCTCAGCCCTGGCTTCAGTTTTATTGCTAATGGTGATTCTGCATTGATTTTTTTTTTTAATTGTTATTATATTTTAGTTTATAATCTGCTGGATAGCTGTACCTTGATGCTCAAGCTTCTTGTGCATCATCAACAAACTCGCTATGAATGCAAACAAGCACTAAAAACAAGCCCTAAAATAGGATTTCATGTTCTAACATTAGTTTACTAAATTAGTTACATGAACTGTAATGCATTGTAACTGTATTTTTATCAACTACTGTTAACAAACATTAGTAAGTGATGTAAAAAGATATTGCTCGTTGGATAATGTTAGCTAATGCATTAACTAATGTTACCAAATGGGGCATTCGTGTAAGGTGTTACTAATTTGATAGTTAATGAAATGGCATTGTTTTTAATAGTGCTGTAGGATTCTTATCAGTGTTGGTCATTTGTAGTTGTACCTCATTTTTAAAGAGTTATAAAACTATTTAAAATAATTTCCTGGTGCTGTGAAAATAATGCTGTACAAATGGAAGATTTTTCCCTCTCATTCCATTTTACAGTTCTCTCAGAGAAAAACACAAAAACAAAACAGGCCGGCATGTGAGTTCCATTTCCTATTGGTAATTTCTTAAAATTGCTGCTTTGATGAAGAAGGCTGCTGTCAGTGCTTTTAGATGCCATTTTGGCATGGAGAACAACTTTCAGCGCCTGAAGGCCGATCCAGAGACAATAGTCCATCTCACTCTGAGCACACAGCATTAGAATGTTCTTAGATGTCATGCCAGCTGAATTCTGGGTAATATCACCACTTGTACCCTGTGGGATGACCCCTTTAAAATATCCCTTTCTCACTTTGTCCTAACAGAATACCATCTATTTTAATCAAACAGGCAACACATTAGAGTACTAAATACTGGAGTGTCTGCCACGGCAGAAATACCAGTAGCAGTTTTATAGGTTTAGAACCTATGTGGTGAAAATCTGTGTACTTAATTTTAATACTTTTAGCTGTTATTCGTTTTCTGTCCTACGAAATGAGCTCAAATAATCACTCCACATCCCACCTCTGCTCTACACCACAGTGGTGTCTCAGCTAGATGGAGCTGTTGAACAATACTCCTCAGAAAAGTTCTCAAGGATTTGCAAGTCAAAAGTAGGCTATACAAATTATATTCAGTTAAATTCAGAATATTATTCTGAAAGAAAGAAGAACAATTATATCTAGATACATGGTTCCATTTTAACCTTAGTTTTTATGTTGTATTACGTGATGAGAAATGAGAAGTCTAACATAAAAAAATAAATAAAGCATAAATAACAGAAATGACCGTGCAATATATAATAAATCAATGCAATGCAATTGTGGGTGGGTGGGGTCTAAATTGAGATCCCCATGGGTACAGAAGCTTATAAATTATACAAAATGTTTTAGTTTTTTTAACATGGGTATTACAAGGAGGAGGTGACTTTTCAGGATATTACCCCATGTCCCCACTTTTCAAAACGCTTATGAATCACACAGAATGGACTTTTGAAAATCTGAAATAGCACAAAGTGCTATTTCCTGTGAGGGCTAGGGTGTAGGATGAATATACAGTTTATAAAGTATAAAAACCATTACGCCTATGGGATGTCCCCACTTTTCACAAAAACAAATCTCTGTGTGTGTGTATTTTCAGGTACATGTGGACAGTTTGCCATTTGTGAACTATATGATGATGATGAATATGGCATGTCATAACTTGAATTACATTTCTCTGTATTTATAGTTGCATTTTCCCTTCAGAACAACCTCATGCTTTCTCAAACCCTCCTCTAGGCCTACAGCATCGCCATCACCATCCGATACGCCTAAATGGAACCAGATGTAATTGCATATCAAAACAGACAGTATAATAGTATTAATGACATCATTCCCAGATCCGCTGTCATTCTCTTTTAATAGAAGAACTGTAAATAGAAGAACACGATGTACTGGTGAGTTCACTAGTGAACTCTCTTAATGCAGCCTTGGGAAGTCTCGATCCCTCTAATGGCTTCTTTTATATTCAGTCACACCTGACTCATTGAAAATCAAAGTGTGGAGGCCCCTTCACAGTGACTTAAAATAGCAGGAGAATCAACCTGGTGAGGGGGCGACCGTGTGCAGCCAAGTGACAGGGAATTTATGGGAGCACTTAAGGCTTCTAGGGAAATAAGTAAGAAAGAGAGAGGAAAACACTTGTCTATGAGTGGCTTATTAAAAAGGTGAGAAGTGAGTGTACTGTCTGGAAGGGGGAATAATTGTGCTCTTAAAAGGGACTTCAAAAGGCCAGTCGTGTCGGGGGAAAACCGTTAGCATCATGCGAAGGAAATGGCTCATGAGGGTCCGCCGCACTATCGGCATGTGGTGGATCAAACCGTCTGGGGCGGAGGCATGGCAGACACCATGTCCAGCTGTCCTCGTGTCCATCTTTTTGTTGAACTAAATTTGTCTCTCTTCTGTTATGTTCCATGTGCTAATATTGTAAAATAGGGTTGTTATGATCTGCACTGCCGATATATCGGAAATATGTTCGTTTGTTAGGATTATGCAGCTACCAAAACAAATAAAACGTATTTCAATTTGTAAAATCCGACGTATTTAATGCGACATGTTTTTTGTTTTTCATGTTAAATGATTTTTCTACAACATTGTAGATGTGTGAAATTCGAAATGTCAAGTTAGCTGAAAGTACAAAGAATGGATAGACCTACATAGATTATTTGTTATGAATATTTTCTAATATCAGGAGCAGATAATACGCAGGAATTCACATATACACTGTATATATATATATATATATATATATATATATATATATATATACTGTATATATATATATACTGTATATATATATATATACATTAATCACCACTAGGTTCTGATAATGTCACATAAAACTCAAAAAGAAGACTTTTTGCTGAGTGTGGATCATGGTTTTATAGGCTATTAAGTAATTTTAATAGATTGATGCCCCCAAAATAAAATAATAAGTGACCAAAGAGTGCGATGCAAATGGCTTTGTGGAACTGCATTTCAAAGTTTTTTAAAAATAATTTTTACCATTTGCAACCAAAATATCACATTGTAAACAGGTGTAAAATGTTTTGTGTTTTGTGTGTAACCACTACTGTAGCATGTATATTAACTACAGTCTGCACAAGTTGTGGGCTAATAAAGAGAATTATAATGTTTTGGGCCATTACCAGCAGTTTGATCTTGATTTCAGGGTAATATACAGTTTTGGTTATTACAGCAGAAAGTGCTGCAAGGTCTGTTCTGCAGAGTTGTGGGCTCATAAAGAGAATTGTACTGTTTTGGACTATTCCCCGCAGTTTGTTCTTGATTTCAGGGTAATATTACAGTTTCGGTTATTACAGCAGAAAATGCTGCAAGGTCTGTTCTGCTGAGGATGGCAAACCACCAAGCTTTCTTCCCTTGTATTGCAGCAGGGATCAGGCGTTCTCTGCAAGTTTATTCTTGCTATTATAAAATGGTGATGTAGATTCAGTGGCTTACAAAGGGTCCCTTGGAGGATAATGAAAGTAAAGAGACAAGTATTGGGGGTTTTTATATTAAAAAACAAAAACAAAAAAAACATTCATGTCAAAATCATGGACTCCATTGATTTAATTCCAACTACTCCAGATGTGGTTTATCATGGAAGAAGGAATGCACTCTTGAAAGGAAAGTTCTCCCAAACATAATTCTGAGATCAATTCTGAGGACCCTTATGATGTTCTCAGACCCCACTGACTTTCACTGTGCAACAAAAACTTTTTTTTTCTTTAAATATTTGTGTTTCATAGAAAAGAAAGTCATTTTCATATATATATATATATATATATATATATATATATATATATTGGATTAAGTATTCCTTTAATTTACAAAATAAACAATGATTCAGAATAGTTTCTACTATCAAATTGGTTGTGTCAACATTGACTAGCACATTGACCTCCCATAAAAACAGCACAACAAGGACATAAAGTGTTTGTTTAGTTATAAAATCTCTTGGAGCATTAGAAACTCCCTAAAACTGCTTGAATTCCTCAGATCTTCAGAGATTAATTACAAATAGTCACTTAGCACCTCATCGTAGCCATGTCTCCGGCTGTTTTCAGCCTTGCTACTTCTCATCTGAAGGCCTTTTATTTTTTATTAATTGAGGTTTTTGAGCTTTTGACTCGTTGACAGGGATCTGACAATGATTATAGAAAAAAAATGATGGTGCTTTTTTTTTTTTAGCATGCAAGTATTTCATCCTTCTCTGCAGGCTAGAGCTCTGTCACTTAATAGAAGACCAAAATAAACACGTTATATAAACATTTGTATAATAACTGTTACTAATTTTTCCGCATCACATCAAATATCTCACCTTAAGTTATTTTTATGGCTAATATAAATTTAGTGCTTAACTTAAATTTCAGCAGCAATCTCACAAAACCGATACATCTTTGCTGTCTTGCCAAATGTCAAGGCATATTTTTGAACTAGCAACTTCTGTCATATTTTAGGGTATTTGTTTATCTTGTGAAGTCAAGGTAAGTAATAAGGCTGGATCCATCACATTACACCAGGTCCATGTGTTTCTCATGAGTGTGAATGAGTTATTCTGAATCTGGAATCTCAGTCCATTCTGCTTCATGTCATTTTATCTCTCACTGAAGTGTTCCTGACACATCTGTACAATGATCAGTGACACAAATCTACTTTTTAAAAGGTAGCTTTTTTTTGTCAAATTTATATTTCCATTTCACCAATAATTGTTTACCACAAAATTACATTGACCTCTTCTGCACAAGTGCTGCTGATGTTTATGATCAGCAGCCACTGATTTTTTTTTTGTAGGAAATCCCACATCCTGCTTCTCATGAGACAAAGGTAAGAACCCCTGATGTGTTCACAGGAGCTCACAACAGATAACAGATGCTTTGTAATCCAGAACCATTTATTCATGTACTTTAGATGAACCACTGCCAAATTATAAAAGGTTATCGTATTTGCTGTTTTCTATTTCAAAATAAATATTCATAAATATATATAATCTACCAGTACACACACACACATACATATATATCTACAGGAAATTAGTTTTTAAATATATATTTGGTATATGAAGGTTGAGACTAAATATTACTGTTCACTTCACTGTTTTCCCACATATATTTAGCATTTATTTTAAATGTTTTGAAAAATGCTTTCTTTTTCTTTTCTTTTTTTGAAAAAAGGGCAATGGAGTCAGGACTTATTGCATGCTTCTGAAAAGTTATATTTCCCATTCCCATTTGGCCTGTTATTATTAGTAATTTTATTTGCAGTCCCTTGCGAGTTTCACCATTGATTTATGAGTGCCTCTTTCACATATAAACTTTTTACGGCATGCAAATGATTCCAGAAAGTCCTGTTTATTACCTGTTAGATAAGCCTCACAGTTACAGTTGCAGGATTTAAATGAATGCACTTAGGGTCAAAAAAAAAAAAAAGAGAGAGAGCGAGAGAGAGACGTCATAAATATCCAGTGCAATTAAAATTGAGCAGATGATACCACACAGGAGATATAAACAGAGGGAATTATCAGGTCCGCTGGACCGTGGACATAATTGAACATGTGAGACACCGCAAAAAACACTTAACAGCCCAGAACGGCTGAGATCTTGTGCAGCTGAGACCGCAAGAAGAAATGGAGCTTGGATGTGATGTCTGTTGCAAAAACTCCAAAAGAAGAGAAGTCAAAGCAAGATGAATAATCTGTGGGCCCTGGATGTTTTTGTGCAAAGATAAATCAAGTGAAGCAACGTCAAGTCTCGTTAGTAAATGATGAATCAGGTCGAATATATTACAAATACGACCCGGAGCGGTTTCCTGGAAAATCTTGACATCATTTACACAGCTGTTCATGTAAACGGATCATCCTGAGCCTTTATTACACTTGAGAGCTCTGTGGTGGAGTTTCCTACAAGTGGTCAGGCTTTACCTTACACTGTAAAAAATTTCCTGTAGAAATTACAGTAACTTACTGGCAGCAGTTTGCCAGTAACTTACTGTAAATTAAACTTACAGTAAAAATACTGTATTCATATTTACAGTACCATTTAACTTGCTGTAAATGTATTTGCAGTAATATTATTTTTTACTGTAAAACACAATTATGTTTTTCTCTCCTTTTTATATATTTTAATACAATAAAATATTACTTTACACTGTGAAATTAACTGTAATTTGTTCACTTTTATTATGTATTGTAGAACTGTACAAATTATTGTATTTCAACAGGTCTCATGTCTCAGTAGTAAAAACTATAAAAAGAAACAAAAGACTGTTTAACTTCTTTTATTGGTTTAATAGTTAAATGGTAATACTTGAAAATAACATTTTAATATTCTTGCAGATAGTACTTTCAGTTTTCCAAAAACTTGAATACATTTCATTTATACATAAAAGTTTCATATTAAGAGCATTTTAAATCAACAGACATGAACAGATTCAGTCATAAGAACAATCTTAAAAATTTACAAATTCAGAAAACTAGTTTTGCCAGCTGAAATCCAGAAACTCCTTAAAGGGATAGTTCACCCAAAAATCAGAATTAGGTCATTAATAACTCACCCTCATGTCTTTCTAAATCTGTGAGACCTCAGTTTATCTTCAGAACACAGTTTAAGATATCTTAGATTTAGTCCGAGAGCTCTCAGTCCCTCCATTGAAGTTGTGTGTATGGTATCCTGTCCACGTCCAGAAAGGTAAGAAAAACACCATCAAAGTAGTCCATGTGACATCAGAGGGTCGGTTGGAATTTTTTGAAGCGTCGTAAATACATTTTGGTCCAAAAATAGCAAAAACTACGACTTTATTCAGCATTGTCTTCTCTTCCGTGTCTGGTGTGAGAGAGTTCAAATCAAAGCAGCTGATATCCGGTTCACTTTTCGAACCAGTTCACCAAATCAAACCGAATCGTTTTATACTGTTCGCTTCTCCAATACGAATTAATTCACAAATTACTTAAGCTGTTAACTTTTTTAATATGGCTGACTCGAGAACGAGTCAGTCTTTTGTTCATTATCTGGCTCAGCTCGGTGTTCATCTTCAGTTCTCTCTTCACAACAGTTCAGTCAGTGTACTTTTTGAGTGCATGAATTACTCCGGGATATTGGTTTGTTTGAACTCAGAAGTGTCAGCCACATTAAAAAAAGTTAACAGCTTAAGTAATTTGTGGATTAATGCATATTAGAGATGCGAACCGTTTAAAACTATTCAGTTCAATTTAGTGAACTTGTTCAAAAAGATCCGGTTACATCGAGTGATTCGTTCGCGAACCAGATATCACAAACTGCTTTGTTTTGAACTCTCTCACACAGACACGAAAGAGATGACAATGCTGAATAAAGTCGTAGTTTTTGGACCAAAATGTAATTTCGATGCTTCAAAAAATTCTAGCTGACCCTCTGATGTCACATGGACTACTTTGATGATGTTTTTCTTACCTTTCTGGACATGGACAGTATACCATACACACAGCTTCAATGGAGGGACTGAGGAGATAAATGGAGGTCTCACAGGTTTGGAACGACATGAGGGTGAGTTATTAATGGGTGAACTAATTTTTGGGTGAACTATCCCTTTAATGAAGGAGGATACATGAGGGTTCAGACCAGAGTTCTTCCTTTGCACCATCTTCCCACTTCTTTTGATGACGTGGAACTTTGAGGAGCACTTGCTGTTGTCAGGGTTAACATTCAACCTTTACATAACAGAAAAAAAAGTTAGATCATTTGATGTGAACAATGTCTAACAAAACAACCAAATACTCACAACACAACCAAATACAGATATACACTGCAAATGGCACAGCACACAAAGGAAATATTTCCAGGGGACCCAATATGTGACGAACCCGGATGGAGCATGTTTAGTACTCAACGTCTACTTTTGTTTTCTAGCAAAAAATACAGAGATTACATGTTTATGACATACAACTTTATATACAATATACAAAATGTAAAAAGAACATGAGGGTAAGATATTAATTTATACATTAGTAACTTTGCAAAAAAAATGGTAATGTTATGTTTAAATAAGTTTCATAGGTAAGAAATGTAAGGTAATGTAGGGTCCAAAGATGAAACAGCTAATTTTAAAGTTGAGACACAAACAGATAAATGAAGCATATTACGAAAACTTTTTTGTATAAAATGTATTTATTTGCAACAGTTATGTTAACAGCAATAATAAGACATTTATGTCCTAAGAACAGCAATTAAGCTGATAGACACCATGCTGCATTGTCACGAGAACATCCCAGGTTAAAATAATGAGGAAATTACGTTGTCCGAAATCGCCCCCTTAACACTCGTGCACTCATTTCTACATTAGTCCACTAATACGGTTCACTTGAAGCTGTGAATGAAAACGAGTGAGTGAATTCGGACAGCCGTTGATCGCGCATTGGATGTACACAGTCGGGTAAACGTTAGTCACTTATTGGGGTCCCCTGTACCATTTGCGGCGCATTTTCGCGAACGAGATTATAATGTTATTCTCCCGATGCTGATGTACAGAACAAATGTTACATTTGAAGTAGACATATTTTTCTCTTGGTTGTTTAGTTTCCTTAACTTTATGTGTTTGCGGTAACGTTAAATGTGAGACTGAGGGGCGGAGAGGCTTTGGAAAGTGTATGGGCATTCAGGAACTCCACACGAAAACCTTAAATTCGCCGTGTTTTTATGCCCTTTGTCATGATTAATAAAGGCGTATAATGTCTCCACAGAGACGCCAGTGTTTGCACACGACACGAACATTGCAGGTTTTACTCTAGCACTACAAGCATGACGTGCATTTATATGGTGTAATCAGTTAACAGCAAGCGATAATAGCGGGAAAAAATCAGACTGACTTTAAGATAATCCACGAAAGCTTTGTTGTTCGGCTAACAGTTCACATGAACACTCACCAGCTCCTGGAGTGGTCAAACCCAGGCAGAGATCCGTTTAATGTCCATATTTTGACGGTGAAACGTACAGAAAAGGGAAAGAAAGGAAAGAAATATGAATGTTTGCACACGGTCACCACACTCTCTTGCTCTCTTCACAGCATTTTTGTGAGGTGACTGCGCGCTGTTCAGTGGCAGCGTTTTTTTTTTTATTTTTTTTTTTTTTTAGTTAAACCAAAGATATAATATATTTAAAGTAAAATAAGTAATATTTGTACACACCTTTGCATCTGACTGGTTCTTTTCGCATCTGTGTGTCTTGTTTTCTTCTTTCTCCAAGCAGGAAATAAAACTTGATCTGTGATTGGTCAGGTTTCGCGCTCATTTTTTCTTTACTGTATTTAGATTTACAGTAAATTAAAAATACTGTAATTTAGTGTCGCCAAGAGGGTATTGCCCAAAATGTAACTTTAAAATACAGTAATATGCTGTATAACTGTCCTACAGTAAAATACAGTTCATTTTACAGTTAAGTACTGTTAAATTTACAGACATTTCTAACAGTGTAGGATCCATCAGGGAGGTGAAGACCTCCCACTGGTGTCTGGGTAGAAATGGACCAAAGATAGACAGGACAAAATGTAATACGATGTTTTAATGACATTTCTTAATGCTTTTAACTGCTACATGTGTTTTTCTCGTTAGAAATTAGACAGAGTATGTTTTAGTTCAGTATTAGACGTCTTGAATTCCACTGTGGGGTTTGTCCATTGGTTCGTTCTCATTTGCAAGGTCTATTTGCTTTAGTCTAGAGGTGTCTAGCATGTTGACAATTGACAAAGTGAACTTTGATTAAAACAAGAATGTGTTTGAGCTTTCCCAGAGCTCATCCGTGACTTATACCTTAACCTGACAACAAATCTCTCTTAGGAAACCGATACCGATGACTCTTCTAACCCTTCCTGCATATTTCACACCCTCCGTCTCCACAGCATTAGAGTCTCATGATCATGACTGACTCGTACTATAGCCACAGTAAGTTTCAGACATTTAGATGCAGGCTTGAGGAGGTTTCTGGCAGTGGACTGATCTGGATGACAGTGGGTGCTACTGACGTTTCATTGGAGGTTATGGGAGGTGAGATAAGCAGAAGGAAAGAATACGGACTGGACACTTCAAAGCAGAACGTGTCCACTATGTCATTGTAAATGGGTATATGGCCAAACTACCGGGGAGGAAGATGATAATGCTTCAAAAGTATTTGAAAGTAGGAGACAAAGATCTCATCAGTGGCCAATAAATAGTCTTCTGTGGTGTCTGTTCACAGGAAGATGTCATGGGTGCAGCTTTTAGGCATTAAAACAAGACAAGGATATCGGTTTACTTGGTTCAGATATCGACTAGCAGTAATGACACTTCTTTATTTCTTTTAATAATTTGTTTGTTTGTTTTTTATTGAGAAGATTTCATTCATGTGGATGTGTAGCTGTGCAAAAGATGGAACAGTTGTTAATTAGAATGCAACATTAAACCCTTACCAAAAGTGTTGAAAAAACAAACAAATTTAATTTGATTTCACGGGACTGTGCATTTAAAAAAAAATTACATTTAAAAAATTTGCTAAATAATATATATTTTTACAAGGCTATACATGTACAGTTCATAGAATTAAAATGTTAAAATTATGCTTTTTTGTGTAATTTACAGAGAAAAGATATTAACAGAAGTCCCTTTGTTTGTCCCCTTTTTAACATTTCAGTATCATTTACTTACTGTGTGTGTGTGTGTGTGTGTGTGTGTGTGTGTGTATCCGTTATGCATGATTGGTGATTTATGTTACCTTTAATGCTGTTTGCTTCATGTTTATTAAATCATTTTAATGTAATTTTTTAATGGTGACTTCAAGTCACCATGTTTCATCTTTTACCATTGATTTTGATTTATTTAAGGCTCCTATGTTAGTGACATATCAGTTAATTAACTGTCAAATACATCCTGTAATGCTTGATATTACCATTCTAGTGTTTTATTATTTAATTTTATTTTTTACTTACTTTCCAGCAACAACAGCTGCCATTTTTCCTCAAAAACTAAATATATTTTGAAAGTACTGAGCATTAGACAAAGCTGACTGGCAGTGAAGCTGACGGATCATACAGTAATGTAAATGTCATTTGTTGTAGTGTTGTGTCTTGTGCTCAGTTAATGTTTTCTGAAAGCACATCCAGACTGATGAAATCCAACCTTTACGGCTCTGAAATATTCATGCCTATGCTCCGTGTCTTTCCACTCTGCAAGTATGCCATGCTTTGTTCATCTTGTTCCAATTTCCTTTAGTGAACAGCCTTAAGATAATGAGGCACTTCATCACTCTTTTGGACATTGGGGTATTTTTGTGCTTTCAGCTCTCTTCAAGGATTTGTAAATCATATTACTATAATCATATTAGGCTATTTTATCCGCTGGTCAGTAAGTCCACAATCAAGGGTCCAACCAAATACTCATTTCAAAATGACTGTAATCTTGGTTTGTTCTTCACTGAGAGTTTTTGAGGTTTGTTGAATTCTTGTTTGTGTTTCTCGCAGCAGGCAAAAGTCTAACCTCACTTTTATAGGGACAATTTGTTGCATGCTTGTTTCGTGAGGAATCACAACAAATGAAATATAGTTTAATTGAAAGCAACTGGTTGGATTCAACATATCCAACTTTTGCATATTAAGAATAGTTCACCCAAAAATTAGGACTCGGTCATTGTTTATTCACCATAATGTTATGAAAGAGGAACAGTTTGAAAATCTTGATGGAAGGAAGTAAGGGAGTCATTTTTGGAACAGCATGATGGTGATGACATATCTTTGGCTGAAATATCCCTCTAATGTTTGCTTCTGAGTTTATTTGAACAGTTTTAACAATATTGATGTGGAAGCAAATGGAGCAAATGAAGAAGCCTACCAAAATATGATATTTTATGTCCTTAAAAACATAGAAAATCATTTTTTCTTTTTGTGATAGTTCTAAACATTTGTGGTTTTAGCACTATTTATATATTATAATATTTATTCATACTTTGAATTAGCTTTTATTTGTTTATTTTATTTATTTCAAATTTTCATTTTTAAGTATTTAATTCTATCTACCTTTATTTTTATTTCAGCGTATTTTATTTCAGTTCATTCCCAATTCAACATCTCCTTTTATTTGACATTTATTTAATCTTTTTTCAGCTTAATTTAAATGATCAAAAATTATTTTTAATAGTTTTAGAGTTAATTAATGATAAGACATAAAGTTTCATAGCGAAAAATGCTAATATAGAATTAAGTCAAATTAGTCCATTTACAAAAAGTTGTATCTGTTAACCTTAATGTTAGCTAATAACTAATGTTAACAATGGAGACCTTATGGTAAAGTGTTACCAACGATAACACTGGTGTGGTCGCCCACAAGTGAATCTGTGTGGATTTATTGACATGATGAGCACAGGTCACAGGACCCATAAAACCTCAGGATTGTAAAGTGACAGAACACATTCACAGGGAGGAGGTGGAGCTCAGGAAAGGGAATCACAAATGCACGGGGAACCTTCTATGGAAATCTATCTACAGATTCTATCTCGTGAAGTTCTCACAGACAGTGGTTCATTATGCTTCAGCGTATGAGTGGCTGGTTACGCTGAAGGCTCTTCTTTTACAGTACCAGGCAGAGAATGTCAACACTGGGGTGGAATGAGATCGAGGGAGCCTCTCTGGAGTAATGTTCACAGTGCTAGGGGAGTAGAGGCCTGTCTGGATGAGAAACAATCCTGTCTGTCTGAGACAGTCCAGCAGCCCCTCTATCAACAGCCAGAATGCTGTTCTTCTAGAAATAGTCTAGTCTTTGCTTTTCAGTGTCTGTGTAGGTGAAAGAAGCTCTGCTTGTGGTTATGATTACTGAGTCTAATCATAAGTGTGCTGTAATGTAGTATGTCATAACATCAGACCTTCTCTGGTTCAGCGTGAGTTCTTTCCCATGGCTTTAGATCATGCCCTTCAACTGAGTTCACATTCATTGTCTATAAAATATGAATTATTCTCATTCAGAGAGGCCACTGTTTCCTTTATTAGTTCAATGTTTGAAACAGTTGATATACGGTATATTATAACTTGATTCAGCAAGGATGCAGTTAATTTATATAAATAAAAAAATACCAAAAACTTCAAAATGCTATTCTTTCTAAGTTATTATTCAACAAAGAATCACCATTTCACAAAAAAAAAAAAAAAAAAAAATATATATATATATATATATATAATCAACTTTGATAAAATTAAAGGGATGTTTCTTGAGGAGCTGATCAGCATATTAGAATGATTTCTGAAGTATCATGTGACACTGGAGTAATATCTGCTGGAAATTCAGCATTTCCATTACAGGAATAAATTACATATTAATATATGTTTCAATAGAAAACAGTTATTTTAAATAACTAAAATACATCAATAAAATAGGTTGCATTATTTAGACAATATTGTCTGCCAGATTTTCCGCCATGGTTTGTGAAAAGCTATAGCACAATTTTTGTCCTTTTTTATCGTTATTTTTTAACTTCACGAATATCTGCACACACACATATTTTATTTTTACAAATATTTTGAAATAATATTTTGCATTTAAAGGACATATATGTCGCATGAAGCACACTGAATTATAATTGTTCCTACTGCTGCAAATATTCCTCATAACTCTAATACTTAAACGTGAACGGGTTTCAGTTTCGTTATTTATACTTTTTTATAGCCTACCTTTTAATTTAATTCACTGCTGTTGTGAATCTGAAATCTGTAAGAGATTGGCTGTATGCGTCACGTGGTGTTGAAATCGTGCATGCGCTTGGTGAGAATCGTAAAACTTTACAGCTGCTTTCATCTTCGTTCACATTCTTTAAGAGTCAGGCACGCTTTGATTCTGGTGACCAGGAGAGGCTCATTTCAGACTGTACTACCTGGATGAAAACGTAAGACTAATACGTATGACTAAGACAGACCAAACCAAGACATGAGCAAACGGGTTAATTACAGTTTATTAGCAGAATAGAGAGTGTGTTTGTCAAGCACGTCTCAGTTAAGAGGACGTTTTGGGTGAAACACAGCAGGAGACCTGCTGACTCAAGCTTTTGATTCCAGCTTTGTTACAATCACTCATTGATTTCAATAGATGTGCAGCATCATGAACGACATCAGATATCAGATGTTCTTGACTCACAATCCGTTTCATGAGGAACTTATCAGCTTAATGCAAAATTAATGAGGAAGTTATCAACTTTATGGCTTGGTCTTATTGTTGTTTGGTGGTTTAGTAGGGTCAGCCCCCTTCCCACATTAGAGATGAGGAACTTGCTTTAGTAATTAACATGTGTTGATGCCTCCTTATGCTCATTATGGTTCATGGAAGCGGTTCTCAGCTTCAGCCCTGCGTGGCTTGTGTCTGTCGGTTCCATAGAAGAGTGACATATGGCATACGTATGATCATCAAAGGATATCTGCGCCATATGGAGAACTTGTCCTCTTCTTATTTTGCTCATCACAAGAAGATATATTTAGTGGATGGTATGTGTGGTATATGATCTAAATCAGTATCATTAAATAGCTGCAAGCTATCTCATCGAGAACCAAGCAGATTGGAAAACTGAAGCCACATTTGAATGTTGCACAACTGCACAGTCTTGTGGGTTTGCATACAGCTATATCTCTTTATTATGAATAGCACAATACTGAATTGATATGTGCAGCTGGCAAATGTTCTCTGTGTAATCATTGTGATCACACTTGTAATAATCGCTTTAATGAGCTTCTGAAGTTAATTCATGCTGGCCAACTGTATGATTCTATAATCTTAAACTTGGACACGTTCTCTTCTGATAATAGATTACTCTAAATTGTAATGTAGACACATTCATTTTATGTAAAGCTGCTTTGAAACAATGTGTATTGAGGAAAAAGCTATACAAATAAATTTGAAGTTAATTGAATATATTATATAGCACAAATTTAATAAACAATTGGAGTTTGAAAAATTATGTAAAAAGAAAAAATATAAAAAAAAAATAAAATAAAATAAAACGTATCTGAGATGGAAGTATAAATTCATTAATAACAGCACATGAAACTGTGGCCAATTCTCACAACATTCCATATGGTTTCCAGGGTTATTATAGTTATATAATAGTTATATTATTATAGTTATATATAGTAATAATCTAAAAAAAAAAATCTTAAAATAAAATATAAAAAAAACATTTTTATTACATATTTTTTCAGCTAGTTGTCAAAGCAGCATTTTTCTTTTGAAGTTTTAGGATAAGAAATTAAAACTGAAATAAAAATAATGAAAATATAAAGACAAAAAATTTAAAAAATAAACAGCAAAATCACTAAAACTTTAACAAAAATTAAAATGAGAACATCAATTGTATGTATACACACACACACACACACACACACACACACACATATAAAATACATTGTTGGCATTAGCTTTTCATTATTAGTTTTCATTTTGTGTTTGGTGATATATATATATATATATATATATATATGTATATATATATATATATGTATATATATATATATATGTATATATATATATATATATGTATATATATATATATATATATATATATATATATATATATATATATATATATATATATATATATATATATATGTGTATTTATAGCTTTAATTAACTTTTTTTGTTATAGTTTTACTTTTAATAAATCAATGTACTACAACTTAAACCTTTATTTTTTTAGTTGGTTGTCTAGTTTTTAAAGTTTTTTTCTTATTGTGATTTTTATTTTATTTTATCTTAATTTCTATCAAAAATGAATAGTTATAGATTTAGTTAACAGAAGCAACACTGGCGCACATGATCTGAACCAGTGGAAGCACACAGTCACCTGGCCTCAGCATTTAAGGGTAATTGAAAAAAGAATGCGGTTGTAATGGAATATACAGAATATTGTGTTTCACAGCGGATGGAGGGTAAACTGGACACACGTTTTGCCTTTGTTGTGCTCTCTGCATGATTACAATGTTCCAGAGCATCTTCATCTTTCTTTTTTTCCTCAATGGGCAAAGAAACTATTCCGCTCCATGTGGTCTGTTAGCTTTGTATCATTGCAGTGTAATTGCTGAACTAAAGGGGGCTGAGAGTTCAAACTGGAGCAACAGATGGAAGACATTGTTTGATATATGGGGGTGGGGAAGTATATATGCACATCAATATGTGTACTGGACAGAATATATATGTTGGACATGTCTGGTATGAAAACAGTGGAATGTCTGATATTTCATATGTGGTTTCAAGTGTTTTTGGAGTTAGACACGCAAGTGATCAATGTTTTTGGGTCAAGCCGTGTTATGGCAACTATTAGTGCATAAAAATGTCAACTTTGAAATATACATGTATGTATTTGGTAATTTAAAGTACATTCAAGCTAGACATCTTGTTCCCTGGGAATGGAACCCATTGCCATTTCCAGTGCATGTATTTACAGATTAAGCCAGAAGAGTTGAAAATTGATGGTTTGATTATTATACAGCGAGTGACTTTATTATGATGTTTGTTAAAGTGGTTTAATCAAAGCTTCAGGGAATTGTTTGTTTTAGGGAAAAGAGGGAACCCCTCACCCTCATTAAACTCCTCTGTACACATTGTTTATATTTTTGTCTTTTACAGATAGTGAGAATAACAAGTGGATCAGGAAAGAGAACTGCAGTGCAAACTTTATTACATTTGAGCTTCGACTGCTTTAGAAACTGAGCAACAGTGTCTCTTGCAGCTGCTCTGGTCTCTATTAATGAGGACAGTGTTTATTAGGGACTACGGCACATATGGATAACATTGACATCAGTTTCTTCAGTCTGTCGTTGTTGAGCAGCACTTACTGATGGACTCTGTAGTTATGATCATTTCACAGTGTTATTATTTAAAATCTGGCATTATTTCAAATGTAATAATAATAATAACAATAGTAACAGTTATAATACATATAAAATTAGACATTTAGTAATGTAAATAGAGTATTATATATTATAAACAATTGTAATACTTGATGAATAATAATAATTATTATTATTACAATTATTAAAATAATAAGAAAACATATGTTATTTAAAATTATGATGATAATAATAATATTAATTATTTTCATTATTGTGTGTTTTCTATTAATTTTTCTGCATCACTTGTATTAATAATAATAATAGAAATAGTAATAATAACACTAATATGTAATAATAAATGTAAAATCCCAATATTATATATAATCAATTATTTTATTCATTATGAATTACACCACCAACAACAGCAACAATAATATTAATAATAGAATTATCATTATATGCATGTCCTCCTATATTTATTTTTATGTATCACTTTTATTAAATATTTTATAAAACAATATATAATAACTATAATATAATAATACTAATTATTATACAAATTAAATTAATTAATGTTATTTAAAAAATTGGAAAATGAAAAAAAATGGGGAAGGTGTTTATTTCATTAATAATAATAATAATTATTATTATTATTCAGAATTAGTTTTATTGTTTGGAAAAAAAATTGAATATGAAAAATATGGGGGGGGGGGGGGATTATATAATGACATTTTTATTTATTTATTATGTTTATTATTCATTGCCGTTTTAGCACCTGATTCACAAAGTTTTGTGTGTGTGTGTGTGTGTTTAGTACAAGGGTAGGAACATATGTTTCTGTCTGTAGTAATGCGCCGTAACCTGAGGCAGTCATTGATAGAGTGATCCTGCACACACTGACACCAGTTCAAGTGTGACACTCAACCTCCTCCTCCTGCTCAGAGAGGGCAAAGGTACTTCTGGTGTCATCCTGTCCATTAGACACCCGTGTCATTACTTGGCTCTACTTTTTGTGACCTCTGGATTGCCCTCTTCCTAAAACCCCAAACAGTAATTTAGAAATATCATTTTTTATATTTTATAAATTGGTTATGCATGCTAGAAACAAAAGCCCGAGCAAGACTATAAAAAGAAGATAAAGAATCTAAATTCACTTATACACTCTGTTGAGTTTATCAGTCATGGTTGGGTTTGACCAGAGGGAGATTGCTTTGTCCTAAAGAGCCTGGGAATGTTTTCATCTGTACTTTCCTCCTACTTAAAGCCACCTGGGCCTCATTTCCTCTCCCTACACTTCATATCTTTCATTGAGAGTTAACACACCTGATAAAATGCCTTACTTACACCTGAGGCAAACCTAAAGATTCATTTCTGGATTAAAAACCCTGAGCGGCTTCATGAGAGTATGATATTTCGTTTAGTTTTCACCAGATACAACACATTATTTCAAGAAAGATTATGATCTCAGTCTTCATTACAAATAATATATATTTGTTTACACTGTTTGCAAATATTTAAGATATTAGTTTGAAATAAGATGTTTTGTATGACCCGATTAAGCTACTTGAACATACCATTGTTCTATTTTTTCTTTTCTTCACATTTTTCCCTCAGCGTAGAATTATCTTAGAGATTGCATTGTCCAGCGCTGAGGACCTTATACCCGTGAGCCGCCGCTAGAGCGATTCAGATAGATTGTGTTATCATTTATTCATTCTACTTCGCTTTCCCTGAAACTAGAACTAATCTAACCAATGCATTATTTACCATTAGTGAACACTTACCTGATGCATATTTCAACAGCAGGCAGCTGGAGTCTTTGTCTTGGAGGTGCTGATCACTTAGTGCTATTGAATGAGCTTGGAGATTGTGGCAGGTCACAGGTTCAAATGCCCAGAGGTCAATGTCACACACATACTGTATATGCACAATGACAATTAAGGGTCTTGATCCGTCCTGTCTTTGCAGAAACTTGCAGAAACGGCCACTGACCTGGGTATTTTTTTTGTTAGAAATGATACAGATTCATGTAAGATCAAATGCTTTGTGTTAGCAACTGCATAATAAATCACTACTTTAGTCACATTTGAGGTTGCTGCACATTCACTAGCGTAGCACGCAAAAGAAGTCTTAAACTTCTTTTTGTTTAGAAAGTGGGAAACGTTTAGGAAATTAGGGCAAATTACTTTCTCATTTAAGGCTGTCGAGGCATTAAACTGTTCCCATTGTGGCGTCACTTGTAGCAGATGTGAATTACACAAACTGCACACAAATAGTGAATTTTTGTAGTACATACTATTTAGAAGGAAGATACCATATTACCTTATTGGTAGTAAGCTTTGGGGCCCAATGCCATTCCTGCATAGAAATGCAGGAACGTTATTGGAGTTTCCTTTTAAATATTGTGGTTGGCATGTAAATTAATCATTAAGAAAATCTTGGATTAAATGAGAGCAAGATAAATGTAGGCTTTGAAACGGGCCAGTATGTTTACCCATATTTAGCTTTCAACATAGAACTTAGGAACAAACAGTCCTTTGGAAGTTTGCTGCCTGAAACCCTCTCTTTTAGCTTGCACAGTGACACACCTGAGAGAGAGAGCTCAGGCAAAGGTCCTCACTTCAAGAAAGGTAGAATTTCACCCCCTTTGAAGTAACAGAGAAGGATTCAGGCCCCTCATTAGCCAGATAGAATCTACACTCAGACATGTAAGTTAGCGATTCAAATCTATTGGGACAGATTGAATTCCGTTAAATAGTGCTGTTTTTAGTTTTCTCAGGCTCTCTTGGCTATCTCTTATGAGGCAGCAAACAATGAGAAACACTGCAGGACATTCAGTGGCAGAGGCTGGCTGGGAAAAATCCTCTGGCTGTCTCATATTCGCTCCTTTCACAAATCCCTCCATAGATAGGTTATCTCCGTGAATGGCAGTCTGTAGCTCCGGAGTCTCTGCTTTAAAATGATAATGATTATTTGAGAGGACAAGAAAAGGGAAACTTGGTCAGCAGATATATATTGGATTTATATGGGATAAACATGAACAATAAAAGATAAAGCAGATCGGAAGACCAAACCAACGCTATCTCACGACCAATTCGTATGTATTTTACGAGGTGGCTTATTCGTACGAATTTGTACGACCTCACTCGTACGATTTTATACGATTTGTCTAACGGTTAGGTTTAGGGGAGGGGTTAGGTGTAGGTCATTCGTACAAATTAATACGAATTGTGCAACTTGTAAAATACGTACGATTTGGCAAAAATCGTATGAAATTGTACGAGTGTGGTCGTACGAATTCGTTCGAATAAGCCACCTTGTAAAATATGTACGAATTGCCGTGAGATCGGGTTGGCCAAACAGTAACGTTTTTATGGAAACACTTTCAAACTGTACTTGCAGTTGTTATTCTAGCATTTGTGCATTGTGTGTGTCCTCTTGCTTTTATTTTAGTTAACTGTATGTTTACATGTGAAAATATCAGTTAACCCTTAAATGCTTTCAGCATGTTTTTTTAAATAAGTTAAATCTTGTGAGACACACTGACAAACATTATTTAACAACATTAAATTATAATTTTTATTATTATCATCATTCATAAATGTAAACTCCTAATAGGCAAATTATCCCACGAGATTCATAACTGTAAAAGAGGAAATAAAAGCAGTATTTACACACACACACACACACACACACACACACACACAAAACAAAACACACTATATGGTGTATTAGAAAATAACAAATAGTGACCATAATAATATCCCAGGTGATACATAACTGTACAATTTCAAATAAAACACAAACAAACATGAAAACATGTTATTTGGTGTGTTAGAACATAGCAATAAAATTGTAATATTATTTAATAATATTCACAAGACATTTAAACCCTAAAATGTGTTAATTAGCAAGTATTACAACTGATCAAAAGTCACAATGTCACCCCTGTCCTTTTATCTTCCATCAGCTGTTCCAGGGTGGTCCAACACTCACTATAAAACTAAAAGAACACGGAGCTCTTCTTTAAAAATCAATTAAGTGTGTGGCAATAATCAGAGTTCCCAGAGATCCCATTCTCCTGATTTGTCCTGAGTGTAAGCAGGAAACATCTGAGAGGAAGTGTGAGATAAGACCCAAGGTGTTTGAAGGGAGAAGTGAGATTAAGTGCTGAACCAACACTTCCGAGGAGACCCCAGGCACCGGGTTAGACCAGCACTAGGTAGATGGAGCTCATGAGGGTTATAAGGGAGAGGAAAGACACCTTAGATCGAAAGCAGCCATTCATCTTCAAACATACGTTTTTGAGAGGATTAGTCTAGGGTTTCAGGTTTTCTCCTGTTGTTAAAGTTTGTCTCACTAGAGGGACCCACCAGAACACAAGAACAGCATCCCACATCTCTTCCAATTCGAAGACAATATGCAAATGCAAATGTGAGAAATAGTACTTTGAACTTTGTGCTTTAGAAAACAATGCCAATGATTTGCCAACCAATGCTAGTAAACTACACATTGGCAAAAGTTTGTTTCTCTGAGCACATTGGAAATGTTTGTTAAAAAAACTTTGAAGAGACTTCCTACACTTCCTGACATATTATCATTTTATGAATGCATTCAAATGCCCTGGGCACAGTTTAGTTGCACTAACACATGTTTCTTTTCCCTCTTCTTTTGCGGCCCTTCCCCCAAACCATAATGAGTAAACGTCTCCCCCAGTAAGTGGCTGACTTGCTCGCATCTTTGCGACTCCAACAGCTCTTTTGACGTAATGCTAGTCTCTCAAGAAGGTGAAATAGTTATGCAACACGACCTGAGAATTTTAATGAATAAACTTTTTCTATCAGGACTCACAAAAGTGTCTAGAAACCAGTCACATAATTCCAGAAATGTGCTTCTCACACCTTGTTTAGTTCAAGTACTAACTGACTTGGCACTCGGCTGCACTACCGGTTGGAATTTAGGACTGAAGATGTGCCCAGATATGATATGAATTATATTTACTTGGCAGAAGCTGAATTTGGCTTGAGTTTTTCCACCAAAAAACAGAGGGGGATGTCGAACAAGAGGAGAAAAGTGGAGATACGGAATCTGTTGGACAATATGAAAAGGAAATTAAACAACACACAAACCAGACTCGAGATAAAGATTGTTTTCATGGTGAGCTCTATCCCACGACAGCACTGATGTCTCATTTTGTTGTCGTAAATGCTCATTAAATGGTGTTTAATGACTAAGACTTTTTTTGTAGCTGCTGTAAACTTCTTCAGAATGTGTATACAAAGTACAAACAGTTCAGGTACCATCCGAGTCTTGTTGTTCATAATGTAGGACAGAAGACCAATGAGGATAGCGGTAAATGAGGGGAAAAGCAGCAATCAGCTCCAGGTGTCTCTGATAAGGCTCACATGCCATGGTGGGTGTGGGGGGGGGGGGGGGGGGGCTGTAGCAGTTTGCCGGAGGAGACCTGTTGTACGGGCCGACGCATGGGGCTCCCAGCCCAGATAGGAGGGAATGGCGTGGGAGGGGCAGTGAGAGAGAGGGAGACACGGAGAGTGGGTGAGGCAATTGGGAGTAACAGAGTGAGACAGATAGGAGAGGGGCGAGGAAAAATGCCCCTCGTCGCCTCTCATTCTGACGCACACATGCAAACAAAACATGCACACGCGGATCTTCAAAGCCGACTGCTTTTCATAGTCTCCCTATTAGCTAAAGAGATTACATCTGGGGCCCTGAACCAGATAAATAAGGTGAGAGGAGTGTCAGAGCTCAGTCTGCTCCACCTCAGGATCCTCTCAGCACCTCAGTGGTGAGCAGAAAGGAAACACGCTCTTAATCAGAGGGACATTGAGAGAGAGCGAGAAAGCCGGATTCTGCAGGGATTACCCTTTTTTTTTTCTACCGTGGATTCCTCTCATTTCATTAAGAACAGATTCACTGCCCTGTTGCATTCGGGTCGTTTTGCCATTCTTCTCCAGAACATTTTCCTCGCCTCTTGCTGTCCTTCAGGGGTTCTTCAGTGGATTGTACGTGGGAGAGCAGGAGGAGGTGAAGCGGTTCCCCACCGAGGTGTTTTGAGTTATGGATGTTGACACATTCCTTCTGGACACGAAGAGAACTGGATCCAGCCTGAGCAGCACAAGCAGACGCTACCTCCACGGACGCTTCACTGGTCTTTACCTCCTGGTATCACCCTTTCTCCCAGCCAGCTCTTCAGCATGTACCTTTCTGTGAGGCTCATCCCAGTCTTCCGAGCTCCAGGACAATGTGCAAATGGAAAGTGACTAAGGGTGCCTCAGCCTTGTTCCGTCTATCCTGCCTTTCCCTGCCGCTGCTGCTCCTGCTCCTGTGTTCGGCTCTGTCTGTGGCCTGCCATGACACCCACAGGGCTGTGCGTGCCCCGAGGGGTGCCAACTCCTCGTCGTCTGCCGTGGTGGGGCGGCATGTGCGCAGCTACAACCACCTCACGGGGGACGTGCGCAAGAGGAAACTCTTCTCCTACCAGAAGTTCTTTCTCAGGATCGATAAGAACGGAAAAGTCAATGGCACCAAAAGCAAGGATGATCCGTACAGTGAGTAATGCCTGTTTTTCTCCTCTTTCCTTTCACATGTGGGTCCCATAGAAGAAATGGAAATGCCTTCTTTCGATTTCACAGTCAAAGACCCAGCAAATAATATGAACCTTACATGAAGTTGGTGGGTGCGAGTTGCTGCGCATGGAATTGGGCTTTGCATGCATTGCTGGGAGGTATATAGTCAGCTCTAATGTTTGTCCTTAGGTTTCAGAGTGCAGATTTATTCGTAGCAGGTTTCCTGGAACCAATTTGAAATTACCAGGGGAGCCTTTCCTTTCTGTAAAATGCGCAAACCGTTCGAAGTTACTCCCGAATATCATGCAGTACATCAGTTATATTTATTACTGCTGCTGCAACTCCCTTGTCACTGCAACAAATGGATTAAGATTTTGTTCATTTAAAGCAAATGTCAGCTAGCTCTTTTTTTTTTCTTGAAAGTGTTATCATGTTCATTCATAAATAATCTTTAGATAATCAGAAGTTTAATTTGACTTCAATTTACAGTTTGTGGCATGTCCAGTCACCCAGCGAAGAGCTCGAAGCACCTGGCCACCACACTCTGAAATCTCCCTCTACACTTTTTCGTTTGTAGGTTGCACACACATTGCGGCTAATAAAAAAGGCTTTGACATATGGGTCCCATGTGCGTGCTGCTTAGCTTTTTTAGACAAGGGTGTGCTGGAACTCCGTAAGACATGGCAGCGAGTATTTCAATTAGCTGGACTGCCTCTTAAATGTGTTGCACAGAAAGTCTCTTAATAAATCCAAGACCAGGCTTGGAAAGTTTTGGAACGCTTTCAATTACCATCAAAGAGTTTGTCAAGAAAGCTGGACACTATTAGGTCCAGTGCTGTAGATCTTAACATTTGCATAATTATATTTAGTAATGCATATTTAAACAAAATTATACATTTAAATGTAAACAAAAAAAAGATACACGTTATATCTATCATGACACGTTTTTGTACTTCCCTGTTAAAAGCATATAATATGTCATGTTTTTGCACTTATCCCTATGCCTGTGATCTCTGCACATGTTCAAATATTCCTGCCACACACTTACCACATGTGAAAATTGCACTGTCCTTATTAGCTCCCACAATGACCCTTAGGCATGAAGCATACTGGTAATATTGTTCCGGCCAGATGCACTGAGTTTCAGTGGGGATTCACATCTCATTTCAGTGCTGATATATCTGAAGTGTGGATATGGCCTGGAATGTCTGCGGGAGGCATAGCAAAAGGGAACCACTTGTTGATGAATGGATCATTTCTCCAAAACAGATTGGACCTCTGCCATCCCTTTCCATGCACTTTTTTTGCAGGCGCTATAATTGAATTTGAAGGGCCTCTGGTGCCCACAAGGTAGCAGCAGTGCTCCCTCCGTCCCTCGCTTTAAAATAGCACCACAGTAGATGTTAGTGTGCAGCGTTTACGACAGACTTGTTTGCTTGATTTATTCTGTAATCACAGACAATTGTTGTTGCCGCAAATACCCGGAAAGAGGGCAGAAATGAGTGGCCTGCTATGTTATGTATCATCATGTACTTCAAACATCAAAACATCCTCAAATGATTTTACTCCAGTTGGAGCCACTGGCATTTTAAAAGGAACCAGTCCCTTTGCGGTAAAATATTTCTCTCAAGTTAACAAAAAGAATATTCCCATGAATAGCACAGCGTGTCATTGTATATAGACTGACGTCATTTTGAAAATTATATTTATTTGAAGGCCCAGTGTTAGAATAGGACTTAATTTTATCAAAAGGGATAAGGTTGTGCATGTATATGTGCCTGTCAAACTCAATTTAAACTTTTTTTTTTTTATGTTTATGAAAAGTACACTGTGCATTATGCTGAAATTAGTAGTCGAATAAACTCAAGGTTAGTAGTTTGTCTGTTTTGGATGAGCCTAACTTTAGCCAGAGTTACAGAATATTCTTTTGGAAAAGCACAAAGTATAAGGAGATTTTTTTCCATACTCCGCAGTTTTAATGAGACATTAATATGGCCTATTTACCAGCAATGCACACATAAAATGTCACATCTCGATGCGAAATTTACATTTACACCCCCGTGAACACTTGCAGTAAATCAAAAGTCCGTAGTTTATGAGAGGGCCAATATTTGTTTTGCATATTTGATGCGGGAAAATATTTGCAGAGAGCCTAAGTATGATAGATTGTTACATTTCCCAGATTCAAGCTCCCAGTCAGAGAGTCTCTTTGTCCGTATTCGAGTTCTCAAGTCCAGCCTTCTTTAGTTTTCAAGTCCACAAAAGACCTGTCTATGTGCAGCTTGAAATCCTATCCCACCCATATTGTTTGATTTTCTTTCAGAATCCATCAGCTCGGTATCGCTTTTGTCGCATTGTGTTTCCCCCAAGACATTTTTTGGAAACGGCACCCCGTGTTCGAACTCGGAGCTGTCCTTGGTGTATAGAGCGAGCTTAACAACAAGCTCACTGTGATGCAAAAGCTCTCGCATGGACTTGCCAGAGTTTAATCTTTCTTTAACTGTTTTGATCTTGTTTGTCTTCTCTTTCCTCTGTGCAATTGTTTTGTGTTTATCACAGGGTGCTGATGAAAATGTCAGTATCGACACAAGCGAAAAACCTTCAGTGTTGTAGTTCAGCGGTGTTGGCATGGCCGGAGGAAATCGTTAATGACGATCATTAGTCTTTGACAGCTGTGATTGAGGGGATTTGTCTGATCAGAGTTCAACTACTGGTTGAATCGAAAGGTTTAAAGTGCAGGGGTCTTTCCAATCATCATGACAGCTCTTGGGCAGCAGATCAAACAAGGGTCAGGCAAGCGGTCATTATACGTCTCTCACTCCATTTGGGGTCAGTGTAATCTAATAGGGCTCAATTAAGAATATTGCTGGTCTAATGAGGTGTTTCCAGGCCAAACCCCACTAGCTTTGGTCAGAGTGGCACATTTGAAAGCTGTTTTTCTTCATGAGAGAATATAAATTGCTCTGTTTCTTTCAGGTGTTGAATTTCTTTGTATGCGTTAGACTGGACCTTAAAGCATACAAACCCTTGTTGGGATTCATTATTTGTTTGCTGAATTAATGTTAATATTCATAACTTGTCGTTCCATCAGCGTCTGTTGGTTTACCTCATTAAACATAAACTTACATTAAATACGTATTTTATGTGGGAGGTTGAATAAATGTATTATTATTATTTTTATCATTAATACTTCAAACGGCATCTAGATTTATATTTCAAAATACCCCCATAAAAACTTTATTACCCACAATGCTTTTGACTTTGATCCTTAACCTTCTTTTTGAGCAACATGTGATGTTTCTTCAACATCATTTTTGGTTCCACCATTAACCTAGTGAAGTATTCTCAGTCAGTTTGACCAGTTGCTGATATATATATAGGCATATAGACTCATTACAATACCTTTGTTTTTTTCTCTGCATATAGTGAACATCTCTGTGATTGGTCATAGTGCTCAACCACTGCAAAAAAAAAAAAAAAAAAATGACACAATAATTGTGCACCTTTAGTAGTTAATCATCATTTTCATATGATATTTGACCACAGATTCATACTCTATTTGAATGCATGTCAATCATAAAATCAGTTTATTCAGTTTTTCAATTGTGGCTGTAAAATGGCTCACTGGTGTGAATGAACATGTGCAATGTGTGAATTTAAATGACATGTTGCCAGGCCTGACCACATGTATGGCACTCCACAGAAGTGTGTGTGTATGTGTGTGTGTGTGTGTGTGTGTGTGCGTGCTTTCTGTGGTTACGGTGCCCATTTATAGCTCCCCTGGGAAATCCCAACCACACAAGTAATAAAAATGACTTATGAGGATTGAGCTGATGTGCAAAAGGTTAGTGTCAGTGTTTCATTCTCTTTGACCTTGACGTCCTCATAGACTTTCTCCTTTTTGATTCATAAATAACAGAGCTGGTTTTTACGAGGCATTTTAAGGATCACTACAAGGAACACACGGCCTTCAAAAATGCAGCATGCTGATAGCTTTGACATCTTGTTCCATTATGTTTGACCAAAAGTTACAGCAAAGACATATTACAAGAGATTTCTATTTGAAATAAACGCTTTTCTATTCATCAAAGTATCAAAAAAAAAAAAAAATTTAAGCTGCACAACTGTTTTTAAAATTGAATTAAAAAAAATTATATATATATATATATATATATATATATATATATATATATATATATATATATATATATATATATATATATATATATATATATATATATATATATATATATATATATATATATATATATATATATAAAAAACGCATATTTGAATGATTTCTGAAGAATCATGTGACACTGAAGACTGGAGTAATGGCTGCTGTTTGCCATCAAAGGAAAAGTTACATTTTAAAATATATTAAAATAGAAACTGTTATTTTCAATAGAGTTTTTGATTAAATAAATGCTGCTTTGGTGAGGAGATTAAAAAAAAAAAAACTTCTGGAACATGTAAAAAAAAAAAAAAGTATAATAATAATAAAGTAATTTCTGTTCCAAATATTTTCAATTATTATTAAACATAGTGTCTCTTTTATAGCTAATTAATAATACATTAATACATTTAAACAAATGCTTACATTGATTATCATATATTAGTTAAACTGCATGTGTTGTGAAGTTTTTTTTTTGGCATTCCACGCATTCCGGAGTATGATTTTAAAAATCAATGTGCCATAATTAGAATTTTATAATGTTAACATGCAAAAAGTCCATGTTTTCAAATTGATGTAAAGTACCCTTAAGACTGTTAAACCCACAACACACAGGTCTATTCTGTAATAGCAGCTCAACATCTTCATTTAATTAATACATTTCTTTTTTCCACGCTGAAAGTTCAACTTGGAGGAGTGGAAGACCAGATGTATGCCTAACCTCTGACCCCATTACTTAAAGCAGAGCACTATTTGTGCCATGGGATGTTCTGGGGAGAAACACAACTGTCTCTTTTCTGCCGTGGTCTGTCTGATTGCCAACAGACGGTGACTAAAAGCACACTTGCCCACAAACCAGTGAGACAACAATTGTGAACTTTCAGGAAACTATAAGCTCTGAGGAGACATGTACTGATCATCGAGCAGTTTAAGGAGTAAGACTGAGATGTAAATAGTTTTATGCCAGGTACAGAGATTCTGTGTGATATCTACAAATATGCGTTGTTCTCTTTATGCTTATAAAGCCATTGAACAGGAAAGACAGAGGGAACGGATTTGCAAGGTGTATTGGAATACAGTTTCCTGTGTGGTATACTACAATACTGGACAAATGAGAGCATGGTGAAGCTTTCCTCAAACACATCTTCTCACAAGCTCCAAGGGGAATTCCTAAGCAATGTGTGCTTGAACAGATGGCGGCGGTTGGCGAATCAAAGCACTGAAGAGAGACAAGGACCAATGTGAGCAGAGATGGATCTGGCCAGTCGAATTTGTGTGAGCAGGAGTGTTCTTGCATTGGTTCCCAATGCTTTGACATTACGGAGGAGGTTGGAATCTGTTTGCCACCACAGAAGGTTGTCTGGGTGTTTGGTTGTGGCATGTGTGTGTTTGGGGATGGTGCATGCATGGTTGCATGTGCTTGTGAGTGTTTCAGTGGTTTCATTGCCCGGTCAAGGAGAAGGAGAACGGATTGCAAAACTCTCTTTACCAGTGAGTTTGCATTCTGCTCTCTTAGCAAGTTTCAGTAGGAAAATCCGCAATGAAAGCCTGTTTATGAGGTGCAGAAAAATGAGCAAAATTGTTTTAAGAAAAATCATCATTCTTCACAAAGCTTTTAACACAACTCTGAAATAGATTTATTTTACGTCTGTTTGCAGAGTCCACGTATGCTTTCTATAAACTATCAGAAAGGCTTCATGGATTTTGTTTTTGACATGACAGAGAATGCACAGACATGATCAGGCTCTTCAGGTTATCATCAACTGATCTGGTTTGTAGCTATTTGAATAAAAAACATTGCCATTTCTCCATACTATCCATTGAAGAATGTACAGAGGTTATAAAATTTTCAAAAGGTCTGCATACACTTACACAGTTCATCCAAAATTATTTTCTTACTCAGTATTTTTGACTTGTTTTTCTGTAAATTATCAAGATAGATTTACTTGAGAAGCAAAATGACTCTTTTTCTTCAGAAAAACTAAGACTTTATATATTATGAAACTTAAGTGACTTTATGCTCAAAATAACAAATTATCTGCCAATGGGTTAAGAAAAAATAACTTGTTTTCACTTTGAATTAAGTTTATTTTTCTGACCCCATTGTCTAGTTTCAAGTATAAATTTTTTTTAAAAAAAATTCAGAAAACAAGACTTAAAACCTAAAGTTATTTTGTGTTTCAATTAAACATATCTTGATTTAAGACGGTTTTGTATTGGAAAGAAAATCATTTTTTGCAGTGTATTTCAGCATAACCAGGAGGGTGGGATAATAAGACCTGTCCACTGATCTTCCTGAGCCCAGGAGCCAGGGGCCTGCAGTGCTCAGATCAAAGGTCCAAGTCACTGTCATCAGAAGCCAATGACGGGTCAGCTGCAAAGATGTCTTTTAATGAGGACCCTTTTTCCTTTATGGTCCTGTAGATGGGGGGCTAATTGAAAAAACGTGCGTGTCAGAGAGGAGTGGTGGTACAAGGTTCCCAGGACAATTAAGCAACCTGGTGCAATATATGACTTGAATTGACTCTGTCTTTCCACTGGAGAGGAGAGCTGACAAGCAGTTGTGTTCCAGAGTGCAAGTAAGATTATTATTTTGACGTCTGGAAGCGATCCAGTCTGAACACTGCTAGGGAAAAGTCTGTTTGCCTGATAAAAATTGTTGTTTGAAGTGGATGGGGGTCTCTTTCACTCTCTCGCAGGCTTCGGTGGTGATGCAGGTTGCACGAGGCTACAAATACGAGGCTGCAGGGTTTTTTTTTTTTGTAATTACCACAAGATGCGATAACCTGAGTTCTGTCACCCTGCCAAGAAAACATTGAGCTCCGTTAAGCGGGAAGGGGAGCGGCCACCTACAGAGCCTGAGGCAAGAGCCAAGTCAACTGAGAGAAGATCTAGCTAGGCTATGGGTGGGATTCTCTGGACCACCGTTGGCCCATGGGCAGTGTAATGTCACAGATACATGGCCGCTCACAGACAGGGTATGAGTAAGGTGGGGCCGGGCTTGTTAAAACGCAGAGGCTTTTAAGTCTTTGTAATCTGAGCCCTAACAGGGAGTAAAACAAGAATACTGTAGGGATTCGGTTGCAGCGCAGCTTCTTTTAAGAGAATGTCTTGGCTAGAGCTTTGAATAATGCAGGCGGTGAAATTGTGTTTGTCAGAATTCCGGAGCGCCATGATATAGATGTAACAAAACATTGGGTCTGCCAGGAAAACTGTTTAAAAGTAATCACGCTCTCATGAGTCAAGCCTTTGCTGTCTGAAGAGCAGCAGTTCTCAAACTGTGATGCGAAGAAGTGGCTGGCAAGTCTTCTGGTTAATAATAATAATTAATAATACATAAAATATGAAAATAATAATGGCTGGTGAGTTGATTGGCTGATAATAAAACAATAAATGAATAATAGATAGTATATTTAGAATTGTCAAAAAAAGCACCAATATTTAAAATAAATCACAAATTGCAAATTAAATAGCTTATAACTAATAACCAAGTACATTATTGTAGTAGCGATATTAGATTAATATTATTCAAATTAGATCTAAAATTTTAATATAAAATAAAATATAAATATTAGACCAAAAATGTCAATGAAAGTAAGAAATGTTGCCTTGACAATTAACAGAAATAACATAAGTTGAAGTACTAAGATTATTAAATTATTGAAATAAAATGAAGCATTATTTAAAAAATATCTATTATTTTAAAAATCATTTGTAAAAAATGGCTTCTGATTTTGATAATTATTATTCAGTAAATGATAGTTATTAGTTATAGGATTTTTTTCAAAGTTGTATCAGTTAAAAAAAAAATGTAATTGGGGGTTTCTCTCAGACTTGAGGTGTAAGGTGGTCTGCAGTTAATGTTAAAGTGGTCTGCACCACCTGATTAAGTTTGAGAATCACTACTGTAGAGATTTGTTGAGGTTTAACTCTTACATGGCAGTGCATATGCACTTTAATGAGCCATATTAAACTGTAACTTGTTGCACGCACAGCTGTTGCTCTTGGTAATGTCTTAAAAATGTTGATTAGATAATATGTGCTTGAGTGCTTAATGCATTTCAGACACTGGCCTTAAAAGAGACCTTTCTCTGTACTTTTAGGTCAACTCTCATCTGGTATTTGGCATGAATCTGAAATGAAAGAGAGGCAGATCTTAAATGTTTATGGTGTGGGAGAAGAAAGCATGCAGTGAGAGCTGTTGCTTAGATGCCTCGGAGATGTTTTGGTTTTGTAAATCCAGCCTTTTGTTGCGGACCAGCATTTCAGCTTCAATGCAGACAGAAGAAACACTCCTGGATCTCGTGAGCGAGTCATAAAAAAAATGCTTTGACAGACCACATCAAATAGCCAAAAGCAAACAGGTGCTTTCCGCCAGACGATTCAAGATTTATTTTGACATTGCATGCTTTAAAGAGCAGCAGCCAAATGTACTGTAGTCATGACATGATGTTTGCACACATGACATGACATCACTCACATAGAGATGAGTGCTATGTTTGGGATTTCTGGTCAAAATTTCAATGTGCTTGTGTCATTTTGGGCAGCCGTCCCATTGCTTTTGTCCAGTCTGTTGCTCTTTGATCATGGATTATTCTCCCTTAATCCTACCTAGTCTGTGATCCCATCTCTGAGCTCCTTTTATTCTGTCGCTCTTGCTCATGAACCTGAGGTGAGGGAGGAGAGAGGATAGAAAACTAGCTCTCCTTACATCTACTCTTGGTGATTGCAACCTGAGCCCGTGTAGAGGATCTGCCTTCAGATCCACGTAATCCTCCTGTTGTAGCAGCGCTTGTGCCCCTGATCCACAGGTGTGGATTCAGTCCCTCGGCATCACTAAACTCTGATGTCAGTGTCAGCCATTTACAAACCATCTGAGACACAGAGGGTTTCACATAGTTCTGAAAGTATATATGCAATCTATTTTTGTTACAGCAGGCAATCTGACTGACTGAAAAGTTATAAAAATGACAAAAACAATAACAAAATTACAAAAATTTACTACTAAACTGCTTGTGTTTATCAAAGGCCAGAAGCTGCAGGCAAAAGCTCTTTTAACCTCATACACAAACGACATAGGAACATATAGCCCTGTTTGCTACTAGGACATGCTTTGGTCTGGGACTAATCTTATCTAAACCGTGATTGCTTTATGGGTTCACATAATTGCCTTTTAAAAGACAAAACAGTAATGGTTACCACTCCTTGAATCTCCATTGGCTACAAACCTCTGCCAGTATGCTTTTCAGCTCTGAAAACTCTAACAAAGACAGCAAAATATGTTCATATTTGTTACCTGTTCTATCATTTTAGGCTTGCAATTTAACCTATTTCATGATGCAATTACACGTTTCATATGACACCAGCGCTGCACTGTGTTTAAAGTAAAATAAGTATTTGCATAATTCCAAAAACTCTAAAAACTGCGATGCTTTAATGTGGACGTCATGTTAATGATATGTTTCTGTTTGTTTTGTAGGTACACTCGAAATCAAGTCTGTGGATGTGGGCATCGTTGCCATCAAGGGGATCCAAAGCAATTACTACCTTGCAATTAACAAGAAAGGGGTGGTCTACGGGGCGGTGAGCATCATTCTCTCTTCATTCCTCTTTTAATTATAGATAATGACTGGACTCCACAACAAATAATGATAACGTTTCATGATCCCATCCAAACCGAAGACGTCCTTCTTATCAGGAATTTTTAAACAACATTCAGAATTTCTAAACTATTTATAGAAATTAAGCTCTTTACACAAGCTTCCAGAACGTTCAGAGGCTTTGATGTCGGAGAGCCTGCTTTATTTCTCATGTCTTGGGGCACTTAAAAAGCCCTGGGTTGTTTTAAAGGACAGTTCCACTCCATTGCCTGTAAATAATCCCCCAGCAAAAGTCAGCTTGAGCAAAAGAGATCTGTCATCTTTGAAAAAGTAAGCCGAGAAGGCTTTCTTCCTTACACAGTAGTCTCTCCTCCAACACTGCTCCATGCATGCGTTCTCCTCCATTCACAATCCAGCCATACAATCCCTTCTCCCTCTTTGTTCCGATTTCTCTCCAGCCCCATCGTCTTTCATTCATCCGCTCTCATGAATGGCAAATGTTACCTGAAACAAGCAAAAATAGTGCTGTACATTTCCAAAAGTGAAATCAACAGATTGGAAAGGGAAAGTCCTAAAATGCAATCGCCCATGCCTCTGCTCTTATTTTGTTGATTCAAATAATACTTATGATGATCCTGTCATATAAATGGTGGATAATACAGTTTATCTAATGATACCTTCATTCTGTAATAGACAGTTATTTTTCAAAAGTTTGAAAAAAAATACGTTTTGATATATGTACAAATTGATCATTTTAATGTATCAAAATTATATTGATAATATCAATATACTACATTATATACAATATTAATTTTATGAAATGCATTTTTTTTTCTGGAAGTAGAGGCAGCAATATTGACATGATGTTAAGATGAATGGTGGATGCAGTATAACTTATAATACATTCATTCCATTACAAAATAAGTATGAAATAAAAAATGTATGATTTTTTTTTATATTTATATAAAATATATATATTTGTATATTTTTTATTATGATATGTAAGGACTGATCCTTTTAATGTAATATTATATTAAAACAATATTTTATACATATAACAATAATCCATTATATTACAAATAAAAAAAATGTATTTCATAATATATATATATATATTATGAAATGCATTTTTTTTTCTTAAAGTAGTGACTATAATACTGATAAGGTTTGCATTCAGATCGTTGCTTTTGAAATAAATCAACAAAAAGACTAAAACTGACTCACATATGTCTTCTTCATGCAGAAGGATTTTGGCGTTGACTGCAAGCTGATAGAGAGGATAGAGGAGAACCGGTACAATACATACGCCTCGGCAGAGTGGAGGAACAAAAAGAAACCCATGTTTGTGGGCTTGATGGCCAACGGGAAGCCGATGAGGGCCAAAAAGACCCGGAGAAAAAACACAGCCACACACTTTCTCCCCATTCCTATCGTGTAGCTACAACCCCACCAAAAGGGAACATTTAACTGCACTGAGGAAAGACTTGGACATTTTCGACAGTTTGGAGAAGGCACTATGTAAAGGAGCTAAGAGAACTCTTTTTCACTGAGTCCAATTGTTGTCACATATTTGTTTTTAAGTTATTGGCACCAGGGGAAATTGGGGACATTTTTAATGCCAAACCCTTTTCTAGCGAAGGAAAGGTTGGACCAAATCCGACGGAGAGGAATCGGACATTGCAACCTCCCAGAACGAACTGAAGAGACCTTTCACAGAGTGTATTGCTTGTGTGTATTTGTGTGTGTGTGACCTTTGGATGCAGTTATTTATGCTGTACTAACTCATACGAAACACTCTAACAGACTCTCAAACTCTGTGACTCAGTGGACTGAAAGTTATGCAAACACTTACTGGAAGCACTTGCTCAAGGTGCAAGACTGAGAGGCCGAGACGGAGACCCTGCATCCTACCATCCAAATTTAGTCAAGCTAGCACCATAGCGTAAAAAACTCTAACATTATTAACATGCAAAAGCCACTGTATTTGATATCTCCATTCTTTACCTGACTGCTTTGGAATAAATTATTTATTTTATGTAATATTTAAAGAAAAACAAAGGCAAAAAAACATGGAAAGGACTTTTCTTAATCATTTATGCTCCTCTTTTAAAAAGCTATTCTATCGGTTACACATGAATAAATAAATATATTTCTCCTTACCAAGCAGAAGTTGCGTCCGTGATACTGAGAAAGGTTGTTTTTTTCTTTCATTCAATTCTCAGAGGTTAAATGCATCTGTAAACAAATGAACTTGCTGCACTTATAGAGGGAAGAGGTGATCCAGTTAATATGTTTTCTGTACATTTAAAAACTATTAGCATTAGTGATTTTCTCAGTCACTGTTCACGCTATAAAAAATACCATTTAAATTGATACCAGACATCGCTGTTTCATAAAGAAAGCAATAATAAATAAATAAAAATCCCAGTGATAACTATGAGCTCATCTCCAAAAGCATTTAAAAATTCAAAACACACAGTCTTCGGTCACTGCCACACATATTGTCCTAGTATCAGTTGTGAAAGGGACACTGTGCTTTGAGATCCTTTTAAAGCTGAGTTCACTCGTGTCCCAAAAAGTCTGGTACTCTGAATTGAAAACATTCTTCTTTGTTTGTTTCAGCTGTTATCAAAACCCGCATGTAAATCTATACCCACACTCACACAATGCCCTTTTGCCTCATTTTCAACTTTTACTACAACTTTCAATCATGAAACTCTGCTCTACTAGCCCACTCACTTCAAAGAGTCAATGTGAAGGGCATGTGGTGTGTATGTAAATATTGGCAGTAGATTATGGGCTGATTCTGATTATCTCTACTGTAGCCCTAACGCTTTCCCCCCTCTCAAAACATCGGAACAGTTCCAGCAATTAGCAAATAAAAACGTAGAAGCTTTGGGTTGGAGTCTCACCTTTTTATCATAGTCTCTCTTGTTTTTTCTGTCACGTGGGAACATGACGGTGATGCATGGACTTTTCCAGGAAGTTTTTTTATTGTTTCAAGTTAAGAGTATTGATGTGTTTGTTTAAAAGTGCTTTTGGGTGTTTCGTAAACATCGTTTCATGTACAATTACGCAGAAATTGATTCAAGACTAGGGCTGGGAACCGAAAACCGGTTTCATTTTATGAGTCGTGTGATGTTCAGTTCGTTAACATACTTCAGCATGGTGAACCATATTCAAATATTTCCATTGAGTTTCTAGCGATAGTTATTCAGGCTCCTCAACACGGCAACTAAATCGCTAAACGGTCCGATTCCCGAAAGAATGAGTCTTATGAGCCAGAGAATCAGAAACAAGCAGCACAATTGATTACTGAATGAGTCATTCGAATGGGTTGGCTTTTTAGTCAATCAAAAACACAATGTAAAACTCGTTCTCCGACTGCCGAAAGAATGATTCAGTTGTTTTAAGTGAATCAAACAACTCTAATGTATTCATGCGGCCTCTAAAAAGACTCTAAAATTCACCTTTTGCAAGAATAATTTAATTGTTATTGAAATTAGCCCACAGTTTGTCAATGCAACCATGTCTCTTCTTTTCCAAGCATTTCTTTTATCCTTAAAATAATTGGTAATAGATACAATAAGGAACCAAAATCATATTAGTTAAATTCTTTACCATTCCCAACCCTTTTTTGTAAATGGTGCTTAATCTACAAAGTACAGTTTAATATGAAAAAAGACCTACATAGAGATTTCTCTGATAACTACCAAGCCTACACACTAATTACATTAAGAGGTAAATAAAGAAATAGACAAGGCAGATAAATACAAATACCTGTTGTATAAGTCAGCAATCCCCTGTTGACTCATGAAAGAGCCAGAGAGTCATTTGGCTCTCGCAGGGAGAAGCCGATTCAGATGCATCATACATATTCAGTACACAGCACTGAAGGAATTCCCATTTGTTGGTTTTAGCTGAAATCTATATTGTGACCTTCACAGCTTCACAACTTCACTCTTCCCCCAAAGGAATCTGTGGCTTGTTGACCAAACCACAGGAGCAGCTGTGAATATTTCATTCCAGAAAGGTTGCTTGGAGAGCAGCAATAGACAGGCCTGATTTTAACAGCCCCGAGGGTAGCGGCACCGCTGCGTATTTTTGGATCTAGATGTGGTGATATTGAGCCAAGCCCAAGGATTTCCCGTAACAGAGGTGCTCTCCTATCATTAGCGATCAACAGGTCTCCGAAACCTTATGTCAGCTAACATAAAAGAGCAAAAATGCTAAATATAGTGGTTTTCAGACTGCACTTACAGCACGTGTTAAACACAGGGCCAGTTCAGGCTGAGATTTGGATCTGTTATGATCTCTCGAGGTTTCCAATTTCTGTTCAGCAGGTGTGTCAAACATTTGCCTTGGCTTTGGCTGAGATGGAGCATGTGTTTACCAATTCAGCTCGAGAGAGTGAGAGAAACTGAGAGACCAGGCGCCTGCCAACGCCAGGCAACACCGACCCTTCAGGAGAACACAGAACTGAATTTACGAGCTAATATGAAGCCATATTCTGCATGCGAATGTAAGTTAATATACAACCAAAGAGGGGGTGTATTTTCCTAGCTTTTTGTCAGTAGTGGGATAAGACCAACATTACTTGTCAAATGTGATTTGAAAACATGAAAGTATCCAATTGAGATGGCAAGATATCATGAGATCTTTCACAGATGGGCCTTTCTTGCCCAAACTAAAGTGTGTGTAATATTCGTGTGGAGTTGCAACTTTGGTTTTGGAAACATGCTGCTAAAAATGTTGGTGTTTATTTGGTCTATCAACCACATTAATGCATTTTATCCAATAACATTGTTTTCGACAAAAAAAAAAAAAAAAAATAGCTTGACAACAGTAATCTGTTTTAGGCCTGAAAAACATGAGGTTTTATAATGGTTGTAAGTACACATTGACCATTTCCTCATAAAAAAAAAACCCTCCCCCCAAAAAATATTTTTCTTTCAATATAATTGCATTACTTTTACATTTAAAATACAACAACTATTCTTGTGTTTCAGTTTCATCCCTTCTAAAGTACTAAGGCCTACAGAGAACTGAGCAAATCGCAACAAATTGAACTTTTCGTTGACCTGTGAATCTGGAGTCATCAAAGTTTGCCACTGTACGATCAAGTCGCTTCAGAACCACGGACAGCTCTGGTTTAGTCTTTATAGAAAGTTGGGCTGATTTGAATTGACAGCACATTCTGAAACACATTCTGATTTCAAAGAGTTACATCATGAATGGTTGCATTACAGGACATCCTACTTTTCATTGACTAAGATTATAATATGTGTGCATGAACAAAGTGCATGACACACTCAACACATTAAAATGAACACAAAAATGAATAATTTATCAGTAATTAAATCCCTTTGAGTCAAGATATAGAATACTTTACCACATAAAGCATTCATGTCGGTCTTAATGGAGTTACCGAATCAAGACCTTCCCAATAAACAGCCTCACAGATGCAGACAAACTGAATTAAAAAAGCTATATGGGAGTAGTTTAACTTATGAGTTTGATAATGACAACAAGTTATTCAACCACTGGATGAAACTGTCAGGATCATGAACCATTTCCATTCACTGTGAGAGATAATGCATTAAATGTGTGAGGCGAGAGAGTTCCTGAGAAACCCTGAGCCCACCTGCCAGTTCCTCTTGCTCACCATCTGAAGGAATCTTAAAAAATGGAATTGGATCAAACATGTCAAGAACTGTTTAACCGAACAGACAGAAGGAACACAAACAGATCTGTGGTGTTTGAACACGAACACTTTTGATTTAGTTAGTTCAAGGAAAGTGAAGATATAACACATTTTCCATGCAATTTGCCGGGTTTGATGCTGAAAAAGAAAAAGGAACTCGATACCTTTAGGTTGTGTAGCTATTTGCTGTATCCAAAATTCCATCCACAGCATTCCATCCACATGCATTATTTTGTTTTACTGTGGGTAATATCTGGGTGGGCTGGCGTGTTGTCACACATGGCGTGTGCATGTGTGTGTCTTGGTGAACCTCAGGGATTCTGCCTGCAAGTCTTGGAGGACTCTCAGCGGTGAGAGTTCTGGGAGCTCTTGTCTTCAAGGCCAGATTGCGTCATTACATAACACTAGCACTGGACATCTGGCCTTGACATGAAAATTCCTCTATATCACCTGCTTATTGGACAGAAAAACAAGTCTGGTTCCTTTCAAAAGTACATGTCTTACCTAACTTTATAGTGCGTGGAAGACTTTGCTTTTGAAATCAAAGACTGCCGTCTTTCGGAGTGTTTCAACACCTATCCTTTCTTCTGATAGACTGTTTGTGGTATTAATTACAAAGGAATCAACAAGAGTGGATGTCGAAAGAAAGTTTGTGGTGCATAAAAATATATATTTTTAGGAGTTGGAGTTGTTGGGAATACCTCAAGTGATGAAAGAACAATGGAAAAAATATTACTTCTTTACTCTTGTTGGATCAGTCACTCATCTTTGGATTTTGGGGGCAAGCATATTGTCTTTAGACTGCAAACCGTGAAATATCATGAATCATTTTCTTTTCATATAATGTAGACTTTCAGCTTTAGAAGAGTAGTTCACTAACAGAACAAACATTTTTGTCATCCAAGATGTTCATGTCTTTCATGTCATGTCGTAAAGAATATATATATATATATATATATATATATATATATATATATATATATATATATATATATATATATATATATATATATATATATATAAATGCAGTTTCAGTGTAGCTTCAAACGTGCTATAAACAATCCCAGCCGAGGAAGAAGGATCTTATTTAACAAAACGATCGATTTTCTAAAAAAATAAAAATGTATATTTATAACCTTTTTAACCTTTTTAACCTCAAAGTTCACATGTGTGAACTTGTATTCACGAATCCTGATGTTCTATCAGTCTGCCTACTGAGACAGATATTGAACAGAGCTTCATGGAATTTGAAGTTAACCCTGGAGTCTTTCCAGAGCTGTATGAATAAGGCCTGACCTCCTTCAGACTACACACCAAATGCTAATAATCAGAATTTTGGTATGTCACTCAGTTTAATGGGTTAGCTTGTGATAGCTCAGCAAAATCAGTTGGACTCGCACCGTCTCGTATAGCATCCCAATCCTGCAAAATGAAATATCATTTTAATGATTATGTCTGGCAAACACTCCGATGTGTTCACTGAAAAATAAAACAGGTCCTGCAAACTGGGCACCTCGCTTGATTTCCTTGGAATTGCAGCACAGGTCGTGGCAAGCACATGGTTAATATTTCCATTTCATTTTAAGCAGTATGACTGCCAAATATAAAGAAATCTGCACCATATGTTGAATGTCCAAAAAATTGAGGCTGAACTTATTGAAATTTTGAAAACTGTGAAGAAAATGTTTTTTTTTTTTTTTTTTTTTTTTTTTTTTTTGTTAACATCTTTTGCAACATCTGTTAAGGGATGAGAAATGATGAGGTCCATTAATGCTGCTGGAACTCTTTGTGAATTTTTTCATTTATGCCTGATGTGTTGGAAGATCAAACATGTGCTCAGGAAAGCATTCATATCCTATTCAAAATAATAGTGCAGATGATTCTCTCTTATATATAAATATACATTTCAAAGAAGAAAAACAAAACAGCTGGTGCATTCATGATATTTCATATGTCTACAAATTTCCCATTCTGTAACATGCTGTATGTATACATAAAGCCTGCACTGTTTTGAGGAATGGTTAAACACTACATACCCTATATGATGTGTAACGATGCTTTTGATATAATATTTTGGTATATTTCTCTGCGGAATAAGGCATGACATTTCATAACTTGTAAAGCCATCCCACAAACAACTGCACATCCAAAAAATACAAATGTGTTGGACTTCTTCAACTCCTTGTCCTGAGACACTTTAGAGTTGAAATTACCCGGAGAGTACACAATTGAAAAGCCTTTTTGGAAAATGTAAAACACGTGCGTTCCACATATGCAAGCAATAAACATCTTCTGGCCCTATGTCACCAATTTCAGCCTTCACACAAGTGTAGATAATAGATATAAGGAGTGTCCAAAACATATTTTTATTGCATTTAGCCTTTTTCCTCAAGGTTAATAAAGAAAGAAATAACAGTTTAAACACTGGAAAGTGTTGAAAAAACTGGAAAGTGTTGATTCTTCTGTGTTTTTCAGTAGCGTGTCATTAGCTGTTAGGTTTTTACTAAATCCTAGAGTAGTGTTAAAAAACCCTTTTTTGTTTACATCACTCTCTCAGTATAAAGCCTGATTCATTTTAGAGAATTGGGTTGTTCAGACAGTTCATGACAATAAACCAACTCGGAAACAATTCAGCAATTCGAATCTCTGGCCTATATTATTAATATCATAAATAAGAATATACATTTGATATTGACAATATATTAGATGACATTAAAAGATGTTCTTAAATAGTTTCTATGTAGCTATGTTCAGTTTCACTTTTTAATTGTCTCAACATTATGGTCTCCTACTGCAGAAAACTTGTCCCACAAAGGCCTTATTTCCTTTGTATAAAATGTTCCTAACCGCAGTGTCACTCTCTCAGTGGTGAACTAGCAGTAACATTTATTTTGAGTGGTCATTGTGTGGAAGCTGTATATCAAGTGGCACTTACTGATCTCTTATAAGCAACTGCAAGTTATTATTCTTTCTTGTCTAGAGACTTAAAAGGGAGGCCTGAATGACACAGCTTACTTTTATTGTACCAACATTTTGTGTTGCACAACAATGACCCTGTAATTCAACCCATGAAAGCTTACTGTAAAAGAAACTTTATGTTGTTCTGTGTCTGTCAGTGGGTGTGGGGAAAGGACAGTTTGATGGGTGAAAGGTTAAGAGAGGGATGTTTTATAAAGGCCTCCTAAAGACTGGCCTGCAACATTGGTTTGTTTTGAAAGAAAACAGTGACATGAGACATGAGAAAATTCAGCTAAGCCTGTTCAGGTCTCTCTCGTTGGGCTCAATTTCCTTATCTCTCCTCCTCTGGTTTCTTTCCAATATCCTTCTTCCAATTTTTTTATGTTGCCTCTCATGCAGGACTCGAAGTCAGAGCAACAAGCACTTTAAAAACTAACATACTGTCTGGCCAGACTAACAAATCCCATATGTCTCAGAATTGTTGTCTTTTTTTTTTTTTTTTTTACATGTCGCTGAATCCTGTACTTTTGAGCTTAAATATTTTAGACCCTCCAGCCGTCCATACTTTAAAGTTTAGTCCAATCACAGCCATCATGTGTCTTTCATTAGACATATACCGTAACAAATGTTCTGCCATATTTTAACACAGGTGACATCAAACGTGCAGCATACACATCTAATCATGCTAAGTTGGATCTCATTCACAAATGTAGTGCTTTGCATTATTACCTGTAGGCATTGATTATAATATAGTAAGTCCCTTTCCTGTCCCGATGTGATAAATTAACCTTAAATCAGATTGTCCACTTTATTTGTCCCATCACAAACTGGCTTTGAACTCACTCATCTGCCAGTACCAACTTCCTATGTACCAAGAAGTGGATATTATCTTGTAACTTGTCAGTGAGTCTTGGTGGTAACACATTACAAATACCCCATTAAAAATAAGATTTTTATATAATATTACAGAATAAACCATTATGCTCTAAATTGTCCAATTAAGTTAATTTGAAAGATGTTAGATTTGTAATTTCTGCAATTAGGATTCCTATATAAATACAACTATGCATTATAAAAAAAAAGAGAAAAAAAATTACATTTGTGCCATATATGTTATGGCATGCTATTGGTTTTAGCCAGTAAACAATTGTCTACAGTAAAATTTCACTTTTAATGTTAAACAATGCCTGTAAGCCAATCATAGTGCTTCATTTCAGGAGGAGAAAGAGTGTCAATGTGTGAGCAAATTTACCACTGTTCAAATTTTCACTAGTGAAATCCAGTTTTTTACTGTAAAACCGAAATTGAGTTTTCCTCAATTATTTTGTATTGATATTTTGCATGATGATTACACATTCAGTCAGATGGTGAGAAAAAGCAACTAAGAACGTAACAATTAGTTGCTTTTTATAATATTTAATATTTAATATAATATTTAGAACTATTATCAACAAACTCTTTAAAACAGTCTTCTATTGGCGGCCTCCCCTTCCTCGTCTCTTCCCCTCTCCTTGGGAAATGTGGACTTGTAAGCTCTGCTGGTCTGTCTTTTCTCACCTCCACTCATTTGGGCCTTGATAAGAGCTCTCCAGCTGGGGCTCAGCAGGGCTGCGACGCTTCATCACACAATGTCTTGTGCGCTGCTCTCATTTACACACACTCCTATTGGCCCACGGCATCACCCTGGCTTTTTACAAGAAAGGCACTTTTAACCATATGTACACAATACAAATGAAGTTTACCTTGGCCAGCAAGGCTTAAAAGCCAGTGTCCTCAACCCTGCTTTAAAAGAGCCAAATAACTGTGGAGGGTCTGACATCAAACAAGAGACGAAACCAGGGGGAACGGGAACGTGTGTGGGGGATGGGGGGGGGTGTCTGACCAGACTCTGAGCCTTCAATATGAAGTGAACAGAAGCTGGGTGCCATGTTATTTAATTAGCAAGAGAGCCTACTCTGTAGTTTGCTTGTGAGTTTCAGTCATGGAAGAATTACATCTCCAGGATGTTTGTCATGCTGTTGTTTGCAACTATGGCCCTACAGGTCGAAATTAAAAAGGACATCATTTGCTTATTTTTGTCCATATAAAGGGCAGAATTACCTTGATGCTTCAAACAAACTAGCCGGCTCAAAGGAGGGTCATGCTGGTCAACTAATTGATGGTTGTCAACTGTTTTTTCTTTCATTTTAGTTTTTAATGCGAGCGCCAATTAGCATGCTGACACCTTCTCTAAAGCTATAAAAACTATGTATTTATATGGATATCCTTGGCTTTTGTGTTTGAGATTTTGAGAGTCTTGCAATGAGCTTCAAATCATTCAAAGATTCCTTTAAAAATAATCTATCCATGCTGATGAAAAAAATTATGACTTTGGCTACATTTCTGCAAAATTATACAGTATATACTTGGATTTTTCGTGACACTTTCAAAGTGAAACGTCCACTCAGTAAAGCTAAACGCGCATTCAGTTAGAATAAATGAATGCCAATATGGCAAGTGCAATGCTGTACCAGGTGAGTTACCACGCAAGTTTACTATATCTGAAAAGCAATGCATACAAACCTCAAAATGTATTCGTTCACAAATCATAGCACATATATATATATAATCTGCCCCATAATCATAATTATTGTGAAAAGTAATAAGAGTTGAGCCTAGATTAAAAATAATGGCTACGCATTCCACGGACTTATTGACTAAATGGGATTTTGCATATCATTAACACAATCCTAAATGAATTTTTACCATTTATAATGCTAGTATACGGGTAATAAAGTTTAGTATAATTTCCTCTGTAGGAAAACATTAATAGCTCTAGTATGTACACTGAAAGACAATGAAGGCCTCATCAGTAATGAATGAGAAATCATACTGTATGCATCGTCTAACTAACAAATATACTGGATGTATAAAGACTGGCTTGTGGCAAATGTGGATTGTTTCCATCGGTTTTCCCATCTGCCCCGGCTGTAACCTATGGGGGGATGGCTGGTTATAGCACACTGAGTCGGCTGTCAACCCCCATTTACTGCTGACCCAAGAGCACCACTCACAGTCCCCTCACAGGACCTCAGGCGGTCAGTTAACTGAACTGCAGTGACTCTGGATCTCTTGTTCTCCTGCTCACAAATGCACAAAGATTAAGAAGGTTTATAAAGTCTTTAAAGCAGCACATAGTAATCCAACACACAGGTTAGCATAAATGCAGACGAGACTGGACAAACTAGAACTGAACCTCTTATTAACCTATAATAATAATAATATGCATCTCTAAAACAGATCATGAGTCATTCAAATATTTGAGTGATATATGTGAAGAAAAATATTTTTCCATCACAAACTCAAAAAAATTACTAAAAGTTTCTGCAATTGTTGTAGAAAAGCCCGGGAAGAGTGGCAACGAAATCTGCTATTAGCACATGAATGAAAGACCACCAAACCACTGCCTTCATTAGATGTTTTATCAGCACCCCAAAGGCTTATTTCTTGATGAGTGTCCCAGGCCAGGACATGCAGGAGATAAAGTCAGGATGTGCCTTTAATGCCAGATCATAAATGCCAACACAGTGGTGCATCTGGTCTATATCCATTCCCTAGGTAAACCCACGATGCCACAAGAATCCAAATGGCTGGAAGAGTTTAACTAGAAACTGGCTGGGGAGGTTTGGAACTCAGCCATAACGTCCCGGGTCAGATTAAGTGTGTTTCCAGAGGAGGGTTTGTTAATAAGACATGTTTCAACTCCCACTTATAAATGAAAGTGTCATTTATAAGTGGCAATAAGCCAAGTAATCCTATGCTTATTCTTGTGTCCTTGAATTAAAATGTTATTTTATTCATATTAAACTAGTTCATGCATTTATAATTGGATGTCTATTGCAAAATAAGAAACTGGCAACTGATAAACTAATTAAAGTGAATCAAAAATAGTCTGATTCCCAAACGAAAGATTTTTACCAGTTAGTTAAAAAAGACTAACTATATATATATAGTACATTGTGATGTAGTAGATAAATAAATACAACCAAAGGATAAATAATACAAAATATATCAATATGCATGACAGAATTTGACTTGATGTTTCACAGGCATGAAAATGTATCAGACTTTTTCAGCCTTCTATTATTTCCAACCTTTGCTCCTATCAAGAAAGGTTCTTAAATTCTCCCCCACAAACACTAAAGGGGTCAAGTATGCTGGATTAAACCACCTTCTCGGGTGCTGGCTCTGGTTCTCACATTAGCAGCCTTACATGTCTTCAGTATTACCAATTGGATGTCTTTTATGCATACCTTTTTGACATCTTTGTGAGACTGAAATTCAAGTCAGCAAAGGGGGGGAAATGTTGAATTGGCTATGTGAAAACTATGTGAAAAGAAAAACTGCAGTCTAACCGCAGAGAAACAAAAACAGCTCTTTAAAAGGTAAGTGGATTATGTGCATATGGCATGAGCTTTGTGACAGAACAGAGGTCACCGTTCCTCGGTTGTTCTTTCACTCACTCTCGCCCCTTTCCCTGGAGAGAAGCGTTTCTCAAGGCGAACCTGTTTGTAGTTACAGGGTTTGTTGTGCTCCTCTGTTTTGTAGGTCAACATGTCCTCCCCCCATTAATTGGTGGCTCGGTGTATCACGCAAGGAGAGTTGCAGCTGCTTCACATTATACGGGGAGAAATACTAGTGGAAGCTGGTCATCTCTGCTCGGAGCAGGTTCCCTATAATGTACCTCTAATGTAGACTGACTTACTGTGCCCCCTCACTGGCTCCACAAACTGAAAACCACAATACTTCACCAACTGTGACCAAAGTACAGGTTTTATGTCTATACAAGCAAACACCCTCTATTTTGTCTACACAAAATGAGTGTTGGTTACAGTTTTGTACGGTAACTCAGTCAAATGAGAATGTGGGTCTCCAGTGCAGACACAGTCGGGATATGGGACAGGTTAATGCTGCAATAGAAATGGCCTCACTTGATGAGTGATTTACATGAATTTTTTTTCCGAATGCCAGGTGCTTTAGGCATAACAAAGGCTAGTGCATAAAAAACACTATTACTCGCTTAGACAGATGTGCATTAGTACAAAACATGTGCATTTTGATTATTAATAAAATCAGCAACCCCTTATGAGAAACTGGTACTTAAGCAACATCACACTACAGCATGAATGTGAATGTGATATTGCTTTAATGTTTGCAAATTTGTCTGCTTTGTTTTACCAACAAAAATAGCTCCAAATAAAGCAGCTTCACGCATGAACCTAATATATTATTCAGTTACTTGCTCATAAAAGCAGTCATATGTATCATGTATCAGTGTTTTTGACTCAGTTAAATGAATGATTCAGTGACTCACTCATTCATTGTCTTGTTTCTTGATGCATCAGCGTATTTGAGTAATTTGACTGGTTGAATGATTCAATGACTCATTCACAAAGGCAGTTACGTGTATTCTGAATCAGCATTTCTGAATCGGTTGAATGATTCAGCACCTTGTTGATGGTTTCTTTTTTTCTTGAATGAATCAGCATTTTTGAATGATTTGGTTGGGTGAATGATTTAGTGATTCATTCTCACCTGATGTAGTAGGTCATTTCACATACTGTTTTTTTGACTACTATATTATAGGAAAATATGCATATTCAGATGCAGCCAATCACTGAATGAATCAGCATTTTAAACAAAGACAGTGACTTATTATTTATGAAGACTAAAAATCCCCACCAATAATAAACTGACTGCCTATAATGTGAAAAACACACAAAAAAAGACCATAACTGTACAATTTGACATGTAAATTAAATCTCAGAATAAGAGAGTAAAGGGTTAAAATATCAGGTTGGTTTAATGTTTTTTTATGCTTTACTTAGTAACAGATCGCTGAAATAACACACTCATTGTTATTAAGGCAGGTAAGAATTTATTACTCGCCTTAAGGGACGGGCTGTTTATGGTATCCAAATAGTGTGATTTAGTGTGATCCCAGGCGCATTAAAATAATCAAACAATGTTGTGCAATAATAGCCACACAATACATCAATAAAATCCATGCCTATCATTGGCCACGTGCATGTGTGAAACAGTATGTGAGTCTGGTACTGCAACGCTAACAAACAACAGAACTGAATGAGAAGCATATCCTCCATCATACAAGCATATCCTTTTTGTTGTTTTGTTTTTTTAAATAGCTTGTGATTGACCTCAGCCTCCAAATCTTCTCCTTGTCCCGGGCCTCATATTGAGATTAAGCAAACAGAGAAACTTAGTAAAACCCCCTCCTTACTAGTTCTGTGCTTAACCCCGGCCACCTACACTGCCACAGGGCGACTCTGGGAGGACCTCGCTCTAAAAAAGGAAATGGGGCAAAACTATCAATTCAAGACACATGTTAGGGAGCGTAGCCTTTCCCCTCAAAATAGAATAACCAATTACCAGTGCATGAATGGAAAAATGTGAGGTGAAAAGGGCTAAGGAGGATGACATGTTTTTTTGTTTTCATTGAAATACAGTGCTAAATAACCTTTAATAATAATTTAAAATATTGAAATAGTTTAAATTGTATTAATATTTAGAATATTACATTTTTAACTGTAGTTCTGATAAACTAAATGCAGCTTTTTAAACATGAGAGATTCATGTGAAAATAAATTTGAGATTATTCCTTTAAAACATTTATTTGAGCATTTCTTGCATGGGTTACTTTAAAATGCAACGGTTAGCATACAAATATGCACAATAATGATTCAGTAATATAGTGACTCTGTACTAGAACCTTTGATGACCTTGTAAAATCCAACATGAACATACTGTGCAGAAGTCATTTTTGTAGGACTCGCGGATTTTGAGCAGGAATGAGAAAAATGGCCTCCCACAAGGCTGAATTGACCCATTTCACCACAAATTAGTAGCATAACCAACAGAGAAGAAAATTCAGTGCTAAATCAACATCACCGCAGAGAAGGCCAAAAACACAAAGAAGGGAAAATAAAACAATCATATGCTTCTCAAAGAATGAGTAGCAAAAACAATCCAAGCGAGTGATATGTTGACTAGAAGGTACTTTTTACACAACTGGACTTTTATAGAAATAGAAAGCAGTAGGGATATGTTCGGCAAGACAACCACAGCAATTGTACAAAAATGCCAGAGGTGCTTTTCAATACATGAACTGATCTACTTTTTTAATGTATCAAGTGAAGGAATAATAATAACAATAAAAATCTTTAGAACAACCCAAAGCAACATTGGACCTGCAAAAACTAATAATGCAATAAAAACACAGATTATGCGTTCAGTGCCAATAACATGGTGGTAAACTACAAAAATAGTTTTAGTACACCTTTTGCATTCCTTTCTCCCACATAATCTTGTAATTTCATACAGGTATTCAAATGTGGGGTGGGCTATCAAAGTGGAGCTAAATGAGCCAATTCCAACCACATTCAATGGAATTCTCGCAATGTTGCTCCCATTCCAGTAACCTCAGGGACACAACTGACAGAAATCAGCCGAGACAGAAGACGAGACGTGACCGCTCGATGAGCACTTACAAACAAATTGAGAGGTTCAGATGAGCAGATACTGTGGGCAGTGAGTTGTGGCCTTTTCCCGCCAAGCGAAGGGGGGTATGGCGTGGTGGTCCAGCTTTCCTCTCATTAGGATTCCTAATTATGGTGACTTGTAGGAGTAGGGCACTCTCCAAACGGCCAGTAACTGGTTATTAGAATATTATTACAAACATGAGAGGTTGGCCCTGGGCGGCTGATTGCCTGCTCACGTGGGAGGTGCAATTTGACTGGAATGTTCAAGGCAGGGGGGACTTGGAATTGGTTGCCTAGTAATGAGAGCACCATGGCACATTCAGTAATTACCTGGACCAAAGGAAAATGAAGCAGGGGCTCAGATTATATCCCAAATATGTTTGGATTTCTGTCTCCAATAAGGCGGGGAGAAATTAGCCAAATCCATAGCCTTAATTTATCCCTCGACTTGCTTTGGTCTTCTAAAATTGGCCCCTGCCTCCCAACTGGAACCAGGTCATAACCTGCTCCCTCAAACAAATAACTCAATTCAAATGAAATAAATACATGTCAGTTTAAAAACTATTTGTTCTCTCATATTTTCCTGTTAAACAGTTATGTAACGAGGGTGTGTGGTGGACATCTGAAATGAGGAAGACAAAGTTCCTTCTCGGTGTTTGGGCTGTTTAGATATAATCAAAATAAATTCAGGTTTTAGTTTCATTTAATGTTTAACACAGTATCCGGGTTTAAAGCTTTACTTCACATGTGCAACTAATTAAAATTAATTATTTATTTTAAACCCAATGTCTTCTGCTTTTTCCTAAAAGCTTTACTGATAAGTGGGCATTTCTGCATTTAGCCTAAATGGTAACAATGTGGATGCACTAGCCTGTCTTATCCAGACAGAGCACCCCTTATAGTTAGGATATTGCAACAGCCATATTTTACATCCTACATTGATGTAGAGCATGAAAACATATCATATGGCACACTGAAGCATCCAGCACAAATTGTACAACCACACTGTGTGCCGCGGCACATAAAGACACAAACACACTGCATTGATTCTCAGTGCCAAGATATTAAAATCTGAGCAGAAAACAAGACAGACGGATTCAAGGCTTCTAGACTCCTTTAATTTGCTGTTGTTTGTACATTTGTGGAGCGTGTAAATGATGAAGAAAGCAGGTGGCCCCAATCATCTGGTCGGCAGCTGTGTCTCTCTGACTCATTATACCTTGTCCAGGCACCAGAACATGAATACACGCTTAGACACACATATGGCACGGAGCACAGGCTAAAATTGACAGCTGCTTTCTTGGTCTCACTGTTAAAGTTCGACAAAGGAGCACAGACTACAGAGTCCTGACCTCTGAGGTTTAGTTAAAAACAATTTTTTTCTGCATTACTGGAATCCTACTCGCTGCCATTTCTGACAACGCATTGAGCAATTGTTTGACTCACTTACATGCGCTGCAGTTAAATTAATCACAGCTGCAACAAACAATGCTGATTTCACCCAGAAAGCGCTAGATCTTAATCTTTTGTGCTGAATAATAAAAACAAACAGTGCCGCAAATCTTTTGAATCATTCCTGAGATAAGTGTAAAATAAGACCAGTAATTGCAAATGAAAGCTCTAATCTCACGGGGCTGTTGCTTGAATTCTTGAATTTTTATGGATGGGCCCACCCCCACAGTCAATAATGTCAAATTAAGTGGGCCAGGACGATGCCAATGGATCCTGCACAAGTTCTGGAAGTGCCACGTAGCAGCATACATAATTTTGTGCACTAAATTCAAAAATTAAAAGCAGTAATAACATCACTGAGAGACCTGATAGTTTGCCTGCAACAGTTTGATATTGTTATCTAGATGTTTCCAACTATCATCCATCATAATTAATTATGGGAAAAGTACAGTATTTTTTTTTATTTATTTTATTTAATAATGTTTTACAACCACCCTGAAAAAAGGCAAAAAATTTACAGAAAATCCTAGCTGATTAGAGAAATAAATGTTTGTCACTTTATCTGGTGGAGACGATAGCAATTTGGAACAAACATTGAGGAGATTACAATATTTAATCTTAAATCTTAATAAATAAATAAATAAAATGCAGCCATCCATATTAAAGAAAAACATCTCTTTAACATTATATTTCATTTATTAGTTTTTGCATTCTAGACAGCTATGAGATTAAATATAGAGATGTTTTTTCTCAAGTCTTGTTTCTCAGATGAGTAATCATTTCAAATTTTGTGAGAGATCTCAATGAAAGTTGCAATCAAATAGTCAGATCTGAAACATTTATCAAACTTTTTCCCAAAACAAAATGATCTGCCCTCTGGAATGTTACTGTACACCAGGCAACAAGTCTCTTTATTTATATTTCCATTTCTTCTAAGAATCTTCTTCTATAAAAGAACAACCTCTGAGCAATGAAAAAAGTCCTATTCTGCAGATGGGGAAGGATAAAACAAGCAAACAAACAAACATTGTAAATCTAAAAGTGTTTCCCATTTGTTATGTCTTTAGAGTTTCACGGTAAACCAAACGTATTGTATATGTAACAATTTTTTTATATTCAGTAAAAAAAAAAAGCATATTAAAGGTGCTGTATGTAGTATTGACACCGAGTGGTTGAACTAGGTATTGCAGTCCAAATTCAAAACATTGGAGAGGGGTTTTTTCACCTGGCCCCTCCTCCTCTGACTTGACACTCAGGTTGCCTGATGACACCAACAGGAACAAGCGTTCTTGATGAATGAATGAAATGAAATAAGCTGTGTTTCCCGCCAACTGGTGCCGAAATATAATTGGGTAAACTGGCAATGAGACAACATTCCAGCCCGGAATGCACATTTTCAAAGGAGAATAACTGACTGTGGCATTGTTTTTCAGATAAACAAGTATGTTAAATTGCATGTTTCTTAAGTATCTGCAAGCATGTTATGGTATTTTTATGCTTTAGCAGAGTCAAAAACTTACACACAGTGGTAGCCTACTTGATGTTAATAATACTTAATGTTCAAGGGTGTGAGCTATTTACAAAGTCCATTCCTTTTTTCATATCCATGTCCAATTCAAGATCAAATGACTCTTACGAATGATACTTTTAAAGAGTCAAACTGAAGAAGCTTCAAATTCAGGGTTCGAATTAGAATTCAAAATTCCATCGCTATACTGTGACCCATTTGTCAGTTTCCACTTTGAAATGAACCAAACCATTGCTGTCATACATATTGTACTTGAGGTTTTGTGAGACTTGCATTCATTAATAATGGTATTCTAAACAACATTTAAATATTTTACTAAATTATTAATGGTTGCTGTTTATCATATGAGGTACAAATATTGTCTGTATGTATAAAATGAAAATGTTCGTAGAAAAAATGTGTCTCTAAGTGTGTGATTGCGGAAGCAAATGGTGCAAATAGTCATTTGTTAACAGCTAAGATAATGGCTGCTTCATGAGAATCTCCTTGCTGTCATTCTCCGAAAGTTACAGATATAGTGTTTCCCATTCGTTATGTCTTTAGAGTCTTACAGGAAAAAGAGGCATCATTAAAATGCTGTATTAATGTCACTTCTCAGCCTTTTGCACATTTTCCTTTGTTTTCACTGGTCTGGGGTGTCACTCTTGTTTCCTTTTTTGTATCGGTCCTTTAAATTTAATTGCACATAAATTAATTCACAGTTCAAATTGCCACTGGTTTGGGTGATGCAAACAACTAACTCACACTAACTCACACACCGCTGAATAAACTAGCATTTAGACTACAAAGTCCCACCAAAACAAACTTTCGCATTTGAAAATGGGCCTAGTCTCAAGCACATGAAAATCTTACTGAACATTTTCGGTTTAAGCAATTTGCAAAATTTGCTACTTTAGACCAATCTTCTCATCCACAGCATTCCCTTTAAAATAGATCTGGGGAAAATTTAAGAACAGTTCCCAAAACAAGAAAATTCTTTAAAATCTTAAATTTTGTACACTCTTAAAATCTTTTCGATTTAACTGTATTCAGTACATTGTACAGTGGAACCATTGCTGGTCACCTAAGCAGTAAGCGATATAATAAGCATAAGCAATATCTTAGCTGTTTCAAAACCAGTTAATTTGGACAAACTTTACAGTCTGGAGGATTTTGTGTTTCTTTTGGACAAACTTTACTGTCTGGAGGATTTTGTGTTTCTTTTGGATAAACTTTACAGTCTGGAGGATTTTGTGTTTCTTTTGGACAAACTTTACAGTCTGGAGGATTTTGTGTTTCTTTTGATGTTTAGAAATGAACAAAATACCATCAAGCCAAAGGTCTGTGATTAAAACTATTGTCTTGTCATATCCAGGGGTCTCTGGTGAGACCACAATATTGATTTAAATTCAGAGCTGTCATATTCGATATGACAGGAAATTTTTGGTCTCTACCATTTGTCCTTGTCTGTTTATGCAATCAGGACAATCTTCTTACTAGCAACTTTTTTTGTTTAAACCACAGATGTTGATAGAGAGCCCAGATTCCGGTTTAATGTCTATAGAAGATCTTTTATATATACAGTACAGACCAAAAGTTTGGACACACCTTCTCATTCAAAGAGTTTTCTTTATTTTCATGACTATGAAAATTTTAGTTTTTCAACAGTCTTGAAGGAGTTCCCCGAGAGATGCTTAGCACTTGTTGGCACTTTTGCCTTCTGTCTGCGGTCCAGCTCACCCCTAAACCATCTCGATTGGATTCAGGTCCGGTGACTGTGGAGGCCAGGTCATCTGGGGCAGCACCCCATCACTCTCCTTCTTGCTCAAATAGCCCTTGATGCCTTCAGTGTGACTCTACAATTTTCATATTCATGAAAATAAAGAAAACTCTTTGAATGAGAAGGTGTGTCCAAACTTTTGGTCTGTACTGAATATAAAAAAGTTTTACTAGACTCTGGTCAAACTGGAGTACATAAACTTTATTAAAAACAACTTAATTTAAAACAAAAAAGAAACAGGGTTAGCAGAAACAGCTACACTGAGAGTTAGAATATCAACATAAGATTTATATTTTTAACTATCTTTTGAAATTGAGATTTTATAGATTTTATCAAACAGATCAAATGTTTCACAGTGAAGCTAACCAGCTAATACCAAAACATCTCAAAAACAGAGAAGAAAAAATAGTAATGCTTAGTGATGTTTGTGTTGTTTTCCTGCTAAAGTGATGTCCCTTCCTGGATTAAGGAACTGGCTTTTGTTAAAGCCCATATTACAAGAAAACTGGAAGAAAAATTAGAATGAGGATATTGGGAGGGGGAAAAAAAGCTAATTGATTTCTTACTAAAACAATATTTCCCAAAAAATAAAATTAGATAAAGGAAGAAATATTAGGCCTGGAATATCTCCTAATAAATTGCTGTTTTTTTATGTTAGAAGTAGTACTCAAACCAAAGTTGCACTCCAACCAAAGTAAGAAAATGATATGCCTTGCATCTTTAGAAATTTAGTGTTTTAATCAGTTTATAATATACAAAAGTATACTGCATACTATGACTAGTATACTATATAGCTGTGAGGGTTAATTCAGCAGGTAGTATGATCAAATCACTATGGTGAGACATAAATCATATCTTCAGCACCTCAGTAAGCTGATGTTCAACATGAGCGGTACAGTTGAGCTGGTCTGCATTAACTTTCTGTGCACATAACTGTTCACAAACTAGAGAGCAATGATCTCACTGCAGCCTTTCCTGTGTAATACACCAATGTCATCCATCACAAGGATAAACACCCATTAATGCAACATATCACTGGGTCTGTGAAATGTTTTATGAGTGACAGTTTGGAAGTTGGAGTTAGTTGACAAAAAGGTGTGTTGTGAAATCTCGCAGTTTGAATGTCTTTATTTTCTCACAGTTTTTGATCAGTTGGAAAGTGCAAAACAAACTGGGTTTATTGTATTGTTTTAAACTGGGCTATTGTATTGAAAATCTGATTTAATGATTTAGTTCTGTTCTACACATGGTGGCCGCACATCCTAATTCAGCAGGCATTTCTACCTTTATCTTAATCAAGTCATGGCCTAATGGTTAGATAGTTTGACTCCTAACCTTAAGGTTGTGGGTTCGAGTGTCGGACCGGCTATTCCATGACTGAGGTGCCCTTGAGCAAAGCACCGAACCCCCAACTGCTCCCCGGGCACCGCAGCATAGATGGCTGCCCACTGCTCCAGTATGTGTTCACTGCTGTGTGTGTGCACTTTGGGAGAAATGAAGGGTCACTGACCCAAAAAAATCCAGAAAAAAACACATTTAAAGGTTAGAGATTGATTTGCATTACTATGAGTGAAATAAGTATTTGATCTCCTACCAACCAGCAAGAATTCTGGCTCCCACAGATAGGTTATGTGCCTTCGTGGAACACAGATTAGTCCTGTCACATTAAGAAGTTACTCCTAATGTCAGCTTTTAGGTGTATAAAAGACACCTGCCCACACCATCTTCCATTACAACCTCTTCCACCACCATGAGCAAGACCAAAGAGCTGTCAAAGGATGTCAGAGACAAGTTTGTGGATCTGCAAATGGCTTGAATGGGCTACAAGACCATCAGCAAGAAGCTAGAGAAGAACTGTTGGTGTAATCATTCGAAAATGGAAGAAGTACAAGATAACCATCAATCGGCCTTGGTCTGGAGCTCCGTGCAAGATCTCGCCTCATGGTGTAAGGATGATCATGAGCTCATTAATGATCTTAAGGCAGTTGGGACCACAGTCGTCAAGAAAAACATTGGTAACACACTACGCCGCAATGAACTGAAATCCTGCACTGAACTATGAACCCACTTCTCTCAGCCAGAACACTGAAGTTGTGTTATGGATAAGTCTTCAAGGATTACTATGACCCAAAACATACCGCTAAGTCAACAAAGGAGAGGCTCAAAAAGAAGCACATTAAGGTCATCGAGTGGCCTAGTCTTGCGTAGCAAGATCTTCAGACTGACGGCTGAAGGTCTGGAATCTATTGCAGCTTTCATTGCAGCTTTTCATGAGGCTGTTTGACCAACATGTCAAACTACCAATCACAGTTCGTTTAGTTCAGCATCACGTTTCGGGCCATGGAAATCTCGCCACAATAACAGCGTTTAGTTGATCCTGATAAGGGTTCATTGTCACAATTGTAAACACGAAGTCTTTCTTCTTACGTGAGGGGGTTTTGCGCCACGGTATCTTTGTTTACGGGCGGAACGTTGAAGCACGCGACACACACGTCTTCTGGAAATCAACCAATCCGATGACGATTTCGAAACTCCTGAAGTGTTTCCACTTTTGTGTGCATTATGCATCAGACGTTCAGCCAATGGTACATGGTCGTGACATCTGAGGCTGAGATTAGGAGTGACCTAGCCAGTCTCCAGACCTCAGTCCTATACAAAATCTGTGAAGGGAGCTGAAACTTAGAGTTGCAAAACAACGGCCAAGAAACATGAAGGATTTAAAGAGGATCTGTAAAGAGGAGTGGATCAAAATCCCTCCTGAGATGTGTACAAACCTGGTGACCATCTACAAAAAACATCTTACCTCTGTGCTTGCCAACAAGGGTTTCTGCACCAATTAGTAAGTCATGTTTTGCCTGGGGATCAAATACTAATTTCACTCACAGAATTGCAAATCAATTTTTAACCTTAACATAATGCGTTTTGTGTCTGGATTTTATGGTTTGTATTTTGTTTCTATATGTTTAAATAAACCTACCATAAAAATAATAGCACAGACCCTTCATTTCTTTGTAAGTAGGCAAACTTACAAAATCAGCATGGGATCAAGTAAATAATTTCCCCACTGTAGATAAAAACATAAACAAAGCATGATATAGCAGCTAACGTGGACTTGTTATGGGTTCTATACTCTTTCTTCCACCGCATGAGTAGTAATCTATTGCTGAAATGTTAACTCAATTTGTCAGTGTTATCCTCATGTCAACAGTCTCCCTTAAATATTTATAATAGGCTCAGTGCTCTGAGAACCAAGCACAGGATGAATCTGAGAATGTTAACATGCAGGACATTTTTTCCACAGACTCTCAAACTTGGGAAATGTGAAATGTCTCAAAAAACCCGGTGAAGAGAAAGCGTAACCCCAAAGGTGAATCCATCAAACCCTCTCTCATTGATGCTTTTCCCCATGACTCGTTCTAGCTTCCCCTCCCTTCATTACTCAAGTAAGAATTTGCTTTTTCAGACATTAGGCTATTTAGGATCAGTCACAAAACCATAAAGTTTAACAAATCTTGAATACCAATTAGTTATCCAGAAATATTGGTTGGCAATGATGCCCAAGTATGCCATTAGCAATCAGTTCTCATCACAATTATTTGTGAGCCAATCAGCTGAGCTGTATATGCCATGTGACTGTTCATCAAAAACACAACATACTGACAATGCAGGGATAATATTGGAAACATGTAACACGTTTACTGTACTATAATGAATTAGTAGCAATAAATACTGATTGTCCCTTCAAAAATACACGTAAATTGTATTGTATTGCATTGTAAAAAAAAGATGCTTTTGGAACCAAATTAAGTTACAGAATTTACCAGCAGGACAAACTGGCTCATGCTTGCCAGTTTAACTTCTTGGTTGTTTCAAATGTCAGGATGTTTATGTTATGTGGATGGTGTATGCAATAAAAAAAATTGCTTTGCACTTTTGAAAATTTTTGGTACTCTTAAAATCTTTAAGTCTGTATATTCATTGCTTTAATATTTGACTGTAACATGCACATATTGTGATGACATACTGAATGTTTGTTCATATACAAAGCATATACCTGTATGGTCATATACAGTATATTAAAATATTTGAGTGACTTGATATTATGATATATTTATTTTAACTATATATTTAACCTTGCACTAAAACACTTCTAATACTCTTATGAGCAATCAGAAGCTTAATCAGCATGTTCATAAACCAACCAACTTCAGAAGGAAATATTTAATTTACACACTAAAATACACTTAATGCCTTTTCACCATTGATTAAAAAAAGATTGAGGATGTCATGACCCAAATCTATACCCATGATGTATGATATATCTGATAAAATGCCCAAAACCGTCTAAACATGAAGTATTATACTAATTTTGTTACTAGGGACCAGCACTCACCCATTACATAGTCTAGCAGTCCGTGTCAACAATGACACAAAGCTGGTAATCTCTGGTGTGGCATCTTAATGTATCTCTAATGCATCTCAAATGCATCTTTTATCTGCCGAAGACCTTGAGCAGTAGCAGACAGCCACAAGTTTTGGCCCAAAGAGGCCTGACGTGTAAACACAGTAGTGTTCTACTCCCTCCGTACATTCACCGTCATCCTGTGACTCACCCCTAAGTTCTCTGACATATAAACAATTATCGGAATGTTAAGTTTATTTGATGGTCCTCTCGTCTATCAGTGGGAAGCTTGTTGAGGTTTGAACTTTGTTTGTTTTAGAATTTGGCTTTGCTGTGTCACAGGAAAAAGTATTGCTTAACCATTTTTGGAAATGGCAGCTTTCACTTTTTCCTTTTGTGACCTTTAAGATGCAAAAGAAGAGTTGCCACATTTCCTGAGAAAAAAAGAGAGCGAGATGATCTCATAAAACAGACTCATAGCTAAACTCATAGCTTTGACTCAATTAAATATATTTCATTATTATTTGGATAATGAAAAGAATCTTTGTAGCCCAGAATATAAATAGAAAGGTTACCTGGTTATTTATATTTATTCTATTCAAATATCCATTTATCCTAGTATCCTAGGATGTTTTCTTTTTTTTTTTATGAAACAAAAATGTATTCCATTAAACTTGGAAATATAATGCAATTATATTATATAAAATGATGTTAATATAAATATTAAATTTCTATGTATGTGAAACTAGTGCTTATATTTTTCAGTATTCTTCATATTTTTGCAGTATATGCATGGACCATGTACTGTATGGCTATACAAATATATCATTGAAGACAAAAACTGCATTACATTTTTACATGCAATAGATTTATTGAAAATTAATTTCTCTTTCATGAGCTAACACATGGGTTTACATAAAGCTGAGCACATATTCATAAACTGTTATCTAACTTTATTGTTAACATAGTTACACTTCTCAAATATTAAACTATGTTATAGTATTTAAGAATAAAAATGTTTACTAAAAACATTAAAATACATTTTTTTTGGACAGTTGATTGTTTTCTGAATATGAATAAAAAATATGTAAAAATATGAATATGTAAAAAAAAGGTAGTTTATTAAATGTACATCTATGCATTATGAAATCTATTTATCTATTTAATTTACAATTATATAAGTAAACATACTTTCGTATATTTTTTAGATATGAAAAGCAGTTACTTAAGTATTAGTCAATATATTAACAATATAATATTCTGTATATATTCAAAATACATTAAATGAATTAATATATATATATATATTATTATTATATAGGCACATGACATGTCCATTTGATATAATGACATTTTTGATATAACATTGCTAAAATCAATAAAAAAAAGCTATAATCCACCCTAAAACTTAAAAATAAATTTAAATAACTAATAATGTGACAAATCTCAAATAGTGTCCTTGTGCACGTGTAAAAGTATATACATAGATTCAAACATAGATCCATTCACATTACCCGCACAGCTAATCATCGCCTCATACCTACTGTAGATCGCATTTCAAAAAAAGAATCAGGGCCGGGGTCAGTTCAAGGTATTAGCAGCCCTTATATGATCAACACATTGAACGGAGACATAAAATGATTAAGATGTAGTTAGACTGGAGGAAGAATGAGAAAATAAGTGAGGAAAGGGTGGTGATTTGGAATGAAGTGCAGTCATCTGTCTTGTCTTGTAACTAAGGTCATGATCCTCTTAATAATGGAGCTGTATAATAAAAATCAGAGTTTAAAATGCGCACGGAGTGCCAGCACATGACTGATGCAGCATATCCGTTTTCATCCTCACTTTCTACCCTTTATCATTGTATTATTTTCCCTAAAAGCAAACGCCTCGTTCGCATTTCACTTTAGCGTACCTTAATGACACTTTTGATAGATTACCCATTTGCCCAGATAAAATCCATGATCTTGCACCACTTGATGAGAGATGGGATCAATTTCAAAGGTAGACCTGGTCATTTGCTAAACCTAGGGCAATAAATACAGCTCATGATCTCCAATGAGAGGAGACCTTAAGAGCACCACATGTTGAAATACTAACTTGTCTTTCCTTTGATACATCTATTGCGTTGCATGTCAGAAATTGAATACACTTCTGAGTGATATCAATATGAATCGCATGTATAAGTATAGAGAGGCTGCACAAAAATTCCTTTATAAGTGATTTGGTTGCGTTCGATTGATTCAAACTATGTTCGTGTGATTGATTGTGATCGGTGCTGGTATTTCTACTCATGTTACACACATTTGATTTAGCGATTAATCAAAGAGAAATTTTAGATCAGCACAGGCTTCCAAGACACTGACACAATTGATGAGCGAATCAAGTCTTTAAGTAATAGCCTCATTTGGGGTTACAATGAGCCTCTTACATATTAAAGAGATCACATTAATCAGTCATTCGCGGTGTGTTTAGCTACTTACGATTGACAACATTAGGTCACAAGCCCTTAAACCGCTGCATTTCCTATGTGAAATGAGTTTATACAGTAATCTGCTGTTCTGTAAAAAAAAAAAAAAAAAAAAAAAGAGAGAGAGAGAGTGAAAGAAACGGGCGGATTAGAAATGAAAACATCTGCACTTTGAGAGCACTGATGTTGAAATAAATTTTTGAGACAAAGTGGCAAACATAAATCTTCAGTGTTTTTGGCCCCTGATGTTTGATTTGACTCAACGCCTACAAATATGAATACCAAACTGTATAATCTGTCAGTCAGCCTGATTTAGGTAAGATCATAGACAGACCTTTTTTTTATTACTATTAAATGTGTGATGTTTTTAGGTATTTGTAATCTTGGATACGATCCTTGCAGCCTGCCGTCTTCTCTCCCACAGCACAGCTGAGGAATATCTACCATCGTCTCCAGCCGTCAGGAATGCCGACCTTCTCAGGTTGACTCGTAATGAATTGTTTTGAGGGTCTGGCTCTGCGTTCTTGGCGTTTGGCAGAGTTGCAGTATGAGAAGGCTATAGCATTTTCTTGAATCTCCAAATTAGAGTTTCACTGTTGTTCCAGCGGTCACTGGGCAAATTAAGAGAATCCCCCTCCAGCCTTGAAACTGGTCGATGATTTAACGAGACGGCTAGACGTGACACACAAACATCTGAGACGCTGTTTGAGCGAATGTAAAAATCACCGTCTGATGGACAGCCGGGGCTCCTGAGTGATAAAGCGCAGGCCGGGGGTTTTAGAGTTGTGTTTTTCTATTTATTTTTAAAGGTGGGCAGCCAAGACAAATGTTCTAAATGCAATTCAATCTTAAAAATTCAAGGGAGCTTTTGCTTGGACCATCCGAAGCGAACCGTACAAGCCTCGGGCCAAAATGTAGATCTCTCTCTGACAAATGGTCAGTGAGTCACCATTTCTCAGCACATAGTTAGCATGGGTTTTGATTGGCAAACGCATAGTTGTAGTCATTTAAATGTTTCCTACTAACAGAAGTTTGAAAAGTTGGCTCACCGATTTTGTTCCTCTAAATGAAGATGGATGCGTTACATCCGTGGACACGCATTCACCTCTTAGATAAGCACTCAGAAATGCATAATTCTATTTTCAAATCATATTTTAGCTCTACGTCTGATTTATATGCTGGTATGGCATGACTTGCCGCAGAAAGTGTCTGATTAGCTCTTGTGTTTGTGGTTACAATCAGCCATTGGCAACAGAACATTGTAAACAAACAAATTAGACCTATTATGCGTGCATATGTGTTGTGTATATGTGCGTCTATGTTAATCCAGTTTGGGATGAGGTGGGGATCTCATTCTTTTGTGCTGTGTTCATGAACCAAGCCTTGCATGCTGAGGGAGGGACACTCTCTTCACATGGCACGAAAGCCTATTGTCTGTCCCCCCACCTTTGAAAGAGGCCGACAGATAACCTCCCCGCACACACAAAGTCATGCACGATGGGGGTATCACAAGCCTGGCATGATTCCAAGCTTGCCTCTGGGCCGCTTAAGCCACCCGCAAACACAAAGGTGGATCAGCTGCGATAAAAGCATGACAAGTGTTGTTTTGGTTTTGTGCGGCCGCCCTCACTGATTCATCCTCGACTCATCAAAAAAATGGCTCTTTCAATTAAAAGAGACACAAATGGATCCAATCAATCTGTATAGTGGCCGTTTCAGAGTGCAAATTCCTCTAGTGGTGTCACACTATGACCCGCATAAGGGGGCTTTCACTGCCTGTGAACAAAAAAGACGGAGAGTGATGTTTTCCTTTTCATGCCCAGGCTTTGAAACCCCTTCTCTCTTTTCTCCTGTTAGTCATTCTTTTGTGCTGGCCAGTGGTGGCCCCCTTTTGACACAACAGTGGTTATCCTCTTGATACCTGACTCCAAAGAGAGTCGCCTTGTACTGCCCTTTGTTCTCCCATCACCTTTACTCATACGTTTGCCAGGCTCCGAGACCCCGGTTCAGCTGCCTGCTGGAAAATCCAGGTTAAGCTAGTACAGTAGATGGTCCAAATGATTAATACACGGCCAGATTTGGTCATTAACTGGCTCAAGCTGGTTATTAACTGGTCCAGTTTGGTCATTAGCCACTTCAAAATGGTTACTAAACTTGATCATAAGTCGGGCCAAACTGGTCATTAACTTTAGTTTTACCATTTGCTTGTTCAAAATGCTCATTAATTGGCCTAAGACGGTTATTAACTGATTATTAGCTTATTCAGTTTGTCCATTAGCCGGTTAGGTATGGTTATTTTGAAATGGTTATTATTTGGTTAAATTTGGTTATTAGCTGATTGAGTTTTAATTTATTCAAACATTTTTTTTTGATACATGACAGCTGTTTTACCAGGTAATAACTCTTTACAACACTTAAAAACAAGCTTGGGCAAACTAATAACTATTTTGGACCAAATGATAACCACCTTAAAGTTAGCTAATGGTGAGGATGGACTAATTAATAACTAGAACAGACCAATTAAAACCCAATTAATGGATACTGTAAACAAACAAATAAGCAAAATATGACTAGAAACCAGTTTGGAACACTTAAAGGCCAGCTAATGGCTACTTTGGACCAAATATTAACTAGTATAAACCACTTAAAATGAGTTAATATCACTTAAAAACCAGCTTCTTAAGAAAAACAAGCGAGAATGTATTTGTTGTCTCTGTTCAAGCCATACACATGGAATGGAGGTCACATCATATGTTCCACTTTTTATTCTTCACATCCACTGTCTCAAACAGACACACACACACACACAACTGAAGAACAGACACAAAGGGTGCTCTCCAGGCCTCCCAAATACAGGATACCTCTTGCAGATGATTCCTGTGGGATTGAGGCTCATTCCAAGGCTTCTTTTCAGGCATTTCTTCAGGGATTCTCACGAAAATCTTCTGAACTCGCCAGATAAGAGGCACCTCTCCTGACAATCTAAAGTGGCTGCCATGTCATGGAATGAGATAAGGTTTGTAGAGATGTTGCTGAGGGACAGTGTTGAGTGATGGCAATGACTAGAGAGAGCTAAACACTTCACAGCTCTTTTAACCACAAGACTCCAGCATTTCAACTGATTTTCACAATGACCACATTGCCAAGGAATGTCTATCATTATTCATCCATTACAATGTGCAACTAGTTACCATTCACGAATGTCAAGAGTTATGTAATAATAAAAGATTTGGATGAGAGAATCAAGGGGAACTTGGTTTAAAAAGAATGATTATTACTTATATTATTATGAATAGTAAATTATTTATAAACCTCTCTTAAAAATGACACAATGGGATCTTAACACCGTTTAAAGATTCAGTTCTACAGAAAGCCATTCTCTACTTAAAAAACTTTGTTTATCTTGACCTCATCTGGAACAAGATGCCATCAAAAAATATTACTATCAAGACATTTCAAAGATTCACCATTGTTATTTCTGTTCATCTTTTCTTTGAGGCAATAACACAACCTTGCCAATTCCTGAAAAGATCCATTAATACTTAATAGACTTTTCGTATGAGCTGTTTTATGGAGTCTGGAGCTGATTCAAACAGCTGTGGGGTTAGATATGGACTGTTTAAAACACCTCGACCCTGGCCAGAGTTGATCAACTCTTCACTACCGTATTTCCAAAAATACAGGGTTGAATATGAGGATACGACCACAATGTACTGAGAAAATGATGACTGAGTTTCAGCTTGTTTCCTCATGTCACAGTCAGAGTTGGAAAAAAGCCTGTTCATGCTGCAATGTAATGTTGTCCTCATTAATTATTCTATTTGTTTCTATCATGATGTACACAAGCTTGACACTGAAAAACAAAAAAAGGAGTTTAACTGTTGTCAAAAGACATGGATGGGTGGGTTTGTTCTGTCAACACATACATTGTTGGATTGTATCACTGACAGTGTGACAGTAATCTTTCACATAGAAGATTTAAAGTCCTGAATCGCCTGAATCCAATTTAGAGTTTAAAGTTAAAAAAGACGTGTTAACACTATGGCCACAAGGCTCTACATGTACAGTTTAAGTGACATTGTAAAACAATCTGTATTGCATATAGTGCTATATAACACTGGTCTAGCCTGGCCAGTTGAAACTTTCCTAAGGTCCCTCTAAAAACACTTACTAGATCATCCTGGGAGCCCCATTTTAGGCTGGTCTAAGTCCCATTTTTAACAGGTATATCACAAATCTATACATCTCTGTATGCCACCCAGGAATCAAAACTCTAAATTTAGTTTCTGTTTTGATCTGCTATTGTTGTTAACAGAGCAAAAGTGTGTATAGAGTTAAAAGCCACTTTCAGTGTAACAGTCATCTGAGGAGTGATTCTACTAACACAGCTCAGAAACAGCACTGCCTGCTGGTGAAGACTCAATATATCCAACACATCTGTTCTCACAAATATGTAAAATAGTAAATTCAGTGACGTTATAATGCTATTCTTCATGTTAGAATAATTTATGGTAACATGGCATAGATGTGTCTGAGGTTTGTGTGAAGGTCGGTCAGGGATGCTCTATGCACTAACATCACAATTTGGCTCCAAGTTTAAAACAACCCTAACCCTACTGCTGTAAATATTTTGTCCCTGGCTAATGCTGCACAAACACACTTTAAAGACCAGAAGATTTGCAGCCTGGACATTACAGTCCCGATCCAAACTTTACAAATGACAAAACACTGCAGCTGTGAATATCTCCATGACTGACTATACTTAGCCATCTACATAAACACAGCTAAATATATTCTCTGTATACAAACTACCGTTCAAAAGTTGGATGTCAATAAATAAATTTAACAAAAAGAAATGCATTAGTTTGGTTAGTTTTATGCAATTATGCAAACCAGACAGCACATTGAAGAACACGCATAGTAACATGCAATATCCTCTCCCCTTTTAGTATACAATCTCACATACACCCTATTGCTGATAACAGCGCTGTCATATCCTGTGTGCTGTTTACTAAAAGCTCCCTCTGTACAGCAGGCCAGAACTCCTCTGCAAAACCTCAAAAAGCAAAAAAAAAAAAAAAAAAAACTCTACATCCATGCTCCATTTTAATCAAAGCTTCACAATCAGGGAATTTAGACAAAAAAAAGTCTCTTGAAAGGACACTTGAACTGTTTGTGTTCCTTAAATGTCAGGCCTAATAGCGAGGATTTGGTACGTGGAGGGTTGTGCCTCGTCAACATTTATCTTTATTTTAAGAGTGAAATGGGTCGGATTTGCTCTTAAGAGCATCTGTGCTGCAGCTTAGAAGAGGACGTTTGGAGATACTGTTTGTGCACAGCCGTACACTGTGTTTTAAATCAGAGTAATGTTCAGCCAGCCGGATGATGAAAGGGACATGCATGCTCTGCATCTGGCGCTTTGTATACTTAAACGGTTAAAAGAGCCAAACAGGTGGAACAGGGTATGATTCAAAACATATAGAAAGATGATCAACGGTTAGACATCACTTTCATCTGCAGTTACAGTTTCCTTTGGGGATTAAGATAAGATGCCACCATACAACCAAAGAGATTCTGTACAGGCATGAAACTTTTTAGCTATGCTTGCCAAGCCAAGTCATTATTTTCTACTGCTAATATTTTAGGTAAATATTTGGAACAAGTATTGCACAGGTTACTACGGACGGCGCTGTTAATTATAATTTTGCAAATAATTATAATTTGTCTGTAAATAAATAACTTACATAGGATTGATCAGTAATTAACCCAACATCCACCACATGGAATATCCTAGCTAGCACATAATCCACTAAATACCATGCAGATTACTTCATCAACTGCACAGATATTTGTTTGGAAAAGCAGAATAGATAATAGAGAATATTTATTCAGTATAATTTCAGAATGATCCAAAGAGCACCTTGAGCTTCAATTGAAGAGCGCTGAATTTTGTTCAAAGAGATTCACATGATCCGTGTCAAATTTATTTGCTCGTGTAGAATCGAGAAATTTCATATTAAATTAAAATTTTTGTTTGAAAAGGTCTAAAAATCATACAACATTCAGTTCATTTTCAGGACCATAAAACGGTCCAACTATATTCATTTACTACTGTAGATTTGAATTACAATATTTATTTGCATTTCAATCTACAATATAGCTTTAGAACCACTAGTGTGCAGGATAAATGTAACCATAAAGCTGTGACCACAATAGACTTTAGCATGCAAAATCTGTTCGGACACTGCAATGGTTGTTTTATGATATCACGCTTTGCAGCATAAATTCAACACACAAATAATAAATCCAAAATGTTAAAACATACAATCTACTTCACTTATGCTGCACTTTTAATACAGCTACAAGGTCACAGCGTGATATATCAGACTTAATTTGGTCACACGACTTCATGTTTAAGTTTGGTGAACAGTAACCTGTGAATTTGTAACAACGAAATGCAACGTCTTCACATGATCTTGCATTTGGGCTCTCCCACATCGGCATGCAGATGAATAAAAGCCAGTTGAACTAAAAGTATAATGTTAAATATTGGCAAGCAAATGTTCATACTTTGCACGAAGAGTTCCAGAACCCATCGATTCCGTTCAAACTCTTAATGCACCAAGTATTTGTAATCAAAATAATTCAAACACTGCATAACGCAAAGCTTTGGTCTTCTTTGAATTCAGCTGTTTTCTGTCAAAAGGATATTGGCTCTACCAACATGCAGGTCAGCAAACTGCATGTGAACCCACTTTTAAGCTGATGGAACCGGATCAGGTTCTATCTGCAATAGAGATAATCAATGCAAAGGAGCATCAGTGATGATCTCCAAAAATGTAGATTTGGTAAAACAGTCCACCAGGGGCAAAAAAGCCGCATCCTTTGACATCACGTAGACAAACCACACCGTAATGATCACATTTGTGGTGAAGGAACACTAGTTCCAATCATATTTCATTTGGTGTTTTTCAGCTCTTTAACACTGGAGATAACTCGTAGGGTAATGAAACAGTCATGAAGGCCCATTTTATCTGCATTCAGCACTGTTACAGAGAATGAGCGAGCAGAAACACCAGGCACATTCATTAGCGTGACCACAAACATCTAAAAGACCCTCCAGAACACTGAAAGGACTGGAATTAAGAGAACTACAGTAACAGACGAACCAGACACTGAGAACCAAAACAGATGAACTAGTAATGGCTGGAATGTGTTTTTCCCCACTACATCACAAATGTCCCATACCCGGACTCAAAATAAATGAAGGAAATAAAAACTGTTTGGACCTTTTTATAACTCCTTGAAGCACTTTCCCATCAACCCTTTCACCTCTTAAGAGAGACTTGGAGAAGGTTCATGAAGATACTATCATGTCTGAGTGCCAATTGTTGCAAAGGTGAAAGAACCCACATGGACTTGAGATAAGAACAAACATCTCCACCCTTAACTCCAGACATAAAGGAGGAAAAACTGACAATGGATAATCACTGTCACTTGTGTGCAGATATTCCCTCATCAGAAGATGCAAGTGGCTTCTTCAACAGCCCAATCTAGGCATTGTGGTGCCCGCAACACTGAAGGCATGCAATATTGAGAAATGAAAGACCGTTCGTGCCATCGTTCTCTTATCAGGATGTTTATTAAGAGGGATGCTCTGTGATACAGTGGAGTGAGAAAAAACATTTCACAGTATGACATTAATTCATCACCATGGCACAACGAAACATTTGAAGACTCACCCTCTCCCCTCCCATGCATTGCGGCAAAGCAGAATTTTCAAAGCATCGTTTCTACGCAAGAACCTGTCTATACAAAAACATCCTGAAGGAGTGGGAGGGAATGCAAAAGTGTATATTAACCCAAACAGTGTTCGATAAAGAATTAATTTCCTTTGCAGCAACTGATTCCCTCACAAAATTTACTTCTTTTTCACATTTTAAACCATTTCTGAATCAGATGAAATTCAGCATCTAAACCTTCCTGCATCCCAAAAAAATCTACATCGATGAACAAACTACATGTGCCCCGTGCAGCCCAACTTGAGGCGAACATTAGCAGGAGTGTGTGATTGGGGAGGTGAGGGATTGTTTTGGTCGAATTGAAACTGTGGAGAGGTAGGGTTGTTGTAATGGTCAGTCTTGGTTCCTGTCTCTCATAGGATCTACTCCATTAGGTCCCGGTGGTTAAGTATAATACATATGTTCAAATCCCTGTCAAATACTGTGGAGGATTACTGCTGGGAACAGATTTGGGAGGACAACAGGGCAGATATACAGTGACTAAACTCACTGCTATGGTGACATTCACTTGAATCAAGAGTGGTTGGGGAATACAAATCATTTTATGGAGGAGCCACAGGTGTTTGGGATTCTGTGTGCAAATCTCCAGTGATATTAGCCATGACTTCATCTCACCAGCAATCCTTCAAAACTTCACGCTATTAAGAGAAAATGTGCATTGTTTAAATCTGGTCCTCTGAAGCTGCATCTGAAAAAGTTGATTTCTCACTTGGAACACCACCATACACCGCCAGCTGGTCACTTAATGCACACGGCAAATAAACAATGAATCAAGAAAAAGGAGAAAAAAAAAAAGCATACAGTTTAGAGTTTTTTATGGCTTATAAAATTAGTCATATGTATGCTAACACGTTTTTTTTTTTTTACAAATTGTTATGCTATATAAAACCCGATCTATAATACATACAAAACCAGATGATAACTGGTGAGCTTGCTTTATTAATGCTAATTAATGTGATGCTGTAATGGTTTTTTTCCCTTTTAACGTGACTTAAATGGGGGACCAAAAGAAGAACATTTAATGAAAAGTAAAACAAAAGTTCTGGAAATACTGAATAAACTATTTATATCTACAGCAAAAACCAAATGGGCATAAAGTGTGTCGTTAAGAGCTTGTTCTTATTAGAGCTAATTTATATCTAAGGGTTTATTGGGTTTGTTCGATCTCCGTGACTCATCTGGTGCAAACCAAGGTCAGATCTTCTCTTTCCTCTCTAGCCCTCCCGGACCTTGGCAGACAGAGCATCACAAGTCTTCTTGGCATCTCCCAAAAGCATGGATGTGTTTGGTTTGTAGAAGATAGGGTTGTCCACAGCAGCGTAGCCAACTCCCAGAGATCTTTTCATCACGATGATCTGAAGGGATGAAAGCAGATGCATTTGGTCTAATCCAGCAACAAAAGTACTTCATTGAATAAGTTGGAAAATTCACACTAAATAAAATCCTGTACAGTGCCCTTAGATTTTCAATGGATTTTTTTCCATTGAGTTAAACCAACTTATACAAACTCTTCAACATTATTCCTGTAAAGACTGCATGCACCTGCATATGAAGTGGTGGAGAAGGGTTTTAGGATTCGTACAAGAGGGTGCAAAAACAGCCCATGCTACCAACATGTAATCGTTATTTAAGTATCTGCCATTTACAAAATTAAGAGTCATTAGTGTCTTGAACACCAGTTTTTAGGCTGAACAGTTTCTGGGAAAATCGTCGAGAGCAGTGCTTTGATTGGGAGCATCTGTTTGGGAAGGAGGAACACTTGGTAATTGAATAAGTAAAACCAGAGAGGAGAGCCCTTGCCGCTGGTCTAGCTTTAGTGTTATTCAATACACTGAAAGATATTTGGAACGAAATGACCCTCAACTTGAGACTTCAAAATCAGCAGGCGGATCCTCTTAATATCATCATCTGTCCCTCAAAAGCCCTGCAGATGTTTAATGCCAGCCAGGTGATCAGGATGGCGTTCAGACACACCCATCCCCTCTTCTCAAAGACTCATGTGACCACTTTAACCAGGCTCAGCATCCCCCAGGACAGGACAACATCCTTTTGTTAAATTATTCATAGGGCAGCTGGTTTCAGTTGGGAATGAGGTTACACATGAAGGTCTTTAACATGGCTGGGAGCAATCAGTAGGGTGGATGTTGCACGAGATTGAGGATTACGAGACCAAGAGAGACAATCGACAGGGAAACTTCAGATTCTGCCGCACTATCATGTCATCAAGAGCGTCACTACATTCTAAGTTTGTCGAGTTCCCTTGCCGAGACTTGGCTACACTTCCAAGTTGCTACAAATATCCTTATTTGCTTTGGTTCAAAGTTCTAGTCGTTGCATAATTCCATATGGAACAATGTTAACAAGCTACACACAATTACTCTTGGGAGAAGGACAAGGTTTTTGCACATTCGCAAACGTCAAACCCCAATACTCTGAGTGATTTCCCTAGAGATGGTCTGGCCGCAGTGGGCCTGTCATGTGGTGAGGCACACCAGCCCCGCATTTTAGGGAAAGTATCGGTCGGATGCTCTGAAATGTCATCATTCCAGAACGAGCGAGTCAGCGCTAATGAAAGCAACGTGAGCTGGAGTCTTTCTGGAGATACACCTGGACCGAAGCGTGGTTACAGTGGGAACCAGCTGTAGGGATGGGATGTCGATTTTCAAATCGCTCTGGGTGGGAGAATGAGGGATGGTCTATATTACAATGCTTGAGAACACTTTGGCCATAAAAGTAAAGCCAGATACATATGGAGTATTTAGTATGTCATGTACAGTACCGTTCAAATGTTTGAGGTCTGTAACATTTTTTTGAAAGAAGTCTCTTATGCTGACAAAGGCTGCATTTATTTGATTCAAAATACAGTAAAAACCGTAATATTGTGAAAGCGTATTACCAATTTAAATTAACGGTGTTCCATTTGGATTTATTTTAAAATGTAATGTGTTGTTGCGATGACTAAGACAAATGTTCAGTACAGCTATTAGTCCAGTCTTCGGTATCACATGATCCTTTAGAAATTCTATTAATATGTTGATTTGGTGTCCAAAAAACATTTCTAATTATTATTTATGTGGAAAAATCAAATTTTTTTTGTGAAAACTGGTATATATTTTCCCCCGCGATTATTTGATGAAAAGACAGTTCAAAAGAACAAAAAGTTAGCCTACTGGAAATAGTATATTTTGACAAATTACACATTTCTTTGAACAACTGAATAGTTGTGAATATCGTGTGAAATCAGCTACAAAAAAAAAAAAAAAAGTTATGCTTTTAATACTATAACTCAATATTTAAATGTTGCAAGGCATTAACAGCTAATAAGATGCTCACCTGCTTGGACTTCCAGACCTCCAAAACAGGCATGCCAGCAATGATGGAGTTGGGGTCTTCTTGGGCCGCTGAGTTGACTGTGTCATTAGCTCCAATTACCAAAACCAGGTCAGTTTCTGAAAAACGATAATGGAAAGCACAATTATAGATAGATATATATATATATATATATATCTCTATATCTATATCTATATCTATATCTATCTCTATCTCTATCTATCTATATATATATATATATATATATATATATATATATATATATATATATATATATATATATATATATATATATATATATATATATATATATACACACACACACACACATTTATATCCCACAAATGACACCAAAAAAAAAAACGGATATTATACCAGGGAAGTCATGATTGATCTCATCCATCTCCAGCACAATATCATATGGCACACCAGCTTCAGCCAGAAGAACGTTCAGTTGGCCTGGCATACGACCAGCCACAGGGTGGATTCCAAACCTGAACACACACAAACACAATACAGATCAGTGACCTCTTAGATCCCCTGATAAACACATGGCATCCAAATAAAGCACTTTCCGGTTGTGCAGGACGACTCTCCATACATATGAGCAGGAGTCTTTGAACGTGGTTAAGTAGAAGTGCTTTGGGGCAGGCGTTAGGGTGTTTGTAAGAGGTTAAAAGATAGAAGGAAACAAGCAGAGGCTGAAGGTATCTTTTTAATTCCAGAGGTAGTAAAGTGCTTGAGCTCAGGGGAAATGGCTTGAGGAAGATGAGTGGATCCCTAGGGCACGTGGGCAGCTTTACGACTTCACTGTAAAAACAGAAGATGACAGCCAACAGGCTTTGGAGAGACACAGGAAGTGATATGCCTGCCTATTTTAACAAACATCATTTTGTGATTTTATTTGAGGTTTACACTGTTTTCAGATTCAGAAGTCACAGGGAACTGCAATTTAACTCAAAATCAACCAAAAAAAGTAACCAATACTAAGTTTTATTTCTAATAAAAAAAAAAAAAAAAAATAGGAACATTATCTAAACTGCTTTGCACAGGACAGGTATAGTAATCAAGTAAAAAACTAATCATCAATCAGAGGCAGTTAATAAGTTTTAAAAAAAGACAATAAAAAATTTAATTAAAAACAGCATTCAATCAATCAATTTCATTTATTTAATTTAAAATATAAAACCATTTAAAACAAGAAACTAAAATCATTTTATAATAATAATTACCATATTATAAAAATAAAGCCACCACACGGATTTCATTATCACAGCATTCAATCAGTCAAGTACATTAACTAAAGAGAGGGGCTCAGAAAATGATTATATATATATATATATATATATATATATATATATATATATTTAAAAACAGCTACAGACTGCTTTAAAGAACTAAAAGAATCAGAATCAGGCAAATTCTCAGAAAACATTTAAGTGTAAGGATCACAATCATAGTTTACCTGACCTAAGCGGTGTTGTTCTAATTAACATGTCAGAGTTGTTTACTTCATAATTAGTCCATTTCCAGAGCATTCAAGACAATTTGTGTAACATATTTGAGATCAATACACCATTTCACTTCATATTTGAATTGCTAAATAATCAATTAAAAAGAAATATACTTTAGTGGACTGGACTCTACATTTTCAAAACATGGGGATTGTCAATCAACTCTCACACTGACTTACATAAGCTGTAGCTGCATGCCCAAAACAGTCTGGGTGGACAATGAGCCCAAGCCCGATTCTACCATCTAACCCACCCCAACTGTTCGGCTATTCCCATTCCCATCTAACTGCGTTACACCACACTGTACAAACACACACTCTGAAAATAACCACGGACAACCTTCCAGCCCAGAGGAGATTCAGACTGCCTTCCTGCCCAAACCTCCTTTCAATGAAGCATCTTTATGGAGAGACGAAAGACAGAAACTGAATAGGAATGATAAGAAGACAGTTTAAACTGAGTCAATTCGACCCACAGTCCTCTCGACAGGGTGACACCCCTAGCCAATTATCCTGAAAAGAATTGGGGGAGAGCGGCGGGTGCGCTAGCTAATCTGTCCACTCTTTGGCCACCCATCTCCCCTTCTAATCAAATGCAACTGCTCTAATTGGCAGCAGATGCTGGGCTCTCAGATCAAACGAATGAACGAAAATTACACCAGCTTCCGGTCTGCATCTCTCCTCCACAATCACACAGTGCCCACAGCTGTAGAGAAAACAGGAATCTAGCTTATGCAACTGATCTGACAAGGTGGCAACTGAATGAAAGAAATTGACAATTGACTGTTTAAGTACCCCATAAGCTGCATTATGGGAAAAGGCACTGAAGGCTCACAAGAGAGTGGCAGTTAATGATAATCTGATGCAGCATGCAACAATCTCCATCACTGGCAATGTGGTTTTGAGCAAAGCATGGATGGCTGTGCACTTTGCGACCAAGTTGCTGACCACAGTGGAGACACAGTGATCAGCTGTAGCCTCGTGAAGAGCACATTCAAATCAGATGCAGTTTTACAGAAGACTGCAAATGTCTCTCACTTAGCCTTTTTGCTGCTTTAATAGAAAGAGAGAACAGGAAAAATTGGGGAGCGAAACATGTAGAACATTAAACTAAAAAATAAACTATTTAAACTATTTATATAAAAAAAAAAAAAAAAAAAAAAACAATTACATTGATTAATATTTAAAATGAATGTATGTACGTGCGTGTGTGTGTGTATGTAATGTATACATACATACATGCTATTTATAAATATAATAATTTATAAATGAATAATACATTTATAAACAATATACAGGAAATATACACACACTATTACTTTTACTACGGGGCTATTGAATGCTTGAATCTGAGTCGCTGATGAATGTTCTGAGGTGTGCAATTATTTTCTGGGAAACGCACGGCGAACGTAGTTCCAGGCAGCTCTCTCGACCGCATTAAAGTTCCATATCACTTTGCATTGTAAACAGTAATAACGGTCACGCAATTTGCACAAAAAGGTGTTTTCAGCGCTGCCCTGATGATTTTATCAGTTAGCATATATAGTGTAGCAACTTAAGGCTACACATGACATTTCTCTCTAGCAATGTAAAAACAGCGTTGTTTAGAAATTACAGAGGTACATTAGCCTAATTCACACAAGCTCTCTCTCTCTTTCTCTCACTCTGTGTGTGTGTCTCTGTCATTCTCTTTAATAACTTCATTAATAACTGCATTAGAATGCTATCAACGGCTCAAGCCTCCATTACCATCTTTAAAACGATGCTTTGGTTCTATCAAAAGAGGTGTTGGATGAGATGCGGAAGAAATAGTCCTACTCTCAATAGCGATTTAAGTACAAAAAAACAGACGAATTACTTTAAATACATGTTTTGAGGTGTGGTAACCGTAGCAAAGCGGAATAATTGACTCCGGATCGTTGAATTATTAGAAAAATAATGCACACCCGAGGTGTAACGGCCACTCCGCTTAGCCTTGTCAATTATTATAATTATTGTCTCACACACACACACATAATTTATAAAATATTCCTTAAATATAAATAAAACGTTAAAAATTAGAAATAAATATTTTTATTTTTATAAAAATGATAATGCGTGGCGTGAGCGTGGCGTTTCTGCTGCGTGTTAGGAGCGTGGTGCTGCCTCGCGTTTTCTGTGTCTTTACACACCAGAATCGTGCCTGACACGGCGCTGGCGCACTGCTGCTACTGTAGGTGACATAGAGGGAGGCCGCCGACAGACCAGGATCTTGTCTTCACGACAACAATATTTATACTTCATGTTGAGCATAAATATAAAGCCTACTGATAAAAGGACACCGTCAACAGTATTGATGGCAAAATAGACTATGTTTGACAGGTGCAATATGCCAGTGTTTTACCGGCCTAATGTTTTCAAAAGGCATCATGTGAGTGTGAACATTACTACAACTAGGAAAAAAACGATTGTAATTCAAACGCAGCTCCCGTCGGCATTTAAACAGACATTTGCTCTTAATTCCGATCGGTCCAATGCAATAATGAAATCTGAGCAGGTCTAAAAACTGAAACTGTTGATGCTGTAACTTTACACTTTGGAAAAGTTATATATATTTTTTAAATTTGAGAAGGCCTACAAGCTGGGATTGGTAATGCTGCACTGTAATCATAGTTATTTATATTTTTCATTATATTTTATTATATGATATTGGTTTGAGACTTATACTTATTGAGTATTTTATTTAGTGGAGAACTTTGCAGCAGTACTTTATTTCTTATTCTTTTTAATAAAATACATATATAAAATTAAAATAAACAAATTGTTAAAAAAAAAAGTTTATAGTAATGAACAACCTGCAGTTTAATGTTTGCATTTCTTTCCCTTACTGTACTGAAAATGAACCGAACTGTGACTTTAAAACCGAGGTAAGTACCGAACCGCGATTTTTGTGTACCGTTACACCCTTAATATATGCACACATACATTTTCAAATAATTACACATTTTAAAATATAAAAATAAATAAAAACATTTAAAATATTAAATGGTTTCAAATATAAATTTACATAAAAAGCAAACTTTGATTGTAGTTTTTAAATTTGGGACTAGACAAACTAATATTGAAGACAAAGGGAGAGCTAAAGGCACGCTCTGACCAGACATTATAGACCACTATAGCACCACTTATGTGTGGGTGACCCAAGTTCACATCTGGTTCTGGTCTTCCCACATCCCACCTCTTTTTCTTCTTATCTCCTGTCACTTCTTCACTGTCCCATTGTAAAAAAAAAAATAAACTGCCACCATCCACAGTATAAAACAAAAATTTGAAACTTTTGCATTGTGTTGCATGTTCTTATCATCAATATAACAAATACTAAAAGCACATGGTTGTTGAATCATCTCTAGGGTCAAGGACACAGTCTTTCCACGCCTTGCAACCTGAGAGGCTTCACCGGGACTGTGGAAAGTATTGCATAGCCTGCACCTGTCGCTCTGCTCATCACCGGCTCTTTCACTGCACTGGAGGCCTGGGGTTCACTGCGCTCTAAGATCACAGGGCATTGCATGTACACTGGAGAGGCAACAAAAGCCCCAGACAATAGAGCAACTGAATGATGACATTCAAAAGCACTCTTTGAAATGGATTAGTCCGACATGCAGAGAGAGCGGAGAGAGAAGGCTGCCATTCACAGGGTCACCACACTGACCTGCAACTAGTGAGTTCAAACACTCAAACAGCAGTACGGACAAGACTCACACCCCTTCAGAGAGACCAAAACCTACACAGACTAAACTACCAGGGAAAACCTTTGCCATTTTGGCTCGACTTTTAATAAACAGGAGTCCGTTCAGAGTCTGTTTTATCAAAAAGAAGAATAAAAAATAATAAATAACTTATTACTGTATTATTTGGATGGATTAAATCCATTACAGTTTTGACAGATAAATAATTAGGCTATATAATATAATTAGACAAGTGGAGCAAAGGAGAGAAAATAAAGCACCTCTGCAGAAAAAAAAAGAGGATTTAGGAAAAGAAAGGGGAGATTCCAAGTGTCATACAGTTCAATAATTCATAGGACGCTGTTTACTAATAAGGGGTGTCCTGCATCCACCACTGAGATGAATGAGAAATGTTAACGGATAGCTTTCTCCTGGTATCATGGATCTTGTGGTGCACACGTGGCTTAAAAAAGGTGTTGAATAACAGGTCAACAGCAAAGATTTGAAAATGACTTCTTACCTGACTTTCTTGCCCTGCTCAGACAGTGACTTGACCAGATCAGCAATAGGATACTGAGCTTTTGCTGCACACAGACCATAACCTGAAATAAGAGACGCAGCATTTAAAAGAGGAAACACACCTAAACAGACATGCAAAAATCAGCCGTTACTAAAATATGAAGCCTAGGAAACTCCCACTTTAAAACTCGAATGAACTCTGCATGATCCTGGCACATCTTTTTTATATTTTTACTAATCATCCTTCGCCTTTTTTTCCCCCCGATGTGTCATGTAAATTGATTTTACCATAATAAATAATCCCAACTTCTAAACAATAGGAAAAATCTGTTTTGAGAGTAAAGCAAACAAGAGACCTGCTCCCACTCATTTGTAGTACACAGATGAAATAATTCAAACCTGAATGACCCGCAGGATTCTAGACAAACTCCTAATGATTTCTTTCAGCTCTTTTTTTTCTTTTTAAGGCATTTCTTCTTAAAAAAACAGCCATGGTTGGCAAACTCCAAGCTTCAACAGTAAAGTCTTAACTATTTTCACAGCTGTCAATCAACTAAACTAACTATGACTACTTAAATTATACGAAAATGCGGAAATGGAAACAAGGCCATTGCTTACTCAGTGTAAAGACTGAGCGGACAAGGGAACCCCATTCAAAATATACTAAAAAGGGCCGACAACGCAAGGGAGGTTGATGGATGGATTTAGCAGCAAACGGGAGGAGAAAATTGAAGTGGGTTCAATTATGTGTTACTTAGCAGTGCAGAGCTCAACAAAAAAGATGGAGCGATCATCCAGTGCGAGTATAGCTACTAGGGCTGCACGATGTGTTGTTTAAACATCGATATCGCGATGTACGAATCCACGATAGTCACATCACGTGATGTGCGATGTAACTGTCGTAGTTGAGCCGTTATTCCTTAACTGTACGGGCCAGCTGCTACTTGGCCCTTGACGAATGTGATTCACGGAGAGCGCGTGAGAGAGAGCGAGTGAGCCCCGGCCGCACGCTCACCGTCTTCAAACAACACGAGTGCTGTCTTGCTCTCTTCTCCCCCTTTGCGCATATTAATCAATTGACATGATGGTGTCGATGTTTAAATCATTTAAAATGAGAATGTAAGTGCTCACCCCATTTTTGTTTTTAAGAAAAAATATGATTAGGTTTCATATTGCAATATATAATCGCAGAAAAATTAAATATCGCAATGTCATTTTTTCCCAATAACGTGCAGCCCTAATAGCTACCATTCCTAAACATTTTCATGTTGTTCATGTTTCATTTTTATGTTACCATTTGGTGCAATAAGTTCTCACATCCCTTTGTGGCTCATACCAACAGACCACGGTGCTCATGATGGTCAGGCCTGTGTCAGTGAACAAAGGGCTTTCTCATTTTGGCAGTGGCAGAACAGGCAACGGACAAGAGGGGGAAATCTGGATGCCTCGGAGCCTGCTGGATGGCCATTTGTTTTAAATAAAAGGGGCCGTCTCTGTTGTGCTTGGCCCTCTAGTCTTGTTTACTCTGGACTGCGCTGTTTATTATCGTTTGTTCTTTTCTTTATGTTCACATTCCCACATCTTATCGCTCATCTTTTCCACTGTCCTGTCGCCTCCGAGGTCTTGATCTTCTCGACCTGCTGTCGGACCATAAAACGCAACTATAAAATGGTGCATTGCGGAGAACAAAGCAGCGTGAGAGTTGCAGCCGTTGCTGGAGGACATAACGGAGACCCATGCTAAGATGGTTTAAAGGAACCAGCCCCAGACAAATATTCAACTCCAACTAAAATGTTTGCCAACTGAACTTGTACTGAAGGTACACACAGTTAAAGTTTGTCTGACATCCTGCTCAGTCAGCTAGCTGTATCTGGGCAAAAGAAACATGGCATGACGCTGCCGGAAGAGATAAAACTAACACCACCTCCCACAGATCGCCTCACACGAAACAATGCCACAAGAGGCCAACCGTCCCATCCCACACAAAAAAAAAAAACACGTTGAAGGAGTAGAGCCTAAACAGACAAATAAAAAGTGCACACGAATGTGTCTAGGGATTCAAAATTATGAGCGAGAGTTTAAGACCCTCTCAGAACAAGCCCCAGCAGGCCTCAGGGTGCACTCTGGGGGGGATAGTCCCGCACAGGAGGGGTCAGAAAATTACCAGTGATGTAATGGGGGTGAAGCGAGGTTGCTTTAAAAGACATAACAAAGGATTGTTTGAAGTCAATGACTGTACGCTCCAGATCTAGTTTAAACCAAGGAGTTTCAGATGTGCAAGGCTACAAAGGGCCTCCATTACCTGGAACGATGATGATATTCTGAGCCTCCTTGATCATCTCCACCGACTGATCCACGTTGACCTCAGTGTGGGTACCTGTGATCTCCATGGGCTTGCCCGTGCCGGTGGATGACGTGCCGTAGCCACCCAAAATAACATTTGCCAGTGAGCGGTTCATGGCCTAATGAAAGAAAAAAATAATTCAGGAATTCGGAATATGAAAACGGCCTCTCAGCGGAATAAATCAAGATTGTGTTAAGAAAATGGGTCTCAATATAAAATGTAGCCATTATTAACAGGATATTAAGAAGCATGCCAGATAGGCAAAGTGACTCAAGTGGAATATGCATATGAAGGAAGAATAAAAGCGGGTACATGTAAAATGATACCATTTGTCCAACTTAAAACTAAACCGAGGTGTTGAAATCCCAAGTACCACTGGGGTGCAAGCCTTTGGAGTCATTATAACAGGAACATCCAGTCTTGAGATCAAGATTTTTTTAGACTTTTAGATTTTAGACATGCATGTTCTGCAATCTAATATTAATTAGGTTATGCACAAATTATTTAACATGATCTTTGACAGTTTTGATAACAGTCTGTGTGATGAAACGATCCACTGATCAGCATTATTTGCTCATTTTATAGCCATAACACAAATGCAAACCATAACATTACTATTAGAAACAACTGAAAATCAAGTAAATAACATTTCAAGAGTTATTTTGCATAAATCTAAAATACAAGTTGTCATTGGGTTTTCTACTTTGAGAACATCTGCCTTCTAACTGACCTAAAATAATGACTTATATATATATAATATACTACAGTTAAAAAGCATAAATGTTTTCAACCTTGATAATAATAAGAAATGATTTGTGAGCACCAAATTCAGCATATTAGAATGATTTCTAAAGGATCAAGTGAAGAATGGAGTCATAAGGACTGCTGAAAATTCAGCTTTGCAATCAAAAAAGAAAAATTGCAAAGTTACAAGCATTTTCAAAAATTGTTATATTACATTTTTATATAAACAAATGTCAAATAATATATTTACATTTAATGCAAATTAATGTGCATGTAGTGATTCATAAAATATGCGGAATATTTGGAATTATTTTTAAAGCCTATGGGCTGGAGAAAACACTGCCACTGTCAATTTTTAAGACTAATAACAACCACAACTTTATTAAAATAGGTGGGAACAAAATCATGGAGTGAACTTTGTGAGACTGGGAACTTACCACACACATGATGTAGGAGAGGATTGCTCCAGAAGAGCCAATGAGAGCACCCACAATGGTCAACAAGTTGTTATTGAGCAGGAAGCCTTCAGCGCACAGGGCCCAGCCGGAATAGCTGTTTAGCACTGTGATCACCACTGGCATGTCAGCCCCCCCGATGGCGGCTGTCAGGGTCAGGCCCTACACAAAAAAAAAAAAAAAAAAAAAAAAAAAAAAAAAAAAAAAAAACAAAAAAAAAACAAAAGCAGGGTTAGAATGAGGGTCAGATAGAGAGAAAAAAAAAAAAAAAAAAAAAAAAGAGGGTGGAGATCAAAGGTTACGGTGATGACAAGTGAGCAAAGCACAACAGTAACCCGATTCCATCATTTAAACAAAAAGAAAGTCCACCAAAAGAAAAACGCACAAGCCTGAGGTATGCGCATTGTACACAAGGTTCGTTTTTAGAAAATGAAATGCGATCTAGTGCAAGCCAGAGCAACATATTTCACACAGATTTGGTTGCAATGGGCTTCAATTAAGGCATGAGGTGTTTGTCAAAACACAGTATTCGTTTCACACGTCCATGATATCATCCCTGTATTATTAAACAATGTACCTTCCTCGGGGAAAAGGCCTAAACAAAGCCAGCTACCACACATCTTGTAAAAAATTCCTTCGAACAAGCAAGAAAAAAAAAAAAAAACTGTGAATATGAAGAATAATCAGTGCAAAAAGAGCCAGACGCCATACTGCAGGTGATTGTTTATCTTCATGGAAGTAAAAGGAGCTGTATAAAATTGTCAGCTTCCTGATTATTGACAAATGACGTAAGCTACATGACGCCAATGTTTACCAAGACTCCGGAAGCGTTCCCTCCAAATTTCATGATTGTGGTTTACGTCTATCTGTCATCATATGGTGGTGTGCTCTTATGGATTATATAAAATAAATAAATAAAACTAAAAGCAAAGGGATTCAGGTTTCATGAACTGCAGGGCTTACCTATGTAACGGAACAGACCTTTGTGACTAAAAGAAGTTGTATGTGCTGTAGTTGCACACAATCTTCTCAATCTCTGACCTCAAGTCAAAATCTTAATCTTTACATTACATCCTCATACCAAAAGTAAACGGAATACAAACCAAATGTGACATTTTATAAACAACTGTCCCTACTTAAGATAGCAGTAGGCCAATATATTGGCTGATGGAGCATGTCATATTTGGAGATTTTTACATGCTGATTTACAGAATCGCTCCAAGCATCACTTCCAAATGTAGCACAGGAGGAATGCAGAAATAAAACTACACTCTACTCAATATTCAGTTTCGTCACTTCAGTGAAAAAGTCGGCAGCAATTTCTTCCCCATTATAATTTATCAGCATAGTTTCACAGAAAATTGCAACAAAAAAAAGGACTTTAAGCCATACATACTTAACCATTATTATTAATGAACAATTATTGATTATAAAAAAAACTGTTAAAATTTTGTTTTGAAATTAAACATTTTGGCCATCAGCTACCAAGTAATTTACCAAAAAAAAAAAAAAAAAAAAAAAAGCATCTGAACCACCCAGCAAGACTTATAAAAGATAACCTAATGAATGCAATTTTGAGAGCCTGTGTGAATCCCTTACCATGACAGCAGAGAGTGCAGACACGGAGCCCAGGCAGGTCAGGCCGGTGGTATAGCTGGGATCAAGCATGTAGGGGATCATGCCACCCACACTGGCTGCCATGAGGGAGGCGTTCAGCGCATGACGACCAGGAAGCATAAGCGGAGCTGAGTTCAGGAGACCTGCAAGAGGAGCAAGGCGAGTGAGAAGAGCAACACAAAAAGTGGGTTAGCATGTACACCGGACAACATGTGCTGTTTGGGAACACGATGAGTGAAACACAATTAGTTGAGAACTTCTAAGAAACGAGAAGCTTGTTTGAGTCGTGCTCTAAACAAAAGTACACAAATGCATGTTGTGTTGTTAAAGAGCTCTTTAATCAGCTGCTAGTGATCTGTAAACTATTAGAATATGTACGAGACATATCATCAGCCCAAGACAAGTATGTGTGCAGGCAAAACTCGTAACAGCAGGAGCTGAATCAATAACTCTTAAGCATTAGCTGCGTAACTAGTTAGCAATACTGCTGGACTGGGTGATTATGTACAGTATTCTACACCGGCCCCCCTTTTAGGCTGAAAGAAAAACTCACAAGGATCAAAATGAGACTTCTAATCTGTTTTATCAGCGGAGGCCTGCAGGCTTCAGAGCGGCTGTAGTGGTTGAGGAATGGGAAAGCTCCTGAAGATAATGCGTTCCAGCTTTGAGGGACAAGTGGAAAATGACTGGGGGACGGAGGGACTAATTAGTGCCAAATTCTGAGAGGTTCCGCCTGGCCAAGCTTTAAACATGAGGCATGTGTGGTACCGGTGGGCCGATGAGTTAACAAACAAAAACGCACCAGACAAGGAGGACCTGGACCCACAACATTGGGATTTCTAATAGGGCTTCACGATTAATAGAAATAAAACTGAACCACAATAGCCCTAGTGCAAAAATCTATTAATTTAATATATGCATTGCATATTTCAGAGTGAAGCGTGGCACTGTGCTCTTTTTCATGATATCAGATCATGATCTTGTGTGTTTTAGTATCTAGGAGCAGTACAGTTCACAGTAAATGTCTCTGGGCCACACTGACTATCATTGTATACACAAAACAACCGTTTGTTCTGGACTCCCTGACATTCATTTTACGAACATAAACTGTTCTTCAAAATATCTTCTCATGTATTGCACATTCAAAACAAGGCATACAGGTTTAAAAACATGAAGGTGACTGAATTATGCCTTGAACTGTAATTATATAACCAAACAAGCAGGACCTTGAAGTTTGCCATAAGCCACCAGAGATCCGCTGAAGGTGACTCCACCGATGTAGGTCCCCAGGTAGGCCACGATCTTGGTGAGGTTGGCCGCAGGGTCGGTTGCAAAGTGGGGATACTCCACCATGTACTCTGCCACGCAGGTGAGCACGGCCGCCAACCCCACCAGACTGTGGAAAGCGGCAACGAGCTGCGGCAAGTCCGAGATCTGGATCTTCTTGGCGATGGTCAAACCTGCGGACAAGAAGGGGGAATTCAGGCCTGTTGGTAAACGGGTCACATCCGGTGAACCGGTCTGTGTGTGTGTGTGTGTGTGTGTGTGTGTTGATGTGAATCTGGAGTGCAGGTTGGAGGAAAGAAAGAGTGTGTGTAGGGGGCATGTTTGGGGCGGGCTGAGACCTCAGGGTGGAAGCATCTGGAAACAAGCAGACTTCTGGTTTGAGCTGGGGAAGGTCGGGATGGTTTAAACTACATTCCAGCAGGTTTCCAGGAATAATTAGCAATTTAGATTAGACATGACTGGCTACAAAGCGCGATACCGTGCTGTGTGACTTACACGACATGATGACCATTACCTGGCTTTGCGGGGAAATCACAAGGTCATTTCCAATTTATATTCACACACTTGGAGGTTCAAAGGCCACTGACTAAAGAAGAAATGCACACAAACAGAAGCATACACACTCACACACATACACTCACCAGCAGTGCCACCCACTGCCATGGCTGCACTCATCTGTGCCATGAGCTCAGGGGAAGGTTTTAGAGCTCCAAAAGTTGCAGCAATGCCACCGGCTACTCCGATCATGCCCAGGGCATTACCGAGACGAGCCGTGGACTGGGTGGACAGACCAGCCAGAGCCCCCACACAGCACAAGCCAGAGCCCAAGTACATCATCTGCACACAAAGGGAAGGTTTGCAGGAAGTGAGGAAATAAATCTTCCAGAATCCATTTCTCTTTTGCACAACTAGGAACATCAACCACTGTTATTTTAGTATTATTTCTATACTACATATACTATATAATACAACATATATTTTTACAATTATATTTTTGAAACTTACTTTTTTTTTTTAAATAAATAAAAGTTTAAAAGATTAAGTTTTTCCATCTTATATTTATTTTATTTCAGCTTTATTTCAATAAAAATAATTTGTAATAGTTTTAACCGTCTCCACTGTAACTATATGCAACTATTTTTGTCTGTCTGCTATATTGAGAAGTTCGAACTTAGCGGAGTATATTTCAGGAGTAATGCTAAGATCAAACAAGTTTCAAACAAGCATTTTAGTACATTAGTATATGGATGTTTTTGCGTTTTAAGAGGAGGCAGGAACCGGCGAACCTTATAATAAAATAAACACAAAAGAGCGCAACAGTCGTGCGCGAGGGGCTGTCACGCTCTTTTGTGTTTATGTTTCTACACAAACAGAAACAAAACACAAAATAAAACCCAGGTCTGGTCCTCTCTCATCCAACACTGTTGACACTTCTGCTTTTATCCTTCCGGAGCTCCTCCATGGCCCTCGAGACCCCCTTATTAACTCCACCGGCCTCGCTCCATTCCCACAGTGCTCGGCCCCGCCCCTCTCACAGTATTGCTGTTCTTTTGCTTTCTATTGTAATGTACACTACTGTAACTGTAGCCTGTAAGGTGCTATATAAATAAACAATCGAACTAATGAAACAAAGTAACCTCATGATTTTAAGGGTAAGATTCAGATCCACAGTACAAATAGTGCAGAAGAGTTGCTATTAAGTAATGCAGCCTTACCTGTTCAATGTTGTAGCCGCTTTGAAGAGCCACCCCATAACCTCCAACAAACAAACCAGCAGGAAGAAGATACAAGTAGTGGTACTCTGGAGGATCAGTGGGCCGCTTGAACATGTCCAACATCCTCTGAGTAACCAAGAAACCACCTGATCAAACAAAATCAAAGAAACAGAACACGGCATAAACACAGTATACAAGTTAAAATGTGTGTGTGGTGTGTATGTGTGTGTATATATATATACACATACATACATACATACATATATACATATATATATACATCAATTCTTAACATCAATTAATTTAAATGTGTAAAACATCCAAATTGAGTTGCAGAAGGACGACGAAGAATGACGGGAGCCACTCATCTGCTGCTCATTAGCAAAGTATTTTTAAACTGCCATGTGATTGCATTTACATTCATTTTCCTGGCTTGCGCTGTCCTAGCCAAGCATCTTACTAGGACGGTTACCAAACCAAAGCTTTTCATTCGAAACTCAGACGGATATCCAGTTTCACTCAAACCTTAGTGACCCGTTCCCCTGAGGATCCCGGTGAAATATTTAAACTCAGAAGTAAATGTACTCAGACGAGTGAACACAATGCATACAGCATTAGAAGGACCGTTCCGTTTTCCCACAATTAAATGTGAAGGATTTCCAGACATTACAGCCGGGCCAAAGAATAAAATATGTTTTCATTCCTGTCATTAATGGAGCAGGTTCACCATAAATTCCTTGTCTTTTATTGAAATTAAATTGGAAAGGGCAATTGTTGTTTTTTCCCTATATGCACTTGTAACAATAAAAATGGTCGAAAAGAGGATAGGAAAAAGCGACCAAAATGTCCATATTTCAAACTTTAAAGGTTTATGGGTAATGGGACTGTGGGACGAAACACTGAGTATGAGGAATGGAAATAACAAAAACCATCTTTCAACTGAAATTAAACACCTGCCTTCTAAGAAGATAAATATATAAATCCAGACACTTTATGTGAGCTGGAACACAAATCAAAAACCTGTTATTGTAGCATGATGAAAAATGTCTGTAAAAGCCTAGTAGCATGCCATTAAATCACTAACTCACCCTCTGACCTGGACTAGTGACTCGGCCAACCGTACTATGATGCTAAATGAATGGGTCAAATGGATTCAGGATGGCATTTTGGCCAACTGCCCGCTTCAAGCCATTTTTTCCCTTTTCCTCCTTAATGGCCCTGTTGGTTGGTTTTGAGCAGAGACTGATTTATGACATGGCCGAGGCTCTTTGAAGCAAAAACTGCCGTGCTGACATTTCCTGTTTCAGGTGTGAGGTTTGACGGACTAAACTATTCCACCTGGAAGGAAAGGAATACGCCGCTCTTCTCACGAACACAAGATGCAGGGCAGCCAGAGGGCAGCGAGCGGCACGAGTACAGAGCCCTCACCTGCTTGCATCTGTAATCTTGCTCAGCTTTCAGCCTCCGACATTTTAACGGTGTTTTATCTTTCACTGTTGGCAGGTACAGGATCGTGTGTTCAGTGCACTCACCAGCGATGTTGACGGAGGAGATGAAAGCAGCCAGTACGGCCAGGGTCTCGGCTGTGCTGCTAGGGAGAAATCCACCACCCATGAGGGAGAGGCCACCAACAGCAGTCAAACCTGAAAACACATGGCATCCCCGTTATAACCATAAACAAACAAAAAATAAAATATATTTCAATTGTAATACATTTTAGAATATTTTAATTACATTTATGTATTACAATACATTTAATAATATTTAAATTTAGTCTCAAACTACATTTTATACAGTTTATATAAAATTGGCATTGAATGAGAATTAATCACTAATTTGAAATGGTTGAAAATTTTTTAATCTAATCAAAAAAATCTTAATTTATTTTTAAACAAAAAGGTTGATTGAAAAAAAAAAAAAAAATTATCAGAATACTCCACAAATTAGTAAGGAAGGGATTTTAAAAAAAAATGTAGTTTTAAAAAAAGATAATTATTTTTATATTAATCTTTCAACTTATCAAATAAATAATTTAATAATTTGATTCAGATTCAGATTCAGATCAGGACTTCAGAGTGCATATGAAGTGAAGTGACATTCATTCAGCCAAGTATGGTGACCCATACTCAGAATTTGTGCTCTGCATTTAACCCATCCGAAATGCACACACACAGAGCATTGAACACACACACACACACTGTGAGCACACACCCGGAGCAGTGGGCAGCCATTTATGCTGCGGCGCCCGGGGAGCAGTTGGGGGTTCGATGCCTTGCTCAAGGGCACCTAAGTCGTGGTATTGAAGGTGGAGAGAGAGCCGTTCATGCACTCCCCCCACCCACAATTCCGTCCGGCCCGAGACTAGAACTCACAACCCTTCGATTGGGCCACGACTTCCCCGCAAAATAACCAATCTGACAATAGCTACTACACTTTATATTCTAGATACTACACAAATATTAGTGACACTGATTCCAAAAATGTGCATTTTACCAGAATATGGCGCTATCGTGGAATAGCTATTAAACTAAGGAGAACGATTTTTGAATTATTGCATCCATGCTGATTAATAAAGCATATATTGATAAACAATTATCACGATTCACCAGATGAAATTTGCATTTGTTTCCAAATTCGCTTTGAAACTGTGACTATTAGAGGGTGAAAGCTAAGACTTGTTTTGTTGTGACTTGAAATAAAGCACCATTCCACTAAAAGTATTACGTAATATGCTTGACACTGGTACACAGTACTCTCAGTGCTCAAAACAAGTCATTTGTAACTCATTTTTACTGGGAATTAACGAGGACAACACTGGCATCCCCAAGGGAAATCTGATAACCATCAGCTCTTTAAATCGCTTTCAAATGCTTCCGCGGCATCGACTCGACTGACCAAACCTGAGGTGGCCCTGATAGTTAGCGGTATCTTAAGTCAATGAAGTGTGTAACTGTTGGGAAGCATTTCCTCTCACTTTGTAATTCTGAAGTAACAATTGATTACAGACCAGCTTGCGAGCCAAGAGCACGCTACCACAATGCTGCAGGAAACACAACAGATGATTTGTAAACCTCCACAGGCACGAACCGCCACACACGCACCCAGACATACAAAGGCCTGGATATCTGTAAAATAAAACCCTTGGATGAATTTGAAAGATGCTGGAGTCTGCTCCAGATCCACAAATGGATTGCTGTTGTTCTAATGGCTGGATAAGATTTCTGACTTTCTGTGATCATGGAGAATAAAGCGACGAGGTGTTTGGAAAGCATAGCTGTTTTAAGCAATGACACATCCATTAGGTCACCAAAATGGACCCAAAAACCAATATCTAATAGCCTAAGTTCATCTGTAAAGATTCCTTGGATCAGGTGATGTTCAAACGCTCATATCAAGCGATGTGGAGTCATTCTGATTCACCAGTTTCAGGTAGATTAAAGAGCAAGAGAGGAACTCTACTCCACCAGGAGCAAAAGAGTAACTTTATGCTTCTGGAAAAGTTCTCCCACACTTTCAATGAGAATGAGAAATTCCACATTAGTGGCTTAACGTCTCGGTCACTTTTGTGAGAGCTTCATTACTTTTGGCACCGAAAGAAGCGAATTCCAACTCGCTCACATTTCCAGGCCTGTGAAAGACCCAGTTCAATACGTGTCAAATATGCAAGACCTCATATGCAAAGATGACAAAGAAAAGCAGGAGACTGTCTCTACAAGACTAATAAAAGTAATTCACAGGAAGTGTGCAGTAGGTCGCGGGAAACTAATTGCTTCAGTTGATTCCCCGCACTCTTGATGTGAAGTTTATAGTTCTCTTGACATAAAGGACTCTTTAATGCAGACCACCAAGGACTTAGTGGTGTTAAAAACAATGATACCTTTCCTGGTTTCTCAGGCCGCTGAGAGAAATGAATAAAAGCTTAACGAAGCACAGAAGCATGCTTGATCTGCCTGGCTGATGAGGGCATGGCCTTCTGAACAGTGCTGAACCCTGGGACCTTGAGTCTAGACTAATGAAGAGCTGAAGTGCTTAACGGGTGGGCTACGTCGGCCCATCACAGACACTAACTCAAGGGTGGGAGGAAAAAAAATTAGGTGACATTTTCTGCTCATTAACGCAAACGGGTAATTCACACCCACTTGAGAGCCCTCTGTAGCTAAAGGGCAAACTCAGATTAAGAAAAAGTGCTTTGATGACCTGTGCTTGAGATAAACTGAGAAATCCTGTGACATTTCAAAATTTTATATCAGAAAGTTTCTTCACCATCAACATTTTTGCTTTTACTTTTCACAGTAAATTTACAAACATACAGGTCCTTCTAAAAAAAATAGCATATTGTGATAAAAGTTCATTATTTTCCATAATGTAATGATAAAAATGAAACTTTCATATATTTTAGATTCATTGCACACCAACTTTTATTGTTTTAATACTGATGATTTTGGCATTCAGCTCATGAAAACCCAAAAATCCTATCTCAAAAAATGAGCATATCATGAAAAGGTTCTCTAAACGAGCTATTAACCTAATCATCTGAATCAACTAATTCACTCTGAACACCTGCAAAAGATTCCTGAGGCTTTTAAAAACTCCCAGCCTGGTTCATTACTCAAAACCGCAATCATGGGTAAGACTGCCGACCTGACTGCTGTCCAGAAGGCCATCATTGACACCCTCAAGTGAGAGGGTAAGACACAGAAAGAAACTTCTGGTTGAATAGGCTGTTCCCAGAGTGCTGTATCAAGGCACCTCAGTGGGAAGTCTATGGGAAGGAAAAAGTGTGGCAAAAAACGCTGCACAACGAGAAGAGGTGACCGGACCATGAGGAAGATTGTGGAGAAGGACTGATTCCAGACCTTGGGGGACCTGCGGAAGGAGTGGACTGAGTCTGGAGTAGAAACATCCAGAGCCACCGTGCACAGGCGTGTGCAGGAAATGGGCTACAGAGAAGCAGCACTGGACTGTTGCTCAGTGATCCAAAGTACTTTTTTTCTTTTTTTTCTTTTGCATGTCATTCGGAAATCAAGGTGCCAGAGTCTGGAGGAATACTGGGGAGAAGGAAATGCCAAAATGCCTGAAGTCCAGTGTCAAGTACCCACAGTCAGTGATGGTCTGGGGTGCCATGTCAGCTGCTGGTGTTGGTTCACTGTGTTTTATCAAGGGCATCTGCTGAAAAGCTTTATGGAGATGAAGATTTAGTTTTTCAGCACGACCTGGCACCTGCTCACAGTGCCAAAACCACTAGTAAATGGTTTACCAACCATGGTATTACGGTGCTCAATTGGTTGAGAGACGCAAGACCCAACACTCTGGATGAGCTTAAGGCCGCTATCGAAGCATCCTGGGCCTTCATAACACCCCAGCAGTGCCACAGGCTGATTGCTTCCATGCCACGCCGCATTGAAGCAGTCATTTCTGCAAAAGGATTCCCAACCAAGTATTGAGTGCATAACTGAACGTAATTATTTGAAGGTTGACTTTTTTTGTATTAAAATGTTTTTCTTTTATTGGTCGGATGAAATATGCTAATTTTTTGACATAGGAATTTTGGGTTTTCATGAGCTGTATGCCAAAATCATCAGTATTAAAACAATAAAAGACCTGAAATATTTCAGTTGGTGTGCAATGAATCTAAAACGTATGAAAGTTTAATTATCATTACATTATGGAAAATAATGAACTTTTATCACAATATGCAAATTTTTTGAGAAGGACCTGTAATAGTCAAAGAAAAAGCCATTCAGGTTAGCGAATTATATAATAGCAAATACTTTCACCTTGGTTGTGCACTTGATTTACTAACTTACCAGAAATAGCATTTGTGACGGACATAAGCGGGGAGTGGAGAGCAGGAGTGACGCCCCATACGGTGTGGTATCCCACGATTCCTGCCAGGCCAAAGGTTGTAACCATCTGAGGGAAAGCAGCATTGGGAGCACATATCCCAAGACCGATCGCTGAAGCCAGACCTGAGTAGAAATAACAAGATGTCAAACATTATAGGTTGGTTTTTCAGTTAAAGTAATTTTGACTGCTCAGACAAATAAGCCGAGTGCTAGGGGCAATGTGTCCTGTATATATCCCATAATCCTCTCAAAAAGCAAGTATACTTGCCACCTCAACTCTAATATAGTGTACAATTGCTGTCTGCTTCATTAAATATTTACAATTATTTAATAGTTATGTAAAATAATGATGATAAGATTAATTATACTGGCATGTGTGATATACATGAATAAATTAATGAACAAATTATTATTATTTTTATATTATAATTTTTTTTTTACATTACAAACTAACTAACATTAAAAAAGTGAAATTGCAATCAACCACCCCTTTAAGAAAAGGTATTGCCAACTCACAGACAAGCCATTGGCCATGTGGGTAAAAAAACCTCTACACAGTAGAAGGGAAGCAGAAACAACCATGACAAGGGTCCTGGCTTTCAGATCAAGGGGATGTGGAAAATAAATCCACTTGCTCCTCAATTAGGTGACCAATGGTGAGTTTCAAAAGGAAGCGATTTTGGCCTTCCGAGCAAGTCAGGATTCCCTGTACCTAAGCTCATACAGATACAGGAAAACCATGAAAAGGCAGGAAGATCTCATTTGCATGTTTGTTTATCAGCCGGTGTTTATTTACGTGCGAGTCGTATTTGCGGCTTGTCTGAGTGAGGAAGTGAGCCCTTTGATGTGAAACCAAAGTTGCCTCTCCTCACACAAGTTGTCCTCGGGCGACTGCAACCAACAGAATTCACTTGTGTGCCGTTTAGTTTAGAGGGGCTTTGGAGTATAATCACATCTTGGGACAAAGCGGCCAAACAGGGGAGCTGCTATTTTGGGGATTTCTGAGCAATGCAGATTGCTAAGTGGATAAAAGGAAGAAAACAAAAATCGGATTAATCTCAAAAAGGCAATAAAGTGGGGGCTGTTTTAAACTTCCATGAAAACCTTGTTAACATAGTTCAGTGTCAGAGACCACCAATACAGCCGTTTCTTCCTCTTAAACACACAGGGAGCCGCTTTCATTTTAACCCCAGGAGGGACCCCGAGAGATCCGGTGGGAAGAGAAGGGCAGGAAGGGCAGCCGGACTGTGATTTACCTCCGGTGTAAATCCCAGCCGTGTTGAGAGTGGCTCTGAAGGGGGTTATGGCTGCTGCCTTTTCCTTCTCCAGCTCCTGGACACTCTTTTGTTTTGGAGGTGCCGCCACTGGGACGTTGTTAGGTTGTGGTGCAGGGAAAAGCACTTTTCCATCCTGCAGACAGACGGAGAGAGTGACAGCCAGAATTCTAACACCACCACAACTCAAGTCCTTGAAAGCTAAATGAGCGCCAGTGAGATATTGGGTCATAAATTTTAAACTGCTCACATCCTTTAGCTCAGGGGTGTTGAACTCATTTTAGGTCAACAGCCAGACTGGATTAAACCTCATCTCATGGCGGCCAAATTTTTGTATTTGTTAAACTTTAGTGTATCCATGGAGAACGCATGCAAGACAAGTCAAGAAACAAGTTTGATGCTTAGTATTTTGGTATAACGAAATGGATTAAATTTACTCATTTCAATAAAAAAAATGGTTGTTGAATAATGTGTTATTCACTTTATTTTTTTCCCTTATACCAGTAAATGTCAAAACTCAATGTGGAACATGTTGCCCTGGGCTGCGGCTCCAACAGATGCAATTTCATCTTAAAAACATGATTTTGCTAGATGTTTGAGTGTAAAAATTCATATGTAACTGAAAGAAAGGTTTTACTGATTTAGGATGTGGCCTATAACATGCAACACAACTAAAAGTGTTTTATGTCCTCCTGTAGCTGAAAAAACGACAAAAAAAAAAAAAAACTGGTTTACCTGCATAACAATTGAACCTCGGATGACATGGTCCATTGTGCCGTAATCAAACTCGTTTTTCACATCAAAGTGAAAAACGTCCTTGTCCGGGCTGATGGCTCGGATGAGTTTGATGATGTTGTTAGAGTATAATGTGCTGGCCTGAGTCGGGAGGCGACTGGGAAGATCAGTATAGCCAACGTGGATCACACCCTATAGGAAAAGTATAGAAATCCATTTAATAAAATTAGACAGACACAATTGATTATACACCAATATAAAAAGAAACAAGGCTGCATTTATTTATTTATTTATACCATATACTGCATTAATAAACGCAAAACAGTAATTGTAAAAATGTTATTACAGTAAGAGTTTCCTATTGTAATATATCTTAAGAAAGCTAAAATTTCAGCATCATTACTCCAGTCTTCAGTGTCACATCATCTTTCAGTAATCAAGCTGAATTGCTACTCAAGAAACTTTCCCTATTATTATCAATGTTGATAAAAGTTAATGCATTTTTTTCCCAGAATTCTTTGATGAATAGGAAGTTTCCCTTCCTGTAAAACGTGGTTCTAACAATGCCAAGATCATGTTTTTGATTCCTAGGAAATGCATGAACTGGTTAAATGTATAATCTAAATGCTAGCTGGTTTGGACAAAAAAAAGTCTTCCAAATGCATAAATGTACAGTAAATGAGAATGTTTTAAAGAACAGTATTTATTTGAAATATACTTTTTTTTTAAATTCTGATTTAAAAATAAATAAATAAAATGACACTTGATTAATTTAATGCATTAATCCTATAAAACTACATGTTTAAAAAAATAAAAAAACACCTTACTAATCCATTAACAATTCCTGAAAGGAACACGAAACTCATGTATGACCCCCAAGTTGCAGTGTACTCACTTTGTGAACGGAGAGTTCTCCAGGAACCGTGGTCTCGATGTTGCCCCCAGCTTCTGCAGCCAGGTCAACCACCACTGAACCATCTTTCATGGTCTCCACCATTTCCTTAGTAATCAGCACAGGGGCCTTCCGACCTGCATAATAATTGCAGCACAGTGAGACTGATAAACCAAAACCATGACTGATATGCAATTAATAAAACTCCTCAGATGTGCCTTTTATGCGTGCAACCTAATATACTGATAAGCTGCTTTGTGGCTTGTTGGTTTTAAAAGAAAATGGTATTCTGATAAAAGTGGAACAGATTGCATGCATTTTAATAGTTTGAGCGTGCTAAAAACTGCCAGGTATGTGGTTTAGAAGTACTAAAAGTCCAATTGGTGGCTCCATGGCTTCAGGGATGGAAATCAAATTACATTAGAGTGACACCAGAGTATGCACAAGCATGCAAAAGTCAGAGGAACTGACTTCAAATGCCAGCGCTATTGAAAAAGCCACAAAATCTGGGAAAACTCTCTGCCAATCTAAAGCATGACTGACCCAAAGCAACTCTTATGACACTCAGAAAACTTAATTTAAGATAAATCATGCTTTCGAATATACATGAAGCACATCTGTAGCCATGGAGCTATTAAATTGGTAATTATGCTGTACATTATAAAGTTATGCGGGGTAAACCGTTTCTCTTTTAAAATGCCAACGAAAGTCATACAAGTATTGACTTGAGGATCTTGAGATAAACCAGGATCACAGTTAAAAGAATACAGTGAATACAAAAACTCGAAATTGACATTTACTCACCCTCAATTCATTCTGAACTAAAATGTCATTGTTTTTTCATGAAACGCAACAAAGAGAACTAATTTGTCAGGGCTTTTGTGAAAGCTACAGATCTTACTTGCACATTTTTGTATCCTCGCTCAGGGATAGTCTGATCAAGCATACCTTTTTTTTTCCACCACTGCTCTTTTTCTCAGTTTTCTTCAATATTGTAGCACCGATTTAAATAAATCAATAAACAGCCAACCTTTATAAAAATCATATAGTGCCAGCAGTGATTTACCCCAAAGTTAAAGGAAGTTAGAAAATGTTATAAAAGTTTTCACACATCTTCAGAAGGCTTGGAATATAACTAGAGAGACATATGGACTATTTTATTCTGCATTTCGGGCACTCTGAACTTGACAGCCAAAGATCATTAAGGGAAAAAAGATTATTTTGTGTATCTCACAGGAAGAAAATGACAGCATACAGGTTTGTAACAACATAAGGCAGAGTAAATAAAGAGAAAAATCTAAATTCCTGGCTTAACTCTTGATTCAGAAGTCAAATGATGGGAAAATAAGCGCATGTGCACTTATTATCAAGTACATGCCAAAGAGGGCATGTGATGGTAGAAAGGCTGCAGGTGTGCGTACCAGGAATAAGCGCAGTAGTGATAATGATGTCAACATCCAAACACTGCTTGGCAAACAGCTTCATCTCAGCCTCGATAAACTCTTTGGACATCTCCTTAGCGTAACCGCCCTGGCCTTCTCCTGACTCCTTCACATTCACCTCCAGAGGCTCGGCACCCAGGGACTTGAACTGCTCCAGTGCAGCCGCTCTGGAAGAAGACGACAAGACGCCATGACTAATGCAACACTGCCACCGAGAGGAAGCTTGCTGGAACTGACGCTCATGGACTCGACCAAGTGTTAAGTTCCAAAGCACAGAAAGGATGTGGATTCTAACTAAATTCACCAAACTTGGCCAATGCTGTAGGATCAAAGTCATTAAATCATAGTAAAATTAAGCTTTTTAAAATCTGTACATTTCAAACCACTTTGGCAGGATTAGCAATGGCGTCACTTTTCTTACACAACCCGTTTTTATGTTCTTGTTTAAAAAAAAAAAAAAAAAAAAAAAAAAAAAAACATCATATGTCTAAACTAACGCAGAACAGTGACTCAAAACTCAAATTTACAAATACTGACAAAAATAACAGAACATCTGTCAGATTATAAAACAGGAGGGAAAATACACAAAGCTTAGTTGCAAGCAAGAATCATCGGGTCAAATTCACATTTGGCAATTGTGATTAAGTTATTGTGGTGGTAAACTATGAAAACAAAGCAACATGGTTCTGAGGATAAGTTGTAGTTAGGGTTATTCAGGAAAATGATCTAATGTTATATCTCTGTGAGTGGCGAAAGTATGTGAACCTCTAGGATTAGCAGTTAATTTGAAGGTGAAATTAGAGTCCATCTGTTCAGAGGTGTTTTTAATCAATGATGCTTGTCCAGTTTTATTTGAAGAACAGGGATCTGATGATGTTTGAAGTGAATCATGGCACGAACAGAGGAGATCTCAGAACCATCAGGCTGAAAAATGTTACAAAACCATTTCTAAAGAGTTTGGACTCCACACATCCACGATCAGACAGATGCTGTACAAATGGAGGAGGAAATTCAAGACCACGGTTACCCTCACCAGGAGTGGTCGACCGACAGAGATCGCTCCAAAAGGACGACATGTAATAGACTGCAAGGCTGCAAAAGAATCCAGGGTAACTTATAATCAACTAAGGGGCTTTCTCACATTGGCTGGTTTTATTTTGTTTTTTTTATTGTAATTTTTTGCCGTATGTCTAGATTTTGTTTGACATCTTTCGTTGGTGATTATTTTGACTTAAAGGGTTAGTTCATCCAAAAATGAAAATTATGTAATTAATAACTCACCCTTATGCTGTTCCAAACATGTAAGACCTCCTTTTATCTCGCATCTCTAATACGCATTAATCCACAAATGACTTAAGCTGTTCACTTTTTTAATGTGGCTGACACTCCCTCTGAGTTCAAATAAACCAATAGACTGACATTACGTTGAGCGCAAAAGAACTGGTGAACCGTTTTCTTCAACCGGTTTATTGAATCGAAAGAACTACTCGTGATCCGAAAGCCAATGCAACCGGTTTATGACTCGTGAACGAGTCAGTCTATTGTTCGTTATCTGGCTCGGCTCGGTGTTCCATCTTCACAGCAGTTCAGTCAGTGTACTGTTTCAGTGCATGAATTACTCCAGGATATTGGTTTGTTTGAACTCAGAGGGAGTGTCAGCCACATTAAAAAAAGTTAACAGCTTAAGTCATTTGTGGATTAGTGCGTATTAGAGATGCGAACCGTTTAAAACGATTCAGTTCGATTTGGTGAACTGAATAATTCGTTCGCGAACCGGATATCCTGCTTTGATTTGAACTCTCTCTCACAACAGACACAGAAGAGAAGACAATGCTGAATAAAGTTGTCGTTTTGCCATTTTTGGACCAAAATGTATTTTCGATGCTTCAAAAAATTCCAACAGACCCTCTGATGTTACATGGACTACTTTGATGAGGTTTTTCTTCCCTTTCTGGACATGGACAGTATACCGTACACACAGTTTCAATGGAGGGACTGAGAGCTCTCAGACTAAATCTAAAATATCTTAAACTGTGTTCCGAAGATAAAAGGAGGCCTTACATGTTTGGAACAGCATAAGGGTGAGTTATTAATGACATAATTTTCATTTTTGGATGAACTAAGTCCATTCTAGAGACATGTTACAACTTTTTGATAAATCTCTCATTGGTTTTCTTTTGGAAATATGTTTCAAATTTATACTGAATGCATTTATAACTGTAAAGCATGTCTTTGTGTGTCAAAAATCGTGATTAAAATCGAAATCGCAAAATTGTGATAGGTTTTTTTTGTCCATATCGCACAGCCCTAATTAATATTATTAACTAAAAAAAAATAAAAAAAATCCCTGCTTGAGTAACTAAGTTCTATGACTTTTTACCTGGTGTCAAATCCTCTCACAATGGCACCCATAGCACGGGCAGAGCCAGCAGCGGCCAGCCCAGCCACTCCACCTCCAATGATCAACACCTGCCAATATGAACAGCCTTTTTAGAAATATAAAAATAATAACTTGGGAAAAATATGAACAGTGCTAATATGTTTATCCAAGATCTAATGTGAGAAGTGTATGGCAATGAAACAAGCACACTCCACTCAAATACAAATAAAAACCACTCATGCCAACTCGTACCTTAGCAGGAGGGACCTTCCCTGCAGCTGTGATCTGACCAGTAAAGAAGCGGCCAAAGTTGTTGGCTGCCAGGACCACCGCTTTATAGCTGCCAAGAAAAAGAGATGTACATCAGTCACAGCTGCTGATGAGGCAGGAATCAAGACACACTACGCTGTTAATAGGTTACGGAAGATTGGCCTGCGAAGTCACCCCACAGGTGAATACGCTAATGTACATCACTATCCTTTTTCAATTAACTACAGGATATTTCATTCAAAGTTTTCTGACATGTTACACATTTAAATATGCAAATGTGGAACTAATTAATAATAAAAAATGCACTAGTTTGTACTTCAAAATTCTTGTTTCATTTTGTTAACATATTAGTGCTAAAGGTTTACAGCGGGGATTCAGGTTTTGGATTTGTTTGTAAAGTTAAGCAAAAAAACTGCCTTTAAAGCAATGCATTGTATTTGAAATCTACATATGCAAATAGATAAAGTGTAATGAAATGAACACTTAAATGTGTATTTTTGGATGTTTTATTTGTAATAATATTTATATTAGTACCATTGTCATTATCCAACAATATATATTTTAATTTTTTTTTAACAAAAATTATAAATTACTGAATTCTAAAAACATTCATACACTGATACAAAATGCTTTGTATCATTTAAAAGAAATAGGTTGGCTAGCAGACTTACCCAGCGATGTTGGCCATGGAGCTGAGGGCATCATAACCCTGAGCAATAGTAACACGGGGCACCTGGTCCATGGCCAGGACGGTGGCTTTGCGTTGGGACAGCTGGTCCATCAGCTCAGGGTTCTGAGCGGGATAGATGAAACTGACGAGGGTGGCTCCTTCACTCATGAGTTCAGCCTCATGAATTCCTAGAGCGTAGTTCAACATGGGGGCACGCACCTATAGTGAACAGCCAGAGAGAATGAGTGCTGATGAAGACTCAGCTAAGTCAGGGTAAAATTAATGAATCAACAGTACCTTAAGCAGAACATCGGATGCAAAGACATCTTTGACGTCCCTGATGGTGGCTCCTGCCTTTGTATACATGTCATCGGAGAACTTGGCAGATTCTCCAGCGCCAGACTCCACCACCACATTGAAGCCCTGCTTGATGAGAGCTTCCACTCCAGCTGGAGAGATGGCCACGCGACGCTCATTCTGAAAGATTTCCTTGGGAACGCCGACAGTTAGCTGTTTGTATGGAATGCCTACAGAAAAAAATTAAAATAAATACGGATTCCCAGAATCAACCAGAGCCTGGAGAGGAACTTATTTCGAAGAGTGCATGTCAAAACTGTATTATAAATGGTTCGATTTTTTTTTTTACAAAAAAAAATTATATGCTATAAAATAAAAAAATCTTTAGATTAAAAGAATATTATTAAATTACTAATATTTAATGTATGATTTTTTTTTTTTATTACAACGCTAGCGACAACTCATATTTTGATTCTTTATATCTTTAAAATATTCACCTTTTTAATCGGCAACATGAAATTTGACTCAATCCTCAGACAAATTGTCTGGAGAACCTAGTACCACAGAAACAAATCGAAGTGTGAAAAGCAGATCTCAGGCTGCTCTCATGGACATTATCGCTTTAACCATTCCTAACCGTGCAGTTTCTCCATTCTCAACTCAAGGATAGGTCAAAGAGAAAAGCAGTGCAATAAAGATAAGAGTCAGACTAACAACTGGTGAACCAGTCCATAAAAGATCAATGGGTGATTCGAGACCTTTGTAATCGATTGTAGGTCCATGAGGTCTCTTGTGGTTTTACAGTAAAGCAAGAGTTTGTGGCATTGGTACAGCTCCAATTCTGCAGTCATGATTTCAAAAATATAACAGATTACAAGCTGTAAAAAAAAGCATTGCTGAGTTTTAGGATGTGTAATAAAGTAAATCAAGTAGAATTTTTACGCACAGCTTTATTTGGTGTTTTGGTCTGTAAAGATGTGCAAACATCATATGATCTAGACAGGCTGAATAAGCATCAAGTCATCCAAGTCATGTTCTGCTATGATAGCAGGAGGTCGCTTGTGGAAAATTCCACCACAGGCCGGATTTAAATATAACAACAACACAAGCTCACGGGAATCATAGACTGGACCTAGATGCTGTTAAACTGGGCCACTCACAGCTAAGGCAACTCAAAAAGTATTTGGACACTTTTTGGACACACGGTAGAGCTTTCTCACATTTGGCTCCCAAACTCTGGAATAGCCTTCCTGATAATGTTCGGGGTTCAGACACACTCTCTCTGTTTAAATCTAGATTAAAAACACATCTCTTTCGCCAAGCATTCGAATAATGTATTTTTTTAATTGTGAGTGTAGTTGCATCTGTTCAAAGGTGCATTTTTATTCATTAGCTTGGGTTAAACTAATTTTACTTTGTTGGATCAGCAGCTATGCTAATGATGTCTGTATTTTGTTTCTATGTTTCGCCACGGGTAACTAGGATTTAAACAAGCTCCAGTCTGGATCCAGAACACCTGAGAAGAGATGATGCTGACCCTCAGAGGACCCCAGATGATGCTAACCTTGAATCAACAAACCAAACTAACAATTATTGCTACATGTGTGACTGAATCATATAATAACTTAATAATATTGATAGTTCATCGTCTAGCTGACTACGTCTTGTATTATTATTATTTTTTTATTTTTTCTAAAATCCTGTCAAATGTGCACAAACTACTAGCTACTACTAAATATTGTAGAAACATAATTTTCTGTAAGTTGCTTTGTAACGATTTATTTTGTAAAAAGCGCTATACAAATAAACTTGAATTGAATTGAATAGAACACTATATGGTAAATAAATCAATGTCACTGCATTAGATATCAAACCAATACAGACCAGTGGCATTTACTGTTCCAAAAATGGTATCAAGTTGACGATTTTCTTTTGCTCTCTTGGAAACCTGCATTGCTCTGAAGTTTTGTATCAAATGCAAACAAATTTATGGTAGCTGCATAAGCGTTCAAATATGTCTGAGCCCACTTTATGCCACCAAGTCCAGTTTTTATATTGATCAATTGAAACAACTGATGATTAAAATCGTAATAGGACAACCTAAATCAGTTTTGCTTCCTGGCATATGTAAGAGAAATGAACATTTTTGTTGCTGTTTGAAAACCTTTGTGCACTTTTTATGACATAAGCATGCCGATGTCAAATCTGACCAGCTTTATAAAAATGACATACTTCATAAAGATACTTCATCAAAAGTGAGAGTAAAGACATTTAGAAATCTTTTGTAAAATATTAGAATTATTTCTGAAGGGTCATGTGATACTGAAGACTGAAGCAATGGCTGCTTTGCCATCACTGGGATAAATTACATTGTGTAATTAGGTTTTAAAATATTACTGCTTTTACTGTATTTTTTTTTTATCAAATGTAGCATCTGTGAGCATAAGAGACTTCTTTCAAAAGGATATAAAAAATATCATACCAACCATTAACTTTTGAATGGTACTGAGCTAATAAATACATACATAAATATAAAATAATTACTAAGTATTTTTAGGTGCTTTTTTTTGTATTTCCAGATGTAAATGGAAACAAAGTGAAAATCTGAGGCCCATAAACCCCTTATAACCAAACTGAATGCTGACAGTCACCACAGATGTTTTTTTTTTTCTTCCTAGCAGGCATTTTCCTGCAAGAGCTGTGCCACAGTCCCGGCTCCTCAGCTGACACAGTGCCAGAAATAACCTGCCTCATCTGTCATTACCATTCTTCCCCCTTCTCAAGAAACAACTTCTGCAGTTATGGAAGGTCTACAACAAACACAGTATCCAAGCAGCCACAACACAGCTCACTTCCAGTCCACTCTCTTATATCCTGAGACCTTCAATGCAGGTAATAGTGGCAGAACGAGCAGGGGAGGGACACACTGACCTTGAGAATCACTGAACGTGGACTGCTACAGAAATATTAGGAGAAGAGTAGAAAGAAGTTTGGGAATGCTTTAATCACTTTTGTCATTCTTTAAAACAAAATCTGCTGAGGTAAAAACAACTTATGTTTATGCATAAGCGAACCATACTCAAGGTCTTTTAATATATAATGGGAGGGAAAAAAAATATATCAAACATGATTTAAATGTCCTCAACCACCTCAAGTCGCCTGATTACGAAAAGCAAAGGTCTGAAACTAAATGTATTATAACAACAACTTAATATTCCAGCACGTTACCTGGACTTGAGAGGCGAGAGAGGGCTTGATGGGTCCTAAAGAACCGAATGCATGGTGTCTTCACCGTCCGGACACTCTTAGCACAGGCCAGCCCGGAGAACAGGGGGCTGGAACAGCTGGTGGCTACCACACGCAGAAGACTCGCCATCGGAGACACAAGGAGGAGCTGTGCAGTCGGAACGACCCTCCTCCTACATGAGAGGAAGAGAGAGAGAAAAAGTGATCTGGCTGACCTATCCCATAATGCTCCACTCTGCCCAAGTCACTGCAGCGCCGATGTTTACCCACCTCCAAGGTAACACACATATGCTCACAGTTCACACAAGTGGCTGACTGATTGTTACCTGAGTGTTAAGTCACTGAGTCCTCACATCTTCATAGAGTAAATATCATTAAAAAAAAATGTTAAGAATATCCAATCCAATTTAGCAAAAAGGATAGTAAAGAAAAATGTGCCACAGTTTCTAAAAAAAAAAAAAAAAAAATTAAATGAGGCTTATTATGATCCAACACTGATTATAATAACAACATTACTAAGATTTGTTTGTTAAGCCTTGGTGAGCATAAAAAAAAAAAACAACAACAACACTATATCTCTTAGTGAAAAAAAAGTAAACACATGCATACATATATATATATATATATATATATATATATATACACATACATATATATATACATACATATATATATATATATATATATACATATACATACATATATATACATACATACACATATATATATATATATATATAAAATGTGAAATTTATATTCAAAACAATTTTATTCAAATTTTGTAATACACACACAAAAGATTATAACAGCTACCAAACAACAACTGGTCTTAAACTAGCATTTTTAATGGAATTTTAAGTAAAAATAACATAATATTTTGTTTCTATAGCTTTTCTTAATTATTCTTTATTATTCCCCATTGTATCTACAGTTTCTTAAGAACTTAATGGCACTTTGCAAGACTATTTGTAAGCGAGACGACGCAGATCAATTAATCCACAGGGTGAAACAGCCAAGGTCACACTAAGGCAAACCCAGAAGTGTATAAAAGTGTATTTGTTTAGGTAAGGGCTATCATACATGAAGGTGATAAGGCTTTTTCTGAGTGCAGGTCAAACAGTAGCAGCTTACAGAGAGGAGGCCTTTTAGGTCATTTATTGTCTACAACACCATAAACCCTGTCTGTAAGGGTGTTCTCCAGAAAATACAAAATACATAAAAAGAATAATTAATAAAAGTTATTAAAAACTAATATCTTTTACAAAAATGTTCTTTTTAGGGTACAAAATACAGCCTGAAACTGAAAATTGCTAGTGTGAGAGAAAAAAAAAAATGTTTTGCAGCTTTTGGTGACTAAATAAATTGTAAAGAATGTATTGACATATTATTAAAATTATTTACACTGCAGTCATAAATGAAAATTAAGAGCACCTTTATTTCGTGCACCGCTTTTCAAAAACAACCTAATTAAAGCTAAAAACATTTATTCTCATGTTTAACACTATAAGGGGAAGTTGTGGCTTAGAGGTTAGAGAGTTGGACTCCTAACCCTAAGGTTGTGGGTTCGAGTCTCGGGCCAGCAATACCATGACTGAGGTGTCCTTGAGCAAGGCACTGAACCCCCAACTGCTCCCCGGGAGCCGCAGCACAAATGGCTTCCCACGGCTCCGGGTGTGTGTTCACGGTTTGTGTGTGTTCACTGCTGTGTGTCTGCACTTCGGAGGGCTAAATGCAGAGCACGAATTCTGAGTACCGGCTCCAGTCTTCTCCATAATATAAATTGTTTATAGGCCAAATACTATGCACTTTTTGGGGGGATTTTTAATGTTTATTTTTCAATGTTATTGAAAGTGACACCAAAAACAGGAGGGGGGCTGTGCAGGGACTAAGCAAGTTTCTGATGAGGCTTTAACAGTGTCAAATCCTACCACTGCTTACAATAAAATGTGTGGAAGGGACACCCATAGTATTATGTATTCATGGAATGTGCCAGTAAGACTCCACTTATACACAAGTAAACGCCTGTATAATTTCACCTTCTTTTTTTTTTAGAGATGCATCCCACACATGCAAGCACTGCAGTGGTTATGCATGTATGAGGGCGAGGGAAACAATCAAATCACCGATTTAATGAAACATGTGCAGACAGACTCTATTGGATTATGGTGCCAACTACAATCTAATTCCAGCAGCGCGTCAACGGACCAGAGAAGTGACACAAATCAGATGTGGGACAACGCACTCACTTTAAATCTATGAACTACAAGGTTTAGAAAGTCACATTATTCAACATAAGCGACGAGGAGGGATTAGGATTAAAAAAAAAAAAAAAAAAAAAAAGATACTCGACCTTGTGCCAAGAGTTTGTTATTGGGCAATGCAAAAGTCATTCATTCCAACAACTCAATGGCGTAAGAAATGCATTAGCATATTCCCATTCATGCAGCCCAAGTACAACAGTAACGTTGCTATTAATTAAAACCTGTTATACGCCACTACATCAAATGCTTGCGTTTGCATAGCTTATTTTTGTTAGAGCATAGCGGCTTCAGGATCGGTGAACCGACAGAAGGCGGGCACAAGCCGTAGTCGTACTTCACTAGCTTGTTAGCTAAGTACAAACAACTACTGGAAGCTAACTTTTGCACTGAGAGACCACAGCGATGCATGCTCTGATGCATTTATTGCAATCAAATGATAATGTGGTGGAGATCGATAATGAGGAATTGAAATTCTCACCGAGCCGAGACAGAGAATCAATGAACGACCTTTGAAAGCGGGGACACCCAGCTTACACCCGCCACCCGGAAGCACTCGCGCTCACCTCGATCTGCGCCGCTTGTGGCTTCATTCGGCCGTCGATCAACGCGTGTAAATCAGTCATGTGCTGTGGGCGTTTGTTAACGAGATTTAACTGCCATTAATTTATCTTTTAAATAACATAGTTAGGCACAGTTTAGGGATAAAACAACAACAACAAAAACAACATTCAATTAAAAGACACATTTTTGTAATGGCAGTTGTAACATTGTACCATGGTTACCACTAATTTAGCATATAGTTACCCAGTTAATTTTTTCACCGTAAATCATAATAAATTAAAATGTGATCTCATTCAAACGTGTTTAAACGAGGCAAGCTTGTTCATTCATTCATTCATTCACTTATTTATTTACATTTATTTACAACCCTGGTAAACAGTTTTATTGTTGTAATTACTGCAGCAAATGGTATTTTAAACTTATTTAAATTCCTTTTAACATAACTCTGAATACAATAAATAGGCTAAATAAATAAATAACAAATAACTGAATAAGGTCACCAGAAGCATCACATAGGCTACAGTTCCTACATGCTTCTTATAGTTATTTGGGGGTAACTTCCCATGTATTAACCATTTCGACCAATTCTTATCAAATGTATCCATAGTCTTACTTAGTCAAGGTCATTTTCTCCACACCAAACATATCCTTTAAAATCTCTGCACTCTTCTTTTGTTGGTGGATTCTCATCCAGCCATTTATTTGTTATTGCTTTTTTATAAACAACCAAGAACAATCTAAAAAGGTTGTCTTGACCATTTAAATCAGTTGGTATGTTTCTTAAATATAACACCATAATCAATCTCAAAACCCAGTGTTGATTCATTGACCATTAACCAGTAATACTGGATTGCTGGACAGTTCCAGAATATCGGAAAATAATCAGTCATTGAGTTGAAACATCTTCTCCAGCAAAGTGCAGACTCTGGATTACCGTTCTGTAAATATTTTCTTTTTGGAGTAATAATAATAATAATAATAATAATCTTTCTCCCATTTTTCTTTAACATATAAGGTAGAGTGAGACTTGGAAAACTGTATGAATATTTTCTTGATACCAGTTTCTTGTGAATACCATGCACATATGCATCAGCAGAAATGTTGATGATCTTAAAACAAGAATAATAAAAAAAAGTGTTATATTAAACATATTGAGCATTGTCAGAACAGTCCATCTGCCATCAGAGTGTCAGGATGGGCTGTTTCTACATGTATTTATGCTTTGGTTTGAAAGAAAACAGCCCATCCTTGTGGCGCGGCTGACACAGACGAGCATAAGCAGCACATGGTGAAGTGGAGAGACACAGAAGAGACTGTTGACAAAGGAATTGTTGAATTAAGTCATTATTTTTGTTTTATTTGCATACAAAAAGTATTGTCGTCGCTTTATAACATTATGGTTGAACCACTGATGGCAGATGGACTATTCTGACACTGCTTTTCATATACTTTTCTGGACATTGACAGTGTAATTTACTTGGCAGTCTATGGGACAGTCTCAAGCCACCAGGTTTTCATCCAAAATATCTTAAATTGTGTTCAGAAGAAAAATTAAGCTTTTACTTGTTTGGAACAACATGGGGGTAAGAGATTAATGACACAGTTTACATTTGGGGTGGAGTATCCCTTTAATTACAGTAATGTGTGTTCATTTAAATGTTTTATTACAGTATGGTGTATATAAAATTCAAACTAGGGCTGGTAATTTATCGCTTTAATTTGATTAATTATTTATGGAGAATAATAATGCATCTGGCACACTTGCCCAGCACCAGACATGGATTATCTGCCATTTCATACAGTCCATGACTCATATGAGGCAGAGCAACAACTGTGTGATGGAGCCTAGAAAATGTCCCTAAAATTCAAGATATTGGGCAAAACACCCATTTGAGATTGTGTCTCACATAGTTAAGAAATATCACAGGAGAAGTAGGCTAAGTGCAATATCACACAAGTGCAAATGTGATAATCATCTTATACAACAGTTCATTAAGAAGTTAATATTGTGACACAATGTTGTCTGTTTTGCTCAGTTTTGCCAACCAAAATATAAAGACAAATCAGAACTGTTCATCTCCGAGCAACCCACAGCGGTTTTCATTTCTTAATACACGTTTTGAACGAATTTAGTGAACCAATCGGTGCGTTGAACCATTGGCCGATGGGTTGGTTTTGAAGTGGCACTGCACAGACCGTTCGGTGTATGACATCAAAGTACCGCGAGAGCGATTCAAAAGCACAAGGAGTCTAAGCTCTTGCGGTTCTTTGATGTAACACACAATGATCGGTCTGATGGTGATGACCTGCTTCAAGTCGAACAAGTCTAATGATTCACTGAACCATCCGTAAAGAACCCTTCACTTCACTCCTGAATGAATCAGCCATTTGAACGAATCAAACGAATGAATAAATTTACCACCACCTACTGGCAGTTTTTGTTTATTACTCAGCATTTCATTTCATTAAAGAAATAATTTCATATTTTCATAGTAATAATAATGATCAAATAGCGTCGCACACCTGTAAGTCATATAGTCAAAATATGCAAGAAATCCCGCACACTATCAACTTGCAAAACAATCTAAAAAAAAAATACTTTAATAGCAACGTTTGAAGATCATACGATCGAATAAGAAAATATATTATTAAAATTATAGTTCACCCAACCAAAAACGACAATTCTGTCATCATTTACTCCATGGTCCAAAAGAGTATACTATAGGCCTATGCAATCAATTTTATCAAACAGAATATTTCTTGCTGAACCTACTTTTTGTAATGCCTGTTTGATGCTTTGCACAACAATGACTTTAAATGATCTTTTCAGAGTAATTTCTCCAAATCTGATATGCGATTAATTAGATGAATTAATCACAGCATCATGTTATTAATTAGATTAAAAATTTAAATCGCTTACCAGCCCTAATTCAAACATATTTAAACAGGAATTTCAATACATTCTTCTGAGAAAAACTCTTTATAAAAGCATTCATAAGGACTGTTAAATAGAACATTGCAATTCACAACATAGCATAGAAATTACCGACAAGTTCTCAACTTATTCTCATGTACACCGACATGTTCTTACGAACAGAAATATACTTATAATGAACTTGAACATATGTTCAAAATATTTAAATAACCATCAAACACATAATAAATGGATTTTTCTAATGTGCGTGCTCAACTTAAGACAATTAATTCAATTAAAAACCTGGTCAAAAGACTGACAGACAAAAACTCAATAATAGTTGGCACAGATCGAGAGGAAGGGCAAAAGATGAACATTTTAACGCTTAAATGATTACAGTTTTAATTAGTGAGAGTTCACAAGAATCCCAGCTGTGACCAGAGTAAACTCAGATAGTTTATTTTTGGGAGTACACACAAATTTAAATAATATATAAAATATTTATGTAACCGATAAGTTAATCATATTGTTTATTTTGTTTTCAATTTATTTTTGTTAAGTTAATTGGAGAGCAGTAATATTAAACCAAAATCTCTGATCTTTGACTTTCTGGACGCAGAGATTCACATGTCCAGCAGAGGGCGGTAGTATACAAGGACAATACTTAAAACACTCACTGCAAATTTTGATAAAGCAGACAAAGATGACTAGGTTCTTGATTTACTGCCGCAGTGTGCATTGTTCCATTACAATTCTACATCCAGTCTGTTTACAAGCTATACAAAGTCCCCAAACCACACAATTTTTGACCTGATTAAGTTTTTTTGAGAGCATTGTTTTTTTTTGAACAAATGTACAGTCTTAACTGGTTAGTGAGTGGAATTCAAGGCATGTCAAATAAGCAAATAGATTTAATAATGCTGTGACACTGTAAAATATATTTCTTATTTAGTACACTGAAATTAGTAATTTGCTTAAAGAAATGCATGTCCACAATTAACAGTTTAACAGCAGAGCAATAACAATGATAAACACTTGGACAGTAATAATAAATTAAAACAATTCAACAAGTAACAGTGGTTTAAACAATCTTGAAATGTACATTTTAATAAAAATAAAAAACATAATTATACTTAAATAAACTTTTGCATTGAATACACCATTTGCATCTGTTCTATCAGCACTGGCTGGTGCTGTTTCAAGTTTCCCCTTTGTCTCTCATATGTTCCTGTTCAACTAAATCCATCTGTGGAATGTCTGTGCACCATGACTGTAAACCATTCCAACTCCAACCCAGATTGCTACGGCCACTTCTTGCAATTCTTCTCACAGCTGAAAAAAAAAATTAAGCTTTGCACGATATTCCAAATAAAAATCCATAAAAGAATGCTTTATTTATAGTCCATCTTATTTATAGTTCTCTTGTATTATGCTGTATATGTTTTAATGTACATTTAAATGTTAATGTAAAAAGGCTGTTTTAAAGGGACGTTGAACACGTTTTATTTTTATGTTTCGATCACATATACTATCTTATTTTTCAGTCACCCTGAGCATAAATAACTTTGCTATCTACAGTTTCTATCTAAAAATGTTAGCTTTACACTTTCAGACTTTTCTTTCACTTCCTAGCTGATAATATCATGGGTGATGGACATGCATTTCTTTAAGCATTTCAGTGTATTAATAAGCAATATATTTCACAGTGTCACAGCATTATTAAATCTATTTGCTTATTTGACATGCTTTTTCAGTTTAGTAGATTTGCATGTTGGTTAGCCTCACGACAAGAAATACAGTAAAAAAAAATGCTGATCCTAATCATCATAGTTTTGATGTCTGTTTTGCAGATGCATTGATAGTGAGCAGAGATGACAAAGACTGGGGTGCCTTAGTGAATTAATGTATAAATGTCCGTTACTTATTGACTATTGTATACTGACCTTCAGAACACAAACTGTACTAAAACTGTCAAGATATAATCTGCAATGATATTTTCCACTAAAGCAGTAGCCAAAGTGTTAAATGTTGACAACTAAGATCAAGTCACACTGAAGCTGTGAAGGGGTTGGGTTTCATCCTGCCCTTTCATTCTTCTCCTACAGCAGCTCTTCCTCCATGCAGACGCAAAGTTGTGAGACGCAAGAAGCTGCTCCGCATGCCACACAGCTCAACATTGCTCTGAAGTTTCCTGTAAATGTGAACCAGAAGCTGCTATTTCTCTCTCTGCCTCTGTTGGTCAGTGAAAAGTGTGAAGTCTCGATATGCCTCGTCTGTTGATCTTCCTGCTTCTGTTGGCACACTGGATCAACAGCCCGATGCTTTCTTCAAAAGGAGGCAAGAAAAAACACCAAGGGAAGAATCAAAGTGGCCATGCAACTCCCAAGGAGGACGTTGGGTCAGATGGGGCTCCCGAGAGACTTCTTGGCTGATTTTGCCGGGAAACACCACCTTGGGTGATCACCGCACCATTGCAAAGTGACAACTATCAGCGTGTGATGGAGAAGCAGATCCAGGAGTCTGAAGGACTGAACTGTCGCTTGGCTGAGAGAGACAACGCTCATCGTCACTATTATTCAGAATGCCATGATGGAAGGCAAAATCCAACGGACAACCTTGCAAGGAGAAGCCACTGTGGAGGCCATGGACTCTTAAATGGTAAGCAAACTTCTCCATTTCCTTGAGCTGGAGGACCATACCTTCTTCATGCTGTTTCTGTAAAAGAACATGAGGGTTAGTGAGAGATTTTCTTACCCGGTTCGTGTTGAGGCCATTCTTGAGCTCTTCGATCAGCTGCATGTGCGAAAGTTGGAGAAGGTCGGCAGTAAAAAGAAAGAGGTTACCAGTAAAATTCAAGATCACAAAGAAGAGGGTAATGGTGAATAAACAGGGTTCCAGCAAGCATAGGACCTTCAGCCTACAGAGCCATGTGAATTCCACATCCATCTTCCTCACACAGAAGATACGTCTAGACGAAAAGGCAACATTGAGAAACAAAGATCTAGATATTTTGAGCGGACATTCATGATTCGGTATCCGTAAAATGACAGATAGCTCAGGCGACGGCAAACTATCAGCTAAAGCAAATTCTAAATCTGGATCTAGTGGAAACGAGAAGCTGCTGCTCGATGACCAGAAGAAAACTCCAGATAGTGACAGACACCCAGAGTCGGTAACAGAAGTGAAAAAAGCTTTGGAAGCAGATAAAACGCATGTGAGGGCAAAATCTATTTTTTGACACCCTCAATGAGCAGTTCAAAGGAGAACAAACCGTTGACCATTCAAGCTCCAAAAAGAAAGGCAAAGGAAAGGATGGCAAGAAGAAAAATGGCAAAGGACGGAGGAGGAAATCACGAGATGCAGATGGTGAGGACAGGCAGCTCTCAAAGACTCAATGAAAAACCTCAAAGGGAGAAGAAGACTCCTTGTAAGTATTTGATTTTTAAGAAGATCTGAAGCCTATTTGCAGCTCTCCTCGGAAGACTGTATCTGATTATTATGGTTTATTTCTTTATTTTTTGGCATAGGTGATTTCATCCCCAAGTGATGTCTCAAGTCACTATATTAAACAGAGCTACATAGCTGTGCCTTTTCTCAAAGAAAGGTCTCAGCGCTGTCCATCATCTATATTATAGATCAGTGGTTCAGAACCTATTCCTACACTGCAGGTGGAAGTAGATGCATTTAGGAATCTTTATGACTACTTAGAACAGAACAGCAACGCATTTCATGGATGACCGTTTCATGAACCTAGAGAGGAGGTAATTCTGACTTTGCTACGACAATCTGGCGCTTCTGAATCAACTACTGTGAGTATCTTTGTTATTAGTTTAAGTAGTTGCTATTGACTGTTCAAATGCAGAGTTTTGCATGTTGTTTATGTGTGTGTGTGTTTGTGTGTTTGTGTGTGTGTGTGTGAGAGAGAGAGAGAGAGAGAGAGAGTGAGAGACAGGGTCAACAGTGGAGTCAGCTAAAACACTTCATCACTGTGTCTGTCACGTGACTCTGTTCCCCATTCGGGCTTGAACTGATGGTAAAACTAAGGACATTATTAACTGTCTTTACATTTATTTTGAAAGATGAAGCTCGTGATTATGGAAAAGGGCTAGGGCATTTCCGACAAGTGCATGCGGTGTTCGGCCAATCACAATGCACTGGGTCAGTTGGCCAATCAGAGCATGCTGCACTTGTCAGAAGGAGGGACTTTGTAGAAAACGACGCGTTTGAGAGAGGCGGGGCATAGAGGACCTACAGTAATGTACAGTATTTGAAAAATAATATTTTTTGAACATTAAAGCATGTCAACATATTCTGTTACACCAAATACACAAAATAATAATCTTTAAAAAAAAGCATCATATGACCCTTTTAACTGAACCAGACGTTTCACTAGTTTTTGATTCACTAAAAATATCCAGTTCATAAGAGTCATTTGTTTGTTAACTGAACAAGACTTTTCACTAGTTTTTGATTCACTAAAAAGATCCAGTTCATAAGAGTCATTTGTTCGTGATTGGGTCATATTTGTTTTGCTGTGCAGTCGATATTCAGATTGTTAAAATGAAGAACAATTATTATTTATTATACCCAGCTCTAAAGCTTCTGAATTTGGGCTGCACTTATTGCGATGCAAAATTCAAATCAAAATGCACGATGCCCTTTTTGAAACAGGTTCAGAGCCTCCACAAGCATCCCTGCCAGAAAAGCTCAGAAACCCTGAGTTAATCAGCGAGATCTGCAGAGAATATGGGCTGGACTCCAAAATCTTCTCAATGGGGTCGACTGCATATGACCTGAGGCCCAAAATAAGAACGCTTCCTTTTCTCCTAATTCACAATGACTTTGAAAGACTGCCGAATCAAAGGCATATATCTTGTGGTCTTAGCTTAACAGGGTTTTCAATAAGCCAACAGCCCCTTCAGATTTACTGGATCACATCAACAGCTTTCCATCACGTCAGTCTGAGAAGGAAAAGGAGAGAAAAGCTCCATTACCCTGCTCTAAAGCCGAAACGAACAATCTGGAGGTAAGCTCGCTCCTGAGGTAAACACCTTGAGTTTCCCAATGCTTTAAACTATGATTACTTATCCTTCCAATTGTTCTGAATATTATATGTGAATTTTGTCTAAACAAAGACTTCTGATCATCTCGGCACCCACTTTAGATGACTACTCTTTCCATCAACAGCTTCAGGCACTCAGTGTGGGTACTGTATGCATCATGTTCTCTGAGCTTTCTTCAAAAACGAACAGTGATACACTCTTTATTGGAATCAATAGTTTCTTGAAGAACCTTTAACATTCGCAGAACCTTTCCATTGCAAGAAACATTCTTTATAGTGGAAAAGGGTTCTTTAGATTATTAAAATGCTTTTCAAGCTAAGAAAAAAAAGTTCCTTATAAAGAACTGTCCACTGAAAAGTTATTTTATAAACTCAGATTGGTTCTTCAGTGGCATCACTGCAAAAACCCCTTTTTGGGAACCTTTGTTTTTAAGAGCGCAAATTCATTAAATGTATGGTAACCAAACTAAAAATGTAATCAACACTTACAGGTATTCGTCATTTTGCCTAGTTTAAGATTGTTGAAAAATACTGGTACTTACCATGGTTACACAAATGAGACAGAGGACAGCTACTTGTACCCCAGATCTGAGGACTTAAAATCATCCAAACAAAGACATTATATGCATAAAATAAACATGACATGCATTTGTACATTTATCATCCCCATATCATGTGATGCAAAATTTACCTCAGAAATTCATCTTACCTGTTGTTGATGTTCCCTGTAAAACTTCACATTCACTTGGTTGTACTATAATATGCTAAAATAATGTGTGCAATTCTTGTTTTTAAAAGCTGTTGACATTAAAGGCTATTTTTCTAAGTGTCTTCACTTTGTTAGGGTTAGTAATGAGTAACACTATTGATCAAATGTCTGGGGTTGGTAAGATTTTTTCCAATAAGTTTCTTATTAACCAATGCTACATTAGTTTGATTAAAGTATTTATTTTTTTTATTTTTTGACAAGTAATATATATATTTTAAAATGTAATTTATTCCTGTTGGAAAAGCTGGAATTTTAACCAGCAATTTTTTTTATTCATTTTTTTTAAATGTTTTTAGAATTACCTTCAAATTGCATTCTAATATGCTGATTTGATGCTCAACCTTTTTTTTCCTTTTTTTTTTTTTTTTTTGAAAACATGTTGAAAACATTTGTGCTATTTCATATTTTTGTGTAAACCATTATTCAATTTTTACTTTTTTATACATACTTAATTTTTTTTTCAGGATTCTTTGATGAATAGAAAGATCAGCATTTACTTGAAATATAAAATCTTTCAAAACATTGCAATCAAAGTTTTTGTCACTTTTAATGAATTTAATAATAAAATAATTACTTATTTTAAAGACTATTTTTACTGACATCATGTTTTTAAACTTTATGCATATTTTATATACATATATACAGGTGCTGGTCATTTAATTATAATATCATCAAAAAGTTGATTTATTTCACTAATTCCATTCAAAAAGTGAAACTTGTATATTATATTCATTCATTACACACAGACTGATATATTTCAAATGTTTATTAGTAGTACTTATACTATACGTTCTGTCATGATGATTTATGACTTTGACCTTTGACCTTTTGACAGGTTGAACTTCCGGTAACCTTATGATGAATGGGCGGAACAAATGAGATCAAGGGTTAACCTATGACCTTCCCACGCATCGATCATGTGGTTTTGACAGAAAGTTTTACCCTATTGACCTAATTAGTTCTAAATCATGGTTTTGACGGCTAGTTTAAACGGAAGATGAAAGACTCCCCACACATCGATCATGCGGTTTTGACAGAAAGTTTTACCCTATTGACCTGTTAGTTCTAAATTATAAAGGTATATGAAAGACTCCCCACACATCGTTCATGTGGTTTTGACGGAAAGTTTTACCCTATTGACCGTTAGTTTGTTTGAAGTTTGTGCCAGTTAGCTTGTTTGAAGTTTGTGTCAGTTAGCTTGTTTGAAGTTTATCACAGTTATACGGTTATGTGTGTGTGTGTGTGTGTGTGTGTGTGTGTGTGTGTGTGTGTGTGTGTGTGTGGTTATACGGCTTCTCCCCCTCCCATTACATTTATGAGCGGTGTATAAATGGGGTCAGTGTGTTCTACATTTTATATATATATATATATACATTCTATATTTTATATAATTCTAAAAAATAATTAAAGGTTGAAAACACATTTTAATTATTTCACATTTATATATATATATATAAACATTATATAATTTATATAATCTAAAACACATTTTAATTATTTCACATTTATATATATATATATATATATATATATATATATATATATATATATATATATATATATATATATATATATATAAAAAACATTATATATAAAACATTATATAGTTTATATAATATACATAATCTAAAAACAATTTAACTAAGGTTGAAAAGCTTACTAAAGCAATCCACCTACCTTATTTAGACAGAAGCTTCAGCTTTGTGAGAAACGGGCTCCAGCTCCATCTGTCGGACTCTCTCTGAATGATAGCACACGGTTGAGCCGTGCTTGTGCCCCAGGAGAGATACGGAGAGATAGCGCGCCTGCAGGCGCGCGCTCGTGCCCCAGGGAGTGAGACAGAGACTTTGTAGTACAACAGTACAACAGACTTTGAAAACACGTAGTTCTTTATATAATATACATATTCTAAGGTTGAAAAACATTCTGTTCTTTTAAAAAAGGTTATAAATGAAACCGTTATAAAAAATATACTGAAACCGACTGTTTCAGATAAAACGAGATCCATTTTTTAGAGAGCTGAAAGGAGTTGTTTTCACATCACCTTCCTGACCTGCAAGTATTCACAGCGTCTTCGTTTGCACGCTACACTTCACTTTCTTCCGAATTTACTAACCAATCATAATATCTTCAAAGCCATTTTTAATTAAAACCAAACGTATCTCACACGGGAGTACCATGATTTTGACAGTTTTCTGACGGTTCACCTATGAATTACGGTTGGTGCGCGTCTAGCATCTCTTGTACCCCTCTCTCTCTCCCTCTCTCTCCCTCTAATGCCTGTGTACACACATTCGTCTCCAAGTCTTATTTTCTTCTTTTAATGAATATAAACACATTATACATTCGCAAACAATATAAAACAAAACATTTACATTAGTTTTGTTCATCACTAAAAATATACATTTTACCAGGATCGGGGAAAAAAATATATAATTGATCAAAGCCTGTTATGCTATTTTTTACAGTCTATGGCGACTTTAAACCATATTTCATGTCATCATGTCATAAAATGCTGCATGCACGTACACTTTTAAGCGATCTGAATTATGACTAGCCTATAAATTTCATCATAAGCCACACGTACCTTGTTATATCACTATAATATCCACGGCGCTATACAAATTTGTATTCTGATAAACCATATAAACAAGCGGACATAAGCATGGACATATCAAGTTAAAAAGAGACTTATCTCTATTTTAAACAATATTAAATTATATATGACGGCATCTTCTTCGATTCAAATAAAGCAACATCTCTTGTGTACGTGTGTATGTGCTAAACATCTTTGCTTCTCCACTTCTCCAGATTTGTTAGATGGGCTACCGTTGTAATATAAACACATTTGAGAACTACGACGTTCTCACTTTTGTAACGGTTATAGAAAAATGCCGTACACACTTTTGCATTTCATAATTCAGTGATTTTAGCTGTAATGAGCACATAAGACAAAAATTGTCAACGTGTGACTCGTAAACATGTATCATTTTATTTATTCATTTATTGTTACCAGAGATAGTCGACACGTTGTTTTGCAGTTTTCTGAGACTGCGGTCAAACATACACTGCCTGTTCATAGAAATTTTACAGCATGACAATATCGCCCCTACATCTAGAGCTCTTGTTCATATAGCCGATGACCGTATTCAGATTGTTTCAGCATTTGCCGCTTGACATTAAAGAGTAGGCCTATGCGTACTCCCCTTTGGTCGTAAGCATTATCATCTACCGTGCGCTGAGATTTTTCTGCTTTGTCCACTGTTGACGGATTTGCTAGAGGGACTATGTCGCCTTGTTGTAACGTGATTATGTTTAAGATCCATAAGATTGCACTACATTCACCTGAAAAGGTTATAGATATAGTCTTTTATACAGGAAATGTGTATCAGAATAACAATTACCTAATAGTGAAATCCACTCTTCTAAACTATTGTGAAACTTTTAATGTTGATCTGGCCCACCAGCCGTGTATCTTTTTCATTGTTTTTTGTTTGTTGTCCAAAAGACAACCATTGACACCCTGCACAAGGAGGGCAAGACACAAAAGTTAATTGCAAAAGAGGATGGCTGTTCACAGAGCTCTGTGTCCAAGCACATTAATAAAGAGGTGAAGGGAAGAAAAAGATAGAAAAAAAGTAGAAAAAAGTGTACAAGCAATAGGAATAACCGAACCCTTGAGAAGATTGTGAAACAAAACCCATTAAAAAATGTGGGGGAGATTCACAAAGAGTGGACTGCAGCTGGAGTCAGTGCTTCAAGAACCACTACACAAAGACGTATGCAAGACATGGGTTTTCCTTGTATCGAGCCACTCTTGAACAACAGACAGCTTCAGAAGCATCTCAAAGCTAAAAGAACTGGACTGCTGCTGAGTGGTCCACAGTTATGTTCTCTGATAAAGGTGAATTTTGCATTTTCCAGAGTCTGGAGGAAGAGAGGAAAGGCACACAATCCAAGTTTCTTGAGGTCCAGTGTAAAGTTTCCACAGTCAGTGATGGTATGCAGTGCCATGTCATCTGCTGGTGTTGGTCCACTGTGTTTTCAGAGGTCAAAGGTCAAGTTCAACCAGGATGTTTTACAGCACTTCATGCTTCCTGCTGCTGACCAACTTTATGGAGATGCAGATTTCATTTTCCAACAGGACTTGGCCCCTGCACACAGTGCAAAAACTTCCAGTACTTGGTTTAAGGACCATGGTATCACTGTACTTAATTGGCCAGCAAACTCACCTGACCTTAACTCCATAGAAAATCTATGGGGTATTGTGAAGAGGAAGATGCGATATGTAAGACCCAACAATGCAGAAGAGCTGAAGGCCACTATCACAGCACTGGGCTCTCATAACACCTGAGCAGTGCCAGAGATTGATCGACTCCACACCGCATTCCTGCAGTAATTCAGGCAAAAGGAGCCCCAACTAAGTATTGAGTGCTGTACATGATCATACTTTTCATTTTCATACTTTTTAGTTGGCCAATATTTCAAAAAATCCTTTCTTTGTATCGGTCTTAAGTTATATTCTAATTTTCTGAGATACAAAATTTGGGATTTTCCTTAGTTGTCAGTTATAATCATCAAAATTAAAAGAAATAAACATTTGAAATATCAGTCTGTGTGTCATGAATGAATATAATATACAAATTGTGTTAATATAACATGTCAAGCTAAATTTGAAATTCTTCAATATTTTCATATGTGTTCTTATAGTATCGTGCTGAGCAGAGAAGCATGTGTGAGAATAGAAAGAGCAATTGTGCAGTATGGGATAGGCAAATAGATTTGATGAGGAGAGAGATAGGGCTTCCTGTGATGACCATGCAGCGGTCTGCTAGCAAATAGGAGAAGTAGACAGGAGTGGGCAGGCATTAACAGTCACAAATAAACTGAAGCGAACGGAAACACATTCACTAGTCCAGTTTTGAGCTACCAAAAGTCCATGTGAACATCTGGGACAGGATATTTTACCACCATGGTGAGTGCTCTTTCTGGTTTCATCCTTGAATTGTCACATAGTATTGACCGGTGTCTAACTTTACGGCAGTTTTTAGAGATAATGGTTCAGAGAAATGTATGGTATGAAATCAGATGGTTAACTTATAAAGGTGCAGGAGTTTTTCTGTGCATACCCGGTCTTTCCTAGCACACTGTGTTATTCTTTTCCTGTTTGTCTAATTATTAACTTGTGTTACTTTTCACCTAAAATATTTCTATTGGTCATGTATGTGCTCGTAATTTCCATTATCATAGGGTGTGTTTGGTGGATTGATAAATAAAAGATACACATAAAACAACATGCTATGAAACTAAATGCTGCGTTTAAATTCGCAATTCATATTTTAAAAACACTTATAGAGCATCTGGGGAACATTTAGGGGTTTTTATTATGTGTTTTTGCAAAATTAGATTGTGTAAAAGTAGATTGTGTAATGTTTGGCCAGTTTTTGCTTCACAGACACAACTCGCTTCCTCTTCATCTGAAAACACACTTAAGTTTCTCTTGAATTCTTCTACACTCTGGTTTCATTGGTTAAATGTGCCTTTCCCCTAAACGAATCGCTCTTTTAAACTATAGCTAGAATGTGTCAAAGACCGGATTAATTTTATATCTGGTTTTGCTCTTTGTGGTCACATCAAACCATTCAGATTTAGCTTCATAATACCACATTAGCAAAGTGAAACTACAGTAGGACACCTGTTTCAGATTGCATCACGGTCACAATATGGGATCTCCCAAATCACCTTCTAATGGTCATCTAAGGTTCTCCATAACCATCTGAGAAACACACACTGACCATCCATTGGCTCTTTGTTAAGCACGTGTTAACACATGCCAGGACTCATATTCAAAACACACATTACACAAATCATCTGTCCAAAGAACGGAACTATGGACTTATTGTGAGGCTGCTTTGCATGTCGGGAGCCTTGAACAGTACAACGGTTGTTGGTAGTAACGGCCATAAATAAATACATAAAAATGGATTCTGTATTTATCTCGGTAGATAGTAGAACTCATTTTTGAATGCATAAAAAACTGAAAGCTGGACTAACATGAGAAGACATTCTCTCTGATTACTATATAACATTTAGGTTATTTGTTTCAGACATACTATAGCAGATTGATATCTATTTTGCTATCGGAATAAATAGGAGAAAAAAAACTAAATGATTCCATACAATGTACTTTAACAACATTTAATTTGAGAATTAATTGAATTCCATTTACCTCTGACTCTGGGTCTTCATTTTATCTGAGCTCAGCTGATTTTTCCATGACAGCCGTTTGATGTCAGTGCACTGAACCTGAGGCCATGTGTGAGATCACACAGACATGCTCTTTGTGTGATCTCACTGCATTAGATAACAAATGATCAATCCAAGTGGCATCTGCAAACAAATGACGTCAATGAAGGTTTTGGAGCAAATTCACACAAGCAGAGTTAGTACAGGTGTAGTTCATCATGTCAACTATGGACAGGGTCAACTACTGTTTGCAACAGTCACGGTCACATTATAACTTAACCATTCAAAATAACTTCAGATCCCGCAACTGAGTCTGATATTAACCGAAAAGTGATTGATTTTGAGCATGGAACACTGGGGTTAATCATGATTCTTAATAATATTTATTTTCCTGAAATAGTTTTGTCTCCTATTTTTGTTATTTTTAGATGAAATCTGATTCGTCATGGTTTTCCATTTTAGCACCTGCACTGTGGTGTTTCTCTAAGGTGAAAATCAGATTTTGATAGTCAAGTAGATTTGCAATATAAGCACTGTATTTAATGAAATACAGTATATAGTTATAAGTTGTAAAATACAAAGGCATCTTGTAATACAGGTATTTTATTATTTTTATTTTATTTTATTTTTTACAAAAATGTTCTGGCAACCACAGTTTTTTTTTTTTTTTTTTTTTTTTTTAACAGGATATTTTATACAGGTATGCATCTGCATACATTTATAAATTTGAAAAAAAGTGTTGCCTATACGGTATCTGTATAATAAAGTGCTATATCTGGATTAAAATGACTTAAATTAACTTGCAAAAAATGTCTACGGTGCTGTTGTTTGTCAAGAGCATAGTGATATTGTAACTGGTTGATCAATGTTAGTTCCTGTGTCTAACAGTTTCTCTTTTTGCTCAGTGAGTCAACAGCACAGTGTGTACCTTTGGGTCAGGCCAGTCATATTAGACACTAGTCCAGAGCTTATCAGCTCTTCCTTGTGAGAGGTCTGCCCTGATTCAAATGCTTGTTACCAAGGGTGCGTCACACACGTCACCCAGAGTCTCACATGAATGGCTTGCTATCGCTAGACATGTTAACACTGGTCCAGAGGTTCATGTTTCTTTGATAACAAAGACGTAGCTCTGAGGTATCCGGGTAAAAAAGCTTGGTAACACATCAGGAACATCCAGCAGACACATAAATGACTCTTTTTTTATTCAGAAAGAGATTTGCATCCAATTGCGTGAAATTTGAATGAAGTCCCAATTGACAAACCAGCCTTAATAGCTATTTTGTGGTTATAAAATAAAATTTCATTTCACTGTATCCTGCATTTGATTGTGCCATTTAGACATCTCTCACAAAGTATTACAGTCTACAGTGTTAGAAAAAAAGTATTTACTATAAATTCTTTTTTAAATATGAGAACTACAGTAGTGAGTGCAGTGACTTCCTGCTAGTTTGGTAAGATAAATGCTCTTAGTTCCTGTGTGATCACAAACAGTTCTCATGTTCAGTGCAGTTGACTACTGAGAGCTGTGATGGAGAAATCAAGCATGCTAAGCTGTAGTGAAGACCCAGAATCAGAGGTAAAAGATATTTTATAAATATCTTTAACATGCAATGTGACTTAAATGGCAAATATCTCTGCTGTTTACATGTTTTATTTCGAATTGTTAGAATTGTTAGAATTGTTTGAGTGGCTTATTTAAAGTAATTAGCATAAATCTGGCTGTTGAATTGACAGTTCAATACAACAAAAGGCAGATATTTGACATTACACTTGACACAAATTTAAATCCTAATTTAAAAATCTAAATAGAATACGCATTCAATACCACAGACATTGGAAGTATGTACGCTTGAGTTTTAGTATTTAATACTGCTTTGATGTCAAGTTTGTAGTATTTATTCTTAGTATTATTCATACTGTATATAAATATTTATATATATTTCAATATTTTTTAATGTGGAAAGATTGTGTTGTATAGTTTTTTTTTAGTTTGTAAATAATTTGCTTTAAATTGCCATGTATCCACGTATCTGCATGCCAAATGAACTCTTACCGTAAGCCTCCATCGTAGTCGTGCGGTCTGTCTTGGTCATGAGCTGTCGAGGCCTATGGGAAGGAAAACTCTGAAAGAGATTTACCAAACAGCGTTACCCAACCGAACCATGCAACTGCAACTGAGCGACACACAAACCACGAAAACTGCATGACCAAATATAGTCCCCAGCGTTGGCCCCTAACGCTCATGGTGGGGTACTTTCATATTGGTTTTGCTCTCAAAACAATACTTTTTTATGGTGCCATGGGGATTGTTTTTGAACCCAATGGAATAAACTGAAAAATGCTGAATGGAATGTAAATCATTGCATAAAATAACATGCATACAATTAAGTATACCAGTTGTCACACACAGATAAAAGCTAAAACAGAATAGCCGTGTTTCCACTGTCGAGCTTAAACCGACGTGCTAGTGCGTGCCAGGGCCAGTCGCGTTTCCACTGTCACTTCCGGGGCTTGATTGTGCCTCACCTGGGCTTCCTCTGGCCAACGGCCAGGGTTTTCTGGCCCGACATAAACCTTGGGCCAAAGCTGGGTCTAGAGGAGTGGTTATGAACAAAGGCAGAGTTTCTCTGCGTCTGGAGAGTGTCTCCGCCGCGGATCATTACAGAAAGATAACAGCTTCAACACCAGTATTGAAGACTTTTTAAAATAAGTTGAGTTTTAAAATCACTCTTACTCAGCAGCGAGTGTTTGAAATTACTTGATCTGATGTGGATTATGATCACGATACAAGGCAGAAATATTTAAAAGCAATGTAAAAGACTATGTGCGATAAAGATTAACATTGCCATAGTAATAATGGTAAATGCAACTACTTGGAGAAATCAGACGTCATCTTCTTATTCTCTTTCACAATTGTGTTTTTATTCAGTAACATATTTTATCTGTCATAAGTCTCGTCTCAAGAGTTTAGCTCCGCATAGAATATGGCATCAAAATAAAATAATGATTTTTTTTTATAAAAATAGCGAGTCAGCGCTGCGGATCATAACAAAAAGCAGCTATAACACCAGCATTAAAAACTTTTTTTAATAAGTTGAGCTCGAAACTCACTTTCAGATCCGATGTGGATTATAATCATACAAGGCAGAAATATTTATAACATTACCACAGTAAACATAGTTAATATGACCGCTTGAAGAAATCAGACATCAGCTTCTTTTTCTCTATCACAATCGTGTTTTCATTTAGTAACTTATATTATATGTCATAAGTGTCGTTTCGAGAGTTTAGCTCTCGTAAAAAATATAATAATGTTTTTTTTTTTTTTCTTGTTCAGGAGCTTTTATAAAAATAGAGAGATTATCATTCATTCTTAATGTGACGTAAAGGCTACTGTGGCAACAAATAAACAGACTCGACTGAATAAGCAGGTTATTTTTATAAGCGTTTAAAATAAATAAATAAAATAGAAATACATTTATTTCTGTGTGATTTAATTTCGAGTCCTAATAAATTAATTCATTATGATCAATGTATCACTTATTCTATAGTAAAACATCGATGCTTTTGAATATGAATATTTAAAAAAAGCATACAAACACATGGCCACCTTTATTATGTTCGTTTTGTGATGGCGCTAGTTCCAGTGACTTATTTCTTAGTTTTCTGATAACTTCTCTTTGTTGCTGAAATGATGGGGTTTCGTGACGTTGTTCTGAGAGGCGTGTAAAGGGCATGTTTTACTGATGCGCAGTGGAGCTTCAGGACATGACTGTGGAAACCCTGCGCTATTCTGGCCTCGTGCTACTGGCCCAGGGCTATGAGCTCGCCCGGCCCGTTTTAAGCCCTGGCTCGCACTGGCCCGACAGTGGAAACGCGGCTAATGATTATACAAATACAGATGTAAACACTCTGCCCAGGCTTGTCTTCATTCCTCAAATTTTGACTTTCAATCTATGCTTTTAGGACAACAAGTCTGACGTAAAAGCTATCATGGCACGTTTCCAAGCAGGAAATGTATCTATGGAAGGGAGTCCAGGTGTTCGTCCAAAACCACCTGTCCAGCCCACCTTGTCTTCAGGCCCGGCGGTGCCTGCTAAGAAGCCTGTTCTTGAAACTAGCCTATCCAGTGGAGTTACTACTACCTCAACTGCCCCTAAACCTAAGAACATAGTCAACACAGCTAGAAGCGCTCCAGACATTCACAATCCTCCAAAGATAAAGGCTTTTGGGACTAGGTTTGAAAACACACAAGATAACAACAAAGTCAACTTTAAAGTTCCTGTTAAACCCAAACCACCAGACTCGTCCCAGGACCATGAGACTCCAAAGGTCCCATTCACAAAGCCACCACTACAGAAGCCTCCTTCAAGCATCATGGCAAATGATTCAAAGGTAACAAGCCCAAAGCCAATGGCTCCTCTGACAAAACCATCCTGGATCAAAGACACCCCGAAAGCTGAAGACAACAGCACTAACCCTACTCCAACTCCTCCAAAAATGCCTTTGGCACCCAAACCAAAAAGCACCATGGGTATCCTACGCCAGCAGCCAGAGGAAAGCAGCAATGTGGAGTCTGCTGCAAAACCTTCCTCAATATCTAATGTGAAACCATCAAGTTTCCGTGTTAAAAATAGCTTTAACAAACCTGAGGAAGGAGCTAAAGTACCAAGTGCTAATGAGTCAGTGTCAAAGCCCATAACACCTAATAAACCCAACTTCCCAAGAAAATCATCTGGACCTCCTGTACAGACAGCCAACGATGATCCTTCGGCACCCAAGAAGAAACCTCTACCAAATACCTATGCTCTGGGCAGCGCTCCTGCCAAACCCAACAGACCGCCCAAAGTCAACCTTGAGAAGTTTAAGAAGGGCTCAGAGGTTGCAACAGACAGTGAGTACTGACTTTTTAGCTTAAAACACGCAATCTCTCTATATAGCAGCATCTGAGGGAACAAAACAATAGGCTGTAAGCACTTGATCAGCCATATCAAAGCCACAAAGACTTTGTGAGCCACTGCTCAAATGCAAGCAGTAGACTTTGGGCCAAAGTGGTTTCCGTGGTTTTACATGTGACTTCTCTGTGTTCCTCTAAGACTGTTAGCAACCATGCACAAGATAATAAGCACCATAAAGCCATAAAGTTGAGAAACTGTGCAAAAATGCATATCTTAGTAAGTAATTATGTCCAAAAGAGGAACATCACATGACTTTATTAAAAGGTTAGACACTGTTGCTGACGATATATGTGCTTTGACACAGTGTAACATACTTGTCTTTGATATTTATTGTGTATTTGAGTTAACACACAATATACTATTACAGCATGTGAATCGGCATCAGGTGCACCATCGCGAAACAAACATTCAGGTGCATCTGGTATAAAATAGCAATAACAGCATATTGGAAATTCAAGATTTCCTGCTTGCGTTGAGCTAACTTCCTCATTTTGAGTTTCTCTTTTCACTTGAGAGCTGAAGTCAGTGAAAAAAGAGGGAAGCTCATTTAAACTGGGAACAGTGTTAGAGATGGCTTTCATTTTTAACCTGTGAAAATGGAAAGATCATGTATAAGACCAGGTTTTGCCCTTAGCACCATGTGAAAAGATCTAATGATGTAACTATAGTTTAAAAATGTCTTAATTCTCTATAGAGGGTTCAGTGTCCAGTTTCTTTTTTTCTTTTGAAAAACATTTCAACTTTTGTTCACCCCAAAATAACTGTGGAACACCAAAGTAGATTATTCTGAAGAGTGTTTTTGTCCATACAATGTTCTTCTGTGTTCTTTAAGACTAAGAAAGTCATACAGGTATGAAAAGACATGAGGGTGAGTAAATGATGACAGAAATGACTGTTTAGGTGAACTGGTCATGACTAAACTATGTTCTTGCAGGTCCTGGACCAAAGAATGTAACCCCCCCTCCCCCGCCCCCACCTGCCTCTCACCCCAGCAGTCAGCCACCTCCACCACTGCCCTCTCAATCCTTAAGGCCCAACCTGCCCCCACGGCATCCAGGACCCATGTGAGTAACACAGAAACACTTCGCTTAGCACTGTGACCGAATGATTCAGGTTATGACAATTTCTTTAATACCCGAATTTCGGTGAAAGTTCAGAACTTTATATCTGTCTGCAGAATTCAAGATGAAAATTATGACGATGTGGATAGCTTGAGAGCGGGTAAGACCTACCCTTACATTATTGAATGGGAGTCATTTTAAAGCCAACACCTGATAATTATTTAAGTTAAGAAGAAGTCTCTTATACTCACCAAGGTTGCATTTAAATAATAAAAACAGTGAAAATTTAAATATTTAAAATAACTGCTTTCTATTAATACTTTTCAAAACGTAATTTATTCCTGTGATGCAAAGCTGAATTTTCTGCAGCCAATACTTCAATGTCCCACAATCCTTCAGAAATCATTCTAATGTAATGATTTACTGCTCAAGAAACACTTTTGAAAACAGTTGTACTGATTAGTAATTTTGTAAAAAAAAAAAAAGGGCTACTTTTTCCCAATATGTTTTAATAAACAAAGTTCAAAACAGAATCTACTGAATAGTGAACCTCTGTAACAATATAAATGTATTTACTCTGACATTTGATCAATTTAATGCATCCTTGCTGGATAAAAGTAAATATATATGCAGGTTCAGCTTAAATATCTTATAAGCTTAAGTAACACATTTATAATCACATCTTTTAAAAAATATTCTCATATATATATATATATATATATATATATATATATGTTTTTTTATTTATTAATATATATATATATATATATATATATATATATATATATATATATATATATATATATATATGTTTTTTATTTATTAATATATATATATATATATATATATATATATATATATATATATATATATATATGTTTTTTTATTTATTAATATATATATATATATACACACACACACACACACACACACACACATATATATATTCCTCAAATATAATGTCATTTAATTTCCAAATTTAAAATTGATAGGAACACAGTAGTTTATGAAATCCAATTCGAACTAATTTTATTAACTTTGTTTTTCACATTTTATCATTACAGGCCAAATAAATGAGGTAAGAAACTTAGTGGAGGCATACAGAAACTCTTTGGGAAAGTTTGTGTTGCACTGTCTCATGTCTGACTCTCTTCTAGGGAAGTGGAAGTGATGGTGAGATATATGAGGATCTTGATGAAAGTAGGTAAGATTTGAAGTTCTATTAATGCTGGCGCTGGCGGTGAGGCATGGCGGTCACCTCACCCACCTGGAACAGAGTGATACAAACAGTTTTTTGGTGCCAATAATCAAATGATTCTTTTCATGTTCTGCAGTTTTTACTTGTGTTTTTGGTTAATAAATGGTTTATGGTCTGCTTTACCACAGATCTGCTGCAGAGCAAAGTCCGCCTCAGAAAAAACAAGACAAGGAGCTTAAAAGTCAGAAAGAGCGTGAGAAAAAAGAGAAAGATGCAATTAAGAAGTTTAAAGTAAGATAACTTCAGATAACTTACAACCAGTTATCAAGGTTTACGTACTGGATCATGGTGATTGTATGTTTGTTCTTTCCTCAGATATCAACGCCCCTGCAGGTTATGCATCAGGTAAAAGGTAAAGCTGACTGCAAGGGTGGGAAACATGACCTCTCCATGAAGAAGGGCGAGTCAATTGATATCATTCGAATCACTGACAACCCAGAGGGTAAATGGTTGGCCCGAGGGCAAGACGGATCATGTAAGAGAGAAAAAAGTTTAATAAGAAGTTTGATGTGAGCTCACTCTTCCCCTGAGAAAGGTTGTAGTCATTTCTCTACATTTCAGTTGGCTATGTTAAAACGGAAATGGTTGAGATCGACTTCAGCGGCTTGAAGAATAAAGGCCTGTCTCTTCCTCATAACTTGGAGAGTGAAGAGGTGTACGATGACGTAGAATCTATGGAGGATCATGGGTAAGAGCCTGTATCACTTCCAAACAAAAGTCCAAAGATTTCCCCTTATAACTAATAATGTGAAAAGGCCGATTTGATCTTTAAGCACTTTTCTAGTCTCTAGACAAGTCAAGAAATAGCCAAGAAAGTTACATTAGAAGTTACACAGCAAATACTGCTGCTCGTATTTAAGTGAGCATTCATATTTTTCCTTAATCTTTCAGGAAAATGAATGGGCAGCGGGGTAAGTTTTAATAAAACAAATCATTTTTTCAACTAATTGACTGTAAGGTTTAAGTTTAATTTTGAAAGGCAATACTAGAACAAGTCTGCCCTCTGCTGTTGATAGTTGTTTTACCTCCACCGCCAGATGATGATGATGTGTATGATGATATACCCGAACCCAATATTAATCCAATCAGGTAAGAACAAATAATCTAATGTAATATAATATGTAATGTTTGAAAACTATATGCAGTATTCTGTATGTGTGTGCCTGTATTTCTGGGTTTGTTGTTTGGCCACATGTATTATGGATATGTCTCACCCAAACCACGTTCCTCTGAATCCATAGCACTGCAGATCCCAGGTCTCTCTTAAAACAGCTCAACTTCTTGGACATTCTCAAAAGTTCGGTTGAAAAGAGAAAAAGCCAAGTCCACTATAATGAGTAAATTTTACATTAGTAAGATGGAATCAGACAATGCTACTTTTCGATTTCCAATCACGTTGATTTACAACTGCATCCATTTGTTCTAACAAAGAAAATTGACTAATTGTTCGTTTCACAAACAACCCGATCTGTGTTGAAAATGTCAAATAACTCCTTTAAGGAAATTCTTCTGCGCCCTCCTGATATGAATGCTTTTCGAATCTCCTCTAACCATAACATCACTAGATCTGAATGATTCTGTTTCCTTTCCCCAAGACTTCCACCTCCCTTGATTTTGTCTTCTTAACTCTAAATTAAATCAGTTGAGTTTCTTTTGCTCATAAAATTATCGAATATTCATACACTTTTAACAATCTGTTTCAGCATTCCTCCCCCTCCACAATTTACACCTGAAGGTAATAAAGCTAAAAAACATTTTTTTATTCATATATCACGCCTTCAAAATAACCCACTGCGAATTCTTTTGTCTTCGAATGTCTTTACGACTCAGACGTTTCCCAAGAGATATATGATGATGTGGATTCATTCACTCCTGCTACATCATCTAGCAGGTAAACAGATGCTACCTTAGTGCTTTTCCATTCATGTTGTAAGACAAGATGATGCAATATAAAGATTAAAACTCTATAAAATGTACTATTAGCACATTTAAATCAGCCTGTCTTGATGATAATGATACTTCATTATCGCAGCCATCCTCAATTAAAATCGAAGGCGATCAAAGTGCACGAGGACCCCAAAAAGCAAAAGAAGTTTGAGAAAGAAGAAAAGGAATTTCGAAAGAAGTTTAAGGTGCGTATGAAATTATTGGATCATTAAAACATAATGCTGAGTGACCTGTAAACATCGAGTGCTTTCTTGGTTGAATTTATAAGCAAACAATTTGGCATTTACTTTACCAGTACGATGGGGAGATTCAGGTGCTGCATCAAGTAACAATTGCCACCAGTAAGAAGGGAAGTGGGAAAGACCTTACTGTACAAGCTGGGGAGACTGTGGATGTCATCAACAAATCTGACCCTGACAAATTCATCTGCAGGAACAAGGAGGGCAAATGTAAGTGGCATTATTTGTGACTCCAAATGAGACTTGGGGCCCTATCTTGCACCCAGCGCAATTGACTTTGTACACCAACGCATGTGTCATTCCTATTTTGCACCCGCGCAAAGCGCGCTTTTCCCTCCACAGAGGCACGTCGCTAAACTAGTGAATGAACTTGCGCTCCCTGGGCGGTTCAGCGCAAAAAAGGAGGTGTGTTCCGGCGCAAACAATCCCTGGTGCTATTTTGCTGTTCCGTTAAACAATTGCGCCACTGACCAGAAAAAACCTAGTCTAAAGTCAGTGGCGCGTTGCGCGTTGTTCATTATGCTATTTTAAGGGCGCATGCTTGACCATAATGTATAGCGTGCACAACGCGCATACACTTTGCTCATGTAATCTACACAGATGCAACAGTTATTTTTGCAAATCATAAATTGTTACACTAAAAAAATATTAACACATGAGATGACGGAAATCATTGTGGTGTGCCACGAAGATGTGAAAAAATAGGCATAAATCTAGCTTACAAATTATTTAGGCTAATTATTCTCCCATCCCCATACAACACAACTTCTCTGTCTTTCACTGCTCTTACAAGAACATCAGTCTCCTCGGCTGTGAACCGCTCCTGGCGTGCGCCTGGTAAATACGCCACAATAATAGCAATCCATAATGGAACTTGCGCACCTGCTTTTAAAGGGAATGTTGGATGACTCTCTGATTGGTTTATTTCACGTTACGCCCAAACCACACCTATGAATAATGAAGCTACTTCAGACCAACCCATTTTAGATTTGCGCCGGGCGCAAGAGCCATTTATCCCGCCGGGAAAATAGCAACAGCGCCGAGACCCGCCCACAAACTTACTTGCGCTTCGCGCTTTGACACTTGCGTTTCAGATCGTTAAAATAGGGCCCTTGATCTCCATCAGGACAAGTATTAGTAATGATGACATTGTAAAATGCACTTTTCAGTTGGATATGTCTCAGCCGGCAATATCCAAACAGAGTAAGTTACTCTGAATTTATTATTATTATTATTATTATCATTGTTATAAATTGCTTTGTCAATGTGTGAATATGCTAAACTACATTTTTACATCTTGTTTACATAGTGATGAGGTCTATGATGACATTGGAGATGGTACGTAACAAATTCATTAACCCGAACAATGTATGAGAATTTAAAATGTTAATTCTCCTACTAGATGGGATGTTATTTAAGATCGGTGGAATGATGGCAATATTAATATCTTCTCTTTACAGACTGTATCTATGATAATGATTGAAGACCTCACACCTTCATCATCTCATCTTCTGGTGCAGCTTATTCCCAGCAGGCACAGTACATCAATGTGACGTCAGGAAGACGTTGGACTCCAACTAATCCAACGTCAGTCAGACGTCATATTTTGGTTGAAAATGAAAGTTGGGTTGACGTCTAAACCCAACTTTGTGTGTTTAATGTGTTTAATTTCCATAACATATAACAGTTAAACACCATTACAGTGATTAGTGTTTCCATTAGTTGGGCTCTTAACACTTATTATATCTTTTGTCTTCGTTGTGACAGTTGTGTGTCAAGCACATTTGCAGCATCAAAGAAAGCTAACGTGAAATGAGATCAGGTGATGGCTGTTATCTGTTAATGGTTTTATAATCATTAAATAACCTGATTCACTGATGTTTTTTACATTTATATTACAAACACTGTTTCTGTCACATGAAATCCCATGGTATTATAACAATCAGTTAAAATCTTTTAAACATAAGCTCAAAAAAACTTAACCTACGCTGACACGCACAGACATCAACAATCAGCATATGAATCTCAACAATGGTGACATGCTTCATGCAGCAATGCATGCTAGGAGCCATGAGTTTTATACTATGGTGGCTCCCAGCATGCATTGCTGCATGAAGCATGTCACCATTGTTGAGATTCATATACTGATTATTGATGTCTATGTGTCTCAAAAGATTTTTCTCTCAAAATGCATTAAAAAAAAATCTGATTGTCTGATCTGAAGGAAGAAAGTATTGTTTCTTGAATATTGTTCATTAACAATTGGGTCAATGACAAGAAAAATAATCCTCAATCATTTTTCTTCATGATTATGAAAACTATAAAACCTTATATTTGTTCATGGCCCATTTTATAACAAATTATGTGTTTTGGTAAACACTATTACAAGAACCACAAACTTACTAAGCCAAGAGTCAAACTACCCAACTAAAGCAAACACTGATCACAATAATGGTGATCAAACATTTTCAAATAAAACTTCAACATCTAAATCTCTGTTAATTCTTAAAAATAACTTCTGTAGACATCTGACAGAAATAAAGTCAAACTGGTTAGTAATAAGTGAAGCTGGTAATATGTGTACTGCCATGCATTTCAACGTTTTTTATGATTTTTTGTGGGGGTGTTTATTCCAGCCAAAATTCAGCATCTGGCCAACGTTGGAGCTTGACGTCAAACAGTCGTTGGATTTAGACGTCAACCTGATTTTCATTTTCAACCAAAATCCAACGTCTAACCGACGTTGGAGTCTAAATCCTGTGCCTGCTGGGTTATTTCTGGCCCAGTTTGTCTTCTTGTTTGCTGATGTTGAGTGTATTTATTGTATAGACACATGAAGTATTAGGTTTAAATAAACAGCCTAGTACCATCATGAAATCGTAGTTACCTTGTCTCAGTAGAAATAACTGGCATCTTGTCCAAATTGGCCTCCAAATACCAGGACTTTCACTTTCTGTTTCCTGTCATGCATTTGAGAAAACAAGCTGAAACTAATCTCTTAGACACTTTTTTTTTTGTTCCTTAGTGAAAGGCAGTATTTTGTAACAGGTCTTAATTGTCTCATTGACTTATTGTGTTTTTGTAAATATTACACTGCAAAAGACTGTTTTCATCACTTACTAATAATAAATGTAAACATTTGCATCACTTTCTCAATTCAGCATGCTAATTATGTTGACTGAACAATGTTTATATCTATGTTCACTTGATTTACGTCGATTTTCGTAATTAAAAAAGGAGACGTTTAGCAGAGCAGAGAATCGCAGCAAGCCGTGGTCCCATCACCTGTCATCCACTTAGTTGGCAATGTTTTGCCGGCAACTGGCACACAGCTTTTGCCGCCATGAAAGAACACCTGAAGTGCTCTCAATGCTGTTCAGAGCCCAGGTTATTAGGATACAGGCATTCTGCCGTCCCGAACCAGCCTTTAATTCAGTGTCACAGAGTTGCACCCTGTTCCCTGTGCGTGCGCTGCATGCAGGGCAGTTTTTTGTCTTTTTCACAAGTGCTAAGAAAGGCAGCCCAATGCCGAAGCAGATGCAGTCACATTCAATTAAAGAAGCTGTTCGCCTATAGCTTTTGCTTCCAGAGGACTCGACAGCAGGGGCGGAGCCAGAAGATGTAAACATTCGGGGCTTAGCCCAAACCTAGGGGGCTGCAGGGGTGTACTCCGCAGGGGAGATTTTTTTTCCCCACGTTTATGTCAGCTAAATGCACTATTTTTCAGGCTGTTTGAGATAACAGAATGCCTAAAAATCTATACACTATCTGGGAAAATGATGGTTACTCAGAAAAAAAAAAAATATTCACCCAGTAGAGCCTACAAACTATTTTGTATTTAATTGTTCTCCAGCTATATTTCTCAATTAATCTATCTTCTTATCCCACTAATGTGCCGAGAACAGTTGTAAAACATGCCCTGAAATAACTTAGCATTTGATACATTGGGATATATTGCTTTTGAATCTCTCTCTGGCCGGTGAGGTTTGCTGTTACGAGTTCCTTTTAAAAAAAATTGTTATGTCCATAATGCTAATTTCAGGCGGTTAGTCAGTGAGCTCGCTACGACGGCGGTGAAATAAAAAGCCCACCAGCCCCTAATGACAACGACGAAGAAGATGATTTATATTCTTCTTCGTTAGTTTTTATCGGCAGTTGGCAAACAAGCGAAGTGATGCGTGATGCTTTACCGTCCGCCACAACGCACAGTAATCGAGCTTTTGTTTCTTTTTTTTGCCGCTCCAGTCTGAGAGACTGAGAGGAAATGAAACAAAGTTGAAGTTATTTTAAAAAAGCTAAAAGATTCGGGGCTTTTGACAAAACATTCGGAGCTTAAGCCCCATTAGCCACCCCCCCGCTCCGCCCCTGCTCGACAGCCCAATGGGAGTGTGTGTGCAATTCCAAGTCAGGCTTCTTCATGACAGGACATCTACCTCGAAGTGGGCTGATCATCCCAGAACACTCTCGCAGGGTTTTTCGAACTGGATATTTTCTTTTTTGCACTGCATGTTCTGTCTGTGCAGGAGAAGAAGGTGGAGCAGCCATTGTCTAAGTCACTAGAAACCATGCCTCATAGGACAGGTATAGTGAGACGGCGCTGTTGCATGAAGACCGCTGCAGTGAAATTGAAGTAAAAAAGGGGGAGACTCAGGGGAGACTTAGTCGTGGCCTAGTGGTTAGAGAGTTTGACTCCTAACCCTAGGGTTGTGGGTTTGAATCTTGGGCCAGTAATACCACGACTTGAGCAAGGCACTGAACCCCAAACTGCTCCCTGGGCGCCGCAGCATAAATGGCTGCCCACTGCTCTGGGTGTGTGTTCATGGTTTGTGTGTGTGCACTTTGGATGGGTTGAATGCAGAGCGCAAATTCTGAATATGGGTCACCATACTTGGCTGAATGTCATGTCACTTTGACTCATACAGGCCAGTGGTATATAGGAACACCAACATGTTTGAGGTCTTTGTTTTCACTCCCTATATCATGCTATTTCAGTGCTGTACCCAACCTAAGGCCAGGATGAGCAGGTCACTGCTTTGCTCGCTACTGCATGTGTCTAGTCTACTGTATCAGCTCAGTTCAGACGGGGACCAGCACGTTTACACTCAGCTGGGTTTATACAATCCCCATATTGGCTATTGCAAAGCAATAGTGATTCAATCAGGCTTCAGCATCTTGGAGGAAAGTGTTTCCCCATACGTAAATGTCTCCTTCCCTTCTCTCAGAGAACCACAGATACGTTGAGTGACCGGAGAAGTTTTTGTGTCCATTTCATAATGAGGGATTTGTGGAGTAAAAAATATAGTTTCCATTTTTAAGTGAAGGGCCCGAGTGACATTTTCTAACTAGTGTTATTATAAGTGTTTTTTTTTTAATGAAGCCTAATACTAATTAGGCTAATACTTGCTATTTAATACTTAAATACAAGACCATAACCTGGAACACTTTTATATAAAGTATAAAGTAATATAACTTTAAAGAAATTATAGGTCTAATTCTAGTGGGGAAGTAATCATTTGCAAATAATATTTTAAAATATGCACACATTCACTCTTATTATATCTAATATGTCGCAAAAACGGATAAAAATATACTTACATATACATTTAATTTTCACATTTCTATCATAAAAACGCTGTCAAATATTAGATGATTTGATGTTTACATTTGATGTGTTTCTTCCGTCTTAACTAATTTTTCTTCACGCTCTGCTTCTGTCTGTGCCATTAATAAAAAAAGATAAAAAAAAACTCACAATAGCATCTCTTTAGGTCTCTCATAATATTAATTAATAACTGGCGATGTTTGAACAACAAAATACAGAACAGGGTTGTGGGGTTGGTTAGAAAGGAAACAACAGTACAACAACATGGAAACCAGCCTTTATATTTGGTGTTTCTGTGGTCGTACATTGAGAAAGAATAACTTCCTTATTACTTAGAAAACAGTTTGAGGATTTTACATTGAGCACAGTAGCCATGCACAATGCACAGTAAATAATGTAGGACACTGGTGACAGCTTGTTAGCTTAAAAAAATAAAATATTAAGTACAAAACATTGTTCAACTGTTCTCAAAACATTACACATATTTGCAGATTCTCTCCTCTCCAAAAAAAAGCACTGAAACAATTCACAACAGTTTCTAAGTATGAATCAGTTCTTATAGAAAAAAATCTTGCTTAATTTGTCCTAATGTGCAATTTTTTGATAAATATGTACAGTATGAGTATGATTCAGACACTGCTTTTGAAGAGCATGTTCAGTGAACTAAAAATATATCAAATAACGTTACAGTTAAGCAGATATGCTTACACAATTTACCTCAAGAGTGAAAACATCCTTGGCTGAATTATAGTACTTGTACCATTTCTGTACATCCGTGACTGTACATCAATATTTCTGCTTGCATGTATCCAAAACTGCATCTTATAGGAAAGTTTGATCATGTGCAAGAAACAATGTGACAATATGTCTGATAACTGATATTTGTATTTATGTGCTTAAAATAATATCCCTCGTGCTATGGTGTATGATTAGCTGTATAAGCACAAGTGTATGTGGGTATAAAAATATGCCTTTCATGAATGAAAGAATGAAAAAAGATGGATGGATGGATGGATGGATGGATGGGTGGGTGAATGTGTGGATGGATGGATTGGTAAATGGATGGATGGGTGGATGGATGGTTGGATGGATGGATGGTTGGATGGATGGATGGTGGTTGGGTGTGTGGGTGGATGGATGGGTGGGTGGATGGATGGTTGGATGGAGGGAGGGATGGATGGGTGGGTGGACAGATGGATGGTGGATGGATGGATGGTGGGTGGGTGTTTGAATGGGTGGATGGATGGATGGGTGGGTGGAAGGGTGGATGGAGGGATGGACGGATGGATGGTGGGTGGAGGGATGGACGGATGGATGGTGGGTGGGTGGGTGGATGGATGGGTGGGTGGATGGGTGGATGGAGGGATGGATGGATGGGTGGGTGGACGGATGGATGGGTGAATGGGTCGGTGGGTGGATGGATGGATGGATGGATGCAAGTTTGTGTCAGTGGCTCAGTGAAACATTTTTATATCTTTGGCTGCATGTTTCACAGAAATCAATTGAAATGTCAATATAAAAGATTTATGCCCAACAGTTCCATCCTTTCATGTTTGATATGACTAAACCTTTCAAGATGCCTGGGCTAGTGCATTTATCCATGTATGTCATTTTGTAATCCTTTTTGAATTTTAGAGGCATGCATTTAAAGTAGCTACAATATGACTTAAAAAGCCTCAATCTAACATCTAACCTCGCTCAACCAATTCTGTCTTTTATCTGAGGGGAAACAGTGTCCTTTCGCTTCCATTTTCTGTCACCTTAAAGGGATACTGCTCCCCAAAATGAAATTTTTGTCATTAATCACTTACCACTATGTCGTTCCAAACCCATAAAAGCTTTGTTCGTCTTCTGAACACAATTTAAGATATTTTGGATGAAAACTAGTCTGCCAAGTAAAATACTCTGTCAAGGTCCAGAAAAGTTTGTAAAGCATCTTCCATCAGCGGTAAATGTTATGAAACGACGACAATACTTTTTGCAAACTGGCACTACGCTGATGTGGATGACACAGAGGAGAACAATTGTTGAATAAAAGTCATTATTTTTGTTTTATTCGCATACAAAAGGATTTTCGTCACTTTATAACATAACGGTTGAACTACTGATGGCAGATGGACTATTCTTACAACGTTTTTCATACTTCTCTGGACCTTGACAGTGTAATTTCCTAGTCACAAGCCTCCCGGTTTTCATCCAAAATATCTTAAATTGTGTTCCGAAGATGAACAAAGCTTTTATGGGTTTGAAACGACATGAGGGTAAGTGATTAATGACAACATTTTCATTTTAGGGTGGAGTATCCCTTTAACCACTTGACACCCAGCAGCACAAGGTGTAGTTTCAGTCCAAGAGATGCATCAAATGGAAACTTCCAAGAACTTGCAGAGGAACAGCTGATCTCATGTTGAAAGGCTTAAAGTGTCGAGGAAGGCTCAGGGTGACTGAAAAAGCTTTAGGTGTACATAGACAAAAACAGTATGTCAGTGCAACAGTTACAAATACTTCAGTTCGTGTGTTGGCAGTTGGAGCTGAACACCTGAAAAAAGAGAACACGACTGAAATGAGAAAAAAAGCTGGAGATCTGAAATATGATCTATCAGATTACATGTAGCTTTAAATATTACCTGTATGCACGTCCTGATATGATGTCCTCCCAATGGCAAGCTCCATTATGAACCTTCTTTGCACTTGTCAGGTATCCAGAAAAGAAAGCGTGTGCACGCTTTTGCACACACAAATACACACATTTACATGTTTGTGTGTATATGTGCGATGTAAGATATAGGCAAAAGACATTCACAGGCAGGTAAGTGCAGATGAAGTCAATGTCATTTATGACCGGGGCTGACCAGAGTCGGGGTTGGAGGGTAAACTAGTGCCACGTTGACCCGCTCCGAGCCATTCTTGGGGCAGATGATCTCAGTAAGTCCCTCAGGTCGGGGCTGGCTTAACAGCTCACCTATAATGTCAACAAAAAGATACAACTGTTTTGAAGTTTACACAATATAACATTTCACAGAAGATTTTGGGCTCCAGAATTAAAATAATTGAAAGCACCAAAATTACTTTTTAAGATTTAAAATTACAGAATCACTTCATTACACGGCTCTGCATTACATTTACTGAATTAAACACCTAACATTGTCAGGTTATAACTATTTACATTTTCAGTCGGTCTTCATACGTATGAATGATTCTGAAGACATTATTTAATGCCTAATCCTGATTTCAAGCTTAAAGCTATGGGCAGTGACAGAATATATTTATTTTTTATTATTATTTCCATCCTCATATCAATATTATTTTTCCATTTATATCCAAATTATTTAACATTCTCATCTTAAAGGATGTTTTATAGGAGCACCTTTACAAATCTATCACAAGGTGGCGGTGTTTAACAAGCTTTTATCTGGGAATGTGCAAGAACGCTTGCTGTGGCCAATAAATCACCTCACAAAAACACAACTGCTTACAATAAAGCCTGAAGATATTAACGCATACTTAATTTACCATTTAAAACCCATTGATCCTCTGAAGAACCAGTATCAGTTCCCCCAATACTACAGAAGAGCATCTGTATGGCTTTATGTAGTGGATTATGATGACACCTCATCTTCAAGACGCAAAACCTAATGTTGATAAAGCCTCTTAACATCTATGGCACGAAAACAAGAGTGTTAAGACCAGCCTAAGCAGCCCGAATTAATGGAGACCTGTAATGAAAGATTCCACTCAGCAAATATCGGAGTTACTTTTTCAACTTACTTTACCTGTTTACATCAGGTGTGATCTGGTTTCAATAAACAATAAACCACCACAGGCTGGCATGCTTAAGAATATAGTTTTTCTTCAAGGCTCTTTTTTCCTCAGGAAAACGTCTCCACCACCAGAAGGGAATCAAATTATGCCATGAAGCTGTTTAACAATGAAACTTTCAGAGAATTAATGTGCAATTATCTTAAAGGATAAGACAGGAGAACTCATGATATTTCAAATAACTGTTTATATCATGGCACAGTGGCTCGAATGGTAAGCCATTAGCCATTAGCCCTATTGATTTTCTGCTCTCCTTTGTTCTAAATAAAGAAGGAATTCCTCTAGACTGAACTTAGTGTCTATTAATGAAAGATGAAGGCCAAAGCACGGCTAATAAGTTAGAAACCAGAGTTATGTGAGATACGCAAACAGCACACAGTGATGATGAAAATTCTGCTGATTCTCCATGTAGACAGAGATTGGGAAATGAGTCGGTTCCTTTACAGGAATCATACAGAATAAAGGTCACTCACTATTATTTCTTGCTGATTCATTCACCATTACTTGATCCTCCTCTAGTCTGGGTCATAGTGCATAGTCCATCTTTCTTAACTTTTGCCCTGAATAACATTTCCAGGTGCGTTTTTGCACTCAGGCCTGTCTGTTCCTCTGCCAGCTTTTTTGTTCGTGCACTCTGAGGTGCATTATCAGGTCTTTAAAAGGCAAACTGCACTCCCCAGCAAAAGCTTAAAATCAATACCACTGTACAACAATACAGAGGAAGCAAGAACTGCTAGCAGGTTTATGGGGGAAAAACTTTTTTTTTCTTTTTTTTTTTTTTTTTATGAAAGAAAAAAAATAGAACTGTAGGGGCTCACCTAAGGTGAAATAAAGGTTCCCTCCACCCGCATGACGAATTAGATTACACTCAGAGCCTTGACACTTTCTAAACATGGTTTACAGGTCATATATATGCTTAGCTACTTGAGGTCTGAGAAACAACTTTGCAGGCTTGAGGGAATTTTAAACTCCAAACATCCGGGGTGACAGTGTTGCTGTCAAGATCAGGTCAGATGACTCGCATCAGTCCATGATTATTACTTATTAATGAGAGCCAGGGTGCATGAGAATGACAGTGAATGGACTGGTTGTACTTTCACTGCTTGAGAGAGAAGTGTAGCAAACAAACACAGCGTTTAGTTCAAAACCTAACATTTGTACGTATATTGAGAAGTAACCCTTTCCTTATAAGGCATCTCTACTGAGATGTCCTCTATTGTCAGCTATCAATACAAACACTCAACTTTGCTCTTGCATTAACAATAACAGGTGAAACACTGCCACCCAACACCTTGAGAAAGGCCAAGGCCTTTCACTAATGAATTGGAAGCCTAATCCAGTTACATACAATTCACATAGTCATCACTGCGAGGTAAACCTGTGCTGCGCCTGGAGGCAGCTAGGACATAAACTTGAACCTAGAGAGAATTAGTTACATACACAATAAATCTAGAAACTCTCAATCTATAAAAACCCTTTCCACAAGGGCACACTGTAGTTTAAACATCTTGTACTCGCTGGGACCGGAAGCAGCAAAGAGATTGAAACAATGAGACACATCGCCATAACCAATCCCACTGTTGCGACAGTCTAGCTTTGCCTTCACTCCTACAGTCTATTGCGCTTTCTCAAGGTCTTGCATTCCAATGGCACATTCTTCATCTTTTGTTTTCTGTGCTCAGAATTTCCTATTAACAGTCGGCCATACACTACCACTAACTCTCAATAACTAAATATGACACACTGACAATGGGAAATCTGTAAATAAAGAGTATCTGCTTTTATTATGACCGTAAAGCCTCTTTTGCTAAATTAAAATGAATTTGTTTAATAATTTTTGCAAGATCTGGTCGATATCATAAGCTGATATGTTTATTTTTATGTTATGGCAGATAACTGATAGATGGATACTTCTATAATATGTTTTCTAAATACGTTACAAATAAAACAATAAAATCAAATAAATATGAACAACGTGGGCATTACAACATAATAATGAGTAGCGTTAAGAAAATGAGAACTAATTTTGAGAATTTGTTAAATGTTGATTTTAACGGTTTAAAATAATTTTGAATTCCGTCGAATAGGCGAAATAGGCAAATGCTGGGGGCTATTTTTTTAATAATATTATTTTAATTAGGAGTGCACTATATATCGAAATATAATTAGTATGATATTATGGCTTAATGCCATAGTCATATCGCAAAGGAAATATAATTAGGAGTGCACTCTATATCGAAATATAATTAGTATGATATTATGGCTTAATGCCATAGTCATATCGCGAAGGTTGCAATTCAATTAAATAACAAAGCCTATGTGCTGTAGTTTTCAATGTGTTCGTGTACAGCTCATGACATTCTGAAACAAGCAGTGCATTTATTTATTTGCAGGCAAAATAAAAGCAGTTTAATATTTGAATTTGAGCAGAGATGCAACGATCGACCATAGATCGGAACCGGACGGTTTTTTGTTTTATTTCAGAGTCTGTAAATGGTGTTAAAGACGCAAAGAGGAGAAAATACATTAGCAGGCAGAGCAAGCTCGCTGTTCACAATGCGCAAAGTAGGAATGTATCCCTGAGGGGAACGGACTGTCTTAAGAAACAATTTAGATTGGCATTTTCCTTTCATCTTGCCTCTGTATAAATGCATTTAGTGTTTACAGCGGTAATAAATAAAAAAAACAATGCATCACTGCTGTTCTTTAAGTTCCACCTGCTGACAGAGAGTGAATTAGCATTTTCTTTCAGCCCATCTGCCGCTTGGTATGTTTTATGTAGCCTAAATTCACAAAGCTAAAGTCAGACAATTCTGTTTTTTTGCTTCAGGTTTTGAAATTATACAGACTAATTTAGATCAAAATATAGGCTAATAAAACAACTAACCATATTCTCCATGTCATGTTTCATTCGTTCTTGTCTTTTGCCTTAAATAAAATACATTAAAAATCAGTTTTGGATTCTGCCATGAAAAGTTAAGATCAGTGCATCCCTAAATATATGATTGTTTTGAAATTAAGAAATTAAGATTTAAATGTTAATATTAAATCTGCGTTTGGGCGATAAAGTTCTCTAATTTAAAATGCTAGCTGAGTTGATGTCAGTTTATTTATTGTGCACCCATCTTATTTATTTCATGTCATTTGTTTCAGTGAATGATTGGTTGTGGAATTGGCTGTACAAGAGGTACTAGCTAAAATCTTGCCTAGGGCACCAAATTGGTCAGGGCCCTGTATTTTCCAAAGCTGTTTTATCTTTAATGCATTCATGCTATGACTCGCTCTGCAGCCCTTTGTGAAGTCCAAAATCTGGGTCAAAGACATCCTGGAATGCTTCGTCTTTTTCCTGAGTGTCCAGAAGATGTGGATTCATTAAGGTACTGCCAAAATAAACTGCCTCCGGAATGAACAGCGTGTAGCTGACACATCGCTTGTCAAGCAGAAGTTCAGCTTGATTTATTGAATCATTCACAACAAAACCGCACTATGACTATTTGTGAATTTCTTAACCTATGTTTGATGCCTAAAAATGCTCACTGGGTTTTAAGACAAGGGAATACTGACAATATGCTGAAACAGCAGGGTGAGACCTGAGCAGCCACTTAAAGGGTTAGTTCGCCCAAAAATGAAAATTATGTCATTAATAACTCACCCTTATGCTGTTCCAAACATGTAAGGCCTCCTTTTATCTTCGGAACACAGTTTAAGATATTTTAGATTTAGTCCCAGAGCTCTCAGTCCCTCCATTGAAGCTGTGTGTACGGTATACTGTCCATGTCCAGAAAGGTAAGAAAAACATCATCAAAGTAGTCCATGTGACATCAGAGGGTCAGTTGGAATTTTTTGAAGCATCGAAAATACATTTTGGTCCAAAAATAGCAAAAACGATGACTTTATTCAGCATTGTCTTCTTTTCCCTGTCTGTGTGAGAGAGCGTTCAAATCAAAGCAGTCTGGATATCCGGTTCACGAACGAATCATTCAGTTGACCAAATCAAACTGAATCGTTTTAAACGGTTCGCATCTCTAATACGCAATGATCCACAAATGACTTAAGTTGTTAACTTTTTTAATGTGGCTGACACTTCCTCTGAGTTCAAACAAACCAATATCCCGGAGTAATTCATGTACTCAAACAGTACATTGACTGAACTGATGTGAAGAGAGAACTGAAGATGAACACCGAGCCGAGCCAGATAACGAACAAAACACTGACTCGTTCACGAGTCAAGAACCGTTTCTGTCAGACGCGTCCGATTCGTGAACCGAGGAGCTGATGATACTGCGCATGTGTGATTCAGCGTGAAGCAGACCGACACACAGAGCGTCTGAACTGAACTGATTCTTTTGGTGATTGATTCTGAACTGATTCTGTGCTAATGTTATGAGCGCAGGTAAACCGAAGGCTTGAATCAGGGGCAATCATCGCCAATGACGCCATTACGTCGAGCGCAAAAGAACTGGTGAACCGTTTTCTTCAACCGGTTTATTGAATCGAACTGTCCGAAAGAACTACTGGTGATCCGAACACCGATGCAACCGGTTCTTCACTCGTGAACGAGTCAGTCTATTGTTTGTTATCTGGCTCGGCTCGGTGTTCATCACAGCAGTTCAGTCAGTGTACTGTTTGAGTGCATGAATTACTCCGGGATATTGGTTTGTTTGAACTCAGAGGAAGTGTCAGCCACATTAAAAAAAGTTAACATCTTAAGTTATTTGTGGATAAATGCGTATTAGAGAAGCGAACCGTTTAAAACGATTCAGTTTGATTTGGTGAACTGAATGATTCGTTCCCGAACCGGATATCCAGACTGCTTTGATTTGAACGCTCTCTCACACAGACACAGAAGAGAAGACAATGCTGAATAAAGTCGTCGTTATTGCTATTTTTGGACCAAAATGTATTTTCGATGCTTCAAAAAATTCCAACGGACCCTCTGATGTCACATGGACTACTTTGATGATGTTTTTCTTACCTTTCTGGACATGGACAGTATACCGTACACACAGCTTCAATGGAGGGACTGAGAGCTCTCAGACTAAATCTAAAATATCTTAAACTGTGTTCCGAAGATAAAAGGAGGCCTTACATGTTTGGAACAGCATAAGGGTGAGTTATTAATTATATAATTTTCATTTTTGGCCGAACTAACCCTTTAAGGCCAGCGGCTTATAAATAAATAAATACAATTAAAAATCTGCCTAATTTTCAAAATAGGTGTATTTGGGCTAAAAAAAGACAACGACTAGATACAGAGTCAGTAAAAGTGAATCCTCCCTACCCCTCCGCATCCAACCAAACAATACGTCTGTACTACAGTAACAGAGTATAACAATAAACAGAGATGTAAACAAATGTGTCACACGTCCATGCATTGACTAGCATGTGGCCAGAGCTTAACATTCGTCTGGATTGAGATGTCTCGGTCAGTGCTGTGTGTCCTGATGAGATTTCCACACAGCTGTCTGCTCTGCTAAAAAAGCCAAATGGCTGATGTTAAAAGAGAATCTCATTTAAACATATGTTCAGTTCCTAGGAAATTTGTCGCTGAAAAGCCCTGAAGTCAAAGGTCTGCTCAGTCAGGAAGAATGAAATAAATATCTCTAAGAAGATCGACAGTGATGTATTAAAGTCAGCAGGTGAATCAGCAAAGTAGCCAATCAGACACAATCATTAACTAAGGAGTGGAGCACTCAGAGTTAGAGATTTCTAACTTACACTAAAAAATCTACTTAACTTCAAGTAATTTAAAACACAAAAAGAGTTCACAACAGGAGAAGTGATATCTGATTAGTAAACAACTTTTTTATTTTAAACTGGATCTTTTCCACTCTGAATGATTCAACACACTGACTTTGTCCCTCTGTGTTCCATGTAAAAAAAAATAAAAAAAATAAAAAAAAAATTAATATGGGTTTTGGATGACAGAAGGGTGAGTTAACGATGACTATCCCTTTACCACAGTGTAAAAATACCATTATTTATGAATATGTATCACATTAATTAGCAAAATCTGAAAATAAATTGTGCTGAAACTAAGACCAGAGAGTTGCTAACTCCTCTGGGTAATTTTCACAGGATTTCTAAAATATAAGACTCCATAGTGAGACAGAGGCATAACAACGAAAGGACTGACATGGGAGACAAATCATGACTGGAAATGGAAAATGACTCAAAATAAGCACCATCAAACTTCATTCATTGCAGACAACAAGGGTAAACCTGAGGAAGGAATAACGACAAATCCATATCAATCTCTCTCTCAGTAACACTACTAAAATCTGATTATAACCACACAAATGGCTGTTCAAAGATCCGAGCGCAAACTTAGGAATTTGGAAACATTTCTTGAACACAATTCATTCTCTCCTTCAAACACAAACCTGTTTCTGATGTCTTTTTTATCCCATTCCAGATGCTTTAAGCCTGATCTGCCATCTGACTGGCTCGAAACGGATGCTCACATCTGGTCCGTAATAAGATCACTTCCAACATGCATTATGGCCATCCACAAAAGTTGATTATCAATATGTGCTAGCTTTGGCTGACACATTATGCTAATCATGCTCAGTTGAGTTTGTATTGATTTCTGAGATGCAGGAAGCCCCCAACGAGAGAACCAGAGCTCTCAACATTCAACAGTCGCAATGAGGAGGAGGACGCTTTGTGAACAAATGGAAATACACTGAAATGAACATATCACAGCCAATACTGTTAAAGTGTATTTTATTTATTCATTTACTTTTTAAGGCAAATCTTCCATTTGTCCCAGGTTAACTTCACAGTGCATTAGTAATTCTCCATGCTTAACACATTCAAGAGTGAAGCAGATCAGCACTCCCGCTGGGTTCAGATTTAACCCAGTACTCAGTGATGCAAAATGATTAGAAATATTTATAAACACTGCATCAATTATTCCACCCATGCAGACATAAACATTCACGTTGTATGAGCACCCTGGTTTCCTGCATCCTACAAGTCAAGTATGAGAATGTTATGCTTGTTCTAACTGAAATTTTCAATTCGCACAAGACCTTTCTTGGCAACAGAACAGCCTCAAACACTGGCTTCCAGGAATAGCAGCATGTCTCCCTTTGGAGGAAGTTGACACTGTTTTTACTGCCAAATGTCACGGCTGGAGGACTTCATCTGTATGGACAGATCTGTCCACTTACAACACGCTGCAGCTGGCAGTGCAGCAGTTATGCAATCAACAAATGAAGCGTGCTACATTAATACCACATGAGAAACTAACCAATGTTTTCCAGCTATGCACAATTGCACAAATCAATAAGACTGGAGTCACAATAAATGCTGTTAGAAGGTATATTCTCTGGTGAACTATGCAGGTAGCGGTGCTATTTCAACTGATGCAGAATAGAATCTAAAAAGGCAGAGATAGGATCAGGGCTTAAATATCCTGAGGCTAAAAGAAATGTAAATATCTAAATATGGCTCCACTGAACACAACCTGTAAGTATGATAAATAATAGATGTTTACATTTTGGTTTCCAACACGTGCTGTATGTGGTAGACCAATCACAACAGAGCGGGCCATCTGACCAATCAGAGCAGAGCGGCTTTGAACGAATCATTGGAAAATGAGGTGAAAATAAATGCAGATTTTGTGAAAACAAAAGCATTTTTTGGCCTTGCATGCATGTAAATCTATTATAGGAGACTCCCAAAACAATATTAGAAACCTTAAAAATGGCATTATGGGGCACTTCAATGCTTATGAGATTATAATTAGTTTTCATGTCATGGCTGATATCTAAATATCTAAATGGACAGTATTAAAATTACATGTATTTTAATTTTTTTTTTAAATAATAATATAAAAACACTTAAATACCAAAATCAAATGTTGTAAATGACTACATATTGCATTTTTAATACTATTTTGTCCAAACAAATAAAATAACAAAACACTTAAATCAGTTGTTTTAAATGCTACAAGTGAATTTAGCAATCGCAAAATTATAATAAATCAATAAACACTTCAAGCGAGTGTCAGATGTTGACAAGAGTAAAATACATGTTAAAAACAGGCTAAATTAAAACTCACATTTAAATACTGATAAAGAAGAACGAAAATAACGTTTAGTACAAAATATTCTCTAATGTACTTTTTTTATCTCTAACAGTAATGATACTTTTCTTGACTGGCTTGGTTTATTAGATGCACACTGAACTATGTCATGGATATAACATTTTTTTTATGATTATTAACAATTCAATTATCCAAGAAAATTACTTAGAATCTGCAAAAAATCAGGCCTTTCCCAATATTCTGAGCCCTGAACTGTCCTGAAAAATCATCGGAGTGAGGGTATAATTTCTATCAACTCAACCCCTGATGTCTGACGTAGATGAATCTGCTGATGCGACCCATGTGATGACAACATTAAAAGAGAAGGCACATGCATTACAAACCCTTCTACTCATCCCTGCACAGGTCACATGAATAATTCTGCAGGCTTACGATGTTGACCTCGAGCGGACGTAGTGACATAACAGGATTGACAGCATCAGATTGTTCCGGTGCTTGGGAATACAGGGTTTCAGCCTGAAACATGCTAAACAAACATGAAATCATACAGATGGAGGTCGAACACACACCTTAAAGGCTCTTCTTGAGCCAGAATGGCAGCCCGAGATTGTCATAACCCGTGATTCTAAACTAATTACAGTAATACCGCCATGAAACACGGGCATTTGAAATCACTAGCTGCACAGAATCCCAGAATTAGAGACGTAACACTTTCACTCTCACTTGAGACTGAAATTTGAGCCAATCCACTATTGCAAAATCACCCTCAGGATTCCTGTTCCACTTTTGATATGATAGCTATCTTTCCAGCCTGCTTTGACCTAAATACAAGGAATAAAACATTGAGCATATAAAACAATAAAAAGTTGTCAAACCATCAATAAAACATGCTTTAAATATGATATATTTTACAGACAGTGCTTCATTTCCCCGCTCTAAACTTTCAGAATTTGGCGATGATCTCAATGGAAAGAGATAAAACTGCCTTCGTGATCCAGCCAAAGTCATCGTGAGAGCAGATACAAATCAAGGAAACCCAAAGAAAGACGCGGCAGCTGACCATTACTGAATCTCAAAATCAGCATCATTTCCCAGAACTCCGACAGCGGAATGTTTTCACAGGCAGAATTTCCGGAGGTCCAGTGCAAGAACAGAGGGAAGCAGGTTTTTACATATCAGAACACCCAAAACCTCCTGTTGACTCCGACTGAATACGCCGTAAACAATCCAACCACAACATCCGGATCATAATGCATACATCTCATAAATTATGTCTCATCTTGAGATATTTATGGCATATATAATGTTTTATCTTGGTACAGGTTCTGTTATGTTCATTGTTACCCCTCTGAGCTAAATCACTTTCATAAGTCATCTGGGAATGGCTCTCATCCTGAGGGTAGTTTCATAAAAATCTGATTTCCTTATGATATCATGCCATATGAACTTACTCATGACTACATGACAATTAGTTTACTAGATTACTTAACCAACTCTGCCTTGACTTAATTGCCAGTCCTTGAGGTTCCCTTTCACTTATGAGGTAATCCTGTCAAATCCATTAAGGAGATCATCTCTGAAAGGACTGACCGTGCGTACCCAAAGAGAAAGGGAAAGCATTTCAGCACACTACATCATGAAAGGCTAAACACAGAAAACTAATTTAAGGGGGAAGAAACCCAACCATATAGAAACTATAAATTGACATTCATATTGTTCATTATAATGTAGTGATGTCTAAATTCTCATGTAGCATTTGACTCGAACGCTTTACTTTGATTCATTTAGATAACTTAGTATGTCATTTATTATAAATTAATGTTATTAAAATATTAATATTTGGCTTTTTTAAGTTATGCTATAAATGTTATTTTATTATTAAAATAACATGTATTACTATTAAATAGTACTATTACTATTAAATGATCATTGTATTAAGCAGAATTGTAATATCTATGCAGCCCTAGAAACATCAAACATCTTGTTCAAACCATCAAACACCATATCTGGGAGAGTGAGCCTATAACTTCATAACTCAAACTCTGATGTTGTAATATCATTCAAACTTTTTATTTAAACTGCTCTGTACTGAACTGCCATCACTAGTCTGTCACGTGGCATCTAAAATATCTCAAAATAACAGCAAGGTTCACATCAAGATGAGGTCACTCAAAAAGGTGTTGGCCAGGGCTTTTGCTAAGAAAAGCTGCTTAAAAGACAGGCCGTCGTGACTGCTGACATGGATACTTTCTGGCACCACAGTGACACACTCCACCATCAACAACATATGTACGGTCAATGGCAGTTGATAAAGGCAACTTTTGTGACTTAAGTACAGTGTGCTGACAGTGCAGGTGCTTCGGCCAGCTTTTAGGCTTTAGCTCAGGGAGCAACCATAGGTCTCTTATTTCTAACATCCAGTCCAAGAGCCAAAAGACTAAACATCAGTTGGCTCAGTTTCTAAACAGGTCAGAGAAGCGACTGTACATAATCACATCAATTTGAGTTCACAGACAAACAGGTTATGCCAGGTTTACCTTTTTTTTCAAGCGCTGTCTGAAGATGCCATATATATATATATATATATATATATATATATCTCAGGCCATGCAAGCCAACTGTCATGTCAAAAGTAATTTACTTTAATTCAATTCTTTGCTCTTAAAAGGATGTGAAGGACAAATCTGCTATGTCAGAAAACTGCCTGCATTAACAAAGACTTAGTAATCAAAAAAGGTTGTCATATTAATACTTGAATCCAAGTGTGTAAACTTCTGCTTCACCAAGTAAGGAGAAAAGGAGGTAAAAGAACAGGTGTATCTACAAATCAAGAAGTTCACATCACGCTTTTCTTTCAAAGACTATTGTTTGAGATGTAAAACAATTTGACTTGAACACCCAAACAAGCCCTGACACAATAGAAAGCATTTTCAATTCCAGTAAAGGTCCTTAATTTAAATTGAATTAAGGTACAAACAAGATGCAGAATTGCAATAAATGTAGGGATGTAAAGAAAATTCAATGAAAATACTTTGATCTGCTATCGGATCAGGATAAATCCAAAAAGAAAGTGGTTTTGGGTCTCTGAACTCTGTGAAGTAAAGGAGAACGGCCTGTGACCATTATACTATGCTTAGTCTATCAGAGAGTGGAGAGTCATCTCTAAATCAACATGCAAGTGAGCCAAAAATATCATGCCTTCACATTTGGTAGGATCAAAAAACCTTGAACATGTTGTTCTGTTTTTACCAGTCAAGAAACCTGTATATGGTAACACGAAGAAACAGATTGGCATCCCTACCACAAATACAGCTTTCAATCTATATCTATTAACATTAATGAGCTCAACTAATCTAGCTTTCGATAACAATGGGTTCTTAAAAGCTAATGCACTCATTAAGCAGGCCAAACAGGTCTTTACCATGGCACAGGGCCCTTACATCTTGTGAGCTCCTGTTAAGAACTATTGTGAGTCAGAAAGTGCCCCACCTGGACCTGTCTCATCATGTGACTTCAGGAACCATGTCAAGCCTAAGAGAACATCCTGACCAGCTATTTAAACATCATTCAAATATAATTATTTCATTAGAAGATTAAAACATTACTGTAAATCTACAGAGCTGTAGCATCTGGCCTATTCTACAGGATTTCCAGGAAAACATTAATATGTTGCATAACAAAGACTTTAAGGAGAAGAATGCCAAGAATTACATAAAAATATGTTATATATGCATAATTAGAAACATTAAATCATAACTTTGAGAATATGCACAATATATGCACAAACGACATAGAACCTGACCATTTTAAAAACGATGGGCCCAAAACATATTTGGACATTTAAGTACACTTTAAAACTGTATTTGCATTATATAATAATAATTTTAAAAAAGCAGCATTTATTATAAAGAAATATAGTGCACAAACGTTTCACATAAATTATTGTTTTTCAATGATCAAACTATTAGAAATACTGATCAAAATTAAAAAGTTCAAAGTAAAGGTAATCAGAAATAGTTTCAAAATGTAAAAAATAAAAATACTAAAATTAGTTCTGAGAAAAGGTTTAGCACTATTAACTTTCATTGGTTAGACTTTTATTTAATGCAATGACATTCAGACACTTTGAGTGACTACATATTTTATGGAGTCATTGTACTTTGCATCATAATAAAGCATGTTTTCCTTTCAGGTGTGAAACTATGGGAATGTTATAACATATTAAACGCTTCATTACATTAGCTTGAGGAAATGCTGTCTTTGACTATTATTTGGCGAAAATGGGCATGGTGTTTTCAATGAGGTATGTTTCTAACATAAGCCAACACCACTTAATCTTAAAAATAACACTCATGATGTGCCTGTTTTAACAGCTGATATAAAAACAACAAATTACACAGTACAGAAATATCACTCACCGAGCTCCTTAAAGCTCAGAATAACTATGTAGTCTTCCAGAAAGAATTCACGCCAACATTTTACACTTTTAGAAACTTAAGAGGTGTGAACTATTCATAAATAAAGTCTGAAGACAACAAGACCAAGGTGAACCAAACCTACACGTCTTTATGTAATATTTTGTAACCACACACTCCATAACCCCAAATTGTGTACAGCTCAAATGACAAAATACAATAATGGCACCTACTCCATGCCAAAACTACAGAAAACAAGACCCCCAAGAATATTTCTGAAAGTATAAAAATCACTCTTTCATTTATTTTTAATTTTACTTTTATTGATCAGAACACTGCTGTGGATGTGCGAGCCTGTGTTCTCAGCTGACAGCTCAGTCTTATGAGTCTCTAGGTGTGGCTTCAAAACCAGTGAGACCACCCCCTCTCTCTTGTTATGGCCAGCCATGCTCATTCTTTGTTTAGCCTAGATCCATCCCAAAATTACTTCATTTCATGCTGATTCATCCTTTACTGTACAGTTTTTACTTGGAAATAACCCCAGACATATGCCTCCATAGTGACTTTATTTATCACTGCAGAATTCATTCTAGCTTTTATTTGCTCTGACATACATGCCCGATAGATTTATGACTGCATATCAGCGTTGAATGAATGAATGAACGTATCTGGTTAACAGCTTGTTTTCCATCATATGATGGGATGTTTCCAACAGACTAAATTAAGTTTAAGTGACAGTTCACTCTAAAAAAAAATTATTCTGTCATCATTTACTCACCTTCATGCCATTCCAAATCTGTATACATTTCTTCATTTTGTGGCACAAAATATCTGAATTTTGAGCCCATATAATAAAAGTGAAAGTCTTTTTGACTCTTTTAACTTTAATTGTATGGGCAAATACTATTAAAAAGATCTAAAAAATATCTGTGTTCTGCAGAAGACATGAAGTCATACAAGTCTGGAACGATCTGGAATTTAAATGTTTGAGTGAACTATTCTTTAACATTAATGCAGATACGTGGTGGTATTAAGCAATTGTGGTGGCAAATTGTATTAGGAACAATGCATCATATCAAGCACAATCATAGCTGAACACTAACCTGGAAATGAATGGGGATTGGGGGACCCTCTCTTCAGGCACTTGGAACACAGGACATGCAGAGAGTAGTGAAGGCCAGGCCATTCCTGCAGAAGAACATTTAACTCTTCCACTAGGGGAATAATGGCTTGCCAAGCTGTCCAGATATTTGGCAAGGATGCATGGCTGGAAATGGAGAGGGTCTCAGGCTGCAATCTGCTCAGAGAGGGCCGGTAACTCACTGTCACAGGCACTTTACCCCGATAGGCAAAGATGTGATGTTTTCTATCGGACCGCTGCACCACATGGCTGTTGATTTGCACGCTATACCGTGAAAAAAGTCCAAGAGGGGTGAAGAAAGGAAACCTGTATTCAATCTGTAGCTGCTCAACCGAGAAGATCTGACCAGGGATCGACGATCCCCTACTTCCCAAGGCCTCAGGATGGGACTCCTCTTTGCTGACCTGACTGGGAAACTTATACCAGACGGTGGCCCCATTAAGCGGCTTGCCTGGAGGTTTGTTGACACAGTAGCAGACGCCCATCTTTTCCAGCAGTTCCATGATCAGGTGCAAGTCCTTCTGTGTCTGTACCAGGGGTTTAAGCAGCAATCGAATCACATTTGATGGCAGAAGGCCATGCAACAGAAAACCCTCCACGTGACCGTGCATCTGTGTAGACCTGCCATTATCTCCATCGTCTCCTTCAGCCTGTAGTTTCTCAAGCATTGCAGCGAGGTCTCTCTGAAAAAACACATTCAAGATGGCGATAAACCGGGGTAGATTGTGGAAGACGTATTCCTTCAACGTCATGCTGTCTTCGAAGTACAAAAGTTTACCGCTCTCATTTAGGTACGAGAGCGCGCTTTGCAGGCGGTCCTCCGTCAGCCCAGCCTGAAGGCCCAACCGAGCCGAATCCCACCAAGAAAGCCATAAATCCTGTGGTTTAAAATGCAGTTCCTCAAGCATCTGCCATGATTTTGGCAGGACTCTGTGAAGATTGGGGAAAATCTCCCTGTGATCGGCGACAGACATGAGCTTCTCTTTCAAATGCTGGATGTTTCTTTGCGCCGCCAAGCAACTGACGCAAATCACGGGAGACAGTATTTGTAGTCGATTGTTGAGCATATATTGCAACTGAGACTTTTTACGTCTCAAGTTTTTATCTGTGACCCCATAAAAGAGAACATGGGGGCTAGAAGTCCGGACGTCGAAACCTTGCTCAAGGGCTTCGTCAACCTGCAGGGCAAGCACTTGTAGGCACTCAGTGTCTGTTTTTTCCTGGAGCGAAATCTGCCTGTGAATATCCAGGCACTTTTCTTCAACCTCGACCTCTTCACACAAGTCACTGTGGGTCCCTACAATGCACACAACTGCATGTGGCACCTTGGCACTAAGCAAGTGAAGGAAACTGCCAACAAGGGAGTAGAAGCTCTTTGATGTGTACAATCTCAGATTGACCACCAAAACATAAAGTGCTCCAGGAGAGAGGAAAAAGGGTTTGATAAGATCATAGTTCTGTTTACCAGATAAATCATATACAATGAATGTAAGACTCCGATCTGCATCCGCTACCCAGTTCGTCACGTCAATACCCCTACATACAATGGCCATCTTGGCGTCTGACGGTTTGTTGACAATGCACTGTCTGAGTGTGGTTTTCCCTGCATTTCTCTGACCCATCAAAACCAGTTTAAGCCTGGGTTTCACAGCAGGTTGGGAATGTGCAAGCTCCTTCTGATAGGCAGCTATGTAGGGGATCCCCTTCATGCAGACTTCATACGGAGGCTGAATGAGAGGATTGTCTTTCACCTTCCAAATGCTGACTTTGACAAGTTTTCCGAAATTGTCTGGGAGGATGGCGATTTGGTTACCCTGTAAAACCAGTTCCTCCAATTTCCCTAACTCTACAATAGAGTCCGGGAGAAACGTTATGCTATTGTTGTCCAACCACAAATTAGCAAGATTGCACAGCTGTCCTACCTCCTCAGGGAGGAACGTCAGTTTATTCCGGCTTAAGTACAACTCCTCCAAACTGGTGAGTTTGAAGATAACCTGAGGAAAATGTTCAAAACAATTTGAGGAGAGATTGAGCATTTTCAGCTTCTGCAGTTTCCCAAACGATTGTGGCAGGCTTGTGAGGAAATTATTATCAAGCATCAGGCTCTCCAAATTCTGTAGCTCACAGAATGTTTCAGGCAAAAACGAGAGGCGAGTGCTGCTGAGCCACAAGATTTTAATAGATTGGAGCATCATGATGTTACCTGGAAGACCCTCTAGTTTATTCCCAGAGCAGTCAAGCTCCTCCAGATCAGGAAGGGCAAGTATTTCAGAAGGGAAACGCTGTAGCTTGTTATGATCCACATCGAGCGTTCTGAGCTTCCTGAGCTGTGAAAAGGACCTGGGGAAATCATGCAGCTCATTGAAGCTGATGTCAAGTTCTTCCAGACTTTGCAATGTCCCAATCTGAGATGGCAGGTACTGGATTTTGTTATGACAGATGCTCAACTTTTTAAGCCCCTTGAGAAGATCAATATCTTCTGAAAAGTGATTCAAGCAGTTGTGACTGATATCTAATTCAACAAGCTTACTAAGTTGAAATACTGCAGTGGGAACAGTTGCAAACTTGTTCCGACGAAGGATGAGGATGCGAAGCCCATTCAGGGTTGAGCCCAATCCCTCTGGAAGCTCCTGAAGAGAGTTATTGCCCAGATTGAGGACCTCGATCTCCTTTATGTCCTCGGGTAATGTAATTTTCTGGCAGTTTTTGGTGCTGAGAGTCAGGTGTCTCAGATTGCTCCTCAGCTTCCTGGAGCGCAAAGCCGCATCCCTCCATAATTTAGCTGTCTTCAGGTTATGCTCCTCAGCCATCGTATCGAAGCCGTGCTCCTCCTTCTTGTTCTCACTGAGCACAGTGATCAATCAACTAGGCAGCATTGTGCTGCTATCACTTACTTTATCGATTCGGGTTGTCCGCACAGCAATCCAGATGAAACCAACATTTAGACCATGCCGATTTCATCTTCATCCGAAAATATGTTCAATTGCATTCAGGAAAACAAGGCTGGGCTGCGTCCTTTCACGAATCCTCGTAATATGCGCCACAGACCACAGAATAAAAACCGCACGCGCACATCAAAAGTCCCAGTTCGTGTGGCTGGCGATTCCGCCAGCGCGTCCTTTGATACCACATGAGAGAAAAAAATCTAAGACATATCCAGTGAGTTAGAATAAAAGGAGGGCAGGGGTGACTGCAGTAGTCTTTCCTTGTGTGTCTCCGTCTATTCTCTGCGCATGCAGCCAGCAGTGAATGTTCACAGCAGCAGCACTGCGTCAGAGCCCCACCTTCTCTACGCGCCAGCGACGCAGCGCTCGCATAAACAAAAGCTTTGATTGGTCAGCTGGGCGGTGACGAAGGACGCGTAGCGTATTTTAATAATGAAAGCGTTCGTTCAGTGTCGCGTGCAGTGATGATGGGATGTTTAAGGAATTTCAAATGTCGGTTGTTTTGGTTTTACTAACAGTAAATACCATCATGTTTATAAGACCGTCCACCACCCAATGTAAATAATAACTTGCTTCTAGAACATCACGAGATAAGCTACAGCTGGACCCCGTTTACCTAAGACATGAAACTAATGGACTTTAGTCTTTGTACAAGCATACTGGAAAGAAATACAAAATACATAATAGATAAGGGAAAACCAAACCATAAGCCTGTCTCCTTATTTGTGTTGTTGGCTTTGTGTTGTTTACAATCATTTAGAGAGAAGTGTTATTTGACGCCATCTACTGGACATGATGCGCAGCTGCATTACTTTTGCTAAACTAATATGTAACTACATATACATTACATTCACTAATAAAACATTTTAAAACATCGGTAGTTAAGAATGATTGTGTTAAGTTCATTCTTAACTGTTTGTCTGTTATCACATGGCCTTCGAACATTAGATATGCTGGCCAGAAACAGGTTGACCTTTGTGTTGACAAATCTTGTTGCATAACCAAAACATATCTAAACTTTGCATAGACCTTTAAGGTGCAAAGTACCAGAGTACATAAATTTAACTAACACTTCAAAATCAGATTTTAAGCAAAGAGGAATACATGTAAAATATATATCTTACTGAAATAATATTGTACAGTGGCACCATAAATTTTTTTTATTGACAAATTAATTCAAATCGAGTTTTTCATTGGATGTGCAACACGAATAAAAAATTAAGCAATGTTATTTTCGGGAAAGAGTCTTTGAAATGATCATTTTAGTTTCTTTTCTTGGGGTTTTGAGGTGCTGGGGCTCCTTCAATAGGGGCAGAGACAGGCACGCTCCGTGGTTCTCCTGAGTGCAAGCACTCATTCACCCGCAGCTGACAGCCATCCTTCAGCATGTGAATGGCAATTCTGGCAATGTTGCGGGAGTCATCTAGACCACAATGGGGACGTCCATCATACTCCATACCAAGATTCTCAAGCATACAGATTAGTTTTGTCTGAGCACGAGCAACCTGAAAGAAACAAGCATGAGACTCGTGATTTTTTTTTCTTCCAAATGTAAGAATCCAAAGCCAACTTCTTATTTAAAACATAAGATACTCAACTTTAAAGTATCCTGATTTACATCCAATTACACATTGCTTCATTCAGATTTTTCTTTCTGTGACTTTGTAAGGAATCATAAGGGAAATTAACATGAAAACAAACCTTATAAAAGTTTCTATAAGACTTTCTGATATTGATCCATTTTCTGGCAAACGGCGGGTATCTGATGCAACTCAGTTTGCACTGGGTATGAAGAAATTTTCCCATGTCCCATGACCTACACAGACAAGATAGTGAACTGTGCAGTGTATTTTGTTCTGAATATTAAATTTCATGCTTAAAATATGTGCTTCATCCTTACCCATCTGTCAAAAATGTATATTTGTACTTTGTGCCAAGTTCTTTTTCCTGTAGCCAGGAAACTGCTCGCTTCAGAACCTGATGGAACGTTTGCGCCTCATCCACCATTTTCTAGAAAAAAAAAAAAAACTGTTAAGAATCAAAAAGTTGTTTACGCAAAAAATATTACATCTGATTTGTCTTAACGTAATAAGATTATAAAGACAAACAGGATGCCAAAGGTAAATTTTAAGCAGTCTTCAGTGTCACATGATCCTTCAGAAATTATTCTAATATACTGTTTTGTTGCCCAAGAAACATTTCTTACAATCAATACTTCTAAGTCTTTGATTCATAGAAAGTTCAAAGGAACAGAATTTATTTGAAAAATAAACTTTTGAAACTTTAATACAGTCGTCTTGCAAAATATATATATTTAAACCTCAAACTTCTGACTGATATTGACCGATCTTGAATTGTTTTTTAATTCAGTAAGCAGTTCATAAATCTTGCCTGTGTGATTCCGGTTAGTTTGACACAAAACTCAGAGAGCTGCGGGTTCACCTCTGGCTTTACATACTCCTGAAATGAGTCGACCTGCAATGATAAAAATGGGATTACAATCCAAATAAGACTTTTAAAAAGTGTTACGTGTTAGTGTTAAAATAAGATGTTTTCACAACTAGCAAATCAATACTTAAACAGTTCACTAAATACACTGTGTGGTATCCTGTATGCCTGGCAAGAATCAAGCACACGAGTGCCAGTCCGTTCCCTCACCAACTTACAATCTCCAAGGTGTGTGTGTCGATCAACACCATGGGAAACTCAATGATTTCATGCAGGAAGCCAGGTGGGTTATTCTCTTCACATGTTGCTTCATAATCCACCACACAGATGTAGTCAAAATATACATCACTGTTCGCATTTGCAGCAGGTGAATGCATTAGTTTTTGCCTTTTGTAGTAACTTTTTAGGCGCTTCTTCAGGACATCCTTAACTCCCCTGAAAAGAAATAAACTGTATGAGTACATCTGGAGTAAATGGCAGGTAAAACAAATGTAAAAAATTGAAAATCTCAGTACCGTGTGTCAAGCTTCAGCCCAGCACATTTTGCACGCAGCTCATCTCTGTTCATTTGGTTGATGGCGCCGTTCGCCATTGCGATCTCTTTATATACCGGATCACTGAAATCTCCCTGTTTTGGTGATGAAGGCTCCTGCTTCTCATTTTTTGCGCAGGAAGTCTAAATGTGAGAAAAGCAATTGAAACATTGTTTAGGTGTTTAATGTTAGTGTTGTCTCATCCTTATATGTTGATGCCTTTGTTTCCTCATCAGAACAGATTTGGAGAAATTTAGCATTACATCCTGTGCAGTGAATGGGTACCGTCAGAATAAGTCTCCAAACAGCTGATAAAAACATCACAATAATCCATAGGTAATCCACACAACTCCAGTTTGGCCAGAAGCGACAGCTTCATCTTAATGATGAATTTGTTTCTTACAAACTGCAGCTTTTCACTTCACAAGACATTAAACGATAGACTGGAGTCGTGTGAATTACTTGTGGGTTTTATCAGCAGTTTGAATTCTTATTCTGATGGCACCCATTCACTGGAGGGACAAACTCATTTATATCTTCAATGACCTTAGGGTTAATACAATTTTTTTTGTTGTTTTTTAGCAAATTTACATTTTGGGTAAACTATTCCTCAACAGTTAAAAGCAACTATATAATACATATTTCTGCTAAATACAAGTTAAAACAACACCTAACATAATCTGACACTCTGAAGTTTAACACAGCAATCATATAATTATTTGGGCGAAATATGACGTCACAGCTTTGTTAAAATCACACAACAATTTTACTGATAACTGACAACATGTCTGACTAATTTAGTAATTAACAAAAAAAAAAAGTATTTGACCAGTACTATAAATTATGGTTACTGAAACCCCAACACAAAATATTATCAAATATTTGGAATGCATAAAAAGAATGGCTGCCATTTCAATACTTAGCCAGAGCAGTACTCAAAAATATAAAAAATAAAATACTCGTAAATACTACATGCGATTACGTGTTACCGACAGTCACTAAAACTAGACACTCACATCAGCGCGACATTGCTCCTCTTCTCCCTCCTCAGACGTTAAAGTCTTATTTGCAGGTTGGCTGCTCTTCTTCTGCGTCTCCATCAGTTTTGGTAATTTCACAAACACTCACATCTGGTTTCGCGCGTTCAAGCTAGGTGCCTCTAACGTAATTCACTCCTGGCGAATTATTATAACCATAAATTATTGTCTATATAAATATCAAGTTTCTTTTTTTTGAACAATGTACTTAACATTTGCCCCTGTGAGCAAAGAAGTAAACTTCTAATTAACAACAACTTATTAAACATAAGACAACCATAGAAGACAACACGCTCACTGACGCTTGGACGTTTCTTCTTCGTCTTCTTCTTGTTCAATGGCCGTTCACTCCACAGGAGTATTAACACCACCTACTGGGTGATGAATCTTTTCGGCAGTGCTATCGAGCGTATTACTGCCCTCCACAGGTCAAAGTCTGAACTAAATGCTTATATACAATCCTGCAAGAACTGAAGAACTACCCCGGAGATCAGTTTATATTCATCAGTAACAGAAAACACTTAAATCCAAGTTCTGCCAGTTTGTCAAAAAGTGCTTTTCTTTCTGCATTATACTTCCTACATTCCAAGAAATCGTGCCCAACTGTTTCCATGCTCACACATTCACATAATCCAAAAATACGCTTTCGTACAATATACAAAAAGTAATTTAAACCACAGTGCCCCCACCTCAATCTACGGGATGGACAAACACAAAAACATCTTTTCCTAACTTTAGGTAGAACAGAATAAAATATTGTCTTCCCTTGAATTGGGTGATGAATCTCCATGACGTTCCAATGTCCACAGGAAGTCATCATTGTTGATAGGTCGAACAATTGTAGAATAAAAGCCTAATTAGATTATTTACTTATTTTTATTACAAGTTAATTTATAGTTATATTGTTCACATACTCGTTATTAAATACAAAATTGAAGTCCCCTTCAGATCATTCCAAAATAAACATTCTCAAATGCATAATTTGTGTGTAACATTCTCCTGAGGTTATTATGCAGAGACAACGAAGATATATATATATATATATATATATATATATATATATATATATATATATATATATATATATATATATATATATATATATATATATATATATATACATATAGTGTGTATCTATATACATATTGTGTGTATATATATATATATATATATATATATATATATATATATATATATATATATATATATATACACACAAATAATTTATCTTTGTAATGCTAGTTACAATTATTTTTTTCCAATTTCATTTTATTTATTTAAACATAACAAGTTTTTAGGGAATCTTTGAGAAATTATCCAAATGCAGTCAAATCAGAGAGATCATCTTATTTCTCAAGGATTGTATCACAACAGGTGAACAACCCTAAAGTGCTGTTTGCTACCATAAATAAGGTGTTAAACCCGCCTAAAAGTGTAATTGTAAGACCATCTCATGACTTATGCCAGGCTTTTTTTTTTTTTAATTTGTGAACAAGGTGGATTTGATCAGGTCGAATATATCAGGAGTAGGGCACACAGTGTTTAAAATAATAGTGAGACCTTCTCTCCCAGTTCTGAGTCAGTTTAATTTGGTTTCCTTAGAAAAGTTGGAGGGCATTGTCTTGCATTTAAAATCTACTACATCCATTTATGTCTTCCCACTAAATTGTTAAAAGAGGCAATGCATGTCCTTGGTCGTAACATTCTTTTAATTATCAACAGTAGCCTACAATCTTTCATAGTACCACTTGAGTTCAAGCGGGCCATTATTGAGCAAGTTCTAAAAAAAAAAATAACCTGGATAGTCAGGATCTCAAAAATTTTAGGCCAATATCGAAACTCCCCTTTATGAGTAAGATTTTAGAAAAAGTTGTCCACACTCAACTTATAGATTTTTTAACTGACAATAATATAATAGACATTTTCCAATCAGGTTTCAGGAGAAACCATAGTACTGAAACAGCATTAATAAGAGTCGTAAATGACATTTTAATGGGAAGAGACTCTGGGAAATGTTTTGCTTTGATGATGCTTGACCTGAGCGCAGCTTTTGACACTGTTGATCACAGCATTTTATTAGCACGTCTTAGAGATGATGTTGGTATAACTGATGTGACCTTGAAGTGGTTTGGTTCCTACCTAAGGGACAGAAAATGTTCAGTTAAGATTGGAGATTGTCTTTCTGACACTGTGGATGTTTTGTGGGGGGTTCCTCAGGGATCTATTCTTGGTCCAACTTTGTTTTCTCTGTATTTGTTGCCTTTGGGCTCTATTTTTACACGCCACAATATTAATTACCACATCTATGCAGATGATTTGCAATTATATTTTTCTTTGGATAAGCGTGCTGCATGGGACAGCTTCTACATATGCTTAAATGAAGTGAAGGTATGGCTTAATTTTCTGCAATTAAATGAGAATAAAACTATATTGAAATTATAGTTTTTGGAAACAAACAGTCTAAAGGAAATCTGTTTGTGAGTGAGGATATTGCTCCCAGTATAAATGGTTATGTTAGGAACCTGGGTGTCATTTTTGACACAGAACTTTGCTTTGACCGACAAGTAAATGCTGTCGTGTAATCATCCTTTTATCAATTAAGAAAGTTATCCTATCTGAAATCTATTCTTTCCAGGAAAGATATAGAATCTGTTGTTCATGCTTTTATTTCTAAGAGGTTGGACTATTGTAATGCCCTATACTTGGGTTTGAATGCATCACTCATAGCTCGCCCTTCAGTATGTTCAGAATGCTGCTGCTAGGCTTTTAACTGGCACTAAGAAGAGGGATCACATAAAACCTGTTTTAATTTCTTTACACTGGCTTCCAGTTATATAGGATAGAATATAAGGTCCTGATCATTGTGTATAAGGTCTTACATCAACAGGCTCCTGACAATATCATAGCTATGTTGAGCCCATACAAAACCTCTCGCTCTTTGAGAGCAAATGAGCATATGTTGTTGACTGTTCCGCGATCACGGTTGAGGAGTGGAGATCGTGCATTCTCTGTGGCAGCTCCTGTGTTATGGAACGGGCTACCGTTATCTTTGAAATCGGCTCCCTCTTTGGGTAGTTTTAAAGGACAATTGAAGACTTTCCCTTTTTCTAAGGCTTTAGCTGTATGATTGGTTGTTTTCTTGTGTTACTGTGTATGGTATTTTTATACTTTTATCTAATTGTTAGTTTGATGTGTTTTATGATTATACTTTTTATGACTTATATAATGATTTCTACCATAAAGCACTTTGGTCCATTGTTATGGTGTTGAAAGTGCTATACAAATAAATGTTGATTGATTGACAAATTGAAGAATCAACATCAATGGGTGTTGACATGACACTATAGGACATGATGTCCTCTTTCTACTTCTACAGAGATAAGTCAGATAAGTCTTATTTGCTCCAATACTTTATTTGAAATTTTCAGTGATTATGAACATTTAAAACATTGCATTGAAATGCAAATAATGAACATACCTCATACCATTGAAAGAACTTGAACAATGTCTTTAAAGTGGTTCTGACTAACCTGTATTCACACTCGAACAATGCTATTTAAAATGGGTGACAAAAAATTAAATGACAAATTAAAGTGAATACATTACCTCGAAAAAATGATACGCTTTACATTAACTTAAATCGCTAATATCATAATCCTGTTGTGCAGTCAATCATAGTGAGAATCAGTCACAGTCAATTAAAATACAGAAATGTAAATACTTTAAGAGTTTTACATTAAAAATGAGCTGTTCAGGGAAGAAAACAAATATGAAAATATGCATACGTATATCCAGTTCAACTCTGGTCTCACATCTTTTGGGAAAAACACATTTTGGGTCATTCTGTCTTTGCTTTTAGCAAGGTTTTTAAGATCAAAACCATTTGTTGTTCTCAAGAAAGAAGTTAATTTGAACTGAACATGATTTACAGTTTAGCATATACTGGCCTGCAGATTTACTTACACTTAATTAACACTGTATCATTTTATAAAGGTCCATGCAAACCCCAAATCAACCTTGAGAACCTTCACTACCCTGCACAGAAACTAGCATCAATGTCATCAAATTTGACAGACACTTGAAAAATAAACAAATTTACCCTCATAATTATTCGTATAGCACCATGAACAGTATTTTTTAAAAACATAACATCCTTTTGAAAATATAATCCAATATTATTGAAAATAAACATCTCCAAGTGTCCATATGACTTCAGAGTCCAACAGGTCCTTGTTCAAAGAACAACGTCAAAGTTGCTGTGTTTATTTTATTTTTTTAAGAGGCATTCATCACAATGTCTGATGGATATGCGAGCAGGATAAACTTCCCCGAAAGCAGATTTTCAGTAATACGGACCAATGTCTTCATATCCAGCATAGTTTGGCCAATTGGGAATGATTCCACGAGAGCACCTGGGGCTGCCGTACCGGTCAAAATGAAAGTCCCAATCGCACACACCATATCGCTGATCCTCACCGATCAAGTCATTTGAATTCTTCTTTAGTGCTGATTGAACGATTCTGTAATTCTGTCCTTGGTTGTTGTCCCAGAGCATTACGCCATTGACGTCATAGCAAATGGCAAACTCGATGCGTTCGTGTGGAGGCACCTGATCAGGCAAAGTAGCTTCGAATGAAAAGGTGTCACGGTTTGAGGCGGTGTAAGTGTCCTTTACGTACTGGCATTCTATTTCTGTGTGACTTTTCCAAGTGTCAAACGTAATGCGAAGCTTAACGGACTTCTCAAAGGAAAGGTTTTTGACTTTAACTGTGCCTGCTACAGATTTTTCCTTAAGCATGCAGTGTTCGAGGCAGATGTTTTCATTTTCTATACGCTGACGAAACTTTAAGTAGTCTGCCGACGGCTGGTCAAAGTCGAGGGTTAACCTGTCCTTCCCTTCTGGCAGTGTCAGCGAAGAGCTAAAAAACTGCACAATGTTGGTTGGGATGTCAATGGGATCATCAAATTCAGAAAACATCTTCACCATCGTCAGTGAGAGGCCCTTGTGATCAGCAAAAGATACTTGTTTTTTGGCCCTGCCAGGTATCCCCATGGGTGTGCTGGCCCCATTCGCCTCTGAATGCTCCCTGGGAGAGCCAAAACGAAGTTTGGTACTTTGAAACTGCTGTAGACATGGTCTCAAGGGCCTGCTGTATTTAGACACCCTCGGGTTCAGGAACTCTTCATTCGTCAGATAAATTGGCATGGCGAGTTCAATCGGCATGGTGGGTGAATTGGGATGGCAGCCACGTGGACTGAAAAAACAGAAATGTGTTTTAATAACTACATTAATACAGTGAGAAGGGTCTGTGAATGTTGGTTGAAAGCTGATGAATTCTTCGAATGTCTGACGAATTCAAATTTCACATTTGTACTTTAATATGGCACAGCATGAAATCCTTACTAAATACGCTGTATAAAATATTTAAATAATTATGCACAGCAAACGGGACTTAATATAGTCAAATAATTAAAGACTATGCAATAGATTGTAGCAAGTCAAGCAAGTTTATCTAAACCGGAGGATGTATGTCAAGCAGCAAATTATGGTGAACCCAAAAAGACTGAACTTCTAAAGATATTGAGCATCCTCTGGTGTTCATAAATTATAAAACATTTTATTCAATTAAAAAAAAGAAGAAAAAAAAAAAAGAACTTGGATTATCTGACAAATTCTAAGAGTCACTGAAAAGGGAAGTTTTGTTTAGAAAAGACCTTAATTTTTAGAGTGCCAGGTAACACATCCTATAGGCACACAGCACTGCAGAGTTTAGCTCCAGCTCTAATTAAACACACACCTGAACCATCAAACCAATGTCTTTTCAAGTAATCCATGCTGGGTTTATCTAAAACCCTGATCAAACTCACCTACCTGCAGTTTTCTAGTGATCCTGAAGACCTTGATTAGCTTGTTCAGGAGAGTCTGAACAGGGTTGAAGCTAAACTATGCATTACAAGATCTGAGCGAATATGGAGTAGATGATGCAAGACTGTTTAATAATTATTAGTTTACAGGAAAATAATAATAATAACGTATAACATCTCATCTACAAGCGTTCATCTACATGAAAATCTGCTAGAAATTTCATGGCTGAGGAGATAAGGTGGGCTAACACTATTTTAAAGTGTACTTCTAATGGTGCCATATATAGATAGCATAATGGCCTATATTTGCTACAATAATTAAACTAACTTCTAAACCATACACCGGTATGTTTTTAGTTTGTTTTATCTATTTCTGAATTTGTTCTGTATTTCTTTCTAAATTCCCATTCATTGTTAAACTATTTAAACACTACATTCTGTGATTACTCACAATAAACTCATGCACACAGTTTAAAACGTCAAGCAGTGGGTTTGGTTGTAACAACAGCACTCTTTGTAATTTTACATTAATCTACACAATGTAAAAATAAGCAATACGTTTCAAAACAACTTTAATTTGTAGAAGGCAAATATGGGAATATAATTGTAAAAAATCTGAGACAAATATTCCTTTAAAAAAATCGTGTTACAACACTCATCTAACAGCTTGTATACATATAAAGTCAGGAACAAGGAAACATAGTACCGGTTTGTCTGTGTAAAGCGAGAGATAGATTTTCTTTAGAGTAAAACAGAAAATGGTGAGTTAAAATAGCATGCAATGGCAATCAGATTTAGAATCAAATGGTTTCGCAGCTGTTGCAGTTCAGTTGCAGTTGCAAATTTAGCCCTGGTTCAAAATACCATCACGCTATAAACCACACTGCTGCCTTTGCTTCTGATAAACATCTCCTCTCTTAATCGTTGATTTTTTTTTTAACCCCAACTTTATACAAGATTGCTTTCCTTTTCCATGTCTATTAAAATCTTTAAGCCTAATATCATCTGTTGCTCTGCATCATGCTCTTCCTGGTTTGTAGCCGTTTCCTTGGGCACGACCGTGTGTAATAAAAGTTTTCTCCCTCCCTTAAATAAAAAAAAAAAACTGCGTGTTTGAACACGAATCAGCTCAATGCAGAATTTGTAGTTCCTTCCTCGCGTGCGCTTTAAATTGACCGTAAGTTGAGGGCATATTTGAATGCATACCTGTGTTACGGCATTGGTTCTTCAGCAAGCCCAGTGTTTTCTGTTAATGAATGCAGCTTCGGCTCACTTGAGGAATACGCTCGCGCTGATGTGCGTCCGGCGGCATGTGCGAGTCTCCTAGCTGTACCGGCCGGCCCCATATTTACATTTTTGCCGAAGATCAGCCCGTGTTCACGTGAACTTCCTGTTTGGACCAATCATTGCAGGCTACAGGGGCATGCATGCGCCCATGTTGATCAATGGCATGTCACGTGACTTCTAGGACTGGGGGTCAGTAGGCCATGTCTGGACTGGAGGTCCCACTAAGTTTTAATAATATCCACCACTTTTCCTCCCATAAATATAAACCCACTAACTACTACATGTTTTCACATTGAACAGTGGATATATATAATTTTTTCTCTCTCTTTTTTCTGTTCAGAGCATAATTCTAAGATAATTGTGTATCTGTGTTAATTTTTTGTGCATTGAAGCTGAAAATGCAAAGGAAAGCTGTTAAGCACTGTTGTCTTTGGAACAGGCACCCATGACACCCATGGTTGTTGTCTAGTTGTTTCATGTGACCTTTTATCGCTTTTTTTTTTCAGTTCTATATCTATAAGTTTATATCTCTCTATTTTATGACAATTCGGAGGTGGAAAAAAGTTAAATTGCACGATATACATTCAGAATATAAATTTGCAATTGCAAGAAAAAAAGTCAGAAATGTACGATAAAAGTGTCAGTTGCCTTTTTAATTTTTAATTCCAAGAATTCTGAAAAAAAGTATGAATGCGGCAAATTATACATAAAAAATTATATCACATGGGATTATATCACATAAAAATGAACACAAAAGCCTGAATACTTAATTTAATAAATGTACAATATATATATATATATATATATATATATATATATATATATATATATATATATATATATATATATATATATATATATATATATATATTATTATTATTATTATTATTATTATTTTTTTTTTTTTTTTTTTTTGCCAACTCATGTTTGTTTTGCTTCTTTTTTATGAACAAATATTTACTTTTTTATATTTAATTAAAATCCAAGCTCACAGAATCATTCTTCATACAGGAGTCTTATGCTCAGTTTCAGTGTGGAGACATTAGGAGACTGCGGTATACCTGATCCTACTGCTGCCACAAGTGATGCACAGATGGTGTGGAAAATCCATAGATAAATCCAGATACAGAAAACCCAACACTGGAACATTATAGGGCCAAGAAAAAAACTGCCACAATCAGCAGAAAAGGAGAAGCTGTTTTAGGCACATGATTTATGAAATAGTGAACTAAAACAGACTGTAGAGAAGGTTATCAGGAGAACAACTGTTAAGGCTTGTTAATTCTGAATCAGTAAGAACACTGCTTATAAGATGACAAGAAGAGGTCAAATGAAGTCAAGCTGACACTGATTTGAATGATAATTCAAATAAATGGATAAATGGAATTATTGTGCTTGGAAAAGTATTTTCAGACAGGTTTAAAGCAATGGACACTTAAATGGCAGCTGATATGACACCGATGCAGACACATCAGTATATGTATAGTCAGTAATATGTATATTTTGGGGGTCATTTGTGAACCTCTGTGATTGACACTGCAGGGTGTCAAAACTCATTATGGAACTTCCAGAGCATATGATCCCTTCCTGTATGAATGCATTTATATATATATATATATATATATATATATATATATATATATATATATATATATATATATATATATATATATATATACATATTTAAAACAATTAAACACATTTCCCCCTAATAAATTATTAGCATAACAAATTAAGGTAAAAGATTAACTGAGAAATTAAACATGAGTCTGCATATTCTTTGAGTAGGTACTTTTACTCGATAATTCATTACTTCACAACTTTTAAAAAACATGCTCTGTGTATGAATAATAGTATGAAAGCAGTCGATATACTACATTGATCATGTTGACATTGTCGTGTGACCTACCAGTGTGAGTTGCATCACTCCCTTTCACAAATCCACTCCTGAGGCATTATGGGAAAGAAAAGTGTCTATTATTAGATGTTGACTTAAGAATCTCACCAGAAGAAGAAGGTCATTTAGGTACTTTTTGCTTGTTTTTTTCTTCTTCTTTTTATGAATACTGTGAATTTGGGTATACTACACTTTCACATATGATTTTCACATAGGGAGGAAGTACGCATATTCGGATGTAGTTAATGCATATGTTTCTTTATTTTTCAAAACGTAAACTTTCTGATTATTTTCAGGTTTAAATTAGATTTTTAAATTCAGATTTTCCGTTTGGTCTTTTGGACCGGGATGTGGATATAGATATTTTTTTAATAAATTACACTTTAGTACTCTTGACCATGAGGAGAAAATAAGATAGCTTTGTAAACATTAACGTTGGACTGTCGGCAAGATAAGAGTTCCATGATTCTTACGCAAATATTGTTATAATATAACAGGCATCAGAAAAGCAGAACTTTATACTCAAGCACAAAAACTGTGAACGTTCATCCTTGGCTAGCGTTTCAGCTTGAGCAATCAAATATTTTCAAACAGCTGAGAAATAGAACTCTGATCCCAGAAGGTCATTACTTTCACTAGCCTAATTCAAGTTAAAACAAATGTTTACAGAGGGGGGATTTGCAGTTTTGTTTTGTCAATATTGAATCAGTGATGGTTGAGTTGCCCAATGAGGGTCTAGGGAATAAGTAACAATGTTTGTTATAAACAGCTGCTAATAGATCTAAGACTTTGAGCCATGATTTTTGATTCGATATTGTAAACAGAAGTATGCCAATCTGATAAAGACAAATGGTTTACGTGCTTGATGAATCATACAACTATTATATTCCTTCAGAATTCCTTTTTTGAGTCACAGATTTTATTTTATTCATAATTGAAAAATACGCTCTATGTGAACTAATCCCTGCTGTAAATAATAATAATAATAATACAGATTAAGATGGTTTCTGATTTGAGCAGTTTTGGTTGATATCAGAGGACTGGTTTTAGAAGGGTTTAGGCTCTTTTTAACCAGACTGGCTTTGGAAGACCAGCTCTAGGACCAGCAAACCAACTTAGACTAGTTTAAATATTTGTTTGTTTTCTTCAGCAGAAACAAGCCATCAATAATAATAATAGCGTGAATGTATAAAAATATGATAAACTGTTTAATTTTGATTTTTTTGTGGTTTTTTTACATTTTGATTTCATAATATTGTTTATATGTAGGCAGATTTCCAGAAGCACTTTTGCATTTGTTTGTAATTTAACTCAATTATATTCGGAACAAAATTCTGTCTGAATTTTTATTTCTTATTTATGATACCATGCTTCCCCTGATTTTTGCTGCCGGAAACTGTGATTACCATGGTAATAAGACACAGATAGCCACAAAAATGTTTGACCGTTTTGGTCATTTGCAAGCGGAAGTTTTACTATGACACTTCCCGGAAGTTCTCCCCAACTGTTTTGGCTGCCAGAGGGGGATTTGAGTGTGTGAAAATGGCGACGTCTCGTCGCCCTTCCCAGCAGCAACAACAACAAAACTTATCCTCCCCACCAAGACCCGACCCCAGTCCCCTCACGCTTCCAGAATCACCCTCAGACACCGGCGGCTCTGCGGCTGGTGGGAGGCCGGAAAGCATCGGGGATCCGGAGATCACTGCAGAAATCCCCGCTCCGCTCCTCAGCACCAGCAGCAGCAGCAGCAGCTCCAGCTCCAGCAGCACTAGCTCGCCTACCACCGGCGGGGGCAGTAGTGCGGTCTCCACTCCCGACTCCGGTAGTGCCAGTCCTGGAGACAGCGTCTGCGGCACGAGTGGGGCTTTCAGGGAGCTGTTTGAGGCCTGCAGGAATGGGGACGTTTCTCGAGTGAAGAAGCTGGTGGATTCGGCCAATGTAAACGCAAAGGACATGGCCGGGCGCAAGTCGACCCCGCTTCACTTCGCTGCAGGTAAATACAAACATATAAATGTTTGCGATCAATCTCGATATGGAAATCATCCAGGTAGACGGTTTAAGTCACTAAATAAACAGTTTGATGGGGTTAAAGGAAAACAGGTCAAAGGGAATAAAGTAAGTTAGAATTCGGCCAAGTTGGCCAACAGGACAATCATGCTTCTGGTTCTGTCTAGTAGAAAGTTAACCACTCCGCCAGCTAAATCGGTCTGCTCATGTTTGTTTTCGTTTGCCGCGTTGCCGTAACTGAATAAAGTTCAACATACAGGCTGAATGAACCGCACTGCACCGCGAGGTGATCGATAAAAGTTACAAACATCGCAATAAAGTTACAGTTTGTCAACGAATATCCTGAATTAATGTTTACTTTCGTTCATATAATTGTATAATAAACTGAAACCGGACCCTCTCACGTTACTTGTGACCTTACAGAGCTGCCAAAATACTAAACGCAAAACATAAATGTAGTAAATGCCACAAAATCAGTTTTCCAATTTAATAATAATAATAATAATAATAATAATAATGTTGAATTTAACTATATGCGTGCTCATTCTTAATTTTATGCTCTTTGTAAATGCAACCACTACAGAACTATTTTTAATAGTCCTTATCCAATAATCACAAATGGCTGGATATTTTTAAAGATATAAAAAATTGTGGATGTTAGTCCACGTGTGGTTATTTAGAGGCTGTTTTTAAACAAATTAAGGAGCTATTTGGGTCCCGCCCCAACTTCCTGTTGCAGTAGGAAATATGTCCACAGAGAAAGGAAAACTGTACTTGCTAAACATATATTATTTGAAATGTACACTGATAGATTTCTTGCTGGAATAAGCATGCCATCGAATGTTATTTGCCTCTTTGGGATGCTTATAGTGCATGCATTATATCAATAAAATTATTGAATGATCCTTGTATGCACATATTAATGGTCTATTGTGGGAAACCGGTTTATTTTCTTCCTCTTCATGTCCAATAGTATTCTCAGTCTGTAACCAGAACAAACCAAAATAAAGCATTATCTGTTGAAACAGGTTCTCATATCATGACTAAAATCATAGATAAGATTTGACAGTCAATGGAAAGAACAGCAGCACAAGTGTAAAATTAGTTTCTTGCTAGACGTGACTGTTATGCATGTTGGAAACTTGATTAACTGACATTTTTGTCTCGCAGGTTTTGGAAGGAAAGACGTTGTGGAACATCTCCTGCAGACGGGGGCAAATGTGCACGCAAGAGATGATGGAGGTTTGATCCCGCTGCACAACGCCTGTTCCTTTGGTCACGCAGAGGTTGTCAGCTTGTTGCTTTGTCAAGGAGCCGATCCCAATGCCAGAGACAACTGGAATTACACTCCTCTCCATGAAGCCGCCATCAAGGGCAAAATTGACGTATGCATCGGTAAGCCCCTATTCTTCTGTCTCTTCTACATTGATAACTATAGTATATCATCGGAAATCCTGAAACATGTTTCTGGATTTGAAAGTGTTGGTTTAGATTCGATGGGTAACATGTCAGCTTCGTAGATTGAGGAGACGAATGGTACAATCTCGCCTTAGTGAATTCTGAAGATGCATGACTTTAATTCTTCCTGTGTTTTTGCCTGAGGAACAGTTCTCGATATGGGTTAACCATGTGGCATTTTTCTTGATTAGCCATGGTGACTGACGCTGCTATTACACAGCTCTCAGTCATTAATCAGATCTTTACTGCTTGGTATTCATGAGAAAATTTTACATTGCATTTGAGGGTTGAAGAGAGTGGCGATGGAATGTGGTTAAACATTTCAGTCCTCTGTTTCATGCAGTACATTGGGAAGATCATGAAACAATCAGCTTGATACGCTTCCCAGTCTGTTTATTACATAATTAGACTGTGGATTTGCATTAGAGTTTGTTTCTAAAATGAAAAGGGTATTTTAAATTGTATTGTGGTTGTATCTTCTTTTTTTGTTGTCTGATTTTGTTAAAAAATAAGTCTCGTCTGCTGCTCATAGCAATCTTAACCATTGCACCATTTGCTACATTTTTAGCATAATCCAATTAAATGGGAGAAAATTCCAATTTAAAAACTTTGAGATAAGAATTATCTGCACAATCTTAGGGAGAATTCATCTGAAAAGATTGAAATAGATGTTCTCTGGCTTTTATCTTTGCACTTATTCATCAGAAAATTTACTTTGGAGAGCTTTAGACAGGCTGAGTCATTCCATGTACAAGTAGACCTCCAATTTTTATACATCAGTCTAGAGTGGAGTAGTCATGCTGGAAATAAAACTTCTGTCCTTGAGATATTTTTGATTCAGTATTGATCACGACATTGTGCAAGTTAGTTCAAATTGTAGATTTATGCTGATGCATCCAGAGCAATAGAGATTTGTTTTTTGTTGTTGTCCATTAATTTAGTTTAAAGCATAGCAGGCAACTTCTGTTCAATTTGTCGTTTGTTGTCGTCATCTCTGGTTGACGCCCTAATTGTTCATAATCCCCAGGCTTGGTTGGTTTTTGATAGAGTCAGTAACTAAAAGACCAAAATAAACACTTAGCTTTACCAGGATGTTTGCACATGCCTCAACCAGAAGGTGTGTTTCGATTCAGACAGGACATATGGCCACTTTATATTCTATTACCATGCAATGGAACAGTGGAACGCTTTTGCATTGCTTTTTGATGTTTATATATATTTTTTAATGCAAAATACAGACAGACATTGTTGTTTACATGCCACAATTTTTTCAGCATTTTGTGCATGAGCACCACGTTTTAAAAATGTGTATTAGTTCCACTATTTATTTGTAAACATTAATAGCTAAGGAGGTTTTACACACACACACACACACATGTCTGGTCAGCTATATTTTTGTGGGGACTCTCCATAGGCGTAATGGTTTTTATACTGTACAGACTGTATTTTCTATCGCCCCACACCAACCCTACCCCTAAACCTAACCCTCACAGGAAACTTTCTGCATTTTTAGATTTTCAAGAAACTTCATTCTGTGTAATTTATTTGCTTGTTTACCTGTGGGGACCTCAATTTAGGTCCCCACCGTGACACGAGTCCCCATGAGTCTGTGTGTATTCAGGTTTAAGTCCCCACCAGAATAGAAAAACAAGTACACACACACACACACGTGTATATATATACATATATATAAATAACGTTTATATATAATATATAGGGGTGTAACGGTTCACAAAATTCACGGTTCGGTTCGATACGATACACTGATGTCACGGTTCGGTTCGGTTCGGTACGTTTTAGATACAGCAAAATGTAAAAACATCTCAACTTTTCAGAATGCTGCAAGCGCACCGCGGGTCATGTGACAAGAACTAACCAATCAGCTTCATCCTTTCCCGTAACAACGTTGAAAACTCAGCCAAGATGAAGGAACAGCTGTTCACAGTTGTATATGGATTGCAATTTTGAAATAAATTTAGTAGCAGAGCTACTGCAAGCGATTTTTAGAGCTGCAAATCCATTTATCATTCGCTGAAATTTCCGCGTCTCATGGAGAGAGCACGTCATTGTTGCTTAGCAAAGACAGACGCCTCATGAGCGCTTCTGCCCGAGCGCTTTGGAAAGGAGGAGAAAGACGTGCTTAGCGTTTTCCACGCGTTTTTAGGCGCGATATGTGAACGGCCCCTAAGGCGCTCGCTCACTCAGCACGCGCTGAAGGCTCGTTGCAAAATGTCTAATGCATTTAACAGACCAGAAATATAAGATCCTAAAATAACCAACAGGTCTGGTGTGGGTGCACTTTGGATTCCCTGTAAGCTATAATACCGGTGTCTAAATGCTGCAGGGATAGTTTGTTGCGTGCTTGTTTCTCATTTTTTTCGTCTTTTCCCAGATACTGACACAATAAGGTGATGTCAGCGTAAATGAGTTGACATGTTTCAAGTATTCCCGCTGGTGTTTTTTTTTTTTTTTTTTTTTTTTTGTATTCCCGCTGGTGTACCCTGTCATGTTGCAGATGCGACATACCGTTGTTTTTTTATCCACCACTCTCTTGCCATCACCATTATAGCTTAAAGGGAATCCAAAGTGCACCCAAACACCAGACCTGTTGGTTACTGGAGGATCTTCTTTTTTCTGGTATGTTAAACACATTGGCCATTTTGCAACGAGCCTTCAGTGCGTACTGAGTGAGCGAGCGCCTGACTGAGTAGTACCCTAACATAAACATATAAGTTGGTGTTTTTTTCTTCTTCGGGAGTGTCAGGGGCGTTGCCTGTTACGTCGTTTGGGTTATTGGGCTACCTTGTTGAACGCATATCATTATATTTCTCTTTTTTTTTTTTTTTTTTTTTTTTTTTTTTAATATAATGAATTAGTCCAACGAACCGTTCGGTATACATAATGCGTACCGCGTACCGAACCGAAAGCGTCGTACCGAACGTTTCAATACGAATATGCGTATCGTTACACCCCTAATAATATACCATAAATAAATTAAACTGTATAACAGTTTCACTGCAATTCATGTTATTATGATAGAATTAAATAAGTATAAAAATAATACATATACACTTATCTGTACATAGTAAATGCAGTTATTTTTAAGCAGTTGATGACATCCTATCTTAAAGGTGATTTAGCCAAAAAAAACAACAACAATAATAACGTTACCACTGTAATATGTCTTGCAATAACCGTGTGTGTGACCCTCTTGTTCAATATTCTCTGGGTCTTAATCTGGCTTAAATTGATATCGACGCCATCCTTAACTAAACCCGAGCAGACAGAGGAACTTGCTGCTTTGTTCTTTATGATGGTTTTTCTAAAAATATATCCTGTTCATGAAATAAGAAATATCCCGATATATCGTCTTGCTTATATTATCACATGTGTGTCGCAACCCCTTGTACCATGATGTGTATTGTATCACCAGATTCTTGCCGATACACAGCCCTAGCTGCATTTGTTTTGGCAGAATTTTAAAGCTGCTACTAGGGCTGCAACAACTAATCCATAAAATTACAGCACTGAATAATTCATTTCTATGGACAAAATCTACAATTTGCATCTACAAATATTGGAGGAAACAGAATGAGCTCCTGCAGGAGCCCCTTTTATTTTCATCCTTTTGGTACCCAACAAGTGTTGTCACTAGGGATGCATTGATCCGATACTCGGGATCGGTATCGGCTCCGATACTGGCATTTTCTGCGGATCCGGTTTCGGTCAGACAAGATTGATCCAAGATTAATATTGAAGTCATTAAATTCAAGTCTGAATAAACTCTTCTTTCCGCTGCGGCTGTCTGTCATCCTCCATTCAGGAATCAAACTGCGTGTTGCTTTCGGATACTACAGTCAAAAAGATAAAACTCTCTTTAAGAGCGCACATAACTGAGGTTTAAAACAGTTATGAGAAAGAAAAGGCTCATTAAACTAACGCACATATTTAATACACTACTTATCAATATCTCTTCCCTTTGTACTTGTGATGTCATAAATGATTGTTTTCATTTGTTATTTTTCATTAAAATGAATTTGTTTATATATGCCGTATTTTTCAGACTATAAGTCGCACCCGAGTATAAGTCGCATCAGTCCAAAAATACGTCATCATGAGGAAAAAAACATGTAAGTCGCACTGGACTAGAAGTTGCATTTATTTAGAACCTAGAACCAAGAGAAAACATTACCGTCTACAGCCGCGAGAGGGCGCTCTATGTCTTCAGTGTAGACTACAGGAGCACTGAGCAGCATAGAGTGCCCTCTCGCGGCTGTAGACGGTAATGTTTTCTCTTGGTTCATTTCTCTCTGTTCATGTCAAATTAATTTTGATAAATAAGTCGCACCTGACTATAAGTCACAGGACCAGCCAAACTATGAAAAAAAAGTGTGATTTATAGTCCGGAAAATACTGTAGTAGATTGTAGGGGGTGTAATGGTACGCAAAAATCACGGTTCGGTACGGACCTCAGTTTTAAAGTTACGGTTCGGTTCATTTTCGGTACAGTAAGGGAAATAAATGCAAACAATAAAATGCAGGTTGTTTATTACTATAAACTTTTTTTTAACAATTTGTTTACACTTTTTTTATAATTAAAATACTTAATAAAATATATATAAAATAAAAAAGAATAAGAAATAAAATACTGCTGCAAAGTTCTCCACTAAATAAAATACTCTCTCAAACCAATATCATATAATAAAATATAATGAAAAATATAAATAAATATCTATGATTTACAGTGCTGCATTACTAATCCCAGCTTGTAGGCCTGCTCATATTTAAAATATATATATATAACTTTTCCAAAGTGTAAAGTGCAGCATCAGTTTTTAGACCTGCTCAGATTTCGTTATAGCCTTGGCCCGATCGGAATTAAGAGCAAAGGTCTTTTTAAATGCCGATTGGAGCTGCGTTTGAATTGCAATAGTTTTTTTCCTAGTTGTAGTGATGTTCACACCCGTGTGATGCCTTTTGTAAACCTTGAGCCGGTGACACACTGGCATATTGCACCTGTCAAACATAGTCTATTTGCCGTCAATACTGTTGACGGTGTCCTTTATCAGTAGGCTTTATATTTATGCTCAACATGAAGTATAGATATTGTTGTCATGAAGACAAGATCCTGGTCTGTAGGCGGCCTACCTCTATGTCACCAGTGCCGCGTCAGGCACGATTCTGGTGTGTAAAGACAAAGAAAACGCAAAGCAGCCATCACACAACTGACACGCAGCAGAAACGCCACACTCACGCCATGCAGCCAGTGTGTCACTGGCCTTAGAATCAGCTGCAAGGCGGGATTAGCGCTGAACGGGGAGACTTCCGCTACTTAATATGTTCGTTTGGAAACAAGAAAATGTACCTATGTTCCACACACAAAATATTGCATTCGGTCATTCCGTACACATGTGCACCGTTCCGACAGCCCTGTACCAAAATGGTCCGGTACGAATACACATACCGTTAAACCCCTAGTAGATTGTGTTTAACACACAAAAGAGTGATGATCAGGTCAACACAGAGAAGTATAAAAATGTTACATTACGCAGATACTCAGAATGTTGGGTATTGGATCGGTTGTGAAAAAATTGTATCGTTGCATCCCTAGTTGTCACCTTTTCCCTTTGTTCATGATGAATAAATAATTAGCATTCTCTTTGCTAATTATTGCTGCTGGTCCCCACTCATTAATTTCTTTGTCCATCAGCCCAAAGCTGCAGGGGGCAGCATGAAATTTAAGGTCAGGTTGTCATTCCTTACCTCAAATAACGATAATGGTCACGGAATGTTTTAATTTGTATTTCTACCTCTCCACCTCATTCCTGACTTTTTTACCGAACGAACAAGTGTGATCTCCCCACATTCATAGCCTTGGTCTGTAGCCATTCACTCTTCTTTTCCAATGTGCCTAATCATTATTGCGCACGTAAGGGATGAAATTAAAAATCAATAAATCGATTAATCACAAACGTCTCCGGCGCACACCTTCAATCCCGGATAATGTGTATGTGCCCGTCTCTGTGTTTGCAAGCCCCGCGAGTCAATTCTTCCATTCCCTTCTGGGTTTATCAAATTGCTAATGATTTCACTTGGCACTAATAGCCGTTTTCACCGTTGTCTAAGTATGTCAAGAAACTTAATGAATGGCAGCTTGCAGAGATGGCTGTGTCTGATATATGCGTGTTTGCAAGTCTCTCTGAACGCTGTCAGAACAGCAGGGATTTGTACATGGTTATGCATTAACCCAAGCACCCATGTTCTATCTGAAGCGTTCAGTGTTCAGTGTCTGGTCGTAATTACCTTACTCTGCTGATCACACTCCTACCATCAATTACTGTGCATGGGCGGCCGTTGTTTATTCAGAAGGTCCTTATGACCAACTGTAGGTCTCGCCACCTGCTTTACAGCTGCAGTTGGTTCTGGGGTTCTTTCATTTGTATTCTGTGCACACATTTTCATGTTTATTTCAGGGTCAATGACATTAAAGTTTGTACATGATAAGGAAAGGAACAAAATAAATCTATTATATACCACATTCTGTGGATGTACTTTGTTTCTTTGTTTTTCTGTGGATGTACTTTGTTGTTTTGGTTATTCTGTTTTCAGTTTATTGGGAAGTCATTTTTAAAGGTTATGTAAAAAGTAATAACATTGTTTACACATGTTGAATAAATGTTTTCACATCTTAATCATTATAATAAAAAAAAAAAGCATTTTCCAGGGTCAGTAAGGTTGTCTATGATAAAGATAGAAAGAAAATGAAGCGGTCCATTTAAAATACATGTACCAGGCTGAGAGCATACACATCCTAAACATTAAAAAATGTAAAATTTATGTAAAAATGTAAGATTTGCACCACTTAAATCAAAAAGACAAATTATCTGGTATTTTATGATGCCAAATTTACAGAAGTGCTTCTGAAGTGGCATTTAAGTGACAATTATATACTTTGATACAAGGGACTGAGGTGGGTCTGAGCAGGCATAATTGAGTCTGGCTTTGATGTGCCATTGTGTCTTTTACACTGAATTTTGAGCAGGTACAGAACAGCCTAAACTTGACTCTGTTAAGGTAGCTGTTTCCATTGCAACAAGGCTCTTTTTTTTGTTATTATATCAGTACAGTTGTATCACACTGACATTTATGCTCCCTGAAAAGTATCAAAATAAACTTTAAGAAACAAATTAAACCAATGCAATGTATTTTTGAATAAATTAATAGATCAGGACAAAAAAAAAAAAGCTTTGTCAGCATTCTTTGACGCTTCAGGATGTATAAGCATGCAGACAACATACTGTAACAGACAACATACTGGATCGCAGAGGTTACAATGATGTCCCCTCGGTGCCTGTCGCCTGATGGATCGGCAAGCTGTCATAAGCACGCCAACGAAATGTAATCACCCCATTGCCGTCACCCTTCAAACACTTCCAAACCTCTGTGCCCACCCACCCCACAGCAGCCCACTGCTCAAATGCTTTCATGACACCAGTGTATGCAAATATGGTCTCCGTGGGGCCTTTAGTGCATATTAATTTGACTGAGAGGGTTGATGGTAGCTGTATCTTCCCACTTAACTAAACCGTTTTCCTCATCTTGTGTTTTTCCTCATCAAACCCCGAGTCCTCCCTTGATGCAGTGGTGTATTTCACACGGGTTTAATGCTTGTCAAAACTGTGTTTTTGTGATGAGAAATGGATGACCTATGAGTCACTGGCATAGCAGTAGCATCACAATCATACTCACGCAACGCAAGATTGCTCTCCTTTTTTTAGGTACACATACTTCTTTGCCAGGATTTATGAACCAATCCAAACAAAACACTTGTTTTTTTCCCCTCAGGCTTTAAAGATTTAATAGTATTGTTTTGAGTATAGCTTTCTTGCAAAGCTTATGCTTCATTGTATTAGCCTGTCCCAGATGACATGATGGTCAAATACACTCTTTCAAAAGTTTGTCGATATGATTAAAAAAAAAGTTTTTGAAAGAAGTCTATTATTATAATTATAAATTATTATTATAATTAAAAAAATTATAATTATTATAATTTAAAATGCAATTAGTTCCTGTGATTGCAAAGCAACATTTTCAGCAGCCATTACTCGAGTCTTCAGTGTCACATGATGCTTTAACGGAACACTGAAAATAGGCTCATTTCAAACTCCCCTAGAGTTAAACAGTTGAATTTTACAGTTTCTAATCCATTCAGTCAATCTCCGGGTCTGGCGGTAGCACTTTTAGCTTAACTTAGCATAGAACATTGAATCTGATTAGAGCATTAGCATTTTGCTCAAAAATGACCAAAGAGTTTCTATATTTTTTCTATTTAAAATTGACTCTGCTGTAGCTACATCGTTCAGTAGAACAATTTATCAGTAATAGATATCGTATATAAAATATATTTTTTTCAATGTCTTTACAGTCACTTTTTCTCAGTTTAATGCATCAATTCTGAAAGATTAAAAAAAAATTAACTTTTTTGTTTTTGTAGACTTATTTCTAGATTTTTAAATTATGATTATTATTATTATCATAACCATTTCATAATAATTTATTATTAATATATTTATTTATTTGCTGTAGCGCTGTAATTATATTGCAGTTCCTTAGCATCATTTTTTCTTTCAGAGAAGATGGGCCATGATGGTTGACACTGTATAACAAGCAAGATGTCAATTAGTGAGGTCAACTATTGTATGATATTATTTCATGTATTTGTTTATATATTTAGCAGCGGTACATTAAATAGCAAAAATGTTAATTCTGCATTTTCACACCGCTATGTTGTCCCAAACCTATATGATTTTATTTCTTCAGTTGCACATAGATATTTTTTTTTAATATTATTTAGTGTAGTGTTGTTTTTCAATGGTCACCAAAACAGAAAAAGCATTTTTCTGTGTGTGTTTCGCAGAAGAAAGTCATGCAGGTTTGGAATGACATAAAGGTGATTTAAATAACAGAATTTTCATGTTTGGGTGAACTTTTTAAGAAAACTATTTTTAATCTCGTTTTAAGGAACTGGTTGAGGTAAGCAATTAATTGTATTCTATAAAAGAAATGCCTCCATTTACATTAAATTGTCCCTGCACATATAAATTGAAAACTGGGTCCAGGTGATCCCAAAATCAGCCTAATTATGCACGTCTTCCAGAAGACTAGTTGATTATGAAACCATGTTGTTTTGCACATCACTAGCCCAAAGCTCCTGGATGCTCCCAAAGATTTGAAGCATGGAGATGCTCATTTTTAAGAAGAGTTATTTGTAGTTCCTCTCTGATGCCACAGATGTGTGTGGAAGTATTAGTGAATGGACAGGGTTAGTAGAGGAAGGGGACACGCACGTTAGCCTGTGTACACGCGTACGTTGTTGTACAGAGAGAGAGAGGCGAGGATTGGAGACAGTTGATAGACGCTGCTTGCTCTAGGTGCTCTGCGTTACTTGGGTCTCAGTAGCAGAGCGCCAGGCAATGGCTCTCTCCATCTCTGTTCCTTTCTCTCAGGGGACAGTGAAGAGGATCGGAAAACATGCTTAGATATTCCTCTCTCACACCCGAGTTTCTGTCACATGCCCGGAGTCGGACTCTCTCTCAGTAACATGGGCTTTTTTCCTCCGTCTCACTGCAGTGTGTGTTTTTCCGTGCAGGCTGTTTTCGCTGCTGCTCTTGGTGCGCTGGTGCGCGATGTGTGTTTATGTCTGCACCATGCCGAGGCAATCGCTCCCAGTCAGCGGTGCGAACGGCCCCAGCAGCAGCCTCTGCCTGCCTGAGTTACGATACTGCTTGTGTTTCCCCTGCACAGTTCTGCTCCAGCACAACGCCGATCCCAACATCCGCAACACCGACGGCAAGTCTGCCCTGGACCTGGCTGACCCGTCCGCTAAAGCTGTTCTCACCGGTGAGTGCTGCAACCTCATCTTCTGCTTTCCTTTCTTTTTTATCAGTGTTGTTGTCTTTGATCTTCTGCAGTTTGTTCCTGTATGATACTACATCTATACAGCTTTGAAATGGAGCAGCATTGTTATGCATCTGTATCTCCACATTAAGTGTGTTTGTTGTCCTTGAGCACTTTCTGCCTGCATGCTCTCTCTGTAGTAGGGATGGGCGACTATATTGAATATCCAGGATATATTCGTGATCGTTTAAAAATAAAGATACATTGTGAGGGTTTTAATGGACTGTGTTGGTAATAGTTTTGCGCCGTTCTTAGCGCGAAACATTGCTAGAGTTACGTATGATTAATTACTATGTTGTGAGTTGATTCAAAACTCTGATTCAACAATTTATGAATCAGACAAATCTATGTATATTTGGAAAAGGTATTTGTTGATAATTATGGCTGTTTATTATTGATAGGCAAATGTATTCGCTAGGCCGTATTTGGCCTGAAAACAATGTCGACATTGCAGACTATCGGAATCTCGCCAATTAATTCATAATTTAACTTTGCGCAGCCTTTTTTCCCCATGTTTAATAGTTTAATAGGTTGCTTTGAAATATTTTGAGTAAATATTGTGTTAAAATTATTAATATTATTTATTTTATTTTTTTTAAGTTTGCACATACCGTATTGCTATCATTAATTTGATTGGCCCATGTGTTCTAATTAAAAACTGAATTATTTTGAGTGCATTTTATTTCTTGATTTAAACATTGAATTTAATTGGCTTTAATTTTATTTAATTTAATTTTTTTTTATATATACATAATCACTTTTAGGCTTAGTACTCCTGCCACTCAGCCCCACAATTTGTATTGTTTGGGAGCAGAGATTCCTGTAGAATCATCAGGCTGTAGTGATCTATTACATGGTCCTCTTAGACATATTCTGATTGTGTTTACACTTAGTTGCATCATTTCCTATTTGGTAAATACATGAGTTACAAAAGGGATGTAGAAAGCATTTCGTCAGCTTAGTAATACTCCGAACTGACAGCACGTTTTGCTGCCAACAAGCAACATATTAATAATCTAAAGAACATTTTTGAGAGCAGAAGAGTGACATTTTAATACTAGCATATACTAGTAGTAAAACTTTGCTCTTCAGCTCTCAAAAGTGATCTTTAGATTATTAATATGTGCTTCACACAAATAAAAAGCTGGGTTCATTTGCAGCAAAATTATTTGGGGAACCCAAATTATTGTTCTACACTCTTAAAAATAAATTAGAAAATATATTCGAAATCCATTTGCCATGCCACTTTGTTTTTCTATCCACTTTTCAATCTAATAAATCAGGATTAAGTTGATAATGTATAATTGGCAGCTCCTGGTGTGAGTGACAGAGGTGATGTGTTTGGTTTTGTGTGTATAAATAGAGCAGGAGGCAGAGCTGTAGTCTCTCGAGTATTTCAGATAATTGTTATAGATCCGCTTTTCCTGCCCGGCTACCTGACCCTGCCTGTCGAGCCTCCAATCATCTGTCTAGAAATATTGAAGAGCAGTATTAATTTCATTCTTCATCATGGTTGGCTAGCTATATCACACCAGACTACACAACATAGAGCTTTTTCATTTTTAACCAGCCTAGCCTCTGATTACTAACTGAAATATTCACTTAGAAGCTGAGCAATGTGAACAGAGTTATTCCCGTTTTTGTTTATCAGCTTGAGGCGAATTCCTCTCCTCTCACTTTCGTTCTGCTAATTTGAATGTTGCTTGCACAAATTACATTGCGAATTAACCGTTTTGCATCGTGGTTGCCAAAAGGCGAGACGTGAGAGGTCTAATGCCGTCCAACCATCTGTAAGCGTAGCTACTTTTTCTTCAAAATGCTTCAGAATTAAGCTCTGGGCACATCTTGTTGTTACAGCTTAATGATCGCGCATATTAACACGTCCGGGCCAGTTTTGTTATACGATTGGCTATTTATTGCATTTTTTTCCAAGGAGTTTGGTGCTGTGAAGCTACTTATCAGCTGCTTAATTTGTTCGAGCATCCTGTTTGGTTATGTTTTCATATGGAGGAGTATTATTATCTATTTCAATAAACAATTCCAATTGTCTGTTGCAAGGGATTTTGAAAGTCAGCACACACTGTAGCTACTAAAAATTGATTTTGAACCTCCCTTGTGTATTTAGGCTATATCAGTTATGGGAGTCGCTTGAATGTGGCAAGAGTTTTTTGCGCAGTCACCAGAGGGGTGCTTGGTAAACATTATAGTTCAGACTTGTTTATTTATGAGGAAAGAGATCAATTGGTGTAAACATGTCTCGGCTTTGGTCTTGTGTTGTGGGTCTGGATAATGATAAGGCAGCCATGACAAAACACACACTAACAGGAGCAACACACAGACTCTCAAAACACTGAGATAAGAACATCTTTCCCATCCTGCTGTGGATATTGAAATGTCATCTTATTCTTCAGATTTTAGGAGTATAATGGATGAATGAATTAATAAGTAATTTAAAAAGAGAATGCCTAATCATTACTTGCTGTGTTGTTCAACAGCACAAAAGTTTAGGGTCAGATTAGATTTTTTTGTATTAAAAAAATAAAGCTTTTATTAAGCAAGGTGTAACAACATTGAGTTTTACATAGTAATTAACTCAAATGATATATAGGGAATTTGAATAATTAATCAAGAATTTGATTAATATATATCTCAGATGACAGTTACATTTAATTTTATTGATTATGAAAAATAGCTCAATTGCCAATACCAATACTAATCACAGGGCACTGTGATTTACTCATTAATATGTCAATATTACATTCTTCATATCAATTATTGTGATCTCTTACTGTAAATTACTGCAGGTCAAACCGTGGTATGTCCAGCACACCACTGTAGACCTATCAATTTTCAATAAAGTTATCACGCCTTATAATTCAAGGAAAAGTATTCTCTGGCCATGAAAATATTATCCTATCCTTATGATAAATTTAGTTTCTAAATTTAGAGCTTGTAGCTATAGATCAGACACATCTCAGTGACTCGTAATGTGAGTGGGGTGGAGTCCAAAGCCAATCATTTTATATATGAGTTTTTAATAATTCAACTAGTAATACATCAAACTACAAATCACACAGAGTAAATATGCGTACGAAAATACAGACAATAAACATTTAAGAGACATAACGGAATCCAAATAAAAGAGAGAGAAAGAGAGAGAGAGAGAGAGAGAGAAAGAAGTGTAGAAAGCGAGAGAGATCACAGAATGAGCTCAGGTATGAAAATCAGTCAGTAAACCTTAGTGGAACCAACAACGAATCAAATAATAGCAACACTTTAAAGCAGCATTTAAATCTCCATAGAAAACGATACTTGCATGGCCCAGTGGGTGAGCGTGGTACCGGCGACGCACGTGTGATGTCACGTGGTCCTTTGAAAACTGCGCGCGTGGGCCGGAGGCCGTGTGGCGCGCGTGCAAGCTGCGCTGGATCTTGGCGTGAGCGTGGAGTCACGTGTTCCTTTGTTGCAAAGAGGTGTTCGTTCATCTTCGCGCGGTATTTGAAAGGTTCAACAAACAATGTTCCAGAATTCGTCTTCATTGTGTGGAGAGGCGAATAGTTGAATAAACTTAGTAAAGAAAAGAAAACAAAACAACGAAAATGAAAGTTTCCAAATGAGCCATGAAAATGGCTTTCCTCTCCTCAGTCCGTGTGCTGAGGGGGGAGGAGAACCAAGCGCGGCCTGAGGCCGCGCGGAGCGACGTGTCCGAGAACGGGAAGAAGAGCAGAAGAGAGCGGAGAGCGAAGAGAGAGGCGGACCTTGTTCGGTCGACTCTTATAGCTTGAGATGTTCACGCCTCTTTTCGCGTGAACCACCCAATGAACATCCGCGATCTGAAGCGGCGGGAAAGTTCCTTTGTCTCTGTTGAGACAACCCCCTGATGATTTAGGGCCTGTCCGATTTCATCAGGAATATTAAAGCAAGTTCATTATTCCAGATTAAATACATTTTTCATTACTTTGCTCTAGATAAATGGGTCTGTCAAAGCATGACGATTAGAACAAGACTAGACCTAATATATATATGACCAAAGATCTAATTTTTAGATCGAATTACACATTTAAAGATTTGTTTAACACATGATAACACTGCAGATATTCCCAATTTATATGGGAAACCTCTAATGTACCGCAAAAACAATACTATACACATTAAGACTGCATTTGAGTACATTCTATCATTCTTTTGTAAGGATTAGGTTTCCTGTCCTGTGGTCCTGTGAGCTCGTAAAATTTTACGAGCTACCAAGGAGTGTGGGGGTTGCAGAACATTTCTTTTTGAGAAAGTATAAGATTGAAATCAAGCATTTCCACTTATAAGTCAGCACTTTAACCATTTACCCAGGATTAACCATTTTATGCAATACACAAACATATAAAATACATATTTAATAAAGGACTTACAAAAGTAAGGAACAAAAAGAAAGGTTTCTTTTGTGTGTGTGTGTGTGTGTATGTTAAGGAATTTGGTTTCAGGTATCCTTTGAGGCTCGCATGGGTATCGTAAAGTAATTTAAGTCCAGCCAGGCTGGTATTTAGTACCAACAGTCTGAATTTACAAAACAGAATTTAACCCATGAATCGCTGACCTGCATATCTGTTACATCTCCCCCTTTACGTCAGATGAAGTCCCTGTGTGGACATCATCGGACGGCAATCATCCCGGATGGGCAGATGACAGGTGAATCGTGATGGTCATGCAGCAGGTGGGTCATGATGACAGGTGGTTCCTGAAGCTGAGGATTCAGCTTGGTGAGGTTCGGTATTGTCTTTGACTTTGCATCCCTTTTCCGGGGATTCCATCGGAGACCTCCAGCCACAGTTGTCGTGAGTTTGGCTGTAGAGGTTTGCATCTCGTTGAGTATCCTGTATAGGATGAAGGTCACGCCAAGAGTCAGGGCGGGACCAATGACGGTGGAGATGCACCGTGCAGTGTCGGCAGCAGTCCAGGCTAGGACCGCAGATGACTGGTTCAGAATGGGCTGTCGAGACAGTGCTTGGAGGGCTGTATCGACAGGAGTAATGTCAATGTGTTGGGTGGTACCTTTCAGTACTTGGTCCAGCAGGTTGGCACGGGTGGCGGTGTCATGCTGGTCGTAGGTCAGCATAGCTGAGCGCACAGGAGTGTTGACGAGCCATCTGTTACCCACAATCTCTGCTTGCGTTTCTGTGACTTGTGTACGAGGCTTGGCTTCGGCAGGGCAGCGCGTATCGCTGACCCAGGGTTGCAGCTCGCAGATTCCTTCAGAGTTGTGTCTGAGGAAGGGTTTGCTAAGGCAGAGATAATGAATGTCTTTGGTTAAAGTACACATGTGCATGTTTGGGGCCAGGTACAGCTGTGTGTCGCTTTCGTGGTAGGCCACCACATTTGGAATGTGTGTTTTGGTGTGGGTGTTGCTCTTCCACATCCTGACACTGACAATGTCTTTAGGTCTGTAGACTTGGCTTGACTCGCTGATGAGTTGGTTCAGGAGCACGTTCACTTCTCTCTGTTTGGGGTTTACGTGCCGTAGGAAGGCGCTATCCAGAGAGTTGGCCAGGTGTATTTGTAGCAGGTCAGCTGGCATGGTGATGGCGTAAGACAGCACAGTTAACACAAGGCTTAAGGGTATCATGTATGGTGGGGTTTTACTCGTGGTTAGGCTGTCTTTGGAGGAGCTAACCTCCCACAGCATGTCTGTTGTTAACGCTGTAAACAGCTGAGTCTGGGTAAAGTCCTTCTGGAAGACAGTAAACAGTGGTTTCGAGGAGTTTACAGTCTGGTTCGCTGCATTGACACTGGACATAACAATGTTAAACATTCTGGTGGCAGCAGCGGCTCTAAGCAAAGCTCCCGGGAACTGTTTGGAGCGGTGGTGGTGTCCACCTAACTCCATTTGTGTAACCGTCACTTTCTCATATTGGCTGAACAGGTGTTTGACATCGGCCTCCGTGTGAGTGAGGGAGTCCTCTCTCCATCGGAACCTTGTACAGCTGTATTTGGTTACAGTGCTGGGGTAGTGTGCCCTGTCATCGGTAGTCAGGAGTCTCAGCGGTTTTCTCGGTGGCAGCTGTCCTCTCTTTGGCTGACAGCACGGCACGGCAAACCACAGCAGCATCCTGGTACAGATAATAGGGAGAGAGAGAGAGAAAGGGGAGAAAGAAACAAACAAGGCCTGTCTTTGGTTGGACAGGACAGTCTCTTTGCTTCGTGGGCGGCGACTGGGTTTAGCTCGCCCTCGCCCATGTTTTGCCACATCTTGCTGCTGGCATGACGCTTGCCTCAGTGTTGTGTCAGTGGCTCTGGTGCTGCGTGGTGCAGCACATGCTGCGTCATGGAAATATATTGGCCTTATCCCCCTTTTGCTCCGTGGCATTACACGCCCTGGCATTGTGATGTCAGACGGTGCACAACCCACAATATTGTTCTGTGCACGCAGCATGGTTTGTGTATCATGCAGTGGTCTGGGGCTTTGGTTGTCAGTGACTGTTGACTGGTTGCCAGGGTGGATGGAGGGGTCTGAGAGGTGGTAAAGTCATTATCAAGGTTTCAGAAGCCCGCATGTCCGCTGTGTTGGTCTGTGTAGACAACGGAGCCTGCGTAAGCGATTCTGAGGTAGGCAGTTTAGCTAGTAAAGTTCTTGTGCTGTGTGTAATCACTTCAACCTTGAATGTGGGTGGGTGGGTTGGGAGTGACCACAGAATGTTGTTTAGTGTGCCAGTTTTGGCAAGGGTGTCAGTGTGATCTTTAAAGTCCTCGTCTAGACTTGGTAACTTTGAGTGTCCTTTTTCCTTCTTCCAGTACACGATCACATTGTGTGTTTTTGTGATGTTATCACATTGCTGGAACAGGTGTTGGTGTTTGACATGCTTGTTGTTTGCAAGTGTGAGTCCGAGTTCCACACATTCAGGTGAGGATTGGAAGAAACCCAGCGTGTGGTGTAAGGTTTGACCACCTTGCAGGTTGAGCCGAACAGCGACCCCTTTGGTGTAAGCTGGTACCACCGTACCCTGTTTGTTGACTAAGGTGCAGAGGCTTGAACTTGGGCCTGTTGTTAGGGCGTTGTACTCATGGCTGGCTGCTGGGGTTCCCGTGACCTCTGTGACCTGACCGTCTGGCTCTGTGGGAGTTCCCGTGACCTCTGCGACCTGACAGTCTGGCTCTAGCAACCTGTGTGGCTGGAGAGAAAGAGGTTCTCGCACTTGAGCAAAGTCTTTTAGCTGTTTGAAGTTCAGAAAAGGGTCAAAGTGTTCTAGCAGGTCTTTGTCGATGAGCAATGTATGAGTGTTCACTGGTGGGACATACATGGGATGTATTAGACTCATCGGAACGAATGTCAGGTGAATAGAAACAACCTGTTCAAACTGGATGTCATCCTGTCTGTACACCTGTACATTCAGTTCATAAGTTTGAGGTGTAAGAGTTCGATCTTGTCTCTTAGCTTCAAATTGGAGTCTTTTGAAAAGGTAAGATGAGATCACCGTCAGGTTTAATCCTGTGTCGGTCAGGTCTTCCCTGTTGACTCCTTTTTGACCCACCCCCTTTTTGACAGGGCTGCCCAGGAATGTTGGCATTAGGGCAGGTGGGACGATCGGTGGGTGATGAGGACCGGTCTTGTGTAGCTCGCTGCGAAGGCAGGTAGTCAAAACAGCATTTTCTGGTACCTTGTGTTTGTGGTACCTGGTGTGAGGACCTGTGCTGTCTCGTTCAGTTAGCTGTAGCTGTTGACTGTGGAGCTCGGGCAGTGTTCTGGGTGCTTGGCTCATCTTCCTTGCGAGTATTCATGTGAAGAAGATCTTTCAGCACCCTCAGGATCTCTGCTGTCTCAGACGTGGCTGCACTGTGTTGCCCTCTGCTGGCTTGGAATGGTATTGACTCTCTGTAAAGATGTCTGTGACTGTGGTGTTGTAGAGCGCCATCTAGGGTTAACTCCAAGCAGTGCTCAGAGACAGAGACGTTGGGGTTTTTCACAGTCTTTTCACAAATAGTCTTTTGCTTGGTGCAAGCTTTGTGGGCTAAGTTCCGTAACTCTTGTGTAGTTCTGTTACGGGGACACGCTGGGACTCTGAGATGAAAACTCCAACTGGCATGTAGGTTTAGGAGGAACAGAGTTTTTAAGTTGAAATCCTGTTCCATACCTGGTTCGTTGCATGCTCCGAAGTAGGTGTTTCGTAGCTGACTACAGAAAGTCTGTGGGTTTTCAAATCGGCCCTGTTTGAGGTCCATAGCAATAAGGAGCCCATGATCTGAGTTTGGATCAGAGAATTCAAGAATCAAAGTCTGTAGCAGTTGCTGGTAGTACGCTTTGACAGTCTCTGGTTGACGATCCAGAAAGCAATGCACATCACGGCTGGCCGTGATTTTTAACAGGTACAATGTGTTCACATCTGTCACGTTGGCGACAGTTTGCAAATGAAAGTCAATGGCTTGTAAAGAAGCATGAACATCATGTCCTCCTGCAGGATCTGGAATGAATGTAGAGATGCTTCTGGCTAGCTTGTGAAGTTCTCTGTGAGCAGTGCAGGGTTTGGTGACATGCGTTCTCTGGAAGGGTTCTCTTCCCTCCGTTGTTGACAGATGTTCTTGTAAGCTGGTTCTTGTTACACCCCCTTTTCCAGCTCTGGGTTCTTGGCTGAAAGGGTTGGAGTGGCGGCCCGGGAGAAATTTTGTGGTGTGCGTTTCTCCGATCCAGCCACTCTGTAATCTGTGAGATTGTCTCAGTTCTGTGTGAACAGTGTCAAGTTCATCTTGGAGCTTGTCTCTCTGCAGCGTAAGCTTGTTGAATTTAGCTTGGGCCGCTTGCAAGTGTGTTTTGCAGGCCCAGGTTTTATAGTCTTTTTCTTTCAGTTCAGTGTCTGCTCTTTTTAGGAGAGCGTCGCCTTGCTGGAGTTTTTTTTTTTGTTGAGTTCTTTTCTGGCTTCTCTCTCCAGATGTTCTCTTTGATCTGTGCCGAGGCGAAGATCTTGCAGGGCATTGTGAAGTCTTTCAACTCCTTTCTGTAGCTCTGGATCTGTGTCGTCCTCTTTCTCGCGCTGGTCCTGGGTCTCGAGGAGAAGCTGATCAAGATGACTCTGGGTTGGGGCCTGGTCCTTCCAGGCCTCCTCCGCGATGTTGCTCCGTTCACTGAGCCGTGCCTGGGCGACGAGAATGTGAACTAGGCTTCTGAAGATCCTGGCGAGTTCTCTGTAGTAGTCGCTTTGGTTTGGATCGCGTGCCATCAGTTCATCTAGCTCGGTGTCTAGTTGCTCTGGGTGCTGCAGGTTAATGGCATCCTTGGGCAGGAAGGGGGTCGTCACTGCTTTCAACCATGTCGAGAGGTGGCCCCCGTGGACTGCTGGACTGGATGCCTGGAACATCCTGATTCTCTGTCGGTGAGAGAAGCACAGCACACACACACAAAAAGACCAATGCAAGTTCGTTCTACGTTTAACGAGCTATATTCATACGGGCTGTGCCGTTTATGAGAATTTTGGGGCTGACTGATGCAAACAGTCAGACAGTTAAGTAGCCAATTAACTTGGGTCAACGAAGGACCTGAAATGGAGATTTGACAGGCAGTAGCCTAGCGGGTCGTGTGATGACACCGGCTGCTGGTGGTCGCTCTACTATTTAACTTCGTTGGTGGCTCCCAGGTTACTGTCTCTATGTGAAATGAAAGAAACAAATCACAACAGAACAGGTGGTAGAAAAAGATCAAAGTGAAACACAACACTTGAAATGAGATGAAAACAATAGAAACACAGCGTGTTAGTGAGAATAAGGAGGCCTAAGCCTACTGCTAGGTTTTAAGATAGGGCCAACAGGTGAGTGGGCTATCTGGGTAGGAAACCTAGAAATATGGTGTGGCTTAAAGAAGCAAAAGGGTCAGAACACTTAAAATATATCCGGGGGAATATCTAATATTCTGTGGCTTATAATAAGTGGATAGGTTTTATCACTTTTGGTTCACCTGGTTGAATTGAAGTCATTCAGGTGGGAACCAGTGGCTTGGTCAACCTCCCCGGTGCTCCCCAAACACTGAACCGCAGTGTCCCCGGTCCTCCGTTACTCTGGCGTGTCGCAGGACAGCACGGCTTGTGACTTTTAGCACAACCTTTGGAGTGCCAAAATTGCTGATGTCTCTTGAGACAAGAGGGACCGAGTTTCACTCGCAGCCAGTATCGGTAACACCGATCGGGCAGCCTTGCTCACTGGAAACCTGAGATGACTGTCCAATCACCAAGGGAGTTCTACAATCAAATACACAAAGGATGAACAAAGGAAACTTAAAGTTAATTAAGGTTTGGTTTGTTTAACATCAATTGAGTAACTATATGTAGAGAGGAAAGGTAACAGCTTTACCTAATCATGATAAAACAAAACAAAGGAATTTATGATAATAATGGTAATTATCAAAATAACCTAAGTCAAAAGAGAGAAGCAAAATAATAAACATCAAATTAAAAGACAGTAATGAAACAAGGGAGAAGGAGTAGCTGGTTTTCACCACAAGGGGGGGAAGTACTGCTTCTCTGTCTTTAACCTGCTGAGCAGAAAACTTAATTCAAATTAAGAATTCAAAACTGGTTTAAATCAAAATTTAAAATAAGCATGTAAGAATTAAAAGGAAAATCGGAATAATATCCTATAATAACCATTGATAGCTTGTAAGTTATCATTAATGATCATGAAATTAATCAAACAGTGTGAGATCAATCAAAGAGGGTAAAAGTGGACATGCAATTTCAAAACAGAATGGAAAAGACAGAGGTCTGTTAGTCGATTTAACAGGAGACTGCCACTAGATGGCTTACCTTCTAAGTGGGTCAATCAGTGGTTGACCTGACACATCTAGATTTCCACTATTAAACAATTACATTTTAATTCAAATCATGTTTGAACTAAACTCAAAGTAAATGTAAACAGTCAAAGGCAGGGAACATTCTTTTGTTTCCCTGTAATAATATTCGCACGAGCAAGAGTGTAAATGCAAATAATTATTGAGAATTTAGACATCCAATTCAAATATACATCACAGGGGATTATAAATTAGCAATCAGAGTGCATTATCTGAAATGGCCACAGGTTAGCAGCTTTGCACTCATGCAAGCTGGAATCAGAAAGCAGGGTGTACCCTGAAATTTCTAACCCACACGTTCCCTCTAGTGTTTAGATAGAGGAATTACAATTTCAATATGACTTAGAATTTATCTGATCGTTTGTCAGGCTGATTTTCTGCATCAAAATCACAAGTAACAAACCAAAGGTTTTAATCTCTGAGGTGCTATATTAACATAGGTTGAAGAAGGATCCGTTCACTTCCAAAACACAACTGTAATAAAAACAGGAATTTTCCAACTGTTGACTCCAATAAACATTTATCAAAATAGCACTTATGACTTAAATGTTTTAGGTTTAAAAATCGGGTAGCTAAGCCAATTTTAGACCAGGAGTTTTTATCGTTTTATTTTTGAATATTACTGTGGTTTACCACGAATTCAATAACGATGTTTAATAACAAGGCCTTTTTACTGAATCAGAGGAACATCGCTCATGTTCAGATTTACATGTTGCAACTAATAAAAGATTTCTTCATCTTTTAATTATTCATATTAAAATGTTCTCACTGTAAAAAGATTTTGGTCTTTCTTAACAGGATACTTTTAACATTATACTGCAGATTACTTTCATTAAAATTAACAGTGACTATACTGTTAAGTTTCTATAAATACCTAGGTGCTTACTGACCAGCTTTTTGCCTCAGTCAGTTGAGTGAGTTCGCGTCTTGCGACTTATCTCACAAGTAACGTTACATAATTTCATAGCGCACGTGCAGAAATTATTAAAAACCATATACACAGATTGATTGCTCACAAAACGAAGTTTGAAATGCCCGCATTCTCCACCAAAATGTAACAACATTGAGTTTTACATAGTAATTAACTCAAATGATATATAGGGAATTTGAATAATTAATCAAGAATTTGATTAATATATATCTCAGATGACAGTTACATTTAATTTTATTGATTATGAAAAATAGCTCAATTGCCAATACCAATACTAATCACAGGGCACTGTGATTTACTCATTAATATGTCAATATTACATTCTTCATATCAATTATTGTGATCTCTTACTGTAAATTACTGCAGGTCAAACCGTGGTATGTCCAGCACACCACTGTAGACCTATCAATTTTCAATAAAGTTATCACGCCTTATAATTCAAGGAAAAGTATTCTCTGGCCATGAAAATATTATCCTATCCTTATGATAAATTTAGTTTCTAAATTTAGAGCTTGTAGCTATAGATCAGACACATCTCAGTGACTCGTAATGTGAGTGGGGTGGAGTCCAAAGCCAATCATTTTATATATGAGTTTTTAATAATTCAACTAGTAATACATCAAACTACAAATCACACAGAGTAAATATGCGTACGAAAATACAGACAATAAACATTTAAGAGACATAACGGAATCCAAATAAAAGAGAGAGAAAGAGAGAGAGAGAGAGAGAGAGAAAGAAGTGTAGAAAGCGAGAGAGATCACAGAATGAGCTCAGGTATGAAAATCAGTCAGTAAACCTTAGTGGAACCAACAACGAATCAAATAATAGCAACACTTTAAAGCAGCATTTAAATCTCCATAGAAAACGATACTTGCATGGCCCAGTGGGTGAGCGTGGTACCGGCGACGCACGTGTGATGTCACGTGGTCCTTTGAAAACTGCGCGCGTGGGCCGGAGGCCGTGTGGCGCGCGTGCAAGCTGCGCTGGATCTTGGCGTGAGCGTGGAGTCACGTGTTCCTTTGTTGCAAAGAGGTGTTCGTTCATCTTCGCGCGGTATTTGAAAGGTTCAACAAACAATGTTCCAGAATTCGTCTTTATTGTGTGGAGAGGCGAATAGTTGAATAAACTTAGTAAAGAAAAGAAAACAAAACAACGAAAATGAAAGTTTCCAAATGAGCCATGAAAATGGCTTTCCTCTCCTCAGTCCGTGTGCTGAGGGGGGAGGAGAACCAAGCGCGGCCTGAGGCCGCGCGGAGCGACGTGTCCGAGAACGGGAAGAAGAGCAGAAGAGAGCGGAGAGCGAAGAGAGAGGCGGACCTTGTTCGGTCGACTCTTATAGCTTGAGATGTTCACGCCTCTTTTCGCGTGAACCACCCAATGAACATCCGCGATCTGAAGCGGCGGGAAAGTTCCTTTGTCTCTGTTGAGACAACCCCCTGATGATTTAGGGCCTGTCCGATTTCATCAGGAATATTAAAGCAAGTTCATTATTCCAGATTAAATACATTTTTCATTACTTTGCTCTAGATAAATGGGTCTGTCAAAGCATGACGATTAGAACAAGACTAGACCTAATATATATATGACCAAAGATCTAATTTTTAGATCGAATTACACATTTAAAGATTTGTTTAACACATGATAACACTGCAGATATTCCCAATTTATATGGGAAACCTCTAATGTACCGCAAAAACAATACTATACACATTAAGACTGCATTTGAGTACATTCTATCATTCTTTTGTAAGGATTAGGTTTCCTGTCCTGTGGTCCTGTGAGCTCGTAAAATTTTACGAGCTACCAAGGAGTGTGGGGGTTGCAGAACATTTCTTTTTGAGAAAGTATAAGATTGAAATCAAGCATTTCCACTTATAAGTCAGCACTTTAACCATTTACCCAGGATTAACCATTTTATGCAATACACAAACATATAAAATACATATTTAATAAAGGACTTACAAAAGTAAGGAACAAAAAGAAAGGTTTCTTTTGTGTGTGTGTGTGTGTGTATGTTAAGGAATTTGGTTTCAGGTATCCTTTGAGGCTCGCATGGGTATCGTAAAGTAATTTAAGTCCAGCCAGGCTGGTATTTAGTACCAACAGTCTGAATTTACAAAACAGAATTTAACCCATGAATCGCTGACCTGCATATCTGTTACAAAGGACACATTAAATTGATCAAAAGTGACAGTAAAGGCATTTATATTTAAATAAAAAATTTTATTTTCAATAAATGGTCTTCTTTTTTTAGTATCAATTTAGATTAGGGATCACACAATAACAATATTACAGTTTTTACCTTTTTTTTTTTTTATCAAATCAAAACATTTATCTTAATATGATACATGGAATACTGTTTTTATCCTTTAAAGACCCAGAGTTCAGGGACCAAAAAGCTAGATTTTCTAAGCAACACCTAATAATGGCTTTCATTAGGGTTATTTCAATGATTGTTAAAGCTTTACAGATAATTATCTAAAGTGATAGTAAGAAATGTCATTATTAGTATTCATTGCTTCCTATGTTGCCTTCATGGCTCCCTGGTTGAAAATGCTGGCTTTCAGAGAACACCAAAGTAAATGGTTTGATTCATGCTTATTTTTGACACATAAATAGCACCCATTTGAAGACGGCGCCTCTATAGAACGACAGATTTTGAGGGACCTTGAGCTTGATTTTGATCATGTGGTAATGCCTCTGCCATCATATGATGTCCTTACAAAGACAGAATGTTCCTTTAAGTTGCGTTTGACACACTTGCACTATAGCTTTTCTGAAATGATTAATTACTACGGTAGTACCGCACACGGCGTTCCACACTGATTCATTCTGTTTCTGCAAGTCTTTGTTTATTTAAATGCTAATGGATTTCTGAATCATGAGCCTGTTTTATTCTTGCCATAACACTACTATTAACTCAATTGTATATGCAAATGTTTAATTTTATAATGTATTTGTGAACCGCACACTTTAGCTGGGGGTTTTATGAGTGTCTGTGATTTCTGTGGGCTAGTCTGAAACAAAAAGTGCAGGAATTGCACAAAACGTGCCAGTGTAGAACAGCAAATATTTCTGGCAGAACACTAGTATCTTAGGTGCTGTTAAAGGGATAGTTCACCCAAAAATGAAAATTGTATGTTTATCTGCTTACCCCCAGGGCATGCAAGATATAGGTGACTTTGTTTCTTGAGTAGAACACAAACAAAGATTTTTGACTCAAACCGTTGCACTCTGTCAGTCATATAATGAAAGTGGATAGGAATCATGGCTTTGAGAGTCAAAAAAACATACACAAACAAAACCAAATTAAACCCTGCGGGTCATGACAATACATTGATATGTAAAGACACAAAACGATTGGTCTGTGCAAGAAACTGAACAGTATTTATAAAGTTTTTTTACCTCTGATTTTCACTGCAATTTCCGAACTTTCCTGAGAGCATCTTGAGTGTGTTCTCAACAGCCGGCACCTGATGCGTCATCATCTTCTTCCTTCTGTTTTACGGCTGATTGTAAACTTATAAGTTCATTACCACCACCTATCTCTCAAATGGACTATTGACACTCTATCTGCAATCTCAATTAAGAGTGTCAATGGTCCATTTGAGAGATAGATGGCGGTAATGCACTTAGAAGTCTGCTTCCAGATAGAAGAGTTTTAAGAGATTTTAGATCTTTTTAGATGTGATCTTTGTGTTTAATATGACACTACTTTTAATACGAGACACAGAAAGGGCAAATGTTAGACTTGATTGAAAAATTTAGATCTGGTTAAGGCTGGTTAAGTGAGGTGTGCATTTCATATGTAGGTTTATTCGGAAATTCTGAAGCATGAGATTGCATTTGTTAACTAAATCAGTTTTGCTTCGCTTTTCTCTAATGTCAGAGTTCAGCTCATCCCTGGTGTTGTATTGTGATCAGATGTGAGTAAATTTCTCTATTGTTACAGGCTTGATGAATCCAATTTGCTCGGGTTGTTCGTTTTGCGGAGATTAGTTCATAACAGAACGGAACAATCAAATAGCCGCTGGCATCTCATCCTCTTGCCATGTTAAACAGAATGCTGTTCGTTTAGTTTTGCTTGATTGACTTTCAAGAGGTGCTGTTCATTAAGCCCACTTCTCATGATAAAAACAAAGTTATTCAGAATCAATAAAAGTTCAATTTGACAGACAAACAAAAAAACCTCCTTAAAGAGCAAATTCCACGGTGAGGCATCTGAATAATGACTCTGACATTTATGTGTGTAATGGAAAGATGTTTGAAGTGCGAGTGCCCTCCAGCACAAAAACAGTGCAAGAAAGTAAATGTTCTTAGGAGATAATGACCTGAATTTGTAAACTAGTAGACTGCTGCATGGCTTCAAAAATAGCGTTTTTAACTGTTATTTCTCACATGTTTCAGAATGTCTTTCCCAGAGACTAGAACCTCTGAGCTTTTATTTTGCTCTCTGTTGTTGGTTCTTTATTCTTTACTCTTTATTCTTCTTTATGGGCTACTTTCACACTTTACATTAGGGCTTCATTAGTTAATTAATTAGTTAATATAAACTGCCAATGAAAAATGTAAAGAAGTATAGATATAAATAAGTTTGTTGATGCAAACTTCAAGTGGGGCATTTCCATAAATGGTCAGTTATTTAAGCAAATTAAGTTTATAATATTTTTGTTCTGCAGCAGAACGACTATTTTGCCTTCGAAATCTTCTGCAGAATTATATTCATGGTCTGCTTTAAAAGTTAATGTTTTTCAAGTGAGTGGGCGAAGATTTGTCTTATCGCAGTGCACCCATGCCCTAGACGATTTTTTAAAACCCAGTGTAAACATAACCGGAAAACCCTTGTGTGTCATTTGAAATATTTTTGGACTAAGTAAGGAGTAGGCTGCCCTCCAAAACAAAGTATTTTTTACTTGTTCACTTCTTAATCCAATAGAAAAAATAATTAATTTGATGTTTGTGCCAATTTCCCCCCCCAGATGAGTTTAAACCTACCAAATATCACACATTTTTCAGTCTAACTTGCCTCTGACCTTCAGCACCAAGAAAGTGAGGTTAAATCGCATTATAGCAAGTTTATTTAAAGTGCCAATAGTCCCAGATCAGTTGGGTTATTAACATGCCTGTGGACATGTGCTCTATTGGGCTGACTGCATTCTCTCTAGAATTTGGTAATTCTGACTGCTTCCCCCTTTGGAAACTGTGCAGCAGTGTTATGTGTATCAGTATTTTATCGATTAGTTCAGTTATTCAAAGATTTAGCGAGACAAAGATTTTCATTTGGCTTTTGATGTTTAATTGGATTGTATATATTCAAATAATTTACATCAAAACTTTAAGTTTGTTGTATTCAGTGGGGACATAATTACCATATTTCTCGGACTATAAGTCGCACTTCAGTATAAGTCGCATCAGTCCAAAAATAGATCATGAAGAGGAAAAAAACATGTATAAGTCGCACTGGACTATAAGTCGCATTTATTTTGAACCAAGTACCAAGATAAAAATTGCCGTCTTTAGCCGGGAGAGGGCGCTCTATGCTGCCCAGTGGTAGATTACAGGAGCACTGAGAAGTATAGAGCGCCCTCTCGCGGCTGTAGAAGGTAATGTTTTCTCTTGGTTCATGTCTCTTAGTTCATTTCTCTCGATTCATGTCAAATTAATTTTGATAAGTCGCACCTGACTATAAGTCGCAGGACCAGCCAAACTATGAAAAAAAGTGTGACTTATAGTCCGGAAAATACGGTACTGATTTTTTTTTTACACATTGCGTTGGGTATCACGCTGAGTAAACATAAAACCATGTCTGCATTTGTAATGGGAGAAATGACAAACAAGCGCTACTCTACAGTGCTTTTGAATCATCAGTGACAAATCCTTTAAGTATGAAAACTTACTTACAGACTATAATTCAGAAGCGCCAGACCGTCAAAGTTGGAATTGCCCCACTTTATAGAAACAGACACCAGCATTGTAGGATACTCTCACAGGAAACAGTCTTCATCCTCCGTAAAATGCGTTGCACACATCTGAATATTTGGGTTGAACTGTTCCGGAACAGTGTTCAAAATACAGCTTAACTACTGAGTTCTAGGTTTGTCCTCTTTTGGAAGGCCAAACAAAGTATTTCAATTTCAGAATGAAACACACAGCGTCTCCACAACATTGCGAGATTCAAAGTTATGCCTTGTTTCTTTGCGTGAACATTTGCGCAACTTTATGCAAATCCTCCCACATTGTTAAATAGACAGGTGGGAGTGTGTTAGAACAAGTTGTTTTAGGTAAGCGTGGTTGACCCTTAACTTTTATAAATAATATCTCTTTGGATTTGAGACTTTAGTCTTTGCAACTTTACAGATCTTCTTTATGCACCAAGAGCGTGTATCTCTCCAAAGAGAAAGAAAACAATTAAATCCTGTTTGATTGTTTTTCTTTTAGATATTTCCAGCCTTTTTTAAAAACGTTGTGTTCTATGGCTCCTCTATCACCTGAGTTTGCTATTTGATATTATGAAACATATTTTTCCCAAAGTGAATTGAAAATTTCTCAGGCTGTTTTAGGAGGTCTGTGATATGTTGCAACACAAAAAATCTGTAGTGCAAACATCTTGAAAAGCCCTCAGCACCAGAGGAAAGAGGGCTTGTTTGCTTAATCTATTCAATATAATATCCTGCCTCTCCCACGCCAGGATTTAAGCAGGAAAATAAAACTGGCTGCGGTTTTATTTATAAGATTTACTTTTATGTTGCAGGCAGGCAGTCTCTTCCTAGTCAATTAGATCTAGCAATTGATCCATAGCTTGTGCCCTGCTGGGTGGGTCAGAAAATCCCTTTTATCCTCTGTGTATGTCTGCTGCAAAGACCTTTCGGGTTGTGTTTGGTTATATTAAGAATTGTAAATCTCTAGGCCAAGTTGTAACCTTTGACCTGTGTAGAGCACAGAATCTAAAGTTCACGACAGTTTTAGAGTTTGGGTAGTAGTTCATTTTAGTTGACATGTTGCTTGCATCGTAAACCATAGAGAGCAACCCGTATTTGTACTATCCAGAGGTGCAACTATGTGTCTTTCAGTAATAAAATAATAATAACAATAATGAACATTACGAGTATTTCAGTATGTTTCATGATGTATCTGAAAAACTTTTTTTTTCTTTAATGACTTGTAACTGAAAAGTCATAAATCTATTTTATTTTCGAAAGCAGACTGGAATCTTTCTAAATCATTTGAAATGGTTCTGGAACCCTGTGCACTGGCAACTAGACCCTTCTGGGGGGAGTACCTTCAGCCGAACCCTTTGTAACTTGGGAATTTGTTGTGTGTCTCTGACAGGGACATATCTCATTGATCTGAGGCCATTTTTACCCAGGAGCTCAAGGAGCAGCGTGAGAGTTTTTTTTCAGCCCACCTGTGGAGCTTCAGATCAAGGGAGTCTCTGTTTATCTCTGAATAATGAATGCTTTCCTGAATTATCCACTCCTGTCTGCAGTAAACAGAGTACCCAGAAGCCCTGCCACAAAGCTCCTTACATGGACTGAAATCCATATTTATTATTTTCTTGTACACAAATTTCTCCCTTTTAATGCTCTTAACACAATGCAGAGACCTTGTTTTGTATGCAGCTCCACAGCGCACTGCTTACAGCTCGCTTTCATTATGCTTCGTTGCTTTGTGCAAAGACCTGAACATTTAAACTATCATTGATCTGAATTTTATTTGACCCGTAGTGAGGATCTTAGCTTAAAGTAAAATTTGAATTTTATGTTTCAACGGGGTAAATCGAGGGAAGGTTGTGGGTTTGATTCCCAGGAAGCACACTTACTGAAACTGTATGCTTTGAATGCACTATAAGGGGCCGATCACGCCGTGCCTAAAAATGCATGCAACATGCCGCGTTCTGCTTTTTTCCCCCATAGAGTTTGGGCACTTCCGCTTTGGAGGAGTCTGCCGTTGCTAAGCAACCATGACCTGCGCTCTCAATAAATACGTGGAAGTTTCAGCAAAGGATAAATGGATTTGGAGCTTGCAGTAGCTCTGCTACTAAATTTATTTTTAAAATGAGTATCCCTGTACAGCTATGATCAGCTGTTCCTTCATCTTGGCTGAGCTTTCAATGTTGTTACAGGAAAGGATGAAGCTGATTGGTTTGTTCTTGTAACGTGACCCGCGGTGCGCTTGCAGCATTCTGAAAAGTTGAAATGTTTTTATCTTTATGCTGTGCTTATGCTTTTGGAAAAAAATTGCCTGCCGCAACTGCGTCACTTCCATTTTGAGCGCGTCTACATTAGAAATAACTAATTTGACAGTGCAAAAGACATGATATGTGAATGGCATATTTATACCAGTTGTTTTATTCCTCTAATGTTTTACAGCTGTTAGATTTTCTTTGATAAAAACATATTTCCTGTGGCTCTCTTTAGTGCTACAAGAGGAAAACTCATTAATTTTTGCTGATTAAGCACCCAAAGGAACTTTGATAATGGGAGTTCACAGAGCCATTTTACAAAGAGGGATATCTGATGCAACATTAACTTCAATTAATTACTTAGCTTAATGGTCAGAGCTTGCCGGTCCTTTTCACTGGACACTGGGCTGTTAAATTAGTGTTTTCAACCCCTCTCACTTCCTGGGCCAAACTCATACGTGATAAGTCTGAGAGTTTTACTATTTCTACTATTTTACTATTTCTATTAAGATTTTATTATCAAACAGGGAAAGATTTCTTTATTGTCTCCCTTATATTCTGCAAGATCACTGCATTGACATTTTTTTTGCTAGGAGTTTAGGAGAGGAATTGATCCATAGAACTGATGTATGAGGCATTGCAACTCTCAGATGGTTCTTTATCAAATCTGCTAATTCATAAGAATTATTAATAATTAAAAAAATAGATTATTTACATCAGCCACCTCTGATGATAGCTTATTAAACTTATTCTGGGTGTTTTTCACTTTGGATACTTTTAGACTAGTAACACTTATATATATTTTTTTTAAACACACTTTCCACACGTCTTGCGGAAGAATATCATAGCCGGAACTACTTCTCTCTGTTTATGTCTATGAAGAATCACAAAGGTACTGGGTTACTCCGCCGCGGTACCCCCGAAGCAATCTAAAAATAGTCCGAATATAAACACTTATTATAGGTGCACCCTAGTGATTCAGGACAAGCTAAAAACACGGTTTGGAAAATGGATTCATGGTGTACTCGCTTATTATATACATTTTTCTACATTTTAAACACACACAAAGTTACGGACCGCAGCTCTGATTGGTTGTTTTTTTACCGGGAGCGATGGAGTTTTTGCAAATGCAATTTTTTTTTTCTCACAGATTATCTGTCTCCTATTCTACTGTCAGGACATAATGACAGGTTTAACAAATATGTAAAAAATACGTTTTTGCAAAAGTTACCTACTGCAGCTTTAAGTCGTCTACTATTACTGAACTTTTATAATAATTTTGTACTGCAGGGATGCATTATATTGATCAAAAATGGCAGTAAAAATTTTGCTTACAGCATTTGTATATAATATGCTTCCACAACAGCTGTTTTCAACATTGATTATAATTAGAAATGTCTTTTCGTTCACCCATTCATATTAAAACCTGATCATATTAAAATGTTTTTCTGAATCATAATTCAGTGTGATCACAAAATATTTTCATTACATGAATAACTTTACATTTTTTAAATGTTTATATAGAAAACAGTATAAACTATAACAAGATTATTATCATTATCATTGCCATCATATTTATACTTTTTAATTGCATTTAACATTTATTTTATGATTGCAGTGAGAATGGTTAAGTTTATTTTTAAAGTGTCTTTTCAAGGGTAATTTAATAGCTAGCATGTTATGAATCCTAAATGCAATAATTTTTTTTTTACATAATTGGCACAATTTTAGAATTTTATTTAAATTATGCGTACATTTTTTCTAAAATTTAAAATGTAAGTGTATGTATAAATTAATTTATATTTTTTTGTGATGGACCTCTTTCATAATTCAAAATTACAATTCTGGGTCTGAGGCACGGCACGATATCAGTCATACATACAATTTAAATTTGCAATTTAAAAATAACTAAAAAGTAATTCAAATAAACATTGAAGGCATAGTAAAATGTATCCAAGACATTTTTGCTGTTAACTTTATATAACAAAATAAAAATCCACAAGTAACAGGACATGACCCGTTTATTGGTAAGTCATTGCAAAGTTAAGGTATTTTAGTACAGATTTCATGCAGAACCACCTCTCAGCGGTTGCTGGAAAAAGTGACGTGTCTTGAGGTGCCTAACGATTTCCACTCCTATTTTCCACATTTCTGTACCTGGGTTTTTTGCACTGCAGTCTTTTATCTTTCTCTTCTTGCAGATTCCTGCTTGATTAACCCAGTTTTGGCTTATATACGTGCAAAGTCTTATTGATCCTAACAGTACATGCTTCTGTAGAGCAGACCTCATTTGATGTCCATATTAGCCAAGGTCAATTATAGATCCACGAAGATATCGGTAATGTAAAGAGCCCAGACTTAAATTACCGTAACCCATACTGCAGCATTTCTTATCTTCCATAAGGAAAACTGTGTTTAATGTCAGACTGTGATGTTGCACAGACTTTGATTTTCATCTTAAATCCTTTCCAAGTTCTAGCAGCTAATTACCCAGTGATCTGAAATCAGGTTCTTGTCTACAGAAGGAAGCAGTGGGGGGATGCTGTGTTTCTGTGTGCTTTTGCCTGCTCGTGTCTATGTAAAATGATAGAATAAAAGTGCGTTAGTGTGGTAGAGACGTGCGTCGTGGGACTCACACTTGCCCCCCTGTGGGTAGGTCTCAGCGTGAGCTTTTGGACAAATATCATGCTGATAAAACAAAAGACTTAGGCAACATGCTCATGAATTGTATCCTGCTGGTTCCTGTCATCAAACTCTGTGCACAGCACTCCATCGGTTTGCTTTGTTTTAGTGCTTTTTCCAGTCAAATCTATTAGGATGGTGTCAAACCAATGGGTACAGATAGAATGACGATGCACAGATGTTACAGACCGTAATTTGCTGCCTTGTGTGTATTTCAACAATTGAAGCCTTAAATGCAAAGCCTTAAATGAGATGTCTGTAGCTCTGCATACAAATTACATCTCTTAAGGAAGTCATAGCCCGGTAAGTGTTCACATTGTTTTTATGATTAGCTCCCAGAGGGAGGTGCTGGTTCAGTCTCTTCAGCTCGCGCACACCTCAGACACACATACACACAGAGTCTGCAGCAGGAGCTACACTGTATTTGAGGGTGCCGGGCACGTATTGGCCATTCTGGGAAAGCTGCCTGTTTCCGGGCAGGTGCTGTTGGCTTCCCTGACAGCTCTGAGGAGCAACAAACCGATTAGCAAGCAGAGTAGTGCATATAGACAGCCGGGCTTATGCAGGGAGGCTTGTTAAAGCCAGAAATGTTAAATGGGTCCTCTGTGCCCACAGCTCAGGATGCCTATGGTGTCAAGACAGGGGTAGCTGCAGGTCAGAGTAATGTCTGTGACAAAAGGTGGCGTGCCGAAAGGAAAATTCTACAACAGAATGTAACTCTAACCAATTACAAAGACCTTTATCCACACCCCCTACCTTTCGGCACGCCCTAATCTTTCGCCATGGCCACCTGCAGTTATCCCTACTTGGCGGTGTCAGTGCCAGATCGCCTTCGTACACCGGAACACAGAGCTGTCGGCAGTAAACAAGCTAAAACCTGTCAGAAGAAGAAGCAGGGCAATGGAAGAGAAAGTTGGAGAGAGTCTCATCTCAGTGGTATTGGCAGCAGATTGGTTTAAGCCGAAAAGGTCATAGCTTATTTCCGCCTTTCAGAGTGTCTCCAGCAAATGATCTTTGAAGTATCGTTGGCGCGTTTATTCAGGGAGATCGATTGAAACAAGAAAGCAATGTCTGAGTGTTGGTGTGGTGTTTTTTTTTTAATGACCCATTTTATTAAGGAAGATTTTCTGCACCTTCCTTCCACCCTCTCCTATTGCTTTATTGCTCATTTGGTGGGTTTTTCAGTAAGTCCTTTCTTATACCCGGTATGAGGAGGATAAACCTCTTATTGCGGCAGGAGCATAATCCCTTTTGCATGCCCACAGCGAAAGTATATTACACACCAGAAGTGGAGCAGATATATCTGTGACTGTGTAGGGTACCAGGAAACTCCCACGTCCCAAAATCATAGTGAAAAAAGATGCATGAAACACTTTATTTGATATATATTTATTTGAACCAGAAGCGCATAAAATACAATGTTCAGATGATTCAGAGCCTTATTAAGGGTTTTGGATGCTCAAAAATGACTAAACTGTTTGTTTGTCTGTATTTTATTGAAATACAGCGGTTGGAATACACTGTTACAGTGGTTATTATGCAGCCTTGCTGCTCATGTGGACCAGACAGGTTTGAGTCAGGCATGCATACTGATAGGATTTTTCCCCTTTCTTTTATGAAAGTTTGTTCACCCAACATTGGCATTTCTGTAATCATTTACTCACCCTCATGTCGTTCCAAGCCCATAAATCCAATAAAATATATATATATTTTTTTACTTTCTGAAAGTTTAAAGTTTTGTTCGGGTAGACTTTCAATTTAGGCACAGTTATCTCATATTGCATTTTATAATCTTTATTTGATATTCAAAACTGAACAAATGAGTTTGGAATGACATGCATTTTATTTATTTTTTTGTTGATAAATTACCCCTTTAAAGTCCCCCCACAAATTAAAAAATTCCCAAATGTGAACTCTCAAAATGTGTAATGTTTTGGCCATAGTTCCATACGGCTTTTACCTCCATGCGAAGGAGTCATTTGAAAGGAGCATGTAAATAAACTGGCTAATTTACCTAACAATTGGATATATTATTAAGGGCCACCCATTTTCACTTGTGGCCCAACAAGAGCTCCACCACTTTGTTCTCCTCTGTGACAAGTCTGCTATCCATCCCCGACAGCTCATTGATTACCGTGGTGTGCTGCCATTCTGATCGGCTCCCTGATGAATTCTCGCAGCCCTGAGATCCTCCCTCCCGAGTTTCCATTTGCCTTTATCCACCAGAGCATTACACAGAAGGGTTACCATGAGAACATGCAAATTCCGTTGCGCACCGTTGGCTGTCACATATCCATATCCCTTTCTTTTGTGGCAGTAACGTTCAGTGATGAGGGCAACTATTTCGCTGCGTCTTTCCTGAAATGACAAATCAGCCCACACTGATAATGGCTCAGAAAGCCTGACAATGTAAATCATCAGGAGATCAGACGTTTTGCCAATTGGCTGATGTTTTCTAGTCCCATGATGGAGAAGAAAGCCATTCATCTTCCCAGGCTATCTGTTGCCCTTGGTTGCTATTATCACCGAGCAGTAATTGTCTGGTTTTAAACATGGCCGAGTGGACGCCCAGCCTGCCTGTAATAAGATGGTTGGCAGAAATACAGGAGACATGGTGAGAAGAGAAACCGAAATAATGAGCTTAGTTCTCAAACTCTCCCGATGCAGGATAAAACAACCAAAGAAGAGTGGGGGTCGCAGCATGTCCTGATTTACACTGTTGTTTGAGTTCTCTTGAGAGGTTAAGATTCTTATGATTGGCCGGGTTGAGTTTTTGGCAGTGATGCAATGGCATATTTAAATGTTGGATCTAGAGATTTTTGCCAGTGTAGACCGATCTCTCTTAATTGTTAACTTGCTGTGAAATGGTAGTTCCTGCGGTGGGTAACCAGCAGTGATAGAGCGATATTGTCTAATTAACAGCTTTAGCTCTCCCTTGTGTCCATTCCAAAGTCTACCAGCAGCATTGTCAGTGAATAATGCATGATGCACATATTCTAGTGTTGAACATTTGTATGAAATTTTAAGTAGCCTACATGTTGTTTAAACCCTTTAATTTTAGGGAATATATATATATATATATATATATATATATATATATATATATATATATATATATATATATATATATATATATATATATATATATGTGTATATAAAACTTTAGGTCTTTCCAGCATTAAGGTAATCCTGCTTTATTAATCGTCTTGTCTCAGTTACAAATTTGACTGGTAAAAGATAAAGAATGATAGCCCCTTTTGTTGCATTGCATATAAGGGGTGACAGCTTGATAAAAAGACATGCTATTTATAACTAGATGTAACTTTTGATACTTTAGCAGTAAAAGTGGCTCCATGAGTGACCTTGCCCTATCAGTGCGGCTCCCCTGAAAAAAAAATAGTGAAGACCTCAGACAGTCTTACGAACATTTACAATGTTATGTAAGAATGTTATGTAACATTTTCACTGTTTACAATGGCATATCGCCATATTGCCCTGCCCGACTTTCTCCCCAGCCTGGCACAAACGGCACGATTAGTTCTGGGTTTGATGAAGGGATGCCTAGCGAAATCCGAAATGTGCTGCGACTAGTTAGCTGTCCGAGTGCGTTGTGATTGGCCTACAGCTTAGACAGTGTTTCAGTTCGCTGGAATTATTTTAAAGATTTTCTGATGGGTCGCTTTGTGACATCACAAACCCTGGAAACCAATGCTGCAGTCCAAACGGGACGTTCGTTGTAGTTCTTGAAAAGGGATTTATCTCCATTTGGAGTGGCCTTTGAGATTTGTAACTTTGTATATCTTTATGCCCAAACATGTATACTACACACTGACTAAAATTCAAAAAGTGAAAAAGCATAATATGACCCCTTTAATATATTTTCAGCAGCCATTACTCTACTCACATAATCCTTTAGAAACCACATGTTGATTTGGAGCTCTGTTCACATTCCTTATTATCATCAATGTTGAACACAGTTGTGCTGCTTAATAATTTTGTGAAAATTGTTTGTTTCCTTTTCAGGATTCTTGAGGAATGGAAAGTTCTAATTAACAGCATTAATTTGAAATAGTCTTTACTGTCACTTTTGATCAATGGGCTAGGTGCACAAGATGGCGCTGGTGAGCTTCAGGGACGCGAGTGTGTGCGTACTTATTTCCGGTCTTGCGACGTTCGCATTGACTGTAAGGGAAACTTACATACGAAACTTGGCTAGATGTATATAATTAATGATTTTCAAATTTAACAGCCGACAGTGGTATATCAAAAACATGGGGAAACATCCTCCCTAGATTTTGCGTACCTCTGTGTGGAAATTCATCAAGATACAACGCGGAGATTGCTTTATTCTTCTGTTGATTATGCGGATCAGCGTCAGGTCAGGTCCACAGGGATTTCTTTTTTCAAACACAAACCTCTCAAATATGCAATACTTTTCATTTTCGAAGAGCTGGTTTTGTTCTGTTATGTAAGATAAATGTTTCTGACTGTCAAAAGACGCACAGATGTCTGATAAAGCATGTTTTGTTAACTTTATTTGATAACATAATTTATAACTAACTGTACAATTAAACGTAATATGATAGGTTTGCCTTAAATAAAATATCGCTGTTTGCATTCATGTGTGTTTTTATCTGTTTATTTGTTTTGTGAAAGATCTGCAGCATAAATCATTATCTGTATATGAGCAGCCATGTATATTTTTATTTTTTTTGCATTAACAGATATTAAAATTAGTCACACATTTTTACTGTGTAAAATAATAAAATAGGTTGTTAAAAAACGATGAAACAGACTGATGTATGTGTACAATTGAGAAATGGATACTTCTGAAGATAAATCGCAGCCCACATCTCACGAGGTAAATATTTAATATAAATAATAATAATAATAATAATAATGCAAACATTTTCGAGAAATAAATAATTTGTATTACATATTTGGTAAGATAAACATACATTTGCTGTGTTTACAAACCATGAGTTCAACTTTCATTTCGTGAACATTAGTGTATTTAATTCATTCACCGGACCCAAACATTCACAAGTTTCAAATCCACTGGCTCAGTTAACATTTATAGTATAGTGTTAATAGCAGTGTATATCTTATTTGCATATGAAGTGATATTATAAATCCTGTAAACATATAGAAGGTAATATTTGGACTTCTCCGGTTCTCTGCACTGACTTTAAGCACAACCGGAAATATCTACGCACACACTCGCAAGACCGGAAATCCAAGATGGCGGAGATATGCAACTAGCCCATTGAGTGAGGCCTTGCTGAAAAAAATACTAGTTTTTTTTAAAAGAGCTTATATGAAATATATTATTATTATTATTATTATATGAGATCAAATAAATTATTTTATTTTTTTTGTTCTAAAAATATAATTTTTTAGTGTTCCTGTAGCTCAACTGGTAGAGCACTGCGTTAGCAAGCAAGCAAGCGCAAGGTTGGGGGTTCGATTCCCCGGGAACTCATGATATGTAAAAATGTATAGCCTGAATGCACTGTAAGTCACTTTGGATAAAAGCGTCTGCTAAATGCATAAATTTAAATGTAATTTTAATTTTTAAATTTTAAATTTTAATTTAATTTTCAATTTAATTTTTTTTTATTCACGATTTGAAATGAAAGAGTTATATTTAATTGTTGTAGGTTTTATTGCTGCATTTATTGAAAGATGTTATTGAACTTTTTGACTTTTATATATCTATATGACCTCTGTTTTCAAGTATTTGTATGGTAGAAAATAACTGCATGATGGCCACCAGGTGAACTGACTTGCTCTGAATGGACTTAGTCATGCCTCAGTTGTAATACATCCACCTACAGTGACATCTATTGCTTAGCAAACCACACTAGGAACAACTGATATCCCAATATGGGGAAAAAACTATTTAAGATTCTATCCAGGCAGTGCATGACCCAGTAGAATCCTTCAGGGATCTTGATGTCTGAGAAACATTCTGTGGTTAGCTTATTAGCTTCTGTGCTGCTTATTTACATTACAAAGCCATAGGCCACTGAAGAAGCAATATTTCAAATGATGGTTATATTTAATTATGGTTTCCTGATATTGAGGATGTGAAATTGATGTTCTCACTGAATGGAAGTGATACCTTACGGCTCAAACCCTATAACATTTTTCTTTTTAATGGCTCATTCAGGGTATGCCAAGGTTTTGATTGACACCTAAATTCTCCGGTGTAGCCAGAGGAGAGGCGAGGGCTCAGCTGGATTGTTTTCCATGGCTTAGGTTCCAATTCCCAGCTCTCCGTTTGGCAGAAGGGATCCACCATTGCCGTCAGTTAACAGTGACCATGTCTCAGGGCTCTGATCTTTTAATGCCTAGTCCCAAGAACTTTCCATTTGGAGTCACTGATCCAAAACCGAAAGGGTTTTTCGCCGTGTTTATATAAATTGCAGCCCACAAAGCAATCATTTGAGTTGCAGGTCTTGTCATAGGCATCATCAGTCTTTTGCTTTCGGCTGTATGGTTGTGCACTTGGGTCTCTCTTATCTAGAGTTGTGACTCATGAGTTATATTAACAGAAGGTGAACATTGCAGCTCCTCACAATATGGTTTATTTCCTCAATCAGCTTTGGGAATGAGCTGTGCATTTGCCAGTTAATGGGAAGAATGAAGGAATTTGCTGGTTTGTGCAAAGCTGCGGGCACACACAGTGTAGATGCTCGTGGAAATAATGAGGTTTCAGCTATATTTGTTGTATATTTGTTATAAATGAGATTTATTTAGTTAAATGTGCTGCCTGAAATATCATTTTTACAGTCTCTCTCTCTTTCCATTCAGTTGAAATGAAGCATTTAATGGGCTGCAGAGTGACACAAACTTTCCCATAAGACTGCTCTGGTCATAAGAAACGGTTAAAAATGTTAAAAATATGTAAATCTATCTCAAGTTTTTATATCTCAAAAGCTTGTTACAATGAGATGAATGGAGAAAAATATATGTAAATTATGTGCCAAAAAAACTTGAGGGGACATTATTTTATATCAGAGATGCATTTTTGTTTGATAGTATGTTTATACAAACGTGTTAATTCAGTGGCTCGTTCAGTGTCGCCTTTGAATAATTAAATTGGTGGAATTTATTTTATTAATGCAGAAGTGAATTTAGTTCATATTTATGGTTGCAAATCTCTCAAGAGATGTGGTTGCATTTTAATTCACTGCATGTGGCACATCCAAACTGAATCTTGTCGAAAGTTTTATGCTAAATATGTCCCCATAAAGTGAGGTAGATATACTACATATAACTGCCAAATGTGCAATTCTTATGATTCTTTTAACATTGCCTTTTCTTCTAAAATAAGAAAATGAATAAGGAGGTTTTAAGACTAAACACGTGTGCTGACGAGCACAGTTTAGGAAGAGGAAATTAAGCTAATGTCCCAATGTTTATTTTAGCTCCAGAAAGAAAATTGTGGCACACAGCAAAAAGGATTTGTCCTATGTTTCCCATCACGTCTCAGCAAAAGTGTGTTTGTCAAGGAGCCATAGGCTTATGTGGAGAGCACCTTTATGATGCAACACCATCTCCCTGTCCTCTCTCTTTGAGTCAGCTAGGCAGGGGTCCAGTTGTCCTGACCAAACATGCCAGTTCCCCCTAACCTTTCCTCACTCACAGTTGTGCACCACGCACACAACTTCCTTCACAGCAAGAGACTGAAGTGCAGTCGATCTCTTTGCCAAGTGCACTTTATCAGTGTGTCGGCCCGGAAATCAAAGGCAGGTCATTTGTCCTAAGGCTGCGCATGTTTACTTTGAGTTGTTGCTCTTGCACCTACCCACACAAAAAATATACTGAAATTCAAGCAACCAATGTGCTCACGGTTCATTCAGAGAGGCGATTAGGCCTTGCTTCAGAGGAAGTGTTTGAAGAGGGAGGAAATGATCATTTGTTCACATCCCGAAGGGCTAGACTGATGTAACAACAGATAAAAACCAGATAAATCCTTCAGTGTTTTTCATTGTAAAATTCAGGAACTTTTTCTTTTTAGGCTGTGTAAAAAATTTTTTTTTTGTTATAAATATGTAATTTTTACCTGAAATTTATATTATAAAGATGATATTACAAAAATTATATTACTGTTATATTAAATGTATATTACTAAGTATTAGTTTGATACTTCATTTCTTTTAGTAATCATATGAAAACTGCTTGCCAACAGATATTTAAAATTTTATACTTCACAATCTTTATAAAATCCTTATATTTACTTACACAATATGCTTTAAAAGTTCAGGGTCGGTGAGTTTTTTTTTCTTTCTTTTTCTCAATGAATTCCTTTATTCCTATTAGATCGGAGGAAAAAAGTAAAAATAGTTTATTGTGAAATATTATTAGAATTAAATTAATTTTAATTACATTAGTCTAATTTTAATATATTTTAAAATGGGATTTATTCCTGTGTTGTCAAAGCTGAATTTTCAACATCATTACTCCAGTCTTCAGTCACATCATCTTCCAGAAATCCTTATATGCTTATATATATATATATATACACACACACACACACACACCTTATATACCTTATATACCTAATATGCTGATTTGTCTCTTATCAATTTAGAAAACATTGGTCCTTTTTAATCTTTGATCAGGATTTTTTAGAAAGGGATTCAATAGAAAGGTTAAATGAACAACCTTTTTATTGAAATCATTTATTTATTTATTTTTGTAACAATGTAAAACTGACCTTTTGATTGACTTAATGTATCATTGCTGGGACAAAAATATGAAGTACTTAAAAACAAAAATGATTTCTAGAAAATGCAACGTCTACTTTGTGGTCAAACAAAGGCATAGCATTTCATTCATATTTGCCTACTAGGTTGAAGGCATTGAAGGAGCCTGAATGGAAAATATGAGGTTCATTTAAAAATGACTCTATTATTAAATAATTACATATCATTTGGGTCTCTTGGACCACAAATATAGCAATAGTAAGTCACTCTCAAAATGAGTGTTTAAAGTGCAACTTCCTCTGATGTTATGAGACTGCTGGATTATTACTGCTTCTCTCAGCTCTGCATATCCTCAGTATTAAATCCCTCATATATGGCTTAGAATCAGAGTCTGGGGTATTTTGTAAAAGTGAGTGTTTGATACCACAGCCAATTTTCTATATTCATTATGTCCTGCTCTGTATTTTAATTTATGTCCATATAAATGCCGAAATGGGAGTAGTTGTCTTTCATTGGAAAAGGGCCTGGCATGAGAATATTTTAGCGATATAATAGAGGTAGACATGGAGCTGTTAGCAACTGCCCAGCAGCGTCCTAGCAACAACTTTGAACACATTATTAGCTACCTAGCAGCCATTCAGGATACTAAGAAAGTCAGTACAACAACAATGTCATGCAGGTGAGTTGTGTGTTGCTCGTATGTACTTCAGATAATGTATAATCTAGATTTGTTTTTTTTATTGTGAAATTTTTCTTTTTAGTGTTTGGGTAAACATGTATCCTTTTCATGCAGAGACAGCATCTGACTGCAACAGCACGACTAGACTAATAGTCTCTCTGATGCTGTTATGAAAGATTGCTAAACTTGGCAGGCAGTTCGTTAATAGCCTCTGAAGTCGTGATATTTTCTGCCTCACCATCTGTGGTGTTTTCTTCTTCTCACTCGCCTTTTTTTCCTTAAAGCTCACCTTCCTGTTAATAATGTCACTTAGCTTTCTGGAGGATATTTGTCCTGGAGACATTCAGTGGCTAAATACTGACTAAGCAAGAAAAGCTCTCAGAATACCAGACCAGGACGTGACAAGATTTCACCCCTGGTTAATTTTGCCTTTGACAAGTATTGCAATTTCCATCTCTCATGGCATGCTTTAGACCAGGGTTTGGCAACCTATGGCATGCGTGCCAACAGTGTCACACAGAGGGATAATCACTAGCATGCGAGCAATAGGGAAAACCGCTTGAGGTAATAACTTTTCATAGTCACACAGCCTTTTAGTAGCTATTAATACTATTGAAGTGTGAATTAACTTGCGCTAGTCTACGAATGTGCGAGCGACTGCTGCACATACTAGGCACTTCAGATCAAAGCCTCAGCGGTCTAACAGCACTCGTCAATGTCAAAATGACTGAGATGGCCAAACAAATGAAAGTAGGTGGGGTTTACTGTTCACAGAAGCAGAGCGCAAAGCTTAGTTTACTGTTAAAGAAAGCGACGTAAGATGAAGCTGCAAATAATTTAATATTCGTCAACTTAATAATACGTTTTACAATGGAAATGTTAAATGACTGACAGCTATATCCAGTGATGCAAACTACTCCAATTTACTCCAAAGAGAAAGAGAGAGAGATGTGTGTAAATTGTCTAATATAGAACATGGTTAAATTGAACAGTTTTAATGTATTGGCCTTGTCTCTCTCTCACACACACACACACACACACACACACACACACACATATAGTGTAGGGCCCTATGATTTCTGCGATGTGGAAAACGTGAATCTAGTCATAAAACAGAATTTACAGTTTAATGCGGAATTGGTCAAATTTTTTATTAATTAATCAAAAGTTGGTCATTACACTTCAATCAAATCGCAATATAGGTGAAAAAGTTGATTTAAATATGAATCCTGCATGTTCTTCATGTTTCGGTTACTGAATGGCACAGATGCACGGTTTCATTTACTACATGCCTACTTAAGCGTATGTGACGTTCGCGTTAATCAACCTAGGTTAATGGTATTTTAAAAAACAAGCTATTGGTTATTGTTAATGCATTTTTCTTCATTAATCACTAATATAAAATAATACTACTTAAAATGTATTAGTATATGTGGAAATGAACATTTGTGACCCTGGACCACAAAACCAGTCTTAAGTTGCTGGGTTATATTTGTAGCAATAGCCAAAAATAGATTGTATGGGTCAAAATTATAGATTTAAATTTTTCATTTTATAAATCATTAGGATGGTCAAGTTCCATGAAGATATTTTGTAAATTTCCTACTGTAAATAAATAAAAACGTAATTTTTGATTAGTAATATGCATTGCTAAGAACTTTTTTTTAAGACAACTTTAAAGGTGATTTTCTCAGTATTTAGATTTTTTTTTGCACCCTCAGATTCCAGATTCAAATAGTTGTCTCTCAACCAAATATTATGCTATCCTAACAAACGATACATCATGGTAAGGTTTTTTTTTTTTTTTTTAATTTACACTTAAGACTAGTTTTAGTGGACCAGGGTCAATTTTAGCATAAATAAAAATAATGTAAAAGTGTTGTTGCTTGCCAATTCAGAATATTTAGTGTAAACTAATGTTTTAACCTTATTGTTAAGTGTAACCTGTGATTCAAACAAAAGGCATAGTCTACTAAAGAAATTTTTTTTTTAACTTTAAAAATGAATCATGTTGTGATACCTGTGTGTAATATTCCTCATGTAGCCACAAAAACAAATATATGAGAAATATAAGTATCATTGTTGTTGTTGTTTTTTTTTTATTGTTTTACAGAGAGACTATATATATATATATATATATATATATATATATATATATATATATATATATATATATATATATATATATATATATATATATATAAAATAAATTATAATATAAAAAAAAATATTTATATATAGTTTATAAAAAATTATGCAGAATACAATTTCATGGCTAGTAAGAATATTTATGGTCTACTATTGGCAAAATCATAATTTTAGACCCTATGTGTGTTTTTGCACTGTGCTCCATTTGGATCTCTCAGTATGCAGTGTCGTCTCTGAGGTTGGCAGCCCCTCTCAGTGCAAACACACACGAGTGCACAGGGATGTAATGAGTCTTCCAGACACACTGTTTTCTGCTTTGTTACCATCCTTCCTCACTCCTGATTCAGTTTGCAACTGCCACAAAACGGCAAACAAGCCCTGCTTGCTGCATTTAGTTTTAGCCATTTTGTTGTGTAAACACCCCCTGCATGCAGCCCATATGTCATGATATCCACCTCTACATAACATTTTCACAAGTCTGTCTGCTGCCTCCCTCATTCGTCCTTCCTTTTTGCATCCTCCCCCCTTATTCCTCACTTCTCTTGTTTCCACAAGCCTCGGTAGAGAGAGAGCGAGCGAGCACATGTGGGGGTGGGGAAGAATCACAGCTGAATTAGTTGTGTCTCTCTGATTGGCTGGGAGGCCGGGTATTGTGGGTAAGGGGGGTGGGAGAGAGTGCGGAGCGGCATTTGTTTATTACATATTTCCCCCCCTGTTTCTTATGTTATCACAGCAACGGCTCCTCCTGTACAAACATAAAATAGACAGTAGAGGGGGAAGTATCAGGCTCACTGTATGCAAAGGGAGGTGTGTGTGTTTGTATATATGTGTGTGTCTGCCTAAGAAAGAGAGCCATTTAATTTGTGGAGTGAACAGGGATATGCGTCAGTTCGTCCATCGTATCCAAGACACTGTCGATGGTGCATCCACAATCTGCTCAACGTCACGGTTTCATCAGGCGAGAAGGGTTGGTGCCCTGCGACGCCACCACCAGAAGAGAGTGACGGGCAGAGAACGAGAGAAAAGCGAGGCAGTGTTGGTGCACTGATGCCTGTGTGTGCGTGTGTTTGAGCGTGTCTGTGTGGGGCTGCCAGCGGTCCGCTGCTCCTTAGTTACTCTGGCTTCTTGCTGCTGCTGTACGTCCTTCATCCTGTATGCCTCTGACACCATGATTTTTTGTAATCACTTAGGCGAATACAAGAAGGACGAACTCCTGGAAGCTGCGAGGTGAGTACATGCCTTCTCAACCATTCCTCCTTTAATTTCACACTCTCCCATGATTGTGTTCTCTTCCTCCCTCCCTGTTTTTCTTTTGTCTGTGCACATGGATGTGAATTAAGGCATGTGTCGGAGAAGGTGCCATCAGGGCCGGTGATGTCTGACTCAATAGATGCATTTTCATGCATGCAAGTGATGGCCTGCAGGAGCCTGTTATCTGCACAGAGGACAGCCTGAGAGTTTCCATTTAGCAGCATGCCATAGACAGAAAACTATATTCCATGTGGGGAATTCTGTTTTCCGACTGCTGCAGGTGAAACCAGAGGAAGAGGATGTGAAAGAGACCTAGAACTTCACATCCTAATTGTAGTCCAATTTCACCAAACACCTAATTGTCACCATGGGACACATTGCCATGGAGAAACAACTCTGCCTCTGGAAACATCTGAGGAGCCTGCAATTCAAGCAGTCGCTGCCTTTGTCACAGAGAAAAGATGTTCTTTTTCATTCTCTGGTTTACCTCTCCATTGGTTTTACCCCCACTTTTTGTACCCCTGCCTTCAGGCACAGCCCGTAGCATGGATACAAATAAGGACTCTTGTTGTTTTAATGATCAAGAGAGAAAGGAACTACACAGGCCTTGTCATTATCTCCACTGTTAGGAAGAAAGATCATTGGGAACACATTCGATCACAAGGGGCTTCACTACTGTTGAATTAAGTTGATCTTGGGCCCCCTCTCAGACAGCATAAGACAGCATGAGTAACTCTTTGAATTTAGAATTGTTTGAAGAGACTTGTGTAATGGTAGATGGACGAAGCCGATTCGCTAGAACAAAGAATTCGCAAACAATTCACTAGAAAGCCGGATTTGACTTATGGCCTGCGCTCCTCTTAGTGGTAATCTCCCAAAGACCAACATGCATCTTCAAACCCATCACGAAGATTGATGACACCCTCCCATTTCTCAGCCTCTCTTCCCAGTTGTAATCTCCCAGCCAGTCCTATTTTATGTGGGTGGCAGATTGTGCATTTAAATGAAGGATCTTGTGTTGTTCACTGAAGCCAGTTATCCGTAGTTACCTTCAAGAGTAACTGGAGCAAGAGCGACTAGAACAAACTTTACTGTTTTTGTGGGGGTCGATTTGACGTAATGAACTCCCCTCTATGGCAAAAAAAGTCGACACGAGTCTGTTTTTGCATGCTTGCAAGAACTTGACAGTTTTTCAAAAATGGAAAACTTGATGTTGACACGTTCCACTACAGCTAATATGTCTCTTTGCCATTGTTCACTTTTTGATTAAAGTGGCATCAGGCCCATCTTTGGCCCCAGATGGCACAAGGTTTTGGCTGTAGCTGTTGGAGGCCTGGCATATCTAACACTGTCATGGTTTGTCACTTAAAGGAATCGCTGACAGGTGCTGATGAGTCGAACCTCTCCAGACCACGGCTCACTCCAGTTACTTTGTTCCTTGTAGCAAAAATCTAATAGATGCTGCTTATCTTATGTGCTCCTCTTCTTTTGACTATGGCTTTCGTTCCCCCATCTCTCCTTTTCCCCTCCACTCCTCATCTTCTCTGTGAAATTCACTGTGTTAGCTTGTTCTTTTTTTACTGTTCCCTCTTGTTCTTTAAAAAACTGCTGCTTTGCTTCAGGAGCGGAAATGAAGAGAAGCTCATGGCCCTGCTCACGCCATTAAATGTCAACTGCCATGCCAGCGACGGTCGTAAGGTAAGAACATTCACTGCACCATAAACGTTTGGCCACTGTTGGTGAAAACTCTACAGAGCTGTTAATATTATCTATCTGAATGGAGTCAAGGTAGATCCCATATTTAACTGAATTAATTCAATAAACATCTCTCCTCACAGTTAATGACCCTAGTCTTAGTCAGCTTCTGTTCAGGGTTATCATAGTTTTCAATTCTTACTGTAGTTGTATTTTGATTTTCAATTTGTTTTAGTTGTTCGTTTTCATGCATAATTTTTTCTTCAGTGTTTTCCAGTTTGTTTATTTTAGGCTTAGTCTATCTAGTCTAATGGCATTTTCACATTTAATGTAAAGGGTTTATAGAATAGCATGTATCCTGTTAGAAATTGTTTCAACCAAAATATAATTGATTCAAGTCAGCTATTGAGAAATTGGCTCCATTTGCATAATAAATTAAATATGGTGTTTACCCAGCTTCATTGTGAGAAATGCACCATTGTTCACTTTGCCTTGCATTCATTGATCTTATTTGCAGTTGAAAATAAGTTGAATATATTTCGTCATCATTATGGGGTTTTAAGATGAAGCTAAGGAGCGTCACTCTGAATTATTTAATTGCTTCATATTTAATCAAGTGCATTACTCAAGTAATTTATGTGGAACTGCCATTTAATTAGACCAGTTTTTGCTGTCGTTGTTGCACATTAAATTCTGGGCTCAATATTTCACTTCAGATTATAAAAACACTTAATAGGTTCAGAGAAATTTTGCTTGCATTGGGTTCCAAGATTAAAGCAAACCCTCAGGTTTCTATTGCAGTTTACTTGCAGCAAGAGTACTAGCTTACACTTCACTCTTTGTTTAACAAGCTTTAAGAGTTTATTTTTAATTTTTTGATGGTGCATATGGACTTAGATTTAGTAAGTGTGTTTTCAGATCAGATATATCTATTTTAAACTAGACTTGTATGAATTTTGTCTGCAGCACGTTAGATTGTGTACAACGACTTCTCCATCGATATTTGTCACTGAGGACAAGACAGGAGCAGTGAAATGGTTGCAGAAGAGTACTAATCTCTCAGTGAGATCAAGGGCTTGATTTAGAGGAATTACTCTCTGCCGGTTCTGCATGTACTCCTCATGCATATTTATCGAATATTGACTGATTTCCCAAGCGTGCTAACCAAAATGTTTTTTTCCCCTTGCTTTTGTGGTAAACATCTCGAGAAGAGTCTGTCTGCAGACATGCACTCTCAGCGTATATGCACTGTCTGTGACATTACTGAAAAGTGTTTAACAAAGATTGGTGCTTTATTGCATAATTATTCTCTTAATTCAGCTATTTGCTTTTCGTTTTTTTTGCGTGGCAGTAATCATTTTAGATTGCCAATGCAGCATATGTAAGTACTCTGAAGGACGCTGTGATGATTTGCCAGTTGTTTTTTTTCTCAGTGCTGGTCAGGATTAACAAATCACTGTCACTTGTGATGACGAGCCAAGACTTTTTTATTAAATCATTTTAAAGACATTGCAGGATGGATTAAATTTACCAATCCTCTAATTTCATAGATATTTTAAATACTTTAGCGTATAAATGTCTGCGGATTTGAATGCAACTTAACATAGGATTTGGGTCTTTTTAATGTATTTTGCATCAGTGTAATGCTTAAAAGCACAAACATAATCCTAAAATGTCTAACTGCAGTTATATACATGGCTGTATTAGAATATGTTGCATTTACACATTTGTTTTTTTATTTTATAAGTATGTATGAACAAATCTGATTTGAGATTTTACTTGTTTCTAGTTTTCTTTGAATAGAATGCAATTGATGTCCAGACAGTGGACCAGTAAAGTGCCATTCGACTCTTAAATGCAGTGCAGCACTGCATGCATCAAAATGTCTCAGCGCTGCTTACTGCTGATTATTTTACAACATTTATAATGCATCATAAATGTTGTCCTTTTGATCAGAATGTCGGCCATTTCACATTGCGCTATGCATCCTTTTTTTTTTTTTTTATATAGCCTAGATTGAAATTCATCCCTGAACTTGTTTAACAAGGTCTCTATTCATCTTAAAACAGGTGAGTGGAGTAAAGGCTCACTGAGGATGTACCTGAGATTGGCTTTTATCGACCCAAGGGCCCATATCTCGCCTGTCTGAGTTAGCGCCTCTAACAAAGCCTAATGCTCGACACCCAATTTCAGAGAGTGTTTCTATATGAGATGCTGTCATTAGTAAAGGGATTACAGTATTTAGATGTATCTGATCTGTCCCCTCTCGAATGAATCTCACTGGATATAACCCACTCAGAGAATGGGTTTAATAGATTCTGGTTCATGATACATAAGAATTTTGCAGTCACCACGATGATGCTTATTCAAACACAAAAAGCTGGCATATGCATTATGCCTGGGATAATCTTTAGCTCTTTGGACTTAATGAAAAAATGCTCTTTCTGGGTCCATCTGCTAGGGCTGTGTATTGCCAAGAATCTGTCAATACGATATGCATAATGACACAGGGGCCGGATACAATATGTTGCGATACTGTAAGCAAGGCGATATATTGGGATATTTCTTATTTTAGGAATAGGATATTTTTAGGAAAGCTGTAATTAAGAGCACACCACCATATGCAAACATTAGCAATAAATAAATAAAATATATTTAACCAGAACACAGTGTGATCTGCAATTACAATAATCAGACCCTGTAACATTTCAACATTATTGAACCACTTTTTGTGCAGTATGTGTGTGTGGGGGGGGGGGGGGATGTAAGTGCTTGCTGGATCCTTTAGTTAAATGTATAATACATAGAAAAAATGTTTTTTTAAAGACCATACATATTTTTAGACCCTGCTCTAAAGATTCACAGTTTAAATGTATAATTGTAACATACAACGTCATAACATTTTGATCTGAACGAAAAATTACATCTGCTTAATATCAGTGAAAAATAAAGTGCTTACAGGATTTTTAAAGAAAACAAAACAATTGAAAAACAATAAAATAAATACATATGTTGAACCTTTCCACTTGGATTTCACAGGTTTTTCAGTGTGTATTTATGCTCCGTGTGGAATTGCCGAAACCGCGGCACAAGTAAAATGATGAGATAAAACTGCAGCAGCACAGTGACCCTACCGCCTGCTGCGCCCCATGCGAGAACCGAGGCAGCGCCTGTGCCAAGTTCCTGCGGTGGACGTTACCATAAAAAGCCCAAATGGAGGAACACCTCAGCTTTGTACACCAAAACAGGAACTCCTCCATTACTAGCCTCAAACTATATAATGCTAACATTAGTGGCGTGCCCTAAGGCTAGTATTTCCTGTCACTCAGGATTTGTTCAGAGATGAAGACTGCCATCTAGCGGTTGGGATATAAACTCAAAACGAAACAACTGCCATGAATCTTGAATGATTTTTTTTTTTTTAAACATCGATATTCCGTTTTTCGATTCAGTATCGCCAAACAAAATATGGCGATACTCACGTGTATCGATATTTTCTTACACCCCTACCATCTGCTTTAGTTGGCTGTTTTGCTCTCCCAGGCTTTATGGGTGTGTAAAGATCAGTCTAAACTTAAGTCAACAGCGGCTTCTTCCGGAATCTTGGACATGCCACTCTCCTGCCTTTTGTTGCTTTCTTTGCCTCTGAATGCATCCTTTGGTGCACTCACAACTTCATTAGATATAGAGAGACACCACAGGAAAGAATAGAGCATGTCAGGTTGTAAAGCCTGAATCCTTTGTTTGTTTGATGTAATCAGAGGATACCTTCTTCTGTAGATCCACCGAGAGATGTTTGTCTATTGTCTGTTTGCCTGGTTTTATTCCTCCCTGCTATACAATGAGAAAGACCTTGCAAGTGTGTTATTTAGAGCTCTGTCCCTTTAATTTCATAGCCAATTTCATCCAACTGATACTCTAGTCTCAACCATGAAAAGTGATTTGACTTACATCGACCGCAAGCACTGTTTAAAGACAGAGCCTTCCTCCACAAAACACCCCTGTCTTATAATGCTGAGCAGATTTCAGCTGGACCCCCGCCAAACCCCCATATGGTTGAATTATGTATTCTGCGCTCAGACAGAGAAGCACTTCCTTGGTCTTCTGTCCACACATCTCCGTGCCTAACAGTGTGTTGTCGTTATACTCGATGTTCTGTAAGAACTGGTGGTGTATCGCTCCAGATTTCTCACGGTTTGGTTTGCATTATGTTTCAGATCAGTAATTACTTCAGATTTTGTGGTTAAGGGTGCCAGATAGGTTAAATTTCCTTTCAAATTTCAAAGCCCAATACTAAAATCATTCTCCACATTTATTTTTCATAGATTATACCATCTCCCCTCTTCGCTCTCTCTCTCTCTCTCTCTCTCTAAAAAATATGTGTCTAGTGGTCGACCGATATATTGCCAAGGCCGATATATTTTTCAAATATCGGCATTGGCCGATAATTTTTTCTGCTTGGCCGAACGTTTATTTTGACGGCCCTGAGAGCGGCAGAGCCTGAGCGCACAAAGTGCTCACACTCTCTCTCTTGTTCGTTGTCGTCATTAACAGTTCTGTCTAATACGGATAGAAGTCTACATATATATATATATATATATATATATATATATATATATATATATATGCAGGTGGTGTTAGACTTTATTTTTATTTTAACCATGTTATCTCACTAACACAATATTAGGAATCTTTTACTGATATTTGTTGCATTTTCTTCCTGTTACCCACCTTAAATGTTTACAATGAACAAGATTTTCTTCACCTCTCGTTTCTGAAAGTGTGGGATGTTTTTGATGAGAACACTGTCCTCAATGCTGCATTTTCATTTTATACAGCTTTTTACAGTCGCTTCAAGCTGCACATTCAATCAAACAGCTTGGATTAGGTTTTTTTTTTTCTTTCTTTTTTTTTTTTTTGCTTTTACTGAGAACAGAAACATGACTCTTGTGTTGTCTGAAAGTGAAAACACCTTATGATGGTGAGGGAGGTCCACCAGGTCCCCTTCAGCATATTATCCAAGCTTACACTACAAGGTGCTTCATCACAGTTGTCATGGTCATGCAAAGTGCTTTGATATTCAGACGGGAGCATGATAATGATCACTGAGCCTTAATTAGCCAAGATATCTCCATTCAGAATGATATCTTCCACTCCACTCTACTGCCAGATACAAGCAACTTCTGTATGGATGGCAATGGCGTGACACACTTTCACCCACTCTTCATTACAAGTGAACCACTTTTCATTTCGTAATTATATGTTTGCCTCAGTGGCCATCACGCTCTGAGCCCTGGATGCTATGACAGATGGCCTTGGGCCCTCAATTTAATGCTTGCTGTTTTCCTCACACTTCACCTCTCTGGGGATTCTAGATTATACAGGACACAACATTCATAAAATTATATTGATTTTAGTTATTGTGTTTTTCCCTTCCTGTGTTCCCTTGCAGAAACCAAGCACATGAAACCATTGCATAGAATAAGGTTTTCACAACAGCAATATTTCATCAGTCGATAGATATGAATACAAGTGATTTTCTCAAGGTACTAAATTCAAAGCTACAGCAATGTTCAGTAGCAATTATGAAACTGCACTGCTTTTACATAATTGCTTAAACTGCAGTTGTGAAAAAACACTACTTTTAATTAATAAATTGAAATATTAATAGCAGTTAATTAAGCCAGCTTTCAAATATTTAAACATTGCTTCAAATAAATACAGCTCTGATACATGTTTTTACAATTCACTTTTTATCATATCTCTTTACATTCATCATTTAAATCTATTTATATAGTTCACTTCTAATAAATGTATCTCTCCTATTTACATTTTAACTATTCTTATCAGTTTTTGTTTTACAATTCTTTTTCTCGGTTTTATTTTTTTGTCCTATGATTTTTGAGAATTTATAAAATTATAACATGCATATCAATATCAGATTTTGACATCCGTGGTATAAAGTAGGACTTGTTTTTTGGCAGGCAAGTCTGAAACAGAATCGTAATGTGCTGTGTTTGGTTATTCTTCCACATCTATTAAGTATAACAGCATGGACCTAGAGGCTTCTGCCTTTTCTTACATCTATCCTAATGAGAGGTGATGATGAGGGAGCATGCAAGCCTCTCTACCGGTTCAATCTCATCTCAGCCTTTGCCACGCAGACCAGGATCTCTCTCAGCACCCTGCAAATTACCTCACATTCATCTTTCCCATGTATTACTGTTGTTAGTGTTTTGATGCTGACCAATTTTAGTAGCTTCAAAGTTGTACCAGCAATGATTTATTGACAGCTCGTCCCCGGTCTCATGCTTGGAAATTAGAGACCCTGTTTTAACAATCTAAGCGTATGGTCTAAAGTTCCTAAAAATAGCAACACGCCAACAATGTGCCTGAACACACCTCTTTTTGAAACCAGCATGCCCATGGGCGCACAAATGGGTGCAAGTGCATTTGATATTTAAACAACGCGCGGCAGGACGTGAAAATAAGAACTAGCAAAAACACTAACGGTGCATTTCTCCGGGTGTATGATTGGGCCCTAGCTCTTCCTGTTTTCTTATTTTAAGGGCTGTCTCCTCATGTGCTGTGATTTCTTCTGCTCTGTTACATTTATGATATTTTTACAGATATTTACAGATTTACACATTTACAGATATTTTTACTACTATCTACTATTACTACTGTTTACTACTATTTCTCTTTGGCATATGGCAGCTATCTGGCAAAATTCTGTGCACTATAACAAATAATATCCCTAGTATTTGCCTTTTTGTAAAATCTTGTTACCCATTTTTAAAGGATTTTTCATATTGGTATTTTCTCTTGCTATTTGTAATGCTCCCTCAGAACTGTACATCATGTAACACAGCCTTTTATTCTCTTCTGTCATATTTTCTGGCTGGCCGTGTTGTCTCAGCGTTTCATGGCAGCTGTGACCCTGGAGGAGCTCCTGCTCAGCGAGGCGTTAGCATGTTAAATGTACCCTCCTGAACTGCTTTGTATTCAGGTTGGGCCTCTGCCTGCCTCTCTGTTTCCTGCATGTGAGGAACCAGGCACATGGTTGGAACTCTCATATTGCAATTTGCTACAACCTGTGAGGATTCAATGCCCTGCAGAGCTGTGATGATTTGAAGGATGAAAAGTGTCTGTCTGTCCTGCGAATCAAATTCTTGAGTATGGAAACAGTGGCCACTGTTCTTACTATAGAAACATAAAAACCAATTTTGCTCTATCTATAGATCTATCTGTTTATCAATCGATTGATCTATCGTTCGTTTTATCTATCGTTCTATGTATCTGTCATTCTGTCGTTCGTTCGTTCTATGGTTCGTTCGTTCTATCGTTCTATCTATCGTTCTATCTATTGTTCTATCGTTCTATCTCTCGTTCTATCGTTCTATAATTTTATCTTTCAGTCTATTGTTCTATTGTTGCCTGATCTATAATTTTTCTTTCTTTGTACGTTTTTTCTTTCTATATTTTTATTTTTTTCAAAGCTTTGAAAAATTCAAAGATTGTACAGAAGAAAAAAAAACGTGATTCTAGTTAAAAAATTAGTCCTTAGAAAACTTTCTTGCATTGAGATCGAATTGCAGTTATTTGCTACAGCAGTTCAAATACAGATTAATTAACTGAATTGGAATTCAAAAGGCATTCTCAATTCATTTCTAAATGTCACAAATTATTTTGTTAGTTACTTTGCATCACGAATGAGTCTTGCATGCTGAAGAAATGCTGAGATTGCTCCCTGAGATTGTGGAGTCAGTAGCTGACGGATAACTAGATGTGCGATTAAACGCTTGGCCTATTGAAACCTGGTGACAGTGTGAGTCCTGCTGATTTGTCCATGACACTCTGAGCCTCTCATCGTTAGTCCTGAACCTCCCAGAACAACTCCCCATCAAGATCAGACACCACGCTTTGACCAGGGGCACTGATGAAGTGGTCCGGTTCCCATGGAGCAGCTGCTCTCCACAACCAAAGGCATCATTTGCATCTATAAGAAGTCACACCAGTAACAGGGACAGTGTGGGCTTTCATAAGAGGGTGCTGTTGGTGGGTCAGGCAGGGACACACTCCTCGTCCCCCTTCAGGGACACGTATAATCTACCAGAAGTTTGTGATGTTATCGACAATCCAGAGTGACTTGAGGGTGCAGAGATGGCTGGTGCATTGTGGCTCCTTGAAAGGGCTCATTTACTGGGCTGTGAAGAGGGTTAAGTGACATAGTGCGACAGTAGTTTGGCCTGGGGAGACAGAGAGGGTGTGTCGATGTGTGAAAGGAAGGAGTGCTCTGCCATAGTTGTAGCTGTCTAAACGATAGAAAAGGCAGAGTCATTAGTCTCCTGTCTGGAGAAGAGGTTGTCAGTGAAGGCAGAGACACTGCGCATCATTATACGTTTATGACTGGACTAAAAGCTGAGCTCCATCTTTGCTGAAAATGCCCTTTTTGCGGAGGCACTTTGTCATGGCAAGGGCACTATGAGTGGACAGGCTCTTCATCAAAATGTGAGAACATTCACGCACAGCTGAATGACTTCTCAAATAAAATTGAAAAATCACAACCCCGTGGCACAATTTGAACTGAATTTTTGCTCCAATTTGTTCAAATTGACTAAGGGCAAATTCCAAGAGGTGGCCCTGAATTTCCCAAATACTATTAGTACGTTAAATGTAGCTTTCACACTTGATACGTTTGCTCAAGAAATCTGAATCTGATTGTCCCTCTTGCTGGACTGCTTTCACATGTTGTTGTTTAGCAGTATGTTTTCGTAGTCAACGTGAGTACCTCTAAAAGCTATGTATTTGTAGCTGTGATTTGCGTTCACATTAGCCACAAACAAAAGTAGCTCTCACTGATTTTCCAAACCCCTTTATTTCAAGTACTACAAAGATGTAATTTAGGAAGAGTGAAGGCAGGTTTGAAATTCTGTGAAGCATTTTGTAATTCTCCCTAGAATTCATCTTTGTTCTGAAATGAGGGGCATCTGGAATTCAGTGTAAACCACTTAAGCTTCTGTTTAATGTGAATGCAATCAAGAAGTGAATTGCTGACCGTTGTTATATTGTGCAGAAATACCCAAATATATAATATGACATACCATATTTGACAAATTTGGCTTGATTTAAAGGGATACTTCAACCATAAAGGAAACTCATGTCATCATTGGAAACACCACATTTTTTAAGTACTTTTTGAAAGTTTAAAAGTTTTTGTCCATACAAAATCAACGGGGTGCAAAACACACACCCATACACCCACACACGTTTGTTTTTGTGAAAAGTAAGGACATCCAATAGGCATAATGGTTTTTATACTGTACAAACGGTATACTCTTTTGCCCTACACCAACCCTACACCTAACCCTAGCCCTCAATGGATTTTCAATACATTGAAATTAATTTAAATGATGACATGACTTAAATTTTTGGGTGAACTATCCCTTTAAGCAAACTATCTTGTGAAGAAGCTACATGGACTCTGATAGTAGGCAGGATATTTAGTAGAGTTCATGTTCTCACACTTTATACATTTGCTTAAATCACTAGTTAGCTGTTCATGCCTTGCTTTGTGTTCATAAAAACCACAAGCCAAAGTGGCTTAAAATCCAGACTCTCAAGCTGAGCTTTATGGCCATTTGTGCTTGGTTCCACACCACACCTCTAGTATATATGTAATGTCAGTTGGAAAAATGGTCTTGATTAGCTTCATCACCTGCTTGCGTTCTTTAACTTGCTTGTGGTCTCCTCTGACCTCTGAGAAATCTGCGTAAAATCAAAACAGAGATGAATGACTTGCCCTCACTGTTTTTCTTGAAGTGGAAAAGAATTTATCAGTGCCATGCTAGCTTTAGAGAATGTCTCTGAACACTGATTGAAAGCCATGCGTGTGAGACAGAATAGGAAGCGTACTCCAGAGTGTGAGATTTTTCATGGCCCGGGTTTGAAAATGATGGAGCTCTCTGAAGTGCAGGACGTTATTAACACAGCACACTGGAGCACATTATCAAGATGCCTTCTACAGGGGCTAAGGGAAAAACAATCACTTACCGTACGCCTACCGCAGATCCCATCAATCATGTCACAGTTGTTCCATGGTGAAAATTGACTTTTTCATTTACTTTCCACGTTTTTACTCTTTCTTGCTGCTGCTTTTTTCTCAAATTAGTTTTGAGCTGGGCTCTGTTGTATGTTAAATATACACTAGTCAGTTCCACTTAACCCGTCTGAACTTTTAACCATGACACTAAACTAGTGCAGTAAGCTTGTTTCTTTCCTTAGATGTGCTGTTATTTTGTATTTATCTGATTTTCTTTCCCCAAATGACCCATACAATTCCACAGCATTTTCTTTTAGAGGAATTGGTAACTGGGAATAAATCGATGGTTCACACGAAAAAAAAAAAATGTTTTAAACCTGACTTTTTTTTCTTTGCAACAACATTTTTTTTTTTTTAGTGGAAAGTCATTAGAAACCAGAGTTATTTTGGACACCACTAACTTAAGTTCTTCAAAATATTTTCTTTTATGTTTCACAGAAAAAAAGGAAAGTCGTAAAGGTTTGCATTGAGGTTGGTAAATGATGACAGAATTCTTTTGTTGGCATTAACAAGCCATATTTTATAACCAGATGTCTTTTATGCTAAACAGCACTAGGGTTGGGAATCGTTCGAAATTTTCTGGTTCCGCCTTATGGTTCCAGTTCCGGTTCCATTAAAATCATTAAACAACTATTTAAAAAATATTGGTATAAAAAAATGCACAATATTCAACAACTCAAATGCTCAATGTTGTTTATTACTTAATGTCAACTTAATTTAAAGGTTGGCAATGTCAAAATTCAACATATTTTACAGTATACGGATCTTCATAAGTAAGGTTGGGTATCATTTTTCAGTTCCAATTTTGTCCCATTTAAATGAATTATTAAATAAAAATTATTTTTACTGTTTTATCTCCACTGAATGTAGTGTTGCTGGAAGGTAGTAAGCTATGTTGAGTAATGTTAGTCCATCAATCAGCATGTGCTTCAAAGTTGATGTTTTTTACACTATCAATTACATTTTGCTTTTCAAGCAGGAATAAGCTGGTCCCTTGAGGGCTAAGACACGTTCATTTAACTAAATTAATGAAATCTAAAATGTATATACACACTCCATAAAGCCCTTATTTTACAAAAAATAATGCAGTCAGGAGATGTTATGATGAACTGAGTGGTTTCCACATTTTTAAACATTTAAATGCATGAAAATAAATAATTTCTATCACTTTATCACTCTTGAAACGACCTGTACACTAAATAATGTAACACTCATGCTTACATAACTATAGCAATCTATTTATTTAGTGGTCCAAGTTGAAGTCAGTACATATATTAATGACAATATGGAACAAATATAATGTAATTTAGTGGCGGCAGGTGCTGCATGCTGGCGGTACATGTACAGTCAGACAAAATGACGTGCACAGTTATCAATGGCACAATGTGTTTGGCAGTTTAAGACGCGACACGGTGTGGTGCGTTTGTGGAGTGTGCGTCATTGGAAACAATGTGCTCAGTAATTAAAGAGGCAGCACAGTTTCTGTTATTTGGTTTGTGACATCCTTTACCGGAAATGGCTTTTAAAAAAACAGAACCGGTTCTCGGACCCCAACCCTAAACAGCACAGTAAGTAGCTTCCAAGTCAGCACATTGGAAGTCATTATTCCATTGAATGCCTTATCATTACTCTGGGTGTGATTGTGAAACATAGCTGTTTATATAACATTTGCTTTAACATATTGCATGCTTTAGCTTAAATATTATGTGTACTGGAGGAGAGTGCTGTGGGAAGAGGCTTGCGAAGGAATTAGCACAGACAGATTTACTTTGCACCAATTCTCTGCGCTCTGGATCCAGGGTTCCTCAAGACAGCTCTCTAGCTTTGTGGTTGGTTGGAGATTCAAAAAAACAATGAGCAACACGTAGAATTATTAATTAAATTAAATTGAAACCCAATAATACAGTAAAGTGCATTTATTTGAAATTGAATTTTATTGCAACATTATAAATGTCTTTACTGTCACTTTTGATCAATTTATTGTGCTCTTGCTGAAAAAAAATCTTACTGATCTCAGACAAGGAAGTATACATAATAATAACTATTATATGTACATTATTCATAAGCTATTATGTAGTGTATGCAAAAATGTCTTGATAGTGTTGTCTTCATTTTTTTTTTCAGGTGAAGCTTGCTGTCACCTGAAGTGCTATTTTGTTTTTCCCCCCGTTAGACTAAAAAACGAACCGAGCAGAATGTGTCTGTTGCCATCTTTGATAAGGTATCAAGTTGAGGCAGCCTCTCTGCGCAGGCTGAGATAAAACAAGCAGCGTGAAATCTGTACAGTGGTTGCCTGTGAGAATGTTAAATCAGTAGCAGCTTTTTTTTGTTTCATTTCCATATTTCTGAAGATTAACAAATATTTTGTCTATCCAAGCGTCTGTTCTTGGCCCTCATTGCAAAATTATGCGCCCCCATAGAAACGTAGGTGGATTGAAAAAACGAATGTGAAATGCTTGTAGTGTTTCCCATCTGCCTTTATTAGATTTTTTTCTCTCTCTCGTACACACAGACTTCATTGCAGTTAATTATCACACATGACTATTTGTCTCTGCTTTCCAGTAATAGACTCCTGGGAAAACTTGAGCCCTTGATGGCACTTGATTTGAAATAGCATCCCATCAGACATGCTAGCATTAATGGCTTCTGCGACTGGGACTGTCTTTAATGGGGGGTTAGTGTTGTGATTAGGACGGAGGAACCAGGCATTGTCTCCCTTTAGGATTTGAGCTCCTTTATTAAAGAGCCCAATAGAAGCCCTTATAGGTGTCGGCAAGCTGTATTTTTCCCCGTTATGCAGGCCTGGTAGAGGGGGTAGTGTCTTATTGATCCACTCAGCATATAACTGGCATTAGTGTGCTCAGTAGCCCCTTCCTGCTGTTTGCTTGCAGCTAGTATGACGCCTTTCTGGACCAGGTGTTTGCTTTTATTGCACAGGGACGAAAGAGACCCTCTTCTGTACACTCTCATGTGTAAATCTGCAACTGAGGTGCACTAAAGGGTTACTTAGCCAAGCAACACATTGTTTTCAAATGCTCTGCTGCGCAGATTTCACGCTAGTTGTAGCCTGTATCGCAGTCATGGTAACAGCTGTGGAGAAGCACTCACTGTTGGCATGGTTACAGGTCACCATTCCTCCATGGCAAGACAAGGGAAAGACATGGACAAAAGGAGATTTCTACTCTGAGGAAAAACAAGGAGCTTTAGTTGTTTCCTAGGCACTTAAAATTGTGTAAAATGAATATTCCTAAATTATATTTCAGGATGCGTGATGTCGACTGAGATTAAAGTCTCTTATTAAGGTTGCATTTATTTGAGTAAAAATACAGTAAAAACTGTATCACAATTTTAAATAACTGTTTTTTTTTTATTGTAATATATTTTAAAATGTAATCTATTACTGTGATAACAAAGCTGAGTTTTCATCTTTCACATGATCCTTTAGAAATCATTCTATGCTGATTTGGTGCCAAAGAAACATTCCTTATTATAAATAGTGTTAAAAATGGTTTATATTGTATAAATATATTTTTGTGTAAACCTTTTTTATTTCAAAATCGAAATTTCAAAGTTTGTTCATTTATTAGGCTGTATGTTGAGTCATGCATTAGTCATTCAAAACCTTCAAGGTTATTTAGTCCTTTAAATAGGATTTTATTTACTTTGGTCATTTTTCTTATATTGATTAAGACAGGACCAGCAGCACAGATTCCATCTGTGTGAAGCATAGAAGATATATTATTTTATTTTTTTGCTTGTATTTACTCAAAAGTTCACACTGTTCCTTTACTCATCACAAACCGTCATGAAATGTGTTTTTTAGTGTTATTTTATCATTAAGTGTGTAATGATAAAGTATATTTCATAGACTTGTCTCTGTATATGTAAATGGAATAACACAAAGTAGTTTTATATTTTTTTTTAATCTTAAAAAAAGAAAAAAAAAGTAGCTCAGTGTTGTTGCAGACAAGACTTCAGTGTGCAATGATTTGTCTTATTGGCAGCCCATGCTTGAATGGGCAGAACAACCCATTTGAGTGACCTGAACTGCCGATCTCACTCTCACGCTTTAGGGCCTTTTGGCAAAAGGTCAACCCTGCTGCATAGCTTTACTGTTGCTTTCTGTTAGAAGCCATCTGAATCGGCACAGATCTTCACTCTAGTTCACCTGTCTGCTGTTTCTGCCAGGAACAGAAAGATTTTATGTGACAGAGCCAATGTACTGAGTGTACTCTGAGTTTCATTATTTTTGAATTCTATTCCCCTAAAACAAAGCTAAACTCATTTTAGCATTCCACCCATTTTAAACAGTGTCAGGATGTTGCGATCTGGAGTATGTAGGGTGTAATATTTCCAGCTGTACATCTTTAGGCAACACATTCATCTTAAATGATTCAATAGGAACAGCTATCGAGTGTGACGGCAATTCTGCTGGTGTGTCGGGCTCATAAAGAAATTGATTGAAGATCTGTGCAAGAAGCAGATTTAATAGCCTACGGTTAAGCTGCCATTATATTTTGTCTTATATATATATATATGTATATATATGTGTATATGTGTATATATATATATATATATATATATGTATATGTATATGTATATGTATATGTATATATATATATATATATATATATATATATATATGTATATGTATATGTATATGTATATATATATATATATATATATATATGTATATATGTATGTATATATATATATATATATATATATATGTGTGTCTTTCCAATATTCTTTGGGTAAGACTGACAGATTGTGGGGGGTATGCGGGGGGCGAAAGTGGTGATCCAGCCTCCTGATATGTTACATACGATTACGGTTGCTTAGAAAATTCTCAAATGAATATTTCCCACAAGGTAAAATAACTAGGTGTTCCCCAAGGGTCAGTTCTGGGTTATCTTGTATTTACTAGTACTGTTAAATGTAGTGCTCTTTGGGAAGTAGTTAAAATGTTGATATGATGTCAGATTAATTCATTTTAGTCTGAAGATGACCTTGATACTGTAATAGATCTGTGGTTCCAAACAAGATTGAGAATGTAATATTTTGTTGAGTACGAACTGTTTTTGTTCATATTTGATTCAGCAAGTAATCCCCATTTAAAGGAGACTTTATGGTTGGAGTGTTCATGTTTATCATTATTTAAATGTATGTTATTAGGGAAATACACTTTTTCATTGCAGCTTATCATGGTTTAGTTTACAGAAGTGTTACTTTGGTTAACAGATGGTAAGCATTGCATATTTAATGGTCATCACCAGCAACCATTAATATTAACAAAGTTGGAGACAAAACGTTTTATTTATATTCAAATTTTTCAGTGTAGAAAAATTGCCTTTTATCTCTGCTGGTTTGTTCCAGTGAACAAAGCCTTTTTTTTTTTTTGTACTGATAATACAAATTCATTAGACAATTTAAACACACATCAACACACCAGTTTTCTTCCACTGGATGAATCATGTAAACCAGCAGCACAGGTGCGATTTCTCGTCACAGCTGTCTGAAATGAGTTTTGGTTTAGTGCCACTAAATCAGTATCAACTCTTCTGTCAAGTCAGTCCAAACTCCCTGGAGAGTTAAAAGAATGATGGACTGCTTGCTCTGTTCGCCTATCTTTTTTGTGTTGAAATCATGTAATTTCAGTCTCCGTCACAATGCGGTGCTGCCGTTGTGGTGCTTCACTTTGAACACTGAGATGGTACCAATGTCCCAGGTAAAGGTACAGGACAAAAGACAAGGAGTTGTTGCAGGGTGTGTCAGAATTACATATTGCTATCATTTTGTCACTATTTGTTTTTGTTCTCTTTTGTTTTACTCCTCATTCTGCCGACATTGTCTATCAGTCGACATCGCAAAAAATGCTGGTAAGTTTTTTGTTTGTGTGTTTGTTTGTTTGTTTTTTTTCTGAGCTTGATTGCACTCATTTTAATTTCGGTTTATTTTTTTCTTTACATTTTTTTACATTGTTTTTTTTTTCTTTGATTGTCACAGTGTGCACATTTTGGTTCTTTGTTCACACACTGCAGCTTTGTGAATGCAGTGGATTGGGGTGATGGTTTTAAGAGGGTAAAACCTGGTGTGAAAACTCTGCCGTAAAGAGGATGTGTAGTGTACCACCTGCTTGATAAGTCAGCTTAAAAATACCTCCTCTACCACTACAGCTTTCCACCCCGCCGCTCACACTTTCACTCGTTTGTTTCTTGTCTTTTACAACCTCCAACACCCTGATGTGCATGCCTAGGAAAGCTCGTCAGTGCATATTGTTATCATTATTTTGCAATTGAAGCACACAATTTAGTTTTCCAGTTTCATTTAGAATGATTTTTCATTGTTTTTTTTTCATTTTCAGCTGTATGGTGAATGATTTGTGCTTAACGCAAGAGACTGTGCGGGAACGCATGGAGTTTGCGCATTGCACTTTTTACACATCAATACATTGCTGCGATGGTTTTGACCATGTGCCTTGTCGCATTTCATTGGAGAATTTTAAGGGAATTTGATTTTCGATTCTCATTTAGTTTGATTGTTTTCGATTGACTTGTCGATTTTCTTTTTGTTGGTGTTTTGTTATTGAATGCAGAATGCATGAATTACTTGTTGTCTGTAAGTTAAGTATTTGATTAGCTGCTTATTTGAACTGCTTAATATTTGTGCCATCAGACTTCCTTTTAATTTTATTTTATTAAATTCTCTTCTCGTTCATTTTTGTTGGCTTGAAACAAATATCAGTCGCTGTCTTTAATTAGCTCTTGTAACAAATACGATCCTCAAACAGTCATTACAATACAGGTGATATGAGTTTTTACAATGATTACGCTGTGCTGAGGGAGCTGTTGTTATACCCCACTGTGTGCTGCGGTACATAGATATATGATGTTGAATACCTTAATTATTATGTATATCAACTCTTAAACTCAGGATCATTCTCAGTAAAACAGTAAGACTTCCAAATGGTTGGATTGTCAGGCAGGTTTACAAGCCACAGAGCTGCAATGAAGTGTGACTTCTTTAACCTCCTGAGACCCAGCCCCTTGACTTATGTCCACTGTAGTGGACATTTGAGTTTCATCCCTCTCCTTGGAATCTTTTGTGCAAGTCTCTTAATTCCTGCTGTACTGTACAGAGGACATCCTGGGCTTTTCAGGGATATGTTATTTGATTGGCTGGGAGGCCGGGAACCCCCTCAATCTTTCAATCCAAAATGGCCGGCATAGGAATAAGCACATTTTATGGAAAGATAAAAGGTGAGTAAAATATTGTTTGTCTATGGTTTTGTTTCTATGATAATCATATATTTTCTTGTTCATTAAGGTGTTAGGAATCATATATTTAGTTCTGATAGCAAATACATTATGTATCTTTTGAAAAATTAGCAATTTTATGAATGTCAATTATAGAGGACATCAGGACTATCTTCATGTAAATAATGACTCCACATTGTTATAGGAAATAGAACTGAAGCAGAAAGAATTCTTTACAAAATAGTCGAGGGAGATTCAGATTTAGAGTTGTCAGATGACGAGAGAGATGAGGATGAGTTTCAACCAGTGAGAGAAGACAGTGATGAAGAAGAGGAAGATGATGCAGAAGGCTCAGGTGGAGGGACAGATGCAGACACAGACAGGGATGAGCAGGAAACTCAACGCCCTCTGTGGGCTAGGAGTAATATGTAGGTTTTATGCAGTTCCACAATTTTAAATGCAGCTGCATTGAGTATTTAAACTGTTATTATTTATTATTTATCATTTATTATTCTTTTTTTCCTTCATATCAGATTTGCACGTTTAACCTGGGCTTCCAGTGTGTCAAGATGACCCTACAACACATGCAGACTGGAGTCCAATTGAATATTTTTGGATACCAAGCATGCAGAAAGATGCAGAAATAAGGGCTCCAAGAGCAAGACGTACATGAGATGTACCAAATGCAAGATGTTCCTCTGCATTACCAAAAAGAGAAATTGCTTCCTGGACTATCACAACTAACAAAAACATACTAAGAATAAAATGAAAAGTGAAGGAAAAACTAGATTGGATTCAGTTTGACAGAAGGAAAAAAAATCCCCCTCCAAAAGTTTCACATTAGTTCTATGTTCATTGTTCGAATAACACTAAAAGGATTCAAGGGGACCAATAAAAGGATACGGACATAACAAAGTGTTAAGCTCTAATAGTAAAGATATACTTGCAAAATGTAAGGAAAAGGATTCAAGAATGATAAATGTTTATATAATCAAAATGTCTGTATTGGATAATAATCAATTTACAGCCCAAAATGTATTCTTAGTTAAAAAAAAAATGTATAATCTGGTAAAATTGTTATCTACCAAATGTGTTTGTTTTCGTACTAAAATGATCCTGTTGTCCACTACAGTGGACATGCTGTAAAACAAAAATAAAAAATAAAAATAAAAATGTCTAAATTGTAGGATGTTTTTTAAACCCTAAACAGGTATGGAATCACAAAAAAATAGGATTAGGAAAAAAAATATTTTCCTTGGTTCTCAGGAGGTTATGGCAAAGTTCAGTCATGAGCCTTGATCTTTCTAGAGGAGATGAAACCCAGTATGAGTTTTTACTCACAAACCAAGACCTCCCTTGGTCCCTAGGCAGCCCAATTTCAGAAAAAAAAAATGTCCTTATTAATTCTAAAGAAGAAAAATGTGGTTATTGGCACTGTTTTACAGAGGGGTGCTTTGTTGTGGCGTTTTCGGTTTATATAAACATTCAAAAGTTTGAGATCAGTAAGATTTTTTTTTTAATGTTCTTAATAAAATTATAAAATTGATTTATGGTCACTAGGCCTGCATTTATTTGACCATATTTATAATAAAACAGTAATATTGTGAAATATTATTACTATATAAAATAATTGCTTTCAGTAAATGTAATTCATTCCTTTATAAAAGAAACAAATACAAATCTTACTGACCCAAACCTTTGAGCAATAGTGTATATCTTAGTTTTGTCATAACTGTGTTTCCTCTTTTCTTTCTTGCAGTCTACTCCATTGCACCTGGCAGCCGGATACAACCGAGTCAGAATAGTTCAGCTGTTACTGCAACATGGCGCTGATGTTCATGCTAAAGATAAAGGGTAGGTCTGCTTGCTTTCCTGTTTGTTTTTTTGTTTTGTTTTCTACATTGAAATAAATATGGTCTCTATGAGCTATTTAAAAAAAAAAATTCACTCTGGTAAAAGTTTTTGTTCATTAGCCTTCCTTTGTCCATATAATACTTGAAGGAAAATCATATTTTAGGCATAAGTGATTGTTTTATTTATGTTTGGTTTTCCCCCCAGTGGTCTTGTTCCTCTACACAACGCCTGCTCATATGGACACTATGAGGTTACAGAGCTATTGCTAAAGGTAAGGACAAAACCTGAATGGTTATGCATGTATATTATAGTGTGTGGAAGACAAACAAAACTGTTTCCAGTTAAACAGCTTGTCTTAACCAGGCACAATGTAATAAAGCAACATTTTAATCTAAGTTCTGTCCTAACCAGTTTGGTCCCAGTGACTTTGGTTTCTGTCTCTTTTCACATTTATTCTCCACTGTAGATGCAAGCATATATGTGGTTTTAAAAAGTATACATGCAAGAATTGTAAATAACAGTAAACAAAATAATTATAATAACAATAAACATTTACAGTCATACTAAGCAGTTACAAGGCATTGAAATATTTCTGGGATTAACTATATAATTACAAAAATCAGCATTATATACACCTCCTTGCTCTGAGCGGGATTCGAACACATAGCTGTAATGTCATTTAGTACCATTGCGATCATGGTACACAAGCATACATTATTGTTGTTAATATCTTCAGTTGGTGACTAACTTCACCCAGCAGCAACGATATGGAAACAAGATGGAAACATTTAAAATTAATATTAGCTGTGCACACAAAGATGAAATAAACTTTGTGGAGAACTATCTCTTAGCTCCGCACTAAACTTCCAGACGCACTTCATTTTCTTTCTAGTGGAACTAATAACAGATGACACTAAAGTTGTACTGATTTGTAGTTTGAGTTATTAATAAAAAAGCTCACCAATGACATTCACTGTCTATTGTCTGCTTGGGTTACTTTATCTCAGAGCCCAATAAGAAAGTGACTAATTAAATGTACGTCCTACATTTCTGCATATACAGTTTCATTCTGCATGTCTCGTCAGAGTGAATTCTGTCTTAGTGCAGACACAAGCTCTCCCTTGATCCTGCAGTTCCATAGTGTATGGGCTTTAAGCCCAGCTTCCTTTACTTACAAAGCTGTTATGTGGAACACTGTGTTCACGGTGTGCTCTCCCATGCTCACTGTATCAACAGAGCCCTGCGGAGTGGCCAATCTGTCTCTACAACTATGTTTGGCATTTGATACACAGCAGAGTATTCTTGTCCTCAGGAGAACTACTGACAATATCATTAAATTAAAATTTATGCATTTAGCAGACGCTTTTATCCAAAGCGACTTAAAGAGCATTCAGGCTATCCATTTTTACCTCTCATGTGTTCCCGGGGAATCTAACCACAACCCCCCACCCCCCAAAAAAAATAAAAATACAAAAGAAGCAGTAGCTCCCCAGATCTCCTGAAGATTATTATATTTGATTAAATGTGCTGTGCAGTGACCAGCAAGACAGTTAAGAATCCTCTTATTATCACAGATCCATTGTGAACACCTGACGTTGCAACTTGCAGCTTAAACGAAGAAAATAATTTTCCATAGTTAAAGTGGATGGTGACCAGGGCTGTCAAGCTCTAAAAAAAACAGTCAAATTGGTTCATACATCTTGTGTATCAAATTTGAAAGCATTAAGAAAATCATTTTTAGGGGTACTGTTTACCCCCTGCCTCTGAGTGTAAGTTTATGTGTCAGTCATTTTCTAAAAATGTGTTCAATATCCTTTTCCCCACAGTGCTATTAACTCAGATCTGGGGCATGGCGGACTCCCTAACAGATAGAAATTCATAATCTATGCTAAAACCGCTCTAACTGCTCAAGTGGAACTGCATAATGTTCTCAGTGTATTTGAAAATGAATCTTGCCCGTCAGAGTCCTTTCCGTGTGATCTCACCCCTGAATGTTTTTCTGTAGCATGGGGCGTGTGTTAATGCCATGGACCTCTGGCAGTTCACCCCTTTGCATGAAGCCGCCTCCAAGAATCGTGTGGAGGTGTGTTCCCTGCTGCTGAGTCACGGAGCCGATCCCACGCTGGTCAACTGCCACGGGAAGAGCGCGGTAGACATGGCCCCGACACCAGAACTCAAAGAGAGGCTCACATGTGAGTTTACCTTCTTCCCATCTTTAATTAGACTTCTGGTCAAAAGTTTGGGGTCAGTTAGATTAAAAATATTTTTGAAAGAATATTCTTATATTTGCCAACACTGTAATCTGTATTTAGCCTGTATTTGTCCTCAAAAATCAGGTAGAACCAGTCAAAACCAGTAATGCTGTGCAATAATATTAACATTTAAAAGAACTGTTTTCAATTTAATAGATTTTAAAATTGTATTGATTTCTTCAGAAGTTTATTGAATTTTCAGCAGTCATTACTCCACTGTCACATCAAGTGTCACATGATCCTTCAGAAATCATTTTAATATAATCATTTCTTATCACAGCTGAAAATATATATATTTTTTGCTTAAATTGTGGATACTGCAATTAGTTATCTTTTGAAAGATTATACATGTCTTGATTAATTAAATGTGTCCCTACTTAATGAAAGTATCAATTTCATAATTATAAAAAAACATTATGCAAGCAAAGTAAACAGTGTAGTTATTAACTAAAATTCTTTTTTTATTATTGTTAATGAAATATAGTTAAGATCAAATATAAATATTAGATCAAATACTCCAAAAGCCAAATTAGAAATATTGCCACAGCAACTAACTCGAATTAAGATTGTTAAAGTACTGAAACTAATCTATCGAAATATATTTATATTGCTAAAGGCTGTTACTAAATACTAGGGCTGGGCAAGGTAAGGTATTATCGCGTGAACGCATTAATTGATTAACGTTGATAATTATTTTATCTCGTGTTTACTCAGTTTTTTTTATTATTATGAATGTCCATTGCTCACCAGCTCTGAATACACATACAGACAAATCATGGGTTTGTTTTACCCACAATAGCTTGTTTTTATATTTAATTTAATTACATTCATGTTATAAGTTAAGATTTACGAGAAGTATTTTAACTGCTACTATGTAAATGGAATGCTGCTATAAAAAAAACACTTTATTTGTTTCAAGTGTTTGCAAACCAAATTTTATTGCACTTTTGTTCATATAGCGGTTCACAATATACTACTTTTGATTGCATTATTACTGTATTGTCCCGGATATAAGACAATGTTTTTTTTCTTGGAAATACATCAGAAAAAAATGCGGCCGTCTTATATTCAGGGTCTAGACTTTGACATGTTAATAATACACACACAACAAATAGGTGTTGTCAAAAACGCATAAACCGAGTGTGCCATGAAATGCGTAATGTAATGTGTGTTGTAAAGATCTCAAGTGAAAACAAAAGATAAAGGAAATGCTTACACGGCATGAATCATAACTGTCATTAGCCTGGTGTAACCAAACTTTTTAAAACATAAGACAGGACCCAGATTTGAAGACTACATACGATTTCACTTCTACTGTTAAAACAATTTTGATAGGCTAGATGGATGGACTAAATGTTATGTAATTCAAATGGGCTACCTGTTATTTGTATGGTATATCAAAAAGTGTATATTTTAAAATGTGATTATCGTTGGTATATTTTACCAGTATTTACCATACTTTCAAGACAAAAGTTAAAATAGGAAAAATATGCAATTTGAAAATAATTTAAGAAAAAATGTGTTTTACAGTGAGAACAAAAAAACAAAAAAGCCTTTTTCCAAAAGGTACATCTGAAAAAAGGGGGCTGTCTAATAATCAGGGTTGTCTTATATTCGGGTCAATATGGTAGATATGTGCATAATGCAGTTAATCGTATTTAATCGCAGACAATCGTGTGATCATCGTGATTAAAAATTTTAATAATTGCCCAGCACTACTAAATATATATCCTGCCCAGCACTACTAAAAATATATCCTCCCGGCACTGAGACTCGACCCTGCGACCTTCGGGTTACAAGTCCAACTCTCTAACCATAAGGCCACAGCTGCCCCCCTTTTATAAAAAAAGACTTGTGGCTTAAGAGTAAATGAAAGACATCAGACCAGGATCTTTCACTGTTGCTCAGCATAAGTGGAATCAAAGCCCACAAAACTCATCCTCTCAAAACTCGTTCACCTTGCAAGTATAAGTGAGCTAAACACAACTTGGCTGTGATTGCTCCTGCTACATTCTCACTGGCACTGAGACAGACACATCAAGGTTTAGAGAAAGATGCCTTTAAACACAATATTTTCGTTCTGCATTATTCCAGCGCAGTGGAGGCTGAGCTCCAGTCTGCTGATGAGGTTGGCAGGCGATGTTGTTATATATTTTGCCTGTGAATTCTCCATCTGGCTTCTCCCAGTGTGGGGTGGAGTGATGCAATTTTGACTGCAACTTTACACAATTTGTTGTTTAAAGACTTTCCTTTTATGTGGTATTTGTGTCTGAGCTTGTGCTGCGAGTATTTTACGATGCAAAGTAGAACAAACAAATGTTATAACGATGACAAACGATTCAGTCATACATTTTAGATATCCCAACTCATATTCTTTCTGCCATAAAGCCAGATTGCATTGTAGCTGTGGAGCCTCAATAACTTTTTATCATGCTTTGTCTTGATGAATTATGTCTACCACTGGCTTCTGTCAGAGCGTCTTGCATCACCTATCGAAATGTTCTTTTCTCCTCCGGTGCAGACGAGTTTAAGGGCAACTCTCTTCTTCAGGCGGCACGGGAAGCAGACATGACCAAGGTGAAGAAGACCCTTGCTTTGGAGATCATCAACTTCAAGCACCCACAAACCCATGAGACGGCACTGGTGAGCCCCTCCTGATTCGCTTCTAAGCTCACCAGCCGAGATATCAGTTTGAAGTGCAGATGTTAAAGACACAGTCCAGTCATTCCAAACCTATGTTTTTTTTTTTCTTCCTAAGACACCAATAAGAGATTTTTAAGCAGGATGTTCAAACTACTATGTTCTATGCAAAGAAAGTTAATGGTGACCCAAATGGTGCCAACATGTTACCAAAAAGACAGAATTTGTGGTGAACTGTGAACTTACCAGGCCTCTATCCTGTGTTTCAGCACTGTGCTGTCGCCTCACCTCACCCAAAACGAAAACAGGTCACTGAACTGCTGCTACGGAAAGGAGCCAATGTCAATGAGAAGAACAAAGAGTGAGTGAATGTGCCTGGCATGTGTTTATCAAATGTCAAATGTTCATCCCCTTAAGATTGATGCTTAGGGCTGTCTGGCTTACTTATTATCTCCTCTGTTATCTTGTCCTTCTTCCCTGTGCAGCTTCATGACGGCTCTCCATGTGGCAGCAGAACGGGCGCACAACGACATCATGGAGGTTCTGCAGAAACACGGGGCGAAGGTACACAGCTGCTCCTGTGTCAGCAGATGCCACATACCTGCATGTGCCTACAGAGCCGTGACACACACACACACACACACACATTTACACACCTGACACCTCCCATCACCATCTGGCTCTCATAGTATAGTCTGCCTTAAAGGGATAGTTCTCTAAAAAATATTCAACATTTATTCACCCTCATACACCCACAAACCTGGAAGCTGTTTTTTTTTTGTGGGAAGAAAGAAGATATTTTTGGAGATATTCTCTTGCCATATAACAACAACTCAGGTCAGAGAGAGGGAGGAAATTGGCATTTAAAAATAGATTATGATTGTTTTGGGGCAAGAGCCGTTGACTGACATAAGTAGTCTTCTGGGGAAAAAAACAAAACACTACAAGTGAAGAATATGGCCTCTTTACAGAACCTCAGCATCTTTTTTGGTCTGTTCTCACCTGAGCCGAGAAAAATCAGTTCAGTGGAGCAGCATTTCTGTCACATCTACTGTTCTGTGCAGATGAGTCATCAAGTTCCTGCTGTAAGAGGAGAAGAATGAAGAATGAACCCATTGCAATCTACTTCTTTTATTTTATTTATTAATTTTTTTGTCAGAGTAAGTTGTCTGCATATCAGTGGTTCAGATAATTGGCTTTGAGATGGAAGAGCTCATCATCAGTATGGAAGTGTTTATATGCTAACATCTTCCCAATTAACTGCCAAGCATTTATCACTCCATTCACAAAGATACTTTAGCAGATTGGTCTCTCACTTGAAATCTGATCACTAGAGTTTGGAATCATGAACTTATTCTGAACATTTGCATTCTTCCACGGACCTGCATCAAAAAAATGCATCAATTTCAATAAATCAGAGCAAACTTGGCAGGCGATTCATGTTTTTTTTCCCCCATATGTACAAGAATGAAAACATAAATTGCACAATTACACAATTTATTGTTTCCCATGACTAATAGTATGGTTCTTCTGTGTGTTGAATGGAAAGACGCCTTCTGCATTATTTTTTTTTTACACAGACATGGCACATTTGACATCCCTCACAGACAAACTAAATCGAAACTATTGGTTTAGAAGAGATCATGCAGACAGCAGAGTTACTAGATGAAATATATTAAATAAGTTCTAAGCTCTTTTTGTATTGCATTGCCTAAAACAATTTTGATTCTTATTTGTTTTTCTGTTGCTGTCTGAAATGACCTTATTTAAATAGCTACTGCTATTTTAGTGTATTCTAAATATATGCTACCGTTTAAAAGTTTGTATTGCGTAAGATAATTTTTTTTATTCAGCAAGGATGAGTTAAATTGAACAGAAGTGACCATAAATACATTCATAACGTTACAAATGATTTATTTTATAAATAAATACTGTGCTTTTGAACTTTCTATTTATAAAAGAATGATAAAAAAAATATGTATATATATATATATATATATATATATATATATATATATATATATATATATATATATATATATATATATATATCATGGTTTCCACAAAAATATTAAGTAACACAACTGTTTTCAATCCAGTTTTCAGATTTTTTTTTTTTTTTACTGCATTTATTTGTATCTGTCCTTTTTTAAATCTGTCCTATTTAAAACTCTGTGGTTCTTTTTCTGTACTACTTTACAAAAATAATTCTGACTTTTAATGGTAGTGTCTAGTGAAAGTTTTCTAGTGAAAGTGGATAGGTAAACAGTCTGCTGCCTCGGTCTCACAGTTGGACTGTGTCAGAGAAACCGGAGGACGTTTACGAGCTACGTCAGTCATGTCATTACCTCTCCAGAGCAGAGAGGGGTAAAAGACTCCCAAATCAATGGAGCTCTTTCAGAGAGCCAAATCAGATAAGCATTGACTAACTGATCAGGCATTCATCTACCGTCTTGGCTGAGAGCATCAAGGCTGATCAGCTATTCTTCAGCGGAGAGACCAGGGGAGCCGATACACCTGTAAATAATCTCATCCACAGTCTGCCGTCTTTGTTCGGGCCAAGAGTCTAGCTACAGGGCCTCTCCGTTCATCAAACTTCTGTGTCCTCCTTTCACGCAAGATTTTATTATCCAGAGTTTCTTCTTCATTGATGCTGTTTGGCTCTTTAATTCTGCCTGGAGCAGCTTGATTTTCAAAGCTGACCTTCCTTCCTCAGCTCTTCTGCATGATAAATAAACGGAGGCTGACCCTCCATAACCCGAATTGCATCATTCAGTCATCAGCATCCATCTGTTGCAGTGCAACCAGTGCAACCCCTCTGAAACGCATCCGATCGTTAACTGGTGTTGCGACCCAGCTCATTGCCAAACTGCAGCGGCCAGACATTAAGTGACATTAATGGACTGAATAAATAGTCAGGCTGGAGGTTCAAAGACAAGAGGCTATTGTAGCTAGCGTGTGTTTGTAGACCATGTGTGAACCAGTAGACAGATAGTGCGGAAGCATTGAGTTAGTAAGAAGAGCAGGAAGCATGAAGAATAAAGCTGTCTAAAGCAAACACGGTAACTGAGGAAATCTGCTGATGGTGGGAGCTGCTTATTAGCTCAAGATTTAGATTGATATGTGTAGCTTTGTTTATACAGGCAGGAAAATGTTTTTTTGGTATAGACTGTAAGACTGAAATCTCTTTAGTAGTTTGTTGGTCTGGACGGCCCAAAAATTCACTTTTAATCTGCTTTGTACGCTACTGTTCAAAAGTTTGGGGTCTCTAGTAGGGGTGCTCCGATCACGATCGGCCGATCGTTAATGTTCATCTCATCAGTAAATCCTATTACTACACAGAGCCAATGTTAACTGAGAAGATGCTCAAATAAACCCTGAAAATGAACGTGGATTTGCGCAGCTTCTCAGTTACCCCTAGTCTCTAGCATTTGCAAGATTTTTTAAAAGAAGTCTCTTAAGCTTACCATGGCTGCATTTATTTGCTCAAGATTTTGAAATGTTATTGCAATTTAATATAACGTATTTTTTGGACTATAAGTCGCACCTAAGTATTAGTCGCATCAGTCCAAAAATACGTCATGACGCGGAAAAAAACATATATAAGTCGCACTGGACTATAAGTCGCATTTATTTAGACTCAAGAACCAAGAGAAAACATTACCGTCTACAGCCGCGAGAGGGCGCTCTGTTTTCAATGTAGACTACAGGAGAAATGAACAACATAAACGCCCTCTCACGGCTGTAGATGGTAATGTTTTCTCTTGGTTCATGTCAAATTAATTTTGATAAACAAGTCGCAAGTCGCAGGGCTAGCCAAACTATGAAAAAAGTGTGTCTTATAGTCCGGAAAATACGTAATTTTTTCTATTTTAATGTATTTTAAAATGTCATTTATTCCTGTTATACAAAGCTGGATTTCATTAATCCAGTCTCCAGTGTCACATGATCCTTGAGAAATAATTTTAATATGCTGATTTACTGCTCAAGAATCATTTCTTATTATCTATGTTGAAATGTTGGAAACAGTTATGCTGCTTAATATTTTTGTGTAAACTGATACTATATATATATATTTTTTTTTTTAGGATGTGAACATGCAGAGGACAAAATGCAAGGTTATGTAAAATGTGAAAAATATTTGTAACTTTTTGCAAACTTCAGTTTTTCTTAACGCCTACATTGACTATACTATATTACAATCAAATCTAATCTTATCTTGACAAACTATATATCGTTGAAAAGGTCTAAGACTCCCAAATATATATTTTACCAATATTTTTTGTTAAACATTATGTAGCAAAAGTAATCGATGAATTTATGACAAGAGTGCACCCTCAGAAATCTACATTACAAAAGGAGCTTTGACCTTTGTTTAAAAAAAAGACTTCCTCGTTGCCTTTTTCTCTATCACATTTTAGAAATCATCAGAAATTATATATAACTTGAAAACATAAAATCTTAAAATTCATCCTTCAAAACCCATTTTAAAATCAGACATTGCATTACCATGTAAATGGTACATCAAAATCATGTAAAAAAATGTTTTCAGTCATGAAATATAAAAACTTAGGTTTGTATCATGCACATTCATGTCTATCTTCAAAAACGTGAGTGACAGTTAACAGGTTAAAATGAATTTTCATGCAATATTATCCCATTTATTTAAACATTTATTTAGAAACAAATCAGAATTGGTTGCAGTGTGAACAAAAGTCATTTTGTGTTTGATATGGAGAACTACAAAACATAAATTTCGCACTTCCAATAAAGCATGATTTTGCTGAGAGTTTTGAGTTTTCAAAAGTAACACGTTTGAGACACTGTACAGTGTTGATCGCCTTTGAAGGAGTGTAGAAGTTTCCCAGGGGCTTGTCTGATTAATTCATATTTGTGTTCATTTGAAAAGAGGCCAAGTCTTGCTCTGTGAGCTGCGTTCAGATGTGCTCTTCACTGATCAGTGAGGAGGAGGAGATTCCAGTCTGCTCACTCTCTTTCCATCCTTTTTTGTGTTTGTTTATAGATGAATGCTGTTGACACGCTGGGTCAGACTGCATTACACCGGGCGGCTCTGGCTGGACACTTGCAGACATGCAGGCTACTTTTGAGTTATGGAGCCGACCCCGCCATCGTCTCCCTGCAGGGCTTCACTGCTGCACAGATGGGCAATGAAGCTGTACAGCAGATCCTAAATGGTACAGACTGAATCTGGGGTTTGGGGTTGTTTATTTGGGCCTTGAAGTTCTTTGTCTTTATGCATTAATAGTTATGGAAATTCACGTTTATTTATGCTTGTGTCTGTTAGAAAACATTCCAGTGAGGAACTCAGATGTGGATTATAGACTCTTAGAAGCAGCCAAAGCAGGAGACCTGGACACTGTGAAGGTGAGAGGTGCCTTCATTTGGTTTCAGTTAAAAAATGGACATGATAGTTGTTCAAAAGTCAACCAAGTGTTAAAAATTTGGAGGTGAGGGAACCTTAGAAATATGTGGTGATTTGGTGAAGCCGAGATATAACATGAAACTGTTTGTTCATTATTTTTTTTAAAAAATTTTTGTAAGAAACTTTAATTCATTTTACATGCTTTGTAATTACCTTTACAACTGTTTTCAATAGTGTAGTGCTACAAAGCAGCTCCAGGTTACATGGAGATGAAAATATATCTGTTGTTATGGATATTGCATTTTTTTATAGGCTTTTGTCTGGAACAAAAATACCCCGAAATGAGTTTAGTTTCTTTATTCCAGACAATAAAACTTTTCAGGGATGCAGCTCGCAGCTCTTAGATGTGTTTTGTTCCATACTCATGACCTTGAACAAGGTAGATGTAAGAAGACCTCACCTTCGAGTGTGTGTGTGTGTGTGTTAGAGAAAAACGCTGAGCCAGCATGCACAAAAACCGCAGTATCCTTCTACATAGATTTCTACTAAAGTTTGGTCTTATTGTTTTTAACTACACTATTTTAACTTTTACTATACACTATCGTTCAAACATTTGTGGTCAGTAATTTTTATTTTATTATTTTTGAGAGAGAGAAGGAACTTTTATTAAACTTGCTGAATACTTTTATTTAGGAATGGCTTATTAAATTGTAAAAAGTCACAGTAAACACAGTTTAAAATGTTACGAAAGATTTTTATTTCAATTAAATACTGTTCTTTTCCATTTGAATGATGTCTGAAGGTTCATGTGACACTAAAGACTGGAATAATGGCTGCAGAAAATTCAGCTTTGCTGTCACAGGATTAAATTACATTTTAAGATATAAAACAGTTAAAATACACCTCTATTTTAAATTGTAATATTTCACAATATTACTTTTTATTTTTTATTTTTACAGTATTTTGTATCTAATAGCAGTCTTGGTGAGCATAGGAGACTCCTTTCAAAAACATTACAAATCTTTTTGAAATGTAGTTTATATATTATTTATATTGCTAAATTATTAATCAGAATTAATGTGGTTACAGTTATAAATTATTATTAATGTAAATACTATTTGTGTTAGTCTACAAAAGTAGTTTGAATCATTTATGCACAAGTCTTTAGATCAAAAGCTTCATAACCTTAAATTTTTTGACTGGTGATAAAAGCCTGAAGATCATGATTTAGAAGATATTTCATTCAGATGATAAAAATATCTGTATGGATGGATGCCTTTTGATGCGATCAGATCCTCATTATCTGAAAGCCTCATTATGCGTTAAGTAATTAGATCAGAGCACCAATTAGACTTTTGTCAGGCAGTTAATCAGAATCTCTACTGACGCTTGCCATAATTCTGGCCTGGTACCCTATAAAAATGAAATAATTTTTAGGTTGTATTTAAACCCTCATTTTAAAAATAAAGTTACGTATTCGCATTAAGAAAACTGTCATTCGGTTTAATGATGTATCATTTTGTTTTGTACAGCAACTTTGCTCCCCTCAGAATGTGAACTGTCGAGACCTGGAGGGCCGTCACTCCACACCGCTACACTTTGCCGCCGGCTACAACCGCGTGGCTGTGGTTGAGTATCTCCTGCACCACGGCGCTGACGTCCACGCTAAAGACAAAGGGTGAGACTTCTTGCTGATATTCATCAGAAACTCTCCCTCCGTTGTGGAGTGGACTTCATTAACAGTCAGCTCATGGCTTAGCAGCACCAGGAGATAAACTCTAATCTGTCTGTTGGCAGAGGTCTGGTGCCGCTGCATAACGCCTGCTCGTACGGCCATTACGAAGTGGCGGAGCTGCTGGTCAGACACGGAGCGTCCGTCAACGTGGCTGACCTGTGGAAGTTCACTCCGCTGCACGAGGCTGCAGCCAAGGGCAAATACGAGATCTGTAAACTGCTTCTGAAGGTACTGTCATCACTACTCCTGCTGGCTCCACACTGACCACCATCACTCCACATACTTGTTAATTCAAGAGATATCCTTTTCTATAGATGTCTGACAGTCTGGAGTTGTTAATGGTTTTATCACTCTGTAAAGTTTTTAAATGCATTGTGAACTGCTGCAGGGGCTTCAGGTTTATTGCTGTTGAGCAGACGTCGGTTTTAAACGTCTGCTTTAATCGGACCTCAGGTTACTGTCACAGAGAGGTTCAGCTTCAGAGCTGTAAAGAATATGCACAGTAGCCTTCAAACAAACATGTCACTGTTTCTTGAAGTGGAACTGCTGAGGCAGTCTTTGGTAGAAACCGCAGTAAAGAAATGTCCTTTTCTCATCCACTGAATCTAAATCTGTAAGAGCAGATCCATTGATTTCCTGATCCAATTTTATTCTTATTCGGATTTGATTTGAAGTCTCAGATTTGATTCGATTCAGATTCGAAAAAATTCAGTTGAGAAAAATAAATTTCCAGGCTATTTAAAATCAATTCTCTTTGATCTATTGCTGTACAGGGAACTCAAATATTAATGGATCCCAACTATTAAATTCAATACTTGTGGCCTAAAAATGTAACTTCATCAAAAGACTTTTAAGAAAAGTAAACATTCCTAATTTAAACTTCTTTATTTGGTCACATTCAAATTTAAATATAATTTGATATAAAATATAAATTTATAAATATACACACACACACACACACACACGCACGCACACACACACACACACACACACACACACACACACACATATATATATATATATATATATATATATATATATATATATATATAAGCATTTATGTTTGGTGAAATCTCTCATCCTCTAAAAAAAAAAGGGAGGATTGAATGATTGAGTAATGATCATTTCATGCAGAAATGTTCAGAAAGATCATAGATGAGGTTTTGAAACTGTGCTAAGGCAGCCTTTGGGCTTCCCTGTGGATCTGTGCTCAATGTCTTTATCTCTTTCAGCATGGAGCAGACCCCACCAAGAAGAATCGGGATGGAAACACGCCATTGGACATGGTGAAGGAGGGAGACACGGATATCCAGGACTTGCTGAGAGGAGATGCTGCGCTTTTGGATGCCGCCAAAAAAGGCTGCCTGGCCCGGGTCCAGAAACTGTGCTGCTTGGAGAACATCAACTGTAGAGACACACAGGGACGCAACTCGACTCCGCTGCACCTGGCAGGTAATGAAAAATCATTCTGCGGCCTTCCAAGCCATCGCTTTCAACATAGAAACTAGAGCACGTCTCTCTTTTTAAATTGAAGCATCAAGCTGTAGCGCCAAGCAGAGAATTGCGTTTCTACAAAAGCATTGAAGCGGTGTGTGTGAGATATCATCCCACCCCAGAGGCGAGGCAAGGAGACCCAGAAGGAAAGAAAGAGGGACATGTTGAATTAAATCTCAGCTCTCATCCCTTTCTGAGCTCTGTGTAAACCTGGCTTTCAGGCGGGGATTCAAAGGGTTCTTTGCCAAATATTAAATCTGCCTAAAATTTCCACACCTGTTCGTACCATCACCGACATTTACATGCACAATAATATTTTCTGAATGTCCCTGATAAAGTCTTATTCAGAATAATCTCTTTATGTGAGCCTTCCCCTATCTTATTCATGGGTGTTCTTGTATTCGTGAGAATATAATATTTGAGAATAGCAAATATTAGCAAGTTATTGTTATACTTTATTTTCAAATTATTAATGTTAACAACATCAGCATTGCGTGACTATGAGGATAGTGTGTATTAGCATGTAGACTTCAATTTCTCTACAGTCCAATCTCTAATTGTCACATCATTCGAATTTCATATTAAGGAATTCTTTTAACCCAACCTACCCAAACCACTCAAGACTTAAAACATTATCATAAATTAGCCATTGTGAATCAGCTAAAGTACGGCTCCAGGATCATCATGCCATGCCATCAGTGACTCATACTGCATGCTGAACAGCACAGATCAGCAGATGTCACTTAACAGATGGAGTGAGCGCACTGGTCAGTCCACTTATCATGCTAGGCCAGGCCAGCAGCAGGAGGGTGACAACCCTTACCATCAGGCAGAGATATAGACGCATGATTTTACTCCAGCTAGCACACATTCCCTATGTCCACTGGAGAGCAATGGGCTGTGACTAACGTGGTGGTTGTGACCCCTGCTTGGAGAATACGCCACTCGTCTGCCATTTCCCTGTGGGGAGAGTTGTAAGACGAATTCATTCGTTCTGACTGACGTTACAGGATCTCATGCATTACATTTTTTGTTTTTTATTAATCAATTTTGTGGAGAAATAACACTCATGTTCAAAAATGCAGTGTTTTCACTCACATTTTGCAGTCTCTGATGTATTGAAAATGGCTGCTGACACTTCATGACATGTGATATTGTATCCACAACGTTAATATTTTTTCATTGACTATAATCCTAATGCTGTTGGTGTTAATGAGGGTAAATCTGCTTTATTAAAGATAAGAGGCAAAGAGAGCAGTACAGCCAGACAGATAACATATTTGTGGGAAGGAAGTGAGAAACTGCTAAAATTGCTTGTAGTTTATAGAGGAGAACCTGATGAAGCATTTGATGAGCGCTGCACATGCGGTGGAGTGTGGACGTGTGAGACAGAGAGTGTGTTCTCATTAGTGCGGTTCTCAAAGCTGGGTTTGTGCACTATTAGAGAGCTACAGCCTGTAATGATGCGGACTCTAATTAGTCCTGTAGGTATTTATGTCTGGAGCCATAGTGAGAGGGAAAGGAACTCAAGAAGACAGTTAAAACTGAAAATAGTAGTGTCTGGTCTGTGGTCTTTTTGGGAAAAGGTCAGTGACAGCTTGTTTAATGCCAAAGGTTGACTGCCAGATTGAGTGTCTTCTAGCTAAGCTGGAGTGATAAAAAAAACACATTTGTGCTTAGATTCCACTTTGCACTGAGCAATAAATATAATTGCAGTCACAAAGAGGAGTACGATTTCAGTGACACTTGCTAAAGAGAGTTTAATTAATTGAGTTTAATTAAGTTTTGAAAATGGGAACAGATGAAATTTCACTGTCTGCTGAAATGATGACCCAAGATGAGCAATTTGATCTTGGGAACAATTAATAAATAGGCTGAAACTGTGAACTTGGGAAAAACCTTTTTATATATATTCGGTTTTCTTTTAAATTGTAGTTTTAGTCATGTCTTTTGTGCCTATATTTTAATAATCTGTTTTAATGTCAGTTTTAGTCATTTTACTACTTATATACAATTAATAATTACAAATATTTTGAATTGTTATTTTTATCATTTCAGGTTTCATTTTAATTTAGAAATGTATGTGCTTTGATAATTTTTATGTCCTGTTTTTTTACATTTCTATTTGGCTTTACTCACATCTATCCATCCATCCATCCATCCATCCATCCTTGGTGTGTCGCAGTGGAAAAATTTAGTTATTTATTTATTTTTTACGTTTTCAAAGTTTCAAAAACGCTCTGAAGCGGATTGGTTGCTTTTGTTTGATACCAGATTTATTGGCAGATGGATTTACATTTCTCTGCATCCTTTGCTCCACAGCTGGCTACAACAATCTGGAGGTAGCAGAGTATTTACTTGAGCACGGGGCGGACGTCAATGCCCAGGACAAAGGTGGCCTTATTCCCCTCCACAACGCGGCCTCGTACGGGGTGAGTGCATTTACTGATTAAAAGGAGGAACATTTAATTGAGACTGAGACTACGTGCAGACATCTGTTAAGCTGACACATGTCAGGTCTGGCAGGAAACGTTGCTGTGGGTACCTCAGACACACACAAACAGATGTAGATGCTGAATAATCCATGTGTTTGCTCCTGAAAACGAAACACGGGGCTTTTTTTCTCCCAGAACAAATGTAAACCTTCACCTGAACCCCTCTGTGCTCTGATACAGCACTTTGTTTTCACTTCCTGTGAAAAATCAGTGTGACTGTATGCAAAAAGTGTTTGGACATCTGTATTTGTTCTGCCAACAGAACCTTGCCTTATGCACTTTTAATGCGTCGCTGTGCCTCATGATTCTTTCAGATGGTTTCAGTTGCATTTCCACTTGCGAACAACCCAGATGTCGAGATGAAGCTGTCTGCTAGCCGCAACCCAGATGAGCCTTAATACACAAAGCACAAAACACTTCTAATACAGGATTTGATTCTTTCTGGAAATCAAATCAAGTGAATTTCAGGGAAACCCATTACAGGTGATGGTAGTTAGAGATAGTTATCAGCATGTGTGTTACGACCCGGCTCAAAGTCACAACATAAAGAGGGCACTTAGACAAAAATAGGTTTCAATACAGTTATAAATTTATTTCAAATTAATCAAATAATGTCTAGGGTCAAAGTATTAAAGAATAACCAATGAATCAAATCAAATAGCTGTTAGAAATTGGGTTTGTGGAGTTGTGGAAAACAAATGTGAACACAAAATATCAACCCACTCTTCAAACAAACAAACCAAAAATGAGAGAGACTGATCACAGCTCCATGAGCCTCTTAAATAGGGTGCCACAGGTGCCAATAATTAACACTGGAATCCCGCCCATCCAGGAGGAACCTGCAACCTTAACCAAAATAAGAGAAAAATAGGCAGGGCTGTAACACCTCAATCAACAAAATGTTAAATAACCTAAAGTATTTAACACAATAAATTTAACAAATAATAAAATAAACAAATATGTCAAAACATTTACAAAAAAAAACAGGAGTATAGAATGTCATACACGAGACAGTGCATCGGCTAAAACATTCTCCTTTCCTTTGATGTGATGAATTTGTAAAGGAAAAGACTGCAAAAAGAGACTCCATCTCATCAACCGCTGGTTAGAGTTGCAACTTCGCTGCAAAAAAACTAGTGGATTATGATCAGTCAACACTTCAATTGGGTTGCCACTACTCAAATAAACCTCAAAATGTTGAACTGCTAAAATCATTGCCAAGGCTTCCTTCTCAATTACAGAATAATTTCTTTGGTGGGAATTAAACTTTTTAGAAAAGAAGCAGACTGGGTGTTCAATACCTTGATCATCGTCCTGCAAAAGAACTGCCCCTGCCCCATTTTCACTTGCATCTACTGCCAGTTTGAAAGCATTTTTAAAATTTGGCGCTGCCAAGATAGGGGCATTAACCAACAGGGCCTTGGCATTATCAAATGCCTGCTGGCAACTGTCTGTCCACACAAAATCAATTTTTGGACTTAACAAGTCTGTAAGAGAACTCACTACACTAGCGAAATTGGGACAAAAGGCACGATAATAGCCGGTCATTCCCAAAAATCTCCTTAGATCTTTACGAGACTGAGGAACAGGGAAATGATCTATAGCTTCAACTTTAGCCCGAATAGTTCGAACTTGACCTTGCCCCACAATTTTGCCCAGATAGGTAATGGTTGCTTTGGCAAACTCACATTTAGCGAGGTTAACAGTCAGATTAGCAGCCAACAAACGGTCTAAGAGCGCTTTAAGCTGAGCTACATGACTACTCCAGTCAGGGCTGTATACCACAATATCGTCCAAATAGGCTTCACAATTGTCTAACCCAGATATTACTTGGTTAACTAACCTTTGAAAGGTAGATGCAGCATTTTGCATTCCAAAAGCCATAACCTGATATTCCCATAGTCCATCTGGAGTCACAAATGCTGACATCTCTTTGGCTCTGTCAGAAAGGGGAACCTGCCAGTAACCTTTTAAAAGATCTAACTTGGTTACATACCTGGCAGAACCCACCCGGTCAATGCAGTCATCCAATTCTAACTCCTTTTCTCGTAACACCATCTCTTTTAGCTTTACTTCACTGTCAACGTTACTTGGAACATGTAACTTTGCAACTAGAACTCCTTCTTCCTCTAAAGTGCCCCTCAAGTTCTTTAAGATAGACTCCTTAAGTTTTTTATCACTTTTAGTGAGCTCTATATTATAATGAGCAGCAACCAACAAAAGCTGCTCTTTAGTGCACTTCTCAAGTGCTTCCTCTGAAGGTTCTTTTAGAAATTCTTCCACATTGGAAGCCATTGCTAAAAACCTCTAAGTTTTCAAACAAGTAGCCACTTTAGGAGTTCACACGAATCAGAACAATATCCTTTAAATATACTCCACCAAAAAAAAAATTTACCTTATACACAACTCCATTTCCACAAAGTTACTTAATGGTAATTTAATCTACACCAACAAATCAGATTAACAAATCAGAATCAGTCCCCTTATCTTCTCTATGGAGAACGAATACAAAGGTTTAACAAAACCCTCTCCGCAAGTAGCATGCTAACAATATAATACTCTTACAAAAAGAGATTAATTCATAAGTCACGCAATCACTCCTGAACTGCTGACAATATTCAACGAGGTAGCTACCACAAAACTGCATGTTAATTAGTATATTGACTCCCTACGTTTGTTATTGGTGTAAAATTACTTACCAATTTGAAGAAAGTGGGGATGAAAAAAAAAATGCTCTCTCAAAAGCAAACAAACAAAATAAATTTCACAAGTTCCCAACACTAGCCATTGATTCAAAGTACCACACCAATTGGCATGGATACTAGAGAACCACTCCGGTAAAACACTACACAAACAAAAAAACGAACCTCTCTAATCTTCAAAGGCTTACCAGGCTCGGGGCCACTTTAAACGCTGAACTTCATGTCACCTGGTAAAAACCAGGCCCTGAATAGCGCACCCCCAACAGAGATTAAATCTCCACCCGGGATACCTTCAAAAATAACAAACTAACAAAACAAACTAACAAAACAAACAGTGCTCCGTTGGAAGGATTGACTAGCAACCCAGCTGGACCACTCTACCTAACCGGAGTCCTCTATTAATCCAATAACTATGAACCTTTTCCATGCTCCACTCTCAAAAAACTTGAAAAACAAGTCACAAAACCCCAACTTCAAACAAGAATTTGATCCCGGACGAGGCTCCAATTTATGTTACGACCCGGCTCAAAGTCACAACATAAAGAGGGCACTTAGACAAAAATAGGTTTCAATACAGTTATAAATTTATTTCAAATTAATCAAATAATGTCTAGGGTCAAAGTATTAAAGAATAACCAATGAATCAAATCAAATAGCTGTTAGAAATTGGGTTTGTGGAGTTGTGGAAAACAAATGTGAACACAAAATATCAACCCACTCTTCAAACAAACAAACCAAAAATGAGAGAGACTGATCACAGCTCCATGAGCCTCTTAAATAGGGTGCCACAGGTGCCAATAATTAACACTGGAATCCCGCCCATCCAGGAGGAACCTGCAACCTTAACCAAAATAAGAGAAAAATAGGCAGGGCTGTAACAATGTGCCCTCTGGAGGGCTACAGGGATGTGACTAGGCCATGTGGATGGATGGGAGCAGATTGCCAGACTCTGACCCTCAACCGCACTCACATACGCTCTCTGTTGCCATCCAAGAAACCGGGCCTCTGTGACGTGAGCTGTGAGATTCTTATTGGCTGTGAGCGGAGTGGCTAGTTGCCCAGACTTTGCTGATTGGCTAGAGGAGAGCTGGCGGCTGGCCAATGTCCTTGAGTGCGCCTCCCTCTGCTCATTTGTGGCCTTTTTGTGAAAAGTCTGTCAGCGCTCTGCAAACACAGCCAGCTGATCGCAATTCCATACAGTCCCTGCTGCTGACGGGAGGGCGGCTTAGGACATCTCAGCCACACACACTGTGCGCCAGAGCTAGGGCAGATGTCAAAATTGTAGGTTGTAGAATTATTTTGTCATTAATAAGCCTCCGTCTTCCCTTCTAGCATGTGGACATCGCGGCCCTGCTGATCAAGTTTAACACCTGTGTAAATGCCACTGATAAATGGGCCTTCACACCCCTCCATGAAGCTGCGCAGAAGGGCCGCACGCAGCTCTGCGCTCTGCTGCTAGCCCACGGGGCCGACCCCACCATGAAGAACCAGGAGGGCCAGACGCCGCTGGACTTGGCGACGGTAATAAACACATACCTCTCACACGGTTTCACATTTATGTACATTCAAGCCCACATGTATATACTAGCATTCATTAACAGTTCCAGCTTCTATAAAAGTTGCATGCTCTGCTAGACTATTTGCTCTGGCTGTAAGGTCCCACATGGTTCAGGTAGCACAGTCTATCCTGAGAAATTGGGACATTTATCTTCTAAACACATAAGCTAAGGAGTTTAAACCCACGTCCCCTGTGTTCAGGATTGTGCTAAGCAAATGATAAATTTGCCATAACCTTTAGTAATTGGGCTCTGGTGGCCGTGCACAACACCAGGTGCTTATGACACAGCTGTTCTCAGCTTTTATTGTCCAATTCTAGACCAATAAGCCAAACTAATGCTTTGTATAACTACTTTCTAATTTATCCCCTCACTTATGTGGCGTGGTACTCTAACATGAATATTAGATGAGTCTAAGTTGTATTTAAAACTGATCAGACACAGAATTCTTATACAAGCGTTGATTTTTTTTCCACTTTACTTTTACTTTACTTATTTATTATTGATTTTCAGGCTGATGATATCCGGGCACTGCTGATTGATGCCATGCCCCCTGAAGCATTGCCTAGTTGTTTCAAGCCCCAGGCTACAGTGGTCAGTGCCTCTGTCATCTCTCCAACATCCACCCCTTCCTGTCTGTCTGCCGCTAGCAGCATAGACAATCTGGCCGGGCCCCTGGCAGAGCTAGCTGTACCTGGAGCCTCAGGCCCTGCTGACGGAGCCACTGGATCAGAGAGGAAGGAGGGAGAAAGTGAGTAGATCATGTGATGTGACTTAAAATGATTTTACAGAACTTTATATTGTAAGTAGGGCTGCAACAGCAAATATTTTATATATATATATATATATATATGTATGTATGTGTGTGTGTATATATATATATATATATATATATATATATATATAAAATGTGTTGTTGGATATAAAATATTAGTTTAAAATGAACTGAAATCAAAATTTATAACTATATATAGTAAACTGACTCATTATTTTATAGTCTTTTATATTTGTATTTATAATCTTCAGTTTGCACATTGTTTTGGAGTACAATAGAGTGCATGATTACAGTATTTTTATTTTTAAATGCTGGAAAAATAGGCTTTTATTCCATGTGTGTGTGTATATATATATATATATATATATATATATATATATATATATATATATGTATGTGTATATATATATAATATATATATATATATATATATATATATATATTAAAAAATTGCTATATTAATCTGTAATAAAATGAAATTTAGTTGCAGGCCTAAATGTAATTATGCCGTAAATGTTGGACAGTAGTAATATGAGATGTTTTTTTTTTTTTTTATAGTTACAATTCTGGATATGAACATCAGTCAGTTCCTGAAGAGTTTGGGTTTGGAGCATTTGCGGGATATTTTTGAGCGGGAACAGGTAAGGTCATTCCTAGGATCATATCAATCTCAGTCATCTGAATCTCATCGCTTCCACTCCACACATTAAATTGCCAGCTGTCCCATGTAGAGAGGCCTGTCGTTGTTTCCCATAGAGAGCTTCAGGTTCTTCTCTTCAGCGTTATGTAAATGCGATGGCCTCGTATTTATCTTCTTTCAATACACTCTCGCTCTCTCAGCACCTTGGTTTTATCATTTCCAGCCAGCTCCTCTCCAGACGGACACTGTGAGATTACTAGTGTCTCAAGAACTGTATAGGTGTGAGAGCAATCCTGGGTACCGGCGCTGACCTCTGCGCCCCTTCTTTTGATTAATACTGTCATGCTGCTCTCTCACACTGAGCTGAGGACTCTGTTGTTCCTCCGGCTTTCCTCCTCCTCAGCTTCGACTCCACGAGGGCGAGCCCGTGGGATGTGATTGGCATACTGCGTCAGACCCGCCGCTCATTTGCACAGAGATGAACAGAAATGGTCTTGGCGGCCACCAGCTGGGAAGAGCGCTTGATGTGAGGGGCTGAAATCAGTTCTGATTGTGGCTCTAGTAAGATGCATTCATCTGTCTCACAGTGTCTCACTCGTCTGCTCACTCTCCATCTTATTCTGCCACGCTGTGCCTACGGGAGATGGAGCATGAAGAGGCAACAGATTTTCAGAGAAGTGTAAAAGATTGAGTGCAAACGAGACTGAGGATGTGCTCACAGATCTCAAACACGCACCAATGTCGTCATTAAATATGTCTGGTTTTAACCTCAGAGCAGTTTAGAACGGTCTCCTCAATTGACTACTGCTGTCATAGGGGCATTTTGCGCATATTTGTCTCTTTTAGATATATGTATTAGGTCTACTGCCTTTCCACTTCCCTTCCCAAAGAAGAGCAAATTTGCACTTTGCTGTTATCATTAAAATTGTAGTATGGACTTTCCTATTTCATACAATTAGAACAATTGCTAGCTGAGCATTAAATGATTTTAATGCATGATGTGGTGACAAAGAACCACCTGACGTGAATCAGAGCCACCCGTGCATTATCCTGCTTACACTGTGGTCGTTTGCCAGCATTGACAAGTTAAAGCTGTTAATGATGTTTGCAGTGCAATATTTGACTGGAGGTGTAAAAATGAGTTATTTTCATCAGTTATGGCTCATCAGCTCCAGCATTCCGCCCGCTTCAAATCAGACACAGAGATGAAATAGTGCAGTAAGACCACATTTATTTGAATGAAATGCATTAATATAGAACAGTGATTAAACCAACTTGGAACTACCTTAACGGTTTTAAGGCATACCTGTCAGCCTATCAGAATTGAGTATTCAGAAAGATCATGGTCTATATGTTTGTATGTGTATGTATATATATATGTATATATATATATATATATATATATATATATATACACACACACACACGTTCACTTAAGTTTTGCTTATTCTCGTGTACTAAAGACTTTATTAACTTGCCGTCTAGTTGATTTCTTCACTAGTCTGTAGTAAATCTGCTGTAGTTCTTTTTCAACTTTGGCACAAATGAAAACTTTGCCAAGAGAGAGAAAAAGAAAAGGAGAAATAAATGAAATCTTTCCCACTGCGGCCATCACACCTTCACGGCCATAATGGTCAGTCCTGCGAGCCCTATCGATTGAAGTGCATAGTGCTTTCTGAAAGAAAGAGAGCGAGAGAGAGAGAAAGAGAGAGCAGCTGGCAGCTCCTGGGCTAATGGCTTTGACAGACCTATCATAGATGTGATGCATTGCCAATAAGAACTGGAGTGTGAGAGTTTGAGAGTACACAGGCTGCTGCAGAGTCATTGTTTCTTGCACTTCAGTTCATGCACTATAATTTTTTTATTATTATTATTATTAAAGTCTCTTATGCTCATCAAAGCTGCATTTATTGATTAAAAAAATACAGTAAAAACTGTAAATTTCTGTTTAAAATATATACAATTTACTATAAGGTTACAGTTAAAAATATTGTTGATGTTCTCAATTTTAATATGGGATGCCTGTGATGGCAAATTTGAATTTTCAGCATCATTACTCATTACTCCATTCTAATATGCTAATTTGCTGCTCAAGAAACACTTTTTTATATCAATGTTGAAAACTAAAACGAAAATAGTTTAGTGGAAACATTTTCAGAATTCTTTGATGAATAGAAAGTTCAAAAGATAAGCATTTCTTTAAAAAAAACTTTTTTTTTACATTATGAATGTCTTTATTGTTATTTTATAAAAAGCTGAGTGAAATATTAATTTTAAAAAATCGTACTGACCCCAGACTTTTGAACAGTAGTAGATTTGTTGATCTCTGACCGGCAAGGTCCTGTATTTTAACATTTTGAATATATCATTTTATATATATATATATATATATAATATATATATATATATATATATATATATATATATATATATATATATATATATTATTTTTTTTTTTTTTTTTTTTTTTGGAGTTATTTTTTACAAACAAAAAAGTGACAACATATCTGTTTGTCCATATTCATTAAGGTCCAAAATGGTTTCACATGCTTCGTTCAGTGTGCTGTGACCAAACATTAATGCTCTCTGTAAGACACACGCTGGCTTAAAAAAAGAAAGTCTAGCATGCACGAATCAACATCTGCATGTTTGCTTTTCTGTGCATGTTGCAAGTACAGTAGGAGGCGTATTCAGTAGTAATATTTCAATTATCAATAAACGTGCTAATATCCATCCAAGCCTCCTGCCACTCTAAGAGTTTATCTTCTGAGTAGGAGGAATTTCAACATTGCAACAAGCTGAGAAATAAAAAATGCACTGTTGGATTTTTCAGAACCAGCCGTGTCGAAACTGGCTTTGAAATGAATCATTGTTGCACGTTGTGCTTCCAGACTATTACAGCTTCCCTAATTCTGATTGGTGTTCATCTGTTGTGTTAGATTACACTGGATGTGCTGGCTGACATGGGGCACGAGGAGCTCAAGGAGATTGGGATCAATGCGTACGGCCACAGACACAAACTCATCAAAGGCATTGAGAGGCTGCTGGGCGGTCAACAAGGTCGGCATCTCTCTCAAACACCATCTGTTCATGACTAAACAAGCAGCGCACTGAGGTGACTTATCGTTTAATGTGTCGGTGTGCTTCTGTACAGGTGCCAACCCATACCTGACGTTCCACTGTGCGAGTCAGGGCACGGTGCTGATCGACCTGGCCCCTGATGACAAAGAGTTTCAGTCAGTAGAGGAGGAGGTGAGACTGACATCTAAATCAGCAGATCATATTCCAAAACCATAGGATTCCATATTCTAAAATGGATCGTTCTGTTTCTAAAATCTGATTGGTCTGCTCAGTATTCCGTCTCGCTAAGATAAAGAGTAGGGGAACAGCTAAATGATTTATAACATGGGATGAGTCTGACGGACAACTAGTTGTCTAGAAACTGACCAGACAATTACTGAATAGATTTTATAGATATTTTTCAGGCTTTATTTATTTATTTACATTTTTTCTGGTGGTGCTATAAATTAGATGAATTTAGACATAATGTATGTATAAACAACCTTAAACTTAATATAATTTTTTATCATATAGTTTTTTGTAAGGAATGTGATATGTAGTGTTAATTTGCAGTAAAAGTTCACTTAAACTCTTATGTAACTTATTTGTAGACTTATTTTATTAATTTTGTTTTGTTTTAGTGCGCGATTTAAAAATTATAACTTATTTTATTTTAGTCTGCAATAAGTTATTTTTTAGTTGTATTTATTTTATTTCAGTGTGTAAGTAATAAATTATCATCTTAACTTATCTGTAGTCTTATGTTATATAATTTATGTGAAAAGTTCTAACTTGGTCTTGTTTAATTTGTATGTAATAATTTTATTTCCTAATAGTGTGTAATAAGTTATAATTTATTGTCTTACATAAATCATTTGTGATCTTATTTCATTTTACTTGAGTATGCAATGAAAAATTATAACTTGACCTAATTCTAACTTTCTTATTTTACTATTTTATTTAATTAATATTATTAAATTTTAGTGTTTGATATAATTCTTTAAGTAGTCTTATATAATTTATTTGTAGTCTTATTTTATTATTTTACTTAGTTTTTTTATTTTTATTATTATTTTACTGTATGATAAAACTAAAATCCTATTGAAGGGCTGCATGTTCTTATATTTTTGGTAGTGTAACATGATTGTTGTTTTTGTTTTACAGCTGCAAAGTACGATCAGAGAGCACAGGGATGGTGGCAATGCTGGGGGTGTTTTCAGCAGATATAACATCCTGAAGGTGAGAATGAACTTCTCATTTGATTTACATGAATATTAGACATCTTTGTGACTATGTTTGTTGCTCCTGTATTGCGCTGATGTCACAACTTCGATCCTTTTTGGTACAGATTCAAAAGGTGGTGAACAAGAAGCTGAGGGAGCGATACGCACACAGGCAGAAGGAAATCACAGACGAGAACCACAACCACCACAACGAGCGCATGCTCTTTCACGGTACTGTCACCAGATGAATGACCTGTCAGAAGTGCTATTTGGGAAAGTTTAAGCTACAAAATAACCTTTTTTCCTGTTTCTCACTCAAAGGCTTCTTTGAAAGAATGTAATTCCAGTTTTCCGCTGTTTTACCTAAGGATGATCGCTTTCCTTTTTCTCTTGATCTACAGGGTCACCGTTCATCAACGCCATCATTCATAAAGGGTTTGATGAGAGGCACGCTTACATAGGGGGGATGTTTGGAGCAGGGATTTACTTTGCAGAGAACTCCTCTAAAAGCAACCAGTATGTGTACGGCATCGGAGGAGGGACAGGCTGTCCCACGCATAAAGACCGCTCCTGTTACATCTGTCACAGGTACAGTACATACACATCTGTTTCTTCCTCTTGAAGAGAACTACAAGAGATCCTAGACTAGCTCTGATATGAGTCTGATGTGTTGCTGATGAATAAACTACTGGAGCACTTACCCTACATGACCAGCGGATGGTGCTGTGTATAATAAAAACCAGTGCTTCTCAACTGCTTCAGATATGAAGTTGACCCAAAACAGTAGAATATAATTTTATTGTTGAAAAGTATCAAATGAAATATTAAATATTATTGCATACATTTCTAAAACAAATGAGTCTGAAACTGTCCATGGATCTGGTGTACTTTTATGTAATCATTTATTGACAAACATACTTACGTTTTGATCCTATTAAATAAAAATAAGTATTAGTATTATATATATATATATATATATATATATATATATATATATATATATATATATATATATATATATATAACTTTTTTCTGTGTTTTTCATTTGTATGTTATTATAAATATATATATTAATTTAATATAGAAAAATATAAATTAAATATAATACATAATACTATTAATTAAAACTTTTTGTTTGTGCATAGAGAGACAGAAAATAATGAAATATAATTTATATATATATATATATATATATATACATATATATATATATATATATATATATATATATATGTATATATATATATATATATATATATGTATATATATATATATGTATATATATATATATATATATATACATATATATATATATATTAGTGCTGTCAAAATTAGCGCGTTAACGCATTCGATTAATTTGAAATATTTAACGCGTTAAAAAAAAATAACGCAATTAACGCGGTTGCAGTTTTTTTTATTTCCAGTTGTGGCCTATGTGTGTTCAACGTGCAAAGAAATATGGATAAGACCAAGGAAGGACTTTTAGACGGAAAGTTTCAGTATAAAACTCTGCCGGATTACTCTTCAGTCTGCCACAAGAAACATTAGCCTACTCTTCATTTAGTCTGCCACAAGAAACAGCAACATCAAAATCATGAACTCATATGTCATTGTTTAAAAAAAAAAACCAATGACTGTAACAGTGCGTAAATCAGACCTTTCTGTAACGCTAACGTTAATAAGCTTAAACGAAAAATAACGAAATAATTGTGTAGCGGAGTATTTTTTTGTACACAGTGCCGCGAACTGTCAATCACTCCTGTACGCGTGCATCACTGTCCTCCTCGCAGCTGCAGCAACTTGCGCTCTCTCTCTCTTCATCAAGCTTTAAAACAAAAAGGGGACAAAAAGACCATATTGTCTTTGTGCATAGGCTATAGATTAATTAGATAAATGAATATCTAAATTTGTGCCTTGCCGTCTACGGTATTTTTTTTAGAACTTAGAAAAAAGATACTGCAGCCAATGAGCAGCCAGTGGGGGCTGCAGGACGACTCAACCTCCGCAGACAGTTTTTAATGTTTATCAGACAATAAATACTCAAGATTTTGCTTTAGTATAACTCACAACGAGTTTCACACACCTTCTCCGGCCACGTTGAGTTGTTGACACTTAACAGTGGGAAAAGCGACACATGCGCTATTCACTTGTATAACTTAAGGGTGAATGGGTAATGTAGTTTCTGCTCTGGGTGGGATGAATTAGGAAGCTTGCATTGTGAAGGGCGCTCTGAAAATCGGCAGTGCAGGTAAAAGATTAAAACCTCTATTAAAACAGATGTCCAAATGAGCGTACCGGTACGCTACAAGCACGTTCTGGCCGCACGGAGAGGTGGCGGTACGCTCAAGAGCTATATTTGGAAGTGGCGGTACTGAGTACCTGTGCGTACTGGCCCACTTAAAGCACTGGCAATGACTATACTTTGGAATTTTTTTGCAGTCCACTTAGAATTCAACATGGAAATCATGTTTGTTTTTTATTGGCATTGATTGTTTTGAAATTCAAATGGTACTTACATGCCTGTTTTTATTTCTGTAATGGCTTTCAAGCCAACAGTTAATTTGGAGGATATTGATGGTTTATTGCAGGTATGTTGTTTACATGAGAAAATCTGTGTTACAAGTTAAACAAAAATTCCAATAAACAATCATATTTTGAATTTAAATAGTTTCTTTGTCTTGAGTTTACATTAATTATTTACATTTTACATTTACATATCCAAAAAGTTTCAGTCTTTTAATTGCGATTAATCGCGATTAATCGCGATTAATTTTAGAAAATTGTGCGATTAATTAGTTAATTTTTTTTAATCGATTGACAGCACTAATATATATATATATATATATGTATATATATATATATATATATATATATATATATATATATATATATATATTTAATTATTTACAAATATATATAAATATTTATTTTAAATATAATGTTCTATTACTATTTATTGCAACTTGTGCTGTTTGCAGGCAGATGCTGTTTTGCCGGGTCACTCTGGGTAAATCCTTCCTGCAGTTCAGTGCCATGAAGATGGCCCACGCTCCTCCAGGACACCATTCCGTCATCGGCCGACCCAGTGTCAACGGGTTAGCCTACGCCGAATACGTCATCTACCGAGGCGAACAGGTGAGAGAGCTCAGATATTTAACAACTGCAAAAACAAAACAAAATTTCAGGTAATAGATATTTGGCTCATTTCCAACTCTTGTGTTTTTGCAGGCCTACCCAGAGTACCTCATCACATACCAGATCATCAAGCCAGACAGCACACCTCCATCACCAGCAGCTGCGGAGCAGAAGTCCTAGTCCACATGAAACGCTCAGACTGTTAGGAATCACATCCACTCACCCATAAACCTCTGCGCTGCCTCTTTAATTTGCAGTTAGGCTCCATTTATGTCACCTTGAGTGTTTACAAGAATGAGTTGCCTTGGCTGGCCGTTTCCTGGCCTTCCTTTTCAGGTCAAGGGTGAGGATATTGGCCATAATGCTGTTTCGGGGCTAAACGGAAGGACTCGCCTGCTCCATGAAAGACAACAAGTGACCTCTTCCCCATCATTCTATTCAGTTTACCAGTTTCAAGCATTAACTTCCTTTCTTTGAATGGTTTTACTTTTACTGTGATTAATTACCTTTATTTTATTTTCATCCGTTTGAGTCATAATAATGGAGCACGTCTCAAAGGGACCTGACATCTCAGCACTCCTGCTTTCCACTATTGAAGACCCTGAAAATCTCATTGATGTGGTTTTTCTTTTTCTTTATGCATTTAAAAAAAATAGCCTTAGAGGGGTTTTAAAGCAAAAAGATTGTTGATGCAGAGATCAGAACTATTCAAAAGACCTTTGACCACAAAATAGCAAAAATTGTATGCTTTTATTCCTTCTATTTGTTTTTTTTTTTAACATATCTTTGCACGGGAATACTAGTCAGAATGTCCCATTCCATTGCCATTGCCTAATCGGAAAATGCATCTTTTAAAGAATTTGCACTTTTAAGCAGGTCTTAAGTTTTTCAGAATAATTTTAAAGACATAGGTAAAAAAATACAATGTCCAGTAATGTACAGGTTGTGTAATGGACAATGCCTTTGTATAGCTTTTAATGTTTACCAATGCAGAGTGGTTTTTATTAGTACTGTAAAGGAAGTGGGAATTTTTGTTTTCAGATCTTTCCTTCTATATTTTCGGACGACCGAGTGACTTCGCTTTGGAAGTCGCTACTTTTGCCTCCGATATGTTTTAAATCACAACCACAAGAACTCCTCAGTCTTGTTCATTCCAGTCCTGTTTCTCTGACGTCAGAGAAACTCCTCTTTTTACGAGGGTCTCCGTAACGCTTTTCCTGTTACACACTACTGATATCTGCTGACTCGCATTCATGTTACAGAATGAAATGAAGGACGTGGCTCTACCTCTGAAAGTCTCATGGTTTGGTTGCTTGGCTCAGGTGTAGTTTGTGGTTCTGCACTTGTGTACTGGAGGTCATCTGCCTTACTCCAGGTTTTTGTGTTCAAACCAGAGAGAAAGAGAGCAGACCTTTCTTCTTCTCTTAGTAGTATGAGCACAGACATGCCCACTGCTCCCACCGAGCCGAAATTTAGGAGACCAACTCCTGAACTATTTCTCAGTTCTTTGAGCTGTATTTTTACTTCATTTCCATGTTCCTGTGAACTTTAATCAGAAAAGGCTTGTCTACCATAAGCCATCTTCGGACTAATCAAACACTTTTCAATCATGTAATAATGTCTTAATAAAGTACATGTCATAAATAACATGTCTACTGTCTTTTCTCACACGTGTGTGTGTGATATGCTTAATATACTTGTCTGCTGGGCCTTAATTGCTGTAGAATCGCTGAATTAAATTATTATTAAATATAATAATAATAATAATAATAATAATAATAATAAAATCCACGTACTTTACTGAACCCCTGTAAAGTACCTGGTCATAGATGCCTACAGTGGCGTTGGATTAAAAGAAAATCCTGGAAATATCAGGTTTAAAAAAATTATTTGTTCAATCCCCTAAGGCCTAAACGTTTCTCACAGCACCGCTTATTACTTTTAATTCACATTAGAGTACATTAAACATCATAAACAAGGCTTCGCGACCGTTGTGTAATCGTGTACTAAATATTTAACAAAAATGCTTTTCATTTTATCTCAAGTAGTCCACAATGGTCCATAAGCCTCGATCATATTGTGTTCCTCGGTGCTATGCAACATTTCGGCTTCTAGTTCAGCATAATTTTAAAACATTTAATGAAAATATATGTGAATAAATTGCTTACAGCGTAGTGCAGTTTTGCTGCAGCGTATCACTAAGGGTTATGTGGATTCTGATCGAGGAATCCGTCTTATTTCAGTGTTTTTCCGCGAACTTCTCGGGAAATGACTCGAAACGACTCAGACTTGACGGTGAAGTAAAATCAGAACACACGCTAGGAGGCGCTGTAGCTCTTTAAAAAAAACATCAATCTATTCATAATCCTTCCCTCATTTATCCGATATATTATTTTCTCGCGCATAATCGAGCGCGCTATTCTTTTCTATCTTATCTTTAATTCGTGTAAGAAATAATGAGATGGCTCATGTTATATTAATTTTACAAAATGATTGCAATATTACTTACAGGCCTACTGCTATACAGCAAAATATGATTCATCATCTGTAGCATTTTTCGTCTTTACAAATTAACCACTCCACACATTCATTAAAGAACATGGTTTTTATTTAATGACAACCGTGAGATAAATAAAATGCACATATAATACAACAGAACAGGGTAGAGTTAAAAAAATTTAATCCCTCAGTATGATATTGCCATTAGTCGTCACGTCAGACAATAACATCTCACAAGTACAGTAAAAAGTATTGCATTCATCTCAGTGTTTGACAGACAAACATATCACTTAATATGCCAAAAAAAAAAAAGTGGGAAACGCTGCCCGGTTACAACTTCAATTCCGGCGAGGTGCAAAACAAAACTCAAATCAATTGTGCATCGCTTACAGTGCTATAAAAGGTGCCCACAATCTCATAAAAAAGAAGCAGGTCCCCACACACATGAACAAACCAGCTGCTACAGGGACTCTTCAAGGCATGTTTCCCTCGCAGAGCTTTACAAAGGGGAATATTAAAAAACAAATCGACTCATAGGAAAGTGGCTTCCCAATTGTCCCATTCCTAACTTCCAGTGTAAAAAGGTTCAGTGTAGGCCTACAACCCAGATTTATCCTACTCTATTTGTTAAATAGTCTATTAATGAGAACATTCCGTGCGGAAGTCATTGTTGGTAAGGCATACAGCAGAAATCAATCATAAATCTCTCTTCAGTAGAAACTACCAAATAAAACCAAATTTTTCAGATAAATTTCACACTATATAAGAACATACAGTGCTTTGGTGTTGACTGGAAGGAAGGGGAATCAAGTTATTGCTCTGATCTGTGACAGGAACGGATCTGTATTGCAGAGTGAAATGCTGTGAACGTCTTGTTCTCGATCAGTCTGAAACAACGGTGACGTGAGCGTCTTGTGAAAGTGTCTGTGTACCTTCTTTGTACAAGGCACTGACAGATGCTTGATGAAAGACACTTCCTTCCAAAGGTCATGCCACAATCGTCTCTATCAAAAGAATTCAGGAAGGCCAGGGAGAGGAAGTGATAAATGGGAAGTCCAGACGCAGTGTGAAGAACTTGTCAGGGTCGAAGGACCTCCTGTTCTTCATTCCCACAAGCCCCGCCGGCCAATCACGAAGTCTTTGGAAGTGAAGCACAGGAAATGAAGGAGATGAAATGTCCCCACAGGATATTATGATTTATTCTTCTGATAATAATGTGCGGTGGAGACTGCAGGGCGAGTTAGATGAGGATGGGTCACCAGTGAAGTCATAAAAAAAAGGGGTGCAGCTAAGCTAGAATGACCAAATGATTGAAGAACGTCTGAAAAATTCACCCTTTCTGGTGTTTGTGAGCAATTTTTTTTCAGTCTTGCGCTGTATCAGCAGCTTGGTGAGGTTGTGATGGGACTCTGAAGGTAGGTGAGGCTGCTGGACTGGCTGTGCATCACTACTGACACGGGGAAGCTGAAGATGAAGGGCGATGAGGGGGTGGAGGAAGACTTGGGGCCGAGAGTGGCCGAAGGGCTGGCGGCCTCTACAGAACAGGAAGTGGCCAGCACCTGAGATTCGAACTGTAGCAGCTGACCCATGAAGCTGAAGTTGGGGGAGATGATACTGCGACGCTGTTTAACAAACTCGAAGGCCTCTTCCAGACGCACACGCTTCTTCTTCATCAGGTACGCCAGGCAGATAGTGGCCGAGCGTGAGATGCCAGCCTGACAATGCACCAGAACACGACCGTTGGAATCCTTGACGGAGTCTGAGGAAAGAGCAGAGAGTTAAGCACCGATGAAGCTCAGACATGAGTCATCCTACTGCATTTACTGTGAAGCTGACGCCCGCAGCATTTTGCTGCAGGTTCAAAAGTCACATTTTAATATGCATCGGAAGTCACATTGTAATATGCATTTAATAATAATAATTATATATATTGAATTAAGTGAGACATTTTTTTTTCATTCTAGTTGTGGCATAGGTTATGTTTGGTTTCGCATACAGCTTGTGACGGGAACTCGGTACAAAACGTCTTTCTTGCTATTGTTTATCATCTCATTAAATTTAGAGTACAAACACCCAATCAATTCACCTCTGAAAATAGAGCAGGAAACACGATGGGAGATTGCAAAACAGAGAAAACTAGATTGAAAGTATATAAGCTGACCAAATTGTTAATGAAACTATTACCTTATAGAGAAAATACTTGTGATCTCATTTTCTATTGACCTTGGATGACCTTGGATTTAATTATCTTCATTGCCTCACTACTGTCACAAGAAGTCCATCCAATCAAACAAGAGGCTGACTGATCGACCAATCGTAGTTTGATATAAATCTTTTTTTGTTTTAACAAGATACAAATTAAATGTACTAACTTAATACAAAAAGTACTAATAGAAAAAATTATGTGATTTGTATGTATTATTACCACTTAAAATGACCAATAATAAGGACAATGCATTTCTAACAATACTCACAGAAATGGAAATTACACATTCACCCAAAGCTGGTATCCACAGTTGGAAAACAACACTCAACACCCAGGAAACATGGTCTGGGGTGGATTTCACACTACTGTACACACAGGCACCTGCTGCCATTACTAACGAGCTGCTAATTAACAAAAGCGTGGCATGTCTATGGTACAAAGGGTAAGCACGTATATCCAAACATTATTTAGATTTCCTGTGCACTTTACTGTCTACATATACACCTTTGCCCAGCCATACACACCAGATCTGAGGTAAATCCAGTTTCAAGGCACCCCCGAATGGAGGATGAGTCAGACTCTGGTCCCTAAGCTGTGCACTCCGCCGCATACATACAAGTACACACACACACACACACACACACACACACACACACCTAGAATGGTGTGATCAAACGCGGCGAGCCTACTTGGGAGCCTTGCTTTAGTGCAGAGGATGCTGAGCTGAAATTCGATATACCGGATTCCCTCCCCACCCCATATCCCTCGCCTGCCCCCCTCGCTCAGTCACGGAAACCCTTTTATGAGGAAAACCCACCCATACCACAGAATTCATCCTGTATTTTGCACCTATGACACACAGACTTCAATTTTCACCATCTCATTTCTCAAATAACTCGTCAAATGCCAAAACACATTCAAACATATTCTTCAAGCTACATGCATAGATGACCAAGATGAGCTATTGAAATGGATGAGAGACTAAAAAGGAGGGTGTATTTGTTGAAAAAGCTCTGCAATGCAGATCATCGTTTTAATTGCTGATGAACTGCACATCATTTGCAGTTGAAAGGAGCCATAACAACAAAGACTTATTTATGCCTTTATGGGTACACCTACCCTAACCATCCAAACCCCAATTTACAAAATCAAACAAATCTATATATAATTAAACAAATATGTATTATATATAATAATTATTGAATAATTATAATGACCATACCTATAAATTCAATGGCTTCGATGAACCAAGAGCTGATGTCCTCCTTATGGTTGTCTTCCACTGGGATAGACTTATACTGGTAATCCCCTTCAAAATGGTTTGGACAATTTGAAGATACATTCAATAGAGCAGAAATGCCCATACGATCCAGCATGTCCTTTTTAGATGCATGGAGGGCACTGCCAAGAAACAAAAAGGGGAGGATTTCCACAGGGCCACCCTGTAATAAAAAGAGTGTCAAGAAAATATTTAATAATGAATATTAAATACATGTAAATAAATAGTTTTATTAATTTGTCATTATATTCATGAAATCACAGGTCTCCATCAATAACTTATCAAAAGCATTGCAGCAGATTACAGCGTCAAACCACTTACACCTCGGTTTGCTATAAAAAAAGGTCATGTTAATAACGTCCGGTTTATTTATTCTGGAAATGCATATTGATTTGGCCCACTGTTATGTCATTGGTGGCCTGCTTAACAAGCTGTAGAGACAGGAAATGATTGATTTGGGGATCAACACCGAAGCATACTGGAGTGTTTGACACAATACACCCCCTATCAGAGAGGAAGACCGGACGAACGCACTCTAAAGCACTGCTATATCAGCCGGAAAGAGCAGCGGATGACAGCAGTCAACAGGACGTTTAATGTTACACAGTGCTGTCCATTAACTGACCTAAAAGTATCCACTGGTGCTAATGTAGTTACCTGGTCATGCTGTGGAGTTCCGCAGGAGGTGCAGCTGCTCTCCACACTGGACTGAGGGCTGGACACCGCCAGTGTTTTGGTTTTCAAACAGTAATCGGGATACTGTGTGGAAAATCTGTCGTAGCCTCCTAGAAAATGAAATATATATATATAAATTCAATACATTTGCACAAACTGTATCCTGCATAAAGAAAGCTGGTTGGCTATTTACAAAAGGTTTTAGAACCAGCATAGGCCTAAACAATCTAATTAAAAAAATAATAATTTCCCCCGAATTTATACTTGAATGGAATGATTTCACTGTTTTATTGTGGTAACACTCTTTTCAGGCAAGCCATACATTTATGACATTTTGAATACATTTAACACAATGTAAAGGCCTACTAAAGAATAAAATTAATGATTCTCTAAAGAAATGTAATGCATATTAAATTGTTGGTCTATATAAGAACTAAAAAATTTGAAAGAATTTAAATTTGAAAAAATTTGAAACGTGTATAAAATTATTGTCATGATCCAGGTTTCTTCAGAGCATTGGGGCTATTTTCATATTGGTTAGCTTGTGGTGGTCAAGCTGGAACATGTTAACTGGTCACACAACGAATAACCAGCCTGGACAAGCTTAGATGAGTCAGAGTGTTCCAAAGAACAGCAACTATTTTAAACTGGACTGTCCAGCAATGAAAATCTATGTGACCTTATCTCAGAGCTGACCACAATGAAAACAGATATTTTCTCAGAACATGGCAACATTATTTCAGATGGTAGGCTACAGTTGCGTTAAGAAATACAGAAGCAAAATAGATTTCTGTGTAGCGTAGATTTGAATTACCTTTCAGCAGATATACATCTGTCCTAAACGTGTCCCTACACAAAGCGTTATGCACCAGGGTGATCGTGCTGTCGTCTTTCATGGTGTTTGTATCAGAGGTCCGCTCATCGTACAAGATCACGGCGGAGTACAGCCCTGATTTCAGACGGGCTCTCGCTTCATCATCACCGGACAGAATCTGGTCCAGACTCACGGAGCCTTTCGCTCGCCTCCGAACTATTGTGTTGCATCTAATATTTACAGCACCGCGGAGGTGACCGGCGCTGAACGCCAGAAACGACCTGCAGTCCAAAAGCAGACATTTCGCACTGTCGTCCTTCATCAACCTCTTCAAAACGCTGCAATCCATTCCACAAAGTTCGTCCATTGTGACCATTTTCCTCCTCCGACGGGGACTGGTCACGGTCAAATGGTGGTTTAATAACAATAATACGTCAAATCCAGCCTTGCCAGTGCGCAGTGTAATGTTGTGTTACCCTCCTGAGAGCTTTACTACCACGGGCACTTCTTTCCGTTTTATGAATGGGCTTCAGACGGGCGCTCCATAAAAGGATCGCGACGTCACAATGGAGATGACGTCTGCTACGAGCTCCATTCATTAAGCTCTCTTCATTCATAACAGTCAGCGAAGATCGAAACCAGAATTGAGCTATCAGATATTTCGTTGGAGATGATGAAAACATTTTGCTGAAATAAATTTTCATAATAATAATATCTAAGGTAAACAACATAAGGAGGACCAATACATTAGAAGATACACCCACGGCCAGGCGAAGTTGAAATAAAGCCTTTTGTATAGGCTAAGCAACACGAAACCACAGAGTATAGTTTATTAATAGGCCTATAGGACCATTTTGCAGTCAGTTATGTACACTGAAGAATTCGTTTTTTTTTTATTGTTTAATTAATGCTTAACATCTAGCGTGGGAACCCGGTGCTTACTGTAAACACGGTTCACATACTTTGGATGAATAATGTAGGATAGATTATGTTTCATGAATTTTACACACATTGTGTGGTTTCCATTGTACCACCAGATGGTAAGTACGCTTTACAGTAACAATCTGTAATAATCTGTAAGACTTTAAAGTTTACGTAGCCTACCTTGATATAGATATATATATATATATACATATATATATAGCTGACAACTTACTGTATGCTTCCTATATTTGTAAAGAGTTAATTATTGCTCTACAGGGGGTTGGGAACCTGTCTGATTTGATGGAGGCATGATGGTGAGTTCTTTATTGACTCATGGGATAAATAATGTTCCTGGTTAATTAGTCAGCATGGGTAACAGGAAAGATAGGCCTCAAAATGCTGAGCGTCTTCTGCTGGGGTTTACATATTTCACATAAATTTTACATTTTCTGTTAAATGGAATAAAAACACAACATTTAATATGATTTTAGCTGAGAGAACATGGTGTCTTCATGGCACTTGTATTACATTATAGTTATACTAAAGTGTGTTGAAGGAATTGAAAGAATGGCTTTGCATTTTAAAACTTTCATTTTGCATTTTGGTTCCTCCGGATCTTGAATGTAAAATATTTGCATGATTTAACACATGCTCGTTCATGAGACTCCTGTATTTGCATAGTGCTTTGCCATCATTGCTTCAGTTAAGCGCAGATAGGAAGGTTCTCTATCCAGTAGATGTGTTAACATTATCAAATGTAACACACAAGGCTTTGCATTCATTTGTGATTAAAAAATAATCCATTTACATCGTCTGAAGCAATTGTGGAGTGTTAAAGAATTGTTACTGCTATGTGAGTCTGTTTATCAATGCACCAAAATGTTTTCTTGATTGTGTTTGTTGCATCAATCCTATATTTTTCAAATGCCTGTTTACTCCTCTTTACAGAGAATAATATAGATTTCCAAAATAAATGATATGTTGAGCGCATCCAGACCAAGATTTTTAAAGAGCGGTCCTGAAAATGCCATTAAAAAGTTTAATAAAAATAAACAAATGTTTTATTCATTATTAATTATTTATCATATGTACTAATAACAGTAAAGAAGAGTATATACTGAATTTGATTTGACATTGTTTCATTTTACTACAAATAATTCAGATAGAAAATAGAATTAAAAAAAGGTTAGTTCACCCCAAAAATTGACATTTTGTAATCATTGACATTTTACTCCCCCTCAAGTTCCAACCCTGTATGAGTTTGTTTCTTCTTTTAAACACAAAAAAGGAATGTTGGCACCCAAACAGCTGACAGTAGCCATTGACTTCCATATGGAAAAAAACACTACCAGCAACTATTTAATTGCCATCATTCTTCAAAATAATATATATATATTTTTGTGTTCAACAGAAAAAAAGAAAGAAAGACAGGTTTGGACATTCTAAATCTGTAATACTGTATCAGGTTTCCATTTTCATTTTAACTCCTTAAATATTTTCCAGATTATATTTCGCACATATTTATAATTTATTTATCATAGTATAAATGGGTCTTAATAAATGAATATAAGTGAAGTGGTCTGTGATGTCAAAAAGTTTGAAAACCCCTGCTCTAGACAAAGTATAGGCTTATATGAGTTATGAATGTCTCAGAGTAGAAAGAAAGGAGTTGGTGACAATTCCTGGAGTAGCCATGTGGTCTGTTGCCACGGCAGCTCGGTGCACGTGTGCAGTGCTCTGCGCTCTCACAGGGGCTCTGGGTAAATCATAGCTGTCATAGCAACCGAGCTATGGCACATGTAGAAACTGCAAAAGGATGATGTGGTGACTCTGTACACTTTGAACTGAATGCTAGGCGTCAAACTGGCCTCTGTGATGTGTGTTTATGTGTGAGGTCTGATAGCGGGTTGGGAGTGAGGCTGATTTCATGCATGCTTATACAGTAAGGAGAATATGACATTATATTCTAGGTATTATAGTGATGCTTTGTCACATGTAGTACCATCTGTACTTGTCTGACAAACAGGAAGCAGTTTAGTCTTGGGATATGGAACATGAGTCACAGGATTCAACATGGTCAATCTTATTATACCGGTCCCAGCCAAGAGTCATGTGCTCTTTTCCTCCAAATCATTCAATAAACTTACATACCCTTACATCAACCCGTTTTGCCATTTCCTGTGTGTACAACAGGAAGAAGCTCCCTTGAGAAAGCCTTGTCAGCTCAGAGATTGTCACTTATGACAGATTTGGTTTTTTTTTTTTTTTATATGAGTCAAGTGTAAAAACACAGTAAAAATGTAATCATTTAAAAAGGGTAGTTCACCTAAAAACATAATTTACTCACACTTTTCATGGTTTTTAATAAGGATGCAGACTATTCATGTGACATCTTCCTAATTGGACAGGTTAAGAAATGTATATTAAAATACCAAACTTTGAAGTCAATAAAAATTGATATGGGAGATGGATTCTTTTGCAATTTAAAAATTAACAAGCCTATTTATTTTGCTATCCAACTATGCATGGTTTTATGCATTTTTATTTTCGTAATTTTGCAGTTAGCAATATTTTCCCCTTGGCCATACAGGTAGTTTTGTGATTTGATTTCAGTACTTCATAGTTGGGATTTATTTTTTTAATTGTCATAATTTAATTTCTTTTTAAGGACAGTATAACAATGACATGATTCCAGCCAAATAAATGAAAGAAAAAGTCCCCTAAAAGACATTTCTTTAACAAAATACCAACCCTGCTTATATTTGGTTAACACTTTTAACTAATATAATATGTCCACACATACCTATACCTTCCTAGGAAAATCACTAAATCCCTATTTCAAGTTTATTCCCGACACTGGTAACATATAGATACACACCAGTTCAGTATAGTGATATATGACCATGGCAGTTGCATTTACTATCTGGACGACTTGACAAGAGGAATAAGCATTACAGAGTAAAAGACTAGTTTGTTTGTTTATTTATTTATTTTTAATAATGTCATCAGTTTTAGTGGGAAAAATAACTGGGTAATTCATTGGAAGATTTTAAACCCAGCTATCCCTCTAAGTTTATTTCTCAGTTTTTCATGTTCATTCTTGTTCATTTCATGATGATTAGCCTTTGAAGCATCTTTTGTGCAATATTTAGTGTCAACATGAACATCAAAGCCAGAATGTTCTTCTGCACTATTAAGCAATCATGTCATCACCACCACATTGCTATCCCAGAATATGAATCATCCATTTTGGAGAAAACAGAAAGTTACGACACATGAGTCAAGTGTAAAAACACAGTAAAATATGTGATTGACATATGACTGAAAGTGATAGTTCACCCAAAACTGAACATTTTATTTGCATTTACTCTCCCTCATGTCGTTCCACACCTTTATGACTTTCTTTTTTTTCTGTGGAACAAAAATAAGTTTTTCATTTTTATTTTATTGGCTATACAATGAAAGTCGATGGGGTTTAAATCGTTTGATATGTTTAAAATATATTCTTTTATGTTTCACAAGAGAAAGAAAGTAATACAGGTTTAGAACAGCAAAAAGCACAGTAAACGATTTTTTTTTTCAATAAGCTATCCCTTTGAAGATATGCTGAACGAATCTGATTGTAATATAATGTGATGTCTCCGACTCAGGACATGTTAAACTATGGCTGTTCAAAAATAAAGAGTGAAGAACAAAGGCAGCTGGGCAAACTTGTGTATGATGTGTTTCAGTGCACTCATGACTGGCTGGAAATGCAAAGCCACAAGTAATGTGAGTTATGGACTGGGGTAGTGATACTGATGTTTACTCAATTAGTCACTGTGTTCAGAGGAAACAGCTCATCTTGTTCCCTATATGATAAATGCAAGTTTAGAAGGTCTGACAAACATTTGCACTGAATAGTTTATTCATTATGAAAGCAATGAAGACAGACTCATCTTTGTCTATGTAAGACTAACTCTTTCAAAACATTTTGAGCATTTAAATTGCAGTGTGCTCTATTAGCATCACCAGACTGAATGCCATTGGCCAGTCAAACAAATAGCCCAGCCCCAAATGTATGCCATTGGTTGAGCCAGTGTTACTCTGTAAGGCTGGTCGGAATACTAGCTTTATTTATAACTGCCTTGCATATTAAGAGGAAAAAGTACCAAAGATTATGCATAACAATTTTAAAATATTCCAATAGACAAAGCTGAAACAGTAGCTGCTTCGTTCTTTGTTGCATTGTTTAATATAACCACAGACATTTGTTTGATTTCCATAGCATGTTAAAACCAGCGGTCAGGCCTCCACACTGTGGCTTCCTCAGACTAACTCAGCTCTGACCAACAGCAGCATGGCTCACTGCCCTCTTATTAATCCTCTGTCATGTGACACTCACACCCGCACACACGCGCGTGTCTGCATCTCCGGAAGCAACATCCGCCCCATCCACATTCAAAACTCCATCATTTTGCATAAGCAAAGCAGTAGTGTGTCACTTGGCAGGATGAAATTTAGGACACGGGTGTTGACCTGTCTGTACCGGCATAAGTCAGCCTTTTCCATCCTATCTCAATGTCAGATTGTATTTAAAATGATAGTTCCCAAAAATTACAATTTCTGTTGCAGCCCCGGTACATTGAGAAAATGTGTCTGTGGCAATAACGAATAGTGTTTTGGTGCTTTTTGCACATTTCCTGACTCTTACAAAGTGAAATATCCAGTGAGTGGTGCTAAAAACTCAGTGTTCAGTTTTACACTATACTGATGAATGTGAAACTGGCAGTGTATTATTATGTTGGTTGTTGAATGTATCATGGCAGTTGGGAACTGAATGTCTGGTGAGTGGCACTGAAATATTAATGCTTAAAATTTACGTTTCACCTACCCTAAATGTTACCAGTTATGTTAACCCTCTCAGGCTCAAATTAAGTTTTAGTAACAAGTTTTTAGTACTCCAGATACATAAAATATGTATCTGGAGTAATAAAATCAGCAACGCCTGTCTTGAGAGGGTTAAAAAAAGAAATATAAGATATAATCAGATTTTCAGAAGCAAACATGTTTATTTTAAATTGCTTTTCCAAGTCTTTGTGCTCTTGTGACTTGTGTTTCATGGGACTTGCAGTGCTGTACCAGGTGAGGCACCAAGCAAGTTTACTACGTCAGAAAAGCCAATAATGTGGAGCTGCTTATGTGATGCAAATTAGAAAATGCATTAGTTTACAAATCATGCACTATAGGGTAAAGCTATTTTACCTCTTCCTATCAAACAGCCAAGAGATTTTTCTAAGAGAATACACAAACAGTTCAGTTGCTGGTTGTATTGTATGTATCCTATAGTATTTCAATAGTGCTGCATTGAATATTTTAAATCAGCATAATCCTCTTTAGCCCCACATGCTTCTAAAATATATGACTCGATGCTGGAAAGCGCCGGTCAAAGTCTTTCCTTGTAGTCGCCACACAAGTGTCACATACTGCAAGTTGTGTTATGATTTGAGAATGTAAGAGTGAGATGAAGGATTTAGGCCAGACAATTGTTTGTTGCTTTTCAGACATCAGTGTCATCATTCTTCATGCCTTTTGTGTGCTGTTTGTGTCACATGTCAGCGCTGAGTGATGAGGATTTTGTTGATGCAGAGGACAGAAGTAGATCTCACATCTCCTGTGATCATCATCTTTGTAGATGACATCATCTCCACTCCCCTCCCTCTCCTGCCAGACACACAAGTCATGTGATCGGATGAGGGGATGATGCACCAGATTAGCAAATAGTCTAAGATTATGCAGCTTCCGGTGTTAAAATCAAATATCTCCTGTTCGGAGTCATTATTGTAATTATTTCTGTGGGAGTAATCTTTCTTATTGGATTTATGCCCTCCGGAAAAAAAAAAAACATCCCGACTGAACCTGTTTTGTGGACATGTTAAAAGTTTGCCTCTGTCTGGTTACACAAGTCCTCATTAGCTTTAATCTGTCGTGTAAACCGATTAAAACATGCCAGCCCAGCACAAACGAAATGACTATGTCACCCCATTCATGAAGACGGCTGGAGAGATTATTAGGTCCAGACTCCATTTAACATTATTAATGTATACTAATCATAAGTATGTGGGATGGCGCAAATTTATAACAAATAAATAACAAGTTTAATTAAGGCTGCATTTTTAATTGTGTTACCAATCTTTTTCAATCTCTATTTTGATACACTGTGTTTATATAATTAAAATTTGTATTGTATTGTAAGGAAATACAAATCATAAATCAGGGCTTAAGCTGTATTAACTGAATGTCTGAAACTTTGATAAGATTGCAACAACTGCAGGGCCTTTATTATTTTTTAGCATCTCCTTTCACTAAACAATTGAAAAAGGCCAAATTTAGTAAAAATTTGAATCATAGTAACACTTAAATTCTTTCAAATCAGCCATTTCATGTCAAACTAAAATGATCGTGTGCTGTCAAAGCAGACTTCCTGTTGCAGATGATTTGTTTGAGACATTTTGCATCTTGACCTCATTTTTCCCTGCTGCCGAGTAACAGCAGTAGTAGCTCTGATAGCTTTCCATTTGCTAAGCGTCTCCTATCTCATTTCGCTTGGGTGCATAATCGGGCGAGCTTTACCTTCTACTTTGCAACACAGCATCACTTCAAGCTGCTTTGAAATGTGGTTTGTGAAGGTAGAACTCACAATTTCAATTTACAGCATTCATCTGAATATGTAACTTTTGGCAGCATGTAACGGCCAACCTTACTATTTTTGAAATGCACATAGCTGTAATGAATTACCAACACTATCTCACGACCAATTCGTACGTATTTTACGAGGTGGCTTATTCGTACTAATTTGTATGACCTCACTCATACGATTTTATACAACCCCACTGACAGTAAGGTTACAACTCGTAAAATACGTACGATTTTGCAACAATCATATGAATTTGTACGAATGTGGTCATAAGAATTCGTACGAATAAGCCACCTTGTGAAAAATGTACGAATTGCCGTGAGATCGGGTTGGAATTACTTAATATGTTAAATAATATGATAGATGGTATAAATGCTATTTAAAATACACAATTTACAAGTTGTACAAGTACTTTACAATATCGATTGGTAAGAATTTTGTTTCTTAGAAGTTCCTTATTCCTTAAACAACACTCTTAAAAAAGCGATGCCATCGAAAAACCATTTCTGTGAAACAGAAAGCTTCTTTAGATGTTAAAGGTTCTTTATGGAACCGTTTAGACAAATGATGTTTCAAAAACTACTGAAACTAAGCTGCAGCTGCTTTACTCTATTCTGTATTAATAGTTGGCTGTGTTTACTGTGTGCCACTCATTCATTCTTAAAATCTCTCTGCCACCCCAGTACTTGTGTTCTGTAGCCAGGCCCACTGCATTATTGAGCAGCAGTGGGATTGTGACTTACATAAGACTTTAAAGGGATTTTTATCTTTTCAGTAAATCAGCCGCTTTCATCGAAACATTGCTTGAATATGCAGCTCATGGAGACATTGCCGCATGAACTTTAATATGAATGGTCAGTGCCGATACATGAACGGATCTGCTGATTCCTGCTGCTTGTGAGCATGTTTCCAGTTTACTCTTCACGGGTTTTATGATATAGGTCAGAGCAGCTGGGTCACAGCTGAACAGGGTAATTAAAAACGATCAGGAAAGAATAGACAAAAACACACACACACACGTTTGATAACGGCGTTTTGGGCGAGTATTAGAATGAAGCGGTTATGACAGACAGTATCAGGTGGCAGAAAAAAGGTGTCCCTTCATTTCCTGTTGAAGCTCCCCTTGGCTCAGGAGTGCTGACAAATGCCAGACACAGGAAGCCTTCCCTCTCTGTGTGAGAAGAGGAAGCAGACATAAGAGATCGGAGCTCTGGCATCTATTCAGATCCTTACTTCACTTCACCTCTCTCGTCCAATGCAAATATCTGTCTTGTTTTACATACTTAAATCAAGATTCCCCCGTCCCATATTAAGAATGATCATTTGGAAGTAAAAAAAATTATGTATGTTTTTTGATACTTTTTACTGTGTTTTGATACATTTTATTTACTTGCTTTGGAGCTATTTTCACAAGTACGGTGTATATTTTCGAAACTCTTAGTACGAAAATCCAACCTGATCACATTTGTGACACCACTAGTCATTCTTTCAAAAAATGATCTCATGCTTTTATGACAGTTATTACACATATTTTAATCCACATAATCATCGTTTCAAAACATAAGAACATTCGATTTAATCACCGAAACGCAACACTGTGATCTTCTTTCAGTTTAGTACTTTTTACAATCCATTCATTCAAGAGCAAACAATACAAGATATTTGTGAAATTATCAAAGTAATATAGGCAATAATTGTCATGTTAGAAAATACTTGCATTGCTTACTAACTTGCATAACTCACATAAAATCCTGTGCAATCTGTGCAATATGACCGAATCTATACTGTAATGTAACTTTTCAGATGCCTCTACAGTATCACATGGCATAATGTAATATAAAATGCTGTATTTCATGCCTTCTGATGCATCTCTGATCAGTTCTTGTATCCTGCTGTATGTTCACAAATGGCAAAACACGCAGTTTTACAAATGAGGACGTCCTAAAAAAGAGAGATTTGGGGTGATTTTGTCAGGTTTTGCTCACTTCTGGGCTACAATTTGTTCCAAAATATGTAGGCACACACACACACACACACACACTACTAATAAACTTACTCTTACAAAAATAGTTTTTTTCCTTATAGGGCCCCCAAAAAGTCCCCCACAAGGACAATGATTACAGATATTGCCATCTTTCTTGTCTCCATTAAATTGGGTTTCAATGAACAACACACGCACACAAACACGCACACACACCCACACACTGACAAAATAGTGGTTCTCATCTAAGATACAGTAACTCACTTATAGTGTAAAAATAATTAATTACAATTGATAATATGTAAATTATGAGCAAGCAAGTTCTTGAGAAACTATATATAATGATTCTATATCTACATACTGTATATCTACAGATGCACTAAATTATTCACCGATTAACCATTAAAATGAGTTAGATTAAATGATCTGAATGCAAGAATAGGCAAATGAAAAGGTTTATAATGAGAGCTTTATGAAAGGCTGTTACTGTGAATGAAACACTTGTTTTGTGTAGTAAAAAGGATACCTACGAAAGGAAATATGCTGAAATATTTGAAAAAATTTGCACTTTTGATGATCTGCTATGATATTAGTACTAAGAGTTTTGAAAATGCACACCTTACTTAAAATATCCAATAATAAAAAAAAAAACTGTAAACATAAAAATTATAGAATCATTTATGCAAACTTGATCAAATATTAACATGAACTAAATTTAAGATAAGTTGTCTGAAAATACTAATACATTTCACAGTAACTTTACTATTTACAGTAAAAATACTATTTATGAAGTTCTCTCTCTCTTTTATTTCCGTCCCTCTCTCTCAAGTTACATGACTTTCAAACTGAGATTTACACGGACCAGATGTACTGTGAAGCAATGAAGATTCATTTACTGTGATGGCTTGTGGAAAGAAACAATAATAGGCAGGAAAACAGAGCAGGATGTTGTGAATTATTGGCCAAATGTTACTAGAATGGCATGCAGTTGAGATGCTTTACAGGCCAGTCTTTCTATTTTTGTCAAGTCACAAGGTGTAACCTTGTCCTGGATGATCTCAGTCTCTTGGGGAGTGCAGAAAGAGGAACAGAGGGCAAATAATAGCAAGAGAAAGTGTAGCACAGAGGTCAGGGGAAAGCAGATGTTGTTTCTTGACTGGTGAGCTTCCTCTTGAGAATCTGTCACATAGGTGATGTGTTCTTGCTGAGGTGCTGTTCTCATCTTGTGGAGGGTGTTTTTTTACTCTGTCCCATGGAAATCAGAGCATGCAACAATAATAGTACTTTAACCTTCAGCCAGTTCCTTAAAATTTCTCCTGAATTTCATCTGACATGCAAGTGCCTCCCCAACCGCAATTCTTTGACGGATAGAAAGTTCAAAAGAACAGTTTTTATTTGAACCGTTTGTAACATTATAAATCTTTACTGCCACCTTTGTTCAATTGAATGTGTCCTTGCTTAATTAAGTACTATTCACTTATTTTAAAAGAAGAATATTACTGATCGCAACCTTTAAAGTTTAGTGTATATAATATTTATATAAATAGATGGTGGAAAAATGGAAGATCTTCAAAGACCTTCATGTAACATTGAGAAAAAGCAAGTAAATTTTAATGTAAATCAAGTGCCCGTAGATTAAGCAAATAAAACACCATTGTTGTCAGTTCAGATTTTTAAAAGTGTTTCTCTACAGTAAATCACTTTGTAAAAACCTGCAGCAATTTCACCCTGGATACATGCCAATATGACAGAACTGAGCACAGAGGTAGCGAGCATCTGCCTGGGAATCAGAGGCCAAAGGTAAAATGACCTTGGTATATAAACATGTAGCTATTTTCAGATGTTTATTAAGCCTTTTGTTTTGTTCTCACTTGTTTATTACATGCACAAATGATGCAGCTTGAACTAACCGTGCCCTCAGTCCCAGACAGAAGAGCTTTTAGGCTTGTATTTTGATTTGATGAGAGCCTCTGCATCAGGCTGTATGACTCAGTACTGCTGGAGGTAATGACTCTGCCAAGATATTGCTGGATATTGATGGGATGCATGCGAGAGGCTGGGGATGGGGGAGAACAACCTTGTCTTTGATTTACCATAGCAGATGATAAAAAGCTAAAGAAAACACATCTGGTCATGGTGGTGTAAGCTGATCAGTGGGCAGGGCAGGGAAGAGAAAAGTAACACCAATCAATTACTGTACTGATTCAATTAAAAAGTCTGGATGGCATGAGGAATAGAGAATATATGCAGACCACAAGGTTTTGTGGGCAAAAGAATGCGTGAAATAAGAAATAAACAATATCAGTATGCATGTCTGAGCTTTTACAAAACAAATAGACTCATTGGTATCTTTAATCTTTCTTAATCAATCTTTCAAACAGGTAATACACCCGAGAACAATGTGCATCAAGGCAACACAGCTATCTGGTGACCTGAAAACACTTTCAATTTCACTATCCATTGATTCCTTGAAAAATATTGAGTTTTTTTGTATATTTTATATGTCTTATACAGTATATGTATATGTACGTTTTCATTATAAAACATATATTTATTAACAGAAATATTATAATATAATGTACAAACATATATTTCATAGTTTTTATTTAAAGTATTTATTTTTGTGGATTGATAGGATCAGCAATAATTTTTAGTTTTTTTTTAATCACCGAAATGCAACACTGTGATCTTCTTTCAGTTTAGTACTTTTTACAATCCATTCATTCAAGAGCAAACAATACAAGATATTTGTGAAAAAAAATTTTTGTTGTTGTTTTTTGATGATGATATACATAAAATGTATACAGTAAATATTATCTTAATTGACTGTAAACTTCACTGTTTTACTGTTATTTGCTTTCCTGGATGATGCAAACATGAAATGATTTGTGTAATACCTAAATTAGTACTTTTACTATAAGAAAAGATTAATAGACACTTAGGCTTGCCAAACTTTAGTCATATTAATTTCAAATTAAAATCACTCTTTTTATTTATTGCTTTATTCACATGTTTTGGAACTAGAGAGGCCTGGTCTGTCTGATGGATTATTAAAGATTGCAATATAATGTTCTGACTATAAACGTACTGGAACGAATGCTAATCTTAAAATGTGCAGAACACAGCGCCACTGCCAATTCAGAGATAAATCATTACAAATGGCTTTAGAGCTGTGTGTAGTTTGTAAAATGACAATAAGAATAATTTGGAACCTTCATAAAAGTAAGCGTGATTAATGTTCAGTTTCAATCTAGCACATAGATAATGAAGAAGAAATTGTTGTCTTATGGAAATTATGCTTGGTAGACGTAAACAAGTCTGGCAAGTGTTGGCATATCAGAAAAAGTTTGAGCTTGCACCCAGGAAATGAAACCAGACACTGATTTACATTTTAGGATTATTTTAGTATTAAACAGCTGCATTATATGTAAAGACTTTTTTTTTCTTTTTCTTTTTGCATAATTGTTTGAGGCTTAAATGGAACTACTAGATTTAAAACATTTAAAGACTCAGATATCTGTTCTTCAGGCTCCAAGATAGTTACAAGGCCACAATAACAAGAGCTCTTTTGTTTAGTCTTTAACAGTCTGTTCTAAATCTATATTTCCCAGTTATGTGAGTTGGTGAAATGTGTTGGAAGTTACTGTGCATTTTGACAAATATAGTTTCCGCTGTCCTTAGTCAGTACTCATCTTTCTGGCACCTGCCGTCCATACCTTGTTAGAAGTAACTTAAGGTCCTTTGGACTGGGTTGTGTTCAACTTGTCAAATAACCTTAATAGCATGAGAACTGTTAAGTTGTTTTAACAACTGACACGTGATCGGCGTCTGTCTGGGTTGAGGAATTGAATTGTCAAGAAAATCCTATTGGGGTTGCTTTTCAGGGAGAGTGATCATCACATGCATTATCAAGAGACAATATGAGGATACATGATTCTAATGCTGCCAGGAAGATGATAACTATGCATGGGCATTAAATGGTATGAATGGGTATTTTTACACTTCCTTGCATAAAATAATTGTCAAAATGCTGTAATATATTTAAATGTATTTTAAAGTGGAGTTTAAAATATCACTGAGGCCCTTTGTGTTAAAACAAGTCATCAATGTCTTGCTTATTTTGGGATGTTCAGTATTTAGTTGGATTTAGTTTGTATTATCTGTTAGCATTCCCATTCGTTTCAATGGCAGCTGCATGGACGTGCCATGATTGCATGCAATCTATTATGCAGTCTAAGCCGTCTTGTTCATAAGAACAGAGAACTTTTCATTCCAGTCACCTGATCCATAAATGACATGTGACTAATCAGTCTGGAAATGGCAGCACTGATTGGCTGATGGCACTTCAAGAAGAATATTTTACAATATATTACCTATGTACGACTGCTTTTGAATGGTTGATGAAAATAAGGTTGTTATTAAAATTTCATGTGTGTTGTTTTTGTTAACTAGAACTAAATCTTTTTACTCATTGAAATACAGCTAAAGAAATAATTTAGAAATATTAGATGAAAACAAACTTAAAATGTTTTTTAATTGTGTCCTTGGCAGTTATAAATGAAGTTTAAATTGAAGTATTAAAATGAATACACTAAAACTGAAATTAATTTAAATAAATATACATATTTAAATAACAGAAAAAATGGGGAAAAAACATAAAATTAATATAACTAATTCAAATCAATCAGAAAACTGAAAACATAAAATATAAAAGCTGAAAAACAATTATTTATAAATATTAGATGAAAAATATAAACTTATATAAAATTATAAATGTTGCCTTTGTAACTGACATAAGCTTAAGTTGAAGGATGAAGATTAATAACACTCAAACTAATTGAGAGAAATAAAGGGAAAAAAGGGACCAAAACATAAAAAAATTACTACAACAAATTAAAATGGAAAGAAAATCTGAAACTATATAAATAAAAGCTAATGAAATATTAATAAATGCTATAATATTATATAAATAGCACTTGTCCTTGGCTAAACATGTTCCAAATTTTATACAGAGAAAGTGATTTAGACAACGAATCAGTCATGGAGGACACTTTAGGATAAGATGTTTTTCAATGCGTTTTCAATTAATGACTTCTCCTGATTAAGGAGACAGGAGAGCAGAAGCTCTTGGGATGAAAAATGACACTATTAAAGAGACGGTTGTGGTACTCTTTGAGTAATCGGCTGTGGTTTGTGACAGGATAGCTTTCCAGAGAGACAAACGGCACAGGGCTTGAGTTCACGTGGCTCAGAGAAAGCCCCAGAGAGAGAAAGAAGGGTGGAATTATTTTTAGTTAATGTTGTTTTTAAGTTCTGCTTATTAGATTTTATGATAAAACATCTAATTAATGAGCAAAATATGTTTCTAATAGTACATCTTACCTAGTAAAAACAAGGACGAGAAGGACTAAACAGTAGAATCAGGCAATGTCAAATTTAGTCTGCATGCATTTGATAATGTCCCCTGTTCTTCAAAGGCCTGACGCAGGAACTAAACCTCTCACATGAATGAATGTTATGCCTGCGGTATGGTGTTTTCGTGGCCTTCAGTTGAGTGAAATTCTATTGCTCTTGCCTTTGGCTGTGCACAATGGAATGTGACACAGGAACTGGAGTCCTTTAGGCTCAGTCCCCTGTGTTGTTTAGCTTTGTAATTGATTTGATACTGATTTTTTTTTTTTATAGCAACAATATGGGCTAAACTCAGATGGTAATATGTTGGAAGTGCAAGGAGTTTGAAATACAGGTGCTGGTCATATAATTAGAATACCATCAAAAAGTTAACTGACAACTAAGGAAAATCCCAAATTCTGTATCTCAGAAAATTAGAATCTAACTTAAGACCAATAAAAAGAAAGGATTTTTAGAAATCTTGGCCAACTGAAAAGTAGAAAAGTGAAAAGTATGATCATGTACAGCACTCAATACTTAGTTGGGGCTCCTTTTGCCTGAATTACTGCAGCAGTGCGGTGTGGCATGGAGTCGATTAATCTCTGGCACTGCTCAGGTGTTATGAGAGCCCAGGTTGCTCTGATAGTGGCCTTACATATCGCATCTTCCTCTTCACAATAGCTACCCCATAGATTTTCTATGGAGTTAAGGTCAGGTGAATTTGCTGGCCAATTAAGTACAGTGATACCATGGTCCTTAAACCAGGTACTGGAAGCTTTTGCACTGTGTGCAGGGGCCAAGTCCTGTTGGAAAATGAAATCTGCATTTTCATAAAGTTGGTCAGCAGCAGGAAGCATGACGTGCTGTAAAACATCCTGGTATACAGCTGCATTGACCTTTGACCTCAGAAAACACAGTGGACCAACACCAGCTGATGACACGGCATTGCATACCATCACTGACTGTGGAAACTTTACAATGGACCTCAAGCAACATGTATTGTGTGCCTCTCATCTCTTCCTCCAGAACCTGATTTCCAAAGGAAATTCAAAATTCACCTTTATCAGAGAACATAACAGTGGACCACTCAGCAGTAATCCAGTCCTTTTTGAAGCGAGACGCTTCTGACGCTGTCTGTTGTTCAAAAGTGGCTTAACACAAGGAATGCAACAGCTGAAATCCATGTCTTGCATACGTCTGTGCGTAGTGGTTCTTGAAGCATTGACTCTAGCTGCAGTCCACTCTTTGTGAATCTCCCCCACATTTTTGAATGGCTTTTGTTTCACAATCCTCTCCAGGGTACAGTTATTCCTATTGCTTTTAAAAAAAAATTCTACCACATCTTTTCCTTCCCTTTACCTCTCTCTTTTGTGTCTTGCCCTCCTTGTGCAAGGTGTCAATGGTCATCTTTTGGACAACTCAAGTCAGCAGTCTTCCCCATGATTGTGTAGCCTACAGAACTAGACTCAGAGACCATTTAAAGGCTTTGCAGGTGTTTTGAGTTAAGTAGAGTGTGACACCAGGTGTCTTCAATATTTAACTTTTTCACAATATTCAAATTTTCTGAGATACTGAATTTGGGATTTTCCTTAGTTGTCAGTTATAAACATAAAAATTAAAATAAATAAACATTTGAAATACACCAGTCTGTGTGTAATGAATTAATGTAATATACAAATTTCATTTTTTTAATGGAATTGGTGAAATAAATCAACTTTTTCGATGATATTCTAATTATATGACCAGCACCTTTATGTGGAAAAGACATACATTATATTCTAGAGTCTTAAACTGGGAGTGACATGACCTACATATGACGTCTATGCATACTTGAGGTCTGTGGGAGTCAAATCAACTGCAGTCACTGGGATGCAGTCCGATTTGATTGTTTAGGCCACTGACTTATTTCTTTAATCTATAAGCATCATATATATCTTATATGTTAAGAAGCTAGCACACACGTCGTCATTTTGTCATAATTCTTAGAAACCAGCAAACCAGCCAGGAGTTAGCTGGTATTTTTATTCCAGTGTGGCACAGGAAGCCAATTCAATCGTTGATAATGGAATTGACCTAACCCGGGGGGCTTTGCTCTCTCTGTCTTGTTCCTGCTCAGCTGGCCTGCTGTGATAGGCTAAAGCAACTGGAGTTTCCTCCCAGCGGGCCGGGGGAGTTCATTTACTAACACTTACAGGAATAGGTAAATAAATGCGATGGACAGTGGCAGTGATACCCTCAATTTAGCCTATAAGATCCATCAAATAAAGCTCAGATTAGATAGAGAACATCTGACATTTACCACTGCAGCCAGCATTTCCTGTTAGGTTTTCCACGTAATTAGCATATGAAATGCAGGCCTGTGATGTGTGCTATGGAGTGGCCGATACCTGCAACACTCTAATTAGAGATAACGATTTAAAGGAGGGCCATCCTCTTGCAGGACATCTGGTTTCTCGTCCACCTCCTGCCAAAGGGGAGGAGGGAAAAAAGCCATGCTTCCTGTGTCTGGTTGACCAGCTCAACTGGAAGGTCACTGCAGGAGGCAGGAAGCTAATGAAGCTTCTATGCTAGCTCTTTGTGTACAAGGCATGGTGAATACAGTGACCTTTCCTGGAGGAATAGTGGTATTCCTGTCTTTATACCACAAGTGAACCTGAAAGAGGAAGTGGATTGAGCTGTCGGCTAATAAGAGTTTGAGAGAATATATCTACCTCAAGTGCTGTAAAAATATTTCATGATTCATCATCACTGCCTAGAAAAAAAAAATAAAAAGAGGATAATGTATTAATCTATGCTTGGGTATTAGATTTAAATGACAATGCACACCAAAAACCACAATGTATATGTGACTCATAATCTTTTCTTTCCCTTCATACACTTTGGTTTTTAAGTTGTTTAAGGTTTTGAAATGGATGTCCAAAGAAGAGTGGGTGTAAGCAAAAGAAATGAACTGAAAATGAGTTTCATAGTTCATGTGTGTTGAACAGTAACCTCCTTTCACAATGTCCAAAAAGATCAAGGTTCAGGCACAAAGCATGCATTTCACAGATTTCATGTTCACTGGGTCACATCCTTGCAAACAAAAGCTTCTTGCATTCACAAGGTGGTTGCAACATATCGGAGAGTACAATATCTGCACAGATACACAGGATGTTAGAACTGAACTAGTGTTATTATTCTCGACAGATATGAATAAAGAAAAACTTGAAGCTAGAATCACGTAAGATTTCCTGTTGGGTTGTTTGTTTCTGGGACAGAACTTACTTACTTACTTACTTTAATGGGAAAGTTGTTTTGACTTGATTGTTTGCAGCAAACAAGCAAACGATACAGCATACATACTTCGATTAAGAATATGTTATGGTGGAGGTGGTGAATGCCTTAGTACTAAAAACATTCAAATAAATATAGAGGATTAAGTATACACTTAGTTAAACCTAAATTATGATGTACTTTTTCGATTTTTTTTTTTACACTTAAACTTATTGAAATATAGCCTATGAAATTAGTAAATGTATGCAAAAGATATGAATAACTACATTTAGTACCCTAACAGATACAACACTGTAAAACCCAACAACCCAAGTTAAATAACTCATCATTTGAGAAATATTTAATTAATTCGAAGCAAATTTCCCTTTCTTTATGTGTGATTGTTAATTGTATTCAACTTAATACTCTTTAAACTTTAATCTCTTTAGTTGTTTGTTAAAAAAAATAATAAAATTAATATGGAATATGGAATTACAGTTCTTGAAAATTTAAACGGCATGTTTTTTCTCCATTCTCAAATATTTTGTTTGAAAATGTAACAAAACTATACCTCAAAAATGTTAGTCAAATGCTATTAAGTATATCTTAAAACTAAAATTTGTTAGTCAAATGCTTTTTTTCCCATGAAGTAATAAAGTTTAAGTTTAGACAAAACTAACTTTTTCTGCATTTATTATGCAATGTCCAACTCAATCAAAGTGATATTCAGAGGTTTCTTCCTGCCTCAGGAAGAATCAGTTAGTACACTGTCATTCATATTTTCATATGATCTTACTTACCAACTGTTTGGTTTATGTGTGGACCTTCATGCCAGTTGTTTAAAAAAAAAAATAGCATGTTTTCATATGAATCATTACAATGTGATTTGTATGAAAACATACAATTATTTTTGGTTTCTTATTAGATGGGGTGTTGTTTTGGACAAAGGAGACAATGACACCATATTTGAATTTGAGACATGATTGCTATCAAAAATCTGAAGCTGACAGTTCTGGGGATCTTCTTAAGCCTGTGCTCATGTCTCATGACTGTCTTCAATGTATTTATTTGTTGTTGTTGTTATGACTCAGGAAACCAGGTGCTCGACTTCCTTTCTATAATCAGGTTTGTAAAAATAGCAGCATGCTGTTTTGCAGCTACACAAAGCTTAAAAAGGAATAGTTTTTAAACTGTTAAACCCCCCTGAACCCCCACTTTCAGACTATTTAAGATATAGATGAGTTTGTTTCTCAGTCAGAATCAATTTGAAGAAATTTAGGATTACATCACTTGCTTAGCAATGGAATGGGTGCCATCAGAATTATAGTCCAAACAGCTGATAAAAACATTATGATAATTAATCCAATTATCAATGTGCAGCTTTATGCTTCACAATACTTTAATTGATGGACTGGAGTTGGGTAGATTATTGTAGATTATTGTGATGTTTTTATCAGTTATTAAGCTCTCATTCTGATGGCACCCATTCACTGCAGGGGACCCACTGGTGAGCAAGTGATGTACATTTCTCTAAATTTCTGTAAATTTCTCTAAATCTATTCTGATGTAGAAACAAATTTATCTTGGATGGCCTGAGGGTAATTCATTAGCAAAATTTCTGTTTATGTCAGAGCGTTCATTTGTTGGAATTGCACAAGATGAAATAGAATCAATGTTTAAACAATGATGTTCTCTGTATTTAAAAAAACATTGGCGTTATGAACGTTATGATGAGCTCCACACACAACACTAAACTTGACTGTCACTATGAAGATGCTCCTTTTCAGGGTCCAGCGTGAGTTTCACTGCCGGGGAGAGATGAGAGCTGCATGACAACAACCCAGTACACAAACACAGCTCTCACCCACCCTCAACTAACCGTTGCTAGGCAGTTATGGTTGCTATGAGACAAAGAGAGGGAGGAGCTCTGGGTATCACCGGATAAAACTGGACATTCCTTGATGTCTGTGTCAGCATGGTGCTTTTTTATTTACAAAACAAAAAATCATAAAAGGATGACTATCTATCTATCTATCTATCTATCTATCTATGTTCTACAAATAAATTAATTACAATATATTTTGGTGCAAAATTTTGGGGGTGAAATGTGAACTGGGCATGTTTTCAGTGGATTCACCTTATAAATGATCTCCCTGTTTCACTGAAGTTCATGTGTCATGTGCTGCTTCTTCATTTTGAGAAATTTCTAGTCATGTAACCACAGCATATACTTCAATAGAGAAATTTTTAAGTGACACATTTGAATTAATCAGTACAATTTGACAGCAATAATTATGTTTCTTTAAGGAAAAAATGTATAATTTAGGCTGATCCAAGCGATGCACATGCTCATTCAAATGACTATTTAATTTAAAGGGCGGGACTACAGCTGTTATATTACGCATTAAAGTTTCTCCCTTTCACAGACCGTCTTCTCTTCTCCTCTTATAATATCTCTGTATTATGTCCACCACCCCAGCCTCTCCAGCTGTCACCCTTTTCTCTTTCCATCTGCTTCCAGCAAAAACATAGTAGATGCTCAGACACCCGTCTCTGCACTTGTGTCAGTCTAGTCTGTAAACCCAATATCAACATCTGTGTGGTAATCTCCCTGCAGGGCTGAAATAGTACATTAATGACCTGTGTTTGTGGCAGGTTTCCGGTGTCGTCACTGTGGGGTTGTGGGCTGGAGACTTTCAGTTACAGAACTGACCTATATTTTCCCAAGCACCTCTCTACTCGGCTTGCAGTCTGCCTGCGTCTTCGTACTTCACCTTTGATTATTGCAGCGATACATCACTTTCCCTGATTAAAGACATCGTCATTACATATACACTATCTCAAGGAATGAGATCAGTTTCTGCCATTACAAGCATCATGCCGTTTGCTGATGTATTTGAGTAGTATTTCCGCAGTTCTAATGTCTAAAGGTCAGGGGCAAAGTTTTTTTTTTTTTTTTTTAGAAAAATAGATCACTAAAAATCACAATTATCAAGAAATGCTTGGGCTAGACAGGCTTCTTTGTCTTTTTCTGGGTCAGATGGGCAACTCTGCAGACTGTAGTCCTGAGGGGGTGGAGGTTCTCTTGTGGTTTATGGCTTAGCTGAGCTCAGCCACCTGGTTTTGTCTGTGTAGGTGATCCAAAATAATGCTTACTAAAACTTTTCTTTCAGATCCCGACTCATTCAGGGGAAATTATTTAAATATTTCTGAAATATATACATATTTTGTGTGTATTTATATATACATCTAAATATACACAGTACACACACACACATTATGTAAACTTTTATTTTGTATATGATTAATCATGATTAATTGATTTGGCATCACTAATATGTGTGTCTGTCTGTGTGTGTGCATGTTGCAGATAGAGTGATATTAATATATATATATATATATATATATATATATATATATATATATATATATATATATATATATATATATATATATGTATACATTTATCAGTATTTATATATTACGTGTTGCAAATTGCTATATATATTCTGAATGATTTGGACATTATTTATGCCAGAGTTCATCCTCTTTAAAACATCCAGACTTGTAGAGAACAGAAACTGCTCTCATGATAATGAGGTGATGTGCTACCTGCTTTAGTTGATTTGAAAAGTGGCAGACCTTGCCTGCCTCGTCCCTACTGAATGCGTATCAGAGCTGTGAAAGCACAGCCTCCCTCCCTTCCAGTCTCTGGCAGCCTAAAACAGGTCACTCTCTCTTTTCATGGACACATTCGGACACACGGCTGGACACATTCTTCATACGGCTTTAAAGACATAAGGTTATTTAGTCAGCCCAGGACAACAGTTTATGAAAAGAAAGTATTTTTATTCAAATTGAGAAAGTAACATATTGTTGGTGGAAATTAGAGGAGAATACATTGGAAAATCATATTCTAATGCAGGCTTTTTGTTGGACATTCAATAGCCACAGAGGTTGAGTAAGCCACCCTTAACATACTTATCAAAACACATTAAAGAAGAAAATGAAAGACCCAGTGAATAATTTCTAAAGAGATGTGATTGTTATCTGTTTCAGGCAGATGTGTCTTTCACTGTGATATTGGCAGAATAAAGCAAAGTTCTCCATGTGCTTATCAGGATTGTGGAGATGTACCGATGGTGGATTGGGCAGCTGTGGTTATCATACGCCAGTGCGTTGGTGTAGCACTCAGAGTGTAATTACCGAATATGCTGTGACCAGCACAAACAGTGAACAGCAATCACAAGCCATCAATACGGTCGTCAATGGCCAGCCCCCTCGGATCTTACTGTTTGACTAATGACAAACAAGAGGGCTGTTGGGCAGATGAGGTAACTGCAGGCGCCGTGTCTCAGAAAGCAGCTCAATCCTGGAGGGATGTCACTGCGGCGCACGACGGAAACGGATCTACACCCCCGCTTTGTTTGCTGTGTCGCTGTGCGCACACCTGGCTGATTTCTCACCTACCACTTACTGCCCACTTCATTTCCGCTAAAGTGATGTTATCAGCAGTCAAGGCTAGGGCTTGTTACAAAGTTACCAAACTAATTTTTCTAAATCATAAGCTGCAATTGCTTTATTTCCTGTAAACCAGATGAAATCGTATTAATTAAAACAGAGTATTATAAAAAAAAAACAAGAACATAGTGCCATATTTTAAGTGTGCATTTAACAGTTTTTAATTTATTTCTCATGATAAATTATAATTCAGTAAAGACCGATCAACTGCAAGCTGCTCATGCTTTTGTTAAAGACATCAGCACATTATTTTTTAAATGATCATGTCCAACTCTCTCTTTTGTAAGACCAAAAAAAACAAAACAAAAAAACATGATGATCAGTGAGCCATCTGGTTTCATTCAAAGCAGCCGCTCCCAGAATAAAGGTGACCATGTCACTTAGGGCAGACCTTGAAGCTTTGTAGATTGTTGCTATTCAGTGCAAGTGCGCTGGGGTGAATATCGGCTGTTGACATTGTGCTTCACAAGGCTGTGAGCAGAGAGGAAATGAAAAACTCCCCAAGAACAAGATCAGTTATTACCGTATTATCAGAGGCGGAGGCATGTGCCATGCTTGGATATAGACATGGAGGATATACAGACTGAATGGTGGTCAATGAAAGTAAGGGATGTCGACCAGCAAGGAGGGGTGTTCCTCCTTGTGGGTGTACATCAATTCTTAATATATTTTAGCTCTTTGTTGTCCTCCCTCAGGATGTAGGAAGGAAGTCATAGCAAGAGAGAGTGATAGAAGAGATATATATTGGCTTAATAAACATTTTTTACTAAAAGGGGGGCTTTGAAGAACTGCTCTTGTCCCTTTGTCAGCTGTGCTTTGTTTCATCTTTTGGATCATGGTGTACTGCTTGTAAAGATCCTGTAAGCCAAGTAAGTTCATTCAGTGGCCATGATGGTAATGGCCTGGTGAGGCATCTTCTTAATAATAGGCTCCTATCTGCAAGGCAAGGAAAGTCTTCTTTTTGGTTAAGATTTCAATAAGTCCAATCAATAAAATTAGATCAGAGAAAAGGTGTCATAAATATTGTTCTTAAACTCAAATCATCGGGCTGTGTAATACTGATCTAGTTAAAGTGCAAAGCAAACACCCATTTAAATTCTTTATTGTGCCTTTATGTTATTCCCCAAGCAGATAGAAATGCAAAAATACAAGATAATAAGTTCCACCTAGACCGGACTGACAAATACTTGTTCACACTCCCAAAAGAAACGACCAATGTGCTTAAAAGTCACCGTCAATGTAAAAATCTATCTAAAGAGTACATTATAAAACTGAATGTCCTACAAAACATTTAGGGTCCTGTTCAATAAGTCTGCTAATGCAGAAATTAATAGTAGTGTCTTTAATGGAAGACATTACACAGTGTTACAAAGAAATTCAAGCATTTCTATATTAGCTTGATATAAAAAGTCAGAGGTGGGGGTACACGTGGGTAAGAAAAGGCTGACAAACTCGAATCGGAACACTAACACAGAAACATTATTTTCTTTAAGGTGTGTAGGAATAGATCAACAACAGAGATGTGAGTAGGTGGACAGGGGCACACACACAAAATGCCTGTTTCCATCAGCGGGGCATCTGTGTGCACCGGTAGAGGGGAGTTTTCAAGGCACAGGCGACCCAGTCTACTGCCTGTTGCCCAGTGACTCATTCTAGCAGCTGACAGACAAGCGTGAGCGGGAATGACATGCCCACTGCCTCTGGCACAGCACAGGAAGGGGAAGTGGAACACGGCCCACACACAGAAACTTCTAGAAGGGCTTTGTGTGTCTGTGGGAAGAGGTGGGGAACAGGTGTCTCGCTTCCTCTATTATGAGATTTGGTCCAAAAATCAAGCCCCTGCTGATCCGCAGCAGTGGATCTTAAAATGAGGACAAAGTTCTTTTAACAGTCACAGACGTGCCTGGTTTAGGTGCAAAAAATAAGATTTTGGGATTACAGTGTTTTCCATGTCCACACATTTTAAGCTTTGAATTGAACACATTTTCAGTTTGCTATTGGTTGGACACACAGATAGCCCTGCCCCCAAACTCACACCATTGGTTATTAAGGCAGTGGTCAATTTTGAGATTTTGGGCTATTTTGCTTCCATAACATGTCGTCTTTCTGGCTAGTGGGATTAAAAACCACTTTGCGACCTTTATTTTTAAGAGTGAACTTTCCAGTTTTGTTTCTATGAATATTCTGAAGCTTCTTCAAAAGATAGTTCACCCAGAAATGAAAATTCATTTACTCACTCTGAATTTGTTCCAAACCTGTACCATCAACAGTGGTTACACACAATCTTCAAAAATTTGCACTTTCAATCAAAGGTTTGTTCATATATTATTCACCTAAATTAGGTTAACATTTTATTCCTAAACATTGTGTTAACATCTTGTCTTTTAAAAACATTATCTTAGTTCGGAGTATTATGGAGTATATTTTGGAATGATAAAAGAGATATCCAAAAAATCCCCTTTGTAAAAACCTTAAACTAATACTTCAACTAAATAAGACTTGTAATGAGAAACAACTGTGTTAATGCATTGTAATTAATCATTGGGGAAGTATGGAAATATCTATTTCTACCCTATTCACCTTTGGTGTTTTGATGAGGAGGTAGTTGGTTTTGGAATTCAGTGGCATTTTTATTTCTGTGACACTGACTGAATTCTGGAGAAATTAAAAAACTTTAAATAGGTTCAAAGATGATGAAAAGGAAGAGAGCAAGACCTCTGGTGTGAATGCCCACATCCTCTGACAGGCTGGTTAACAGCAGCAGGCATATGTGAGCCACTACCTGATGACGCAAACCCAGGTCACGCAACGCTGGCCAAGGTTCAAAACCAGCTGCGGAATCAGACATGTCATTTTTCGAAAGAGAGAAAAAAACACGGTGACAATAAATGAACCCATCTTCCTGTCAGTGACCTATTCACTGACTCACTCAGCACACTACACTGATAAAGCCCATTGTAAAGCATCTACGTTGAATATCTAGATGCTTATTTTTACATGCACTATGTCCAATCTGCTTTTGCACGCAACCTAATGGACTAAAGAGAGATAAATAGCTAATAGCAGTGGAAATAGAGTCCATTAAACACATCTGATTGTTGGAAACAAATAGAGAGGCTATAAGAGAGCAGGTGAGGGATCCCACCTGGGTACATGCAGCTCGCATTGTTACTTATCTGTGCGTTTAATCCATCTGAACCAAAGTAGGATGAAGTGTGTGTGGTGTTTTATAACAGATGAAGAACTGAGAGTAACAGTTGTTAATCTTCCATAAAGAATGCAGACTCCAATATGACAATATGCATCCATGTTATGGCAGATAACAGATAAATTGCAGATATTATAAAAATCTGAAAAAAACAAAAATGGTGTAGAAACATATTCCACTCGGAAACTGATAGTATATTTTTTACATATAATTACAAAGAAACAGCAAATAACACATTATGGAATTTTGAAGTAGAAAGACTGAAATAGTATTTATTTACAACTTCAGCTTTTTATTTATTTAGTTATAGTTCATTTTTACAGTGTGCTATTTTCTTTAAATACAATAGAAAAATGTAATGTAGGCTACACAACACAATAGATATTAATTTGGAAACTTGCTGGGGATGTTTTTGTTATTAAATGAGTATTAGTGTTTTAAAAGATTACCGTTAAGTGAGCGTTAGATGACAGAGGTCTAATCTAGATGTAGAAATAACGCAATGCGCATGCACAATTAAATATACAGTATCAACTGACATCTACGGAAATTTCCAATAATAAATATACTGTAATACAAATACTGTACATATAAATACATTTAAATAATATTCTAATATGCCAATAGAAAGCAAGTATCACAAATTCTCCCAACTGATTCCTGTCTGGGTGGGAAATGGTCAGAGTTGGGAAGATCAGCAAATGTCAGAGATCTCAAAATCAACTAACTATTAACATTTTTCAACAATTATCTGAGCTATGCCACCCTCATCAATTATATTGTTCTAGACTATCTATATATTCCAAACTATGATCTAAACTATTCTATAAAATACATGCATCTGTTGAAGTTCATAATGTTTAGTGAAGAACACAGGTTATCTCATACTTTGTACTGTAAGTCTCAACATGTATGGTGACATGCTGACAAGATCTAATAGAGCTTGCTGTCCTCTGCTTTATTGAGACGTGTACTTTCACACTTAGCCAAACTCATTCAGAATCACCAGTCCCTTCCACGTCACCAGATATCACAGCTTTTCTTTCCAGCGGCACTACTCACATCTTCTTTTTGCACCTGATGTAAACTAAATAAGGAAGAACAGGAATAAAATGTCAAGGGCATTACTTAACTCAGAGCTCTTGATGTGAGATTGGCCCAGCCACGTTCACAGTGACTGAGACAGCCATCTATTACACATTGTCTTATTACACATCCAGAGAGTCGTTTGCAATGCTCGGGAGGGATGATGAAAGTCACGGGCACACTGAACTAGAGTGTTTGTTCCATCGGATGCCTGCAGAGACGAGACAAACCAGCAGGAACAAAGAGGCTGTGAGACACTACTCCTTCCAAATCAACTTGACCTTGCAAGGCAGATGGTTCATTATGGTTATAACCCAGAGACTGATATTGGCAGGTGAACAGCAGGCTGTCCCAGTAATGATTTGAGTGTAGAAATCTGGGTCACAGCAGTGGACCACCAACAAACAACAAAATATAAGAGAATGCATAGCAAGAAATGTGTAGGTTGGTTCATTTATTTTAGAAAAGCTATAACATTTTAAGAGTAGGTTTTAAAGGACGTAGGCTGATTTTCGGGAATGATTTAGACACGAACATAAGTGTCTGTGAAACATTAATCAACAAGAACAACAAGGGGTTGCAAAGAGTGTTAATGGTTCTTAATAAAGCTGGCATTTAAATATAAACCTTTTCTCACAGTGGCACATGATCAAATACGTAGTTATGCAAGCAATGATAATGGTTCAATGGCACATTTAACCCTTTTACCAAGTATCGACTACTATGAGGCCTCTTTTTATAAATGTTTGTTCTCATATTTAAAGTATGAGTTAAGGAGAGTACACACACATTAATTCATAACTGTATTCAACATTAAAGGGATGGTTCAAGAAAATGAATTTATTCACCCCCATGTTGTTCTGTATGAATGTTTACATTTTTTTCTTCTTCTATTGAATGCAAAAGAATTATAGATATTATAGAGATATTTTGAAAAATGTTGGAAATTTTTTTGCATTCAGCAGAACAAAGAAACTTACACAGGCTTGGAACAACTTGAGGGTGAGTAAATGATTACAGGATTACAATTTTTGGGAGAAATATCCCTTTAACAAACATTCAGAAAATGGGCATATTTGTGTGTGTGTGTGTGTGTGCTCTTGTTTTTGTGACATATCAGGACACAACTCTGTATAATGACATGGATATAACACAGGACTTACAAGGAGAGGGTGACTTATGAGGACATAACACATGCCCCATTTTTCAAAATGCTAATAATGAGTACAGAATGAGTTTTTTTTTTGAGAAAGTAAAAATGCACAAAGTTTCCTGTGAGGGTTAGGGTTAGGTGTAGGGTGTATGGCCATAGAATATACAGTTTGTACAGTATAAAAACCATTACGCCTATGGGATGTCGCCACTTTTCACCAAAACAAACGTGTGTGTGTGTGTGTGTATATAAACATACTTTATAATATAACAATAAAACTCTAATATAACTTTATTAAATTATATTTAATATCTGTTTATAAAAATTTATCTAATCATGGTAGTCTGTCAAAGCACTGGTATTTACATCTATCCTGCTGTGATAAATTGAGTATCTGCCGTTTCTCCCTCCAACTCCGAATGTTAGTGTGTGTGTGTGTAAGTGTGTGTGTGAGCAGGGAGGGGGACTCTCTGACTCACTCCTGACTCATACCCCCCTCCCAGGGCATCACGGGAGGAAGCTCAATTCCCCCTTCCTAACAAACAAGCACACACACTCACTCACACATGTAATGATAAGATATAACACAGAACATTAATGATCCAATGGGAAGCAATGCACTATATTAGGGGAAAATGCACATCTGCTAATCAAACATATTTTAACATGCTAATGCATTTGAACACACAGACACATGAATCACACCCTAATAAGAATTCCAGCAACACAGTATGTTATAAATGGGGAATCCCTATTGGCAAAGACACAATCAGGTGACCAGCTACCATGGCAACAACCGCCTGCTGCCTGTCTGTGAAGAGTGTAGGAGACTCATTCCCAGATCCGATGCGTTGTCAAAGACAAGAGAGGACTCCCCACTGAAATCAGCATGAATGAAGGACACATCAGCATCCAAACACTTGAACAACCAAACTAGCATCTGATTTTGATCAGTTCAGGTGCTTTTAAAAATAAGATGCTAATTTAATGGTGTTTCCATTTGCATAAAATTAACCAAATCCTGAGATTATGTCTCAGTTAGGAATGCCACTTTAACAAGATCTACTACATAAATATATCTGACTGCAAAAAATGTAATAGCGCCTTTTGACCTGTTGGTCAATTTTTCCAATTAGGGGTTAGAGAAATTCAAGTTAGCATAGTACTATCACACTTAAAAATGATGAACAAAACACAAGGCATAGAGATGTGTTTTTCAAAGCTGAATTACTTTTAACCTGACCCAGCTTCTTAAAGACAGTGCTCATGTTGTGAGATGCTGAAAAACAGTAACATGTAACATATATTTTTTTTTTTAAATCAGAAATTCAGACTATTGACCAAAATCTTTTTTATGTTAAAGCAATATAAGTATACCTTCATTTCACCTCATTTCATCTGAGCTTTAAATGAAACCACCATGTTCTAAAGTGCATTAACTGTTAATGCAGCCTTGCAACTCTGGATAGATCTGAACAGATCTGTAAAAGCAGCTCTCCATCATCGGAGAGGAGAGTGTCAATCAAGGACTGAGGAAAGTAATTCATGAGTGTATGAGTCAGACAGTTTCTAATAAAAGAACCACCTGAATCAGTAAAGCCACTTTTCTGAAACTAAAATCCCAAAGTTGCATTTCAAAGAAATGAGAGCTTCAGACTTTGATGGGAGACTTAAAGGCAGGCGTCCTTAAACCAGGCCTGCTTTTGGTAATTGCTTGTCGAGTGACACAGGATATTCAACTCGACAGACTTTCAGGCTGACTGGAAAGAACAGCAGAAAGCTTTTTAGAGTGTGTTAAATGAGTGTAAATAGTGTATGTGTGGAATTGTACCCTTTTGAAAAAGAAGTACGCTTAATTGAAGTAAAAGTGTAGTTTTTGTGTACTTCAATTATTAAAAGTATTATTTTTAAAAAGTGCACTTGCAGATAATCTAGCATAATTTAAATTAAATGTCACTTAAGTGTATTAAAGAGAGTACACTTTAATGAAAATAGGTCTTAACATACTTAAGTGTAATTTTTTTTTAAAATGCACTTTATAATTAACATCTAATTAAGTACTATTTAAACATACATTTTGACATTATGATTTTATTGTTTTTTTAAAATAAGTAGAATTACATTTTAGTCTGGGGCTGGTCTTAAGGCTGGTCTTATTATCTGGATAATTATCAGGATTTTTTTATGTTAGTTATCCTATACGTTATACGACTCCACACGGATAGTAATACCAGTAATTTTGTATTGACCTTGTGGACATTGTTAGGTCCCCAGTGAGGAAACAGGCTTATACATCATACAGAATGATGTTTTCTATAATGGCGAGATTAAGTACTTTTGTATGTAAGTATGTAAGTGATTTTGACAGTGTTGTAACTGTGTATAGTGTTGGGTTTTTCTTGTGCATCAGCAAAAAGCGTTTTCATGTATTTGTTTTAAAAATTGTTTTGTCAATAAATGTAGAGGGTTTTCCATTTTTTGTGTTTGTGTTGATTGTAACTAGGTAATTAAAACACTGAAATTACATTGACAATTACATTTAGTTCACATTAATTGCTTATTCAGAAGTAAATATTTTCCATATTTCAAAGTACATATAAAATGCACTAAAGTCCCACTGAAGTGGTTAAAAAATATCACTCTAAATGCATTTAATGCAATTTTAAACTGTAATATATTTGAAATCAATTACAAAAAGCATGCATTTCGTGGTCGAAAACATTACATTTAATTGAAACTGACGTTAAAGTATATTTTAGTTAACATTAATTGCTTGTTAGTACATTGGCAGTGTACTATAAGCATATTTTAAAGCCACTAGAAGCAATTATGAAAGAACATATAAAGGTGTACTAAAAAGTCCCACTTAAATGGTTTTTAAAAAATCACTTAACTAATTGCATTTAATATCTCTTTTGATATATCAGAAGTTAATTTCGAATACAATGCATGATTCAAGCGTCGAAATATTTGCACTTATCTGTGTTCTTTTAACCTGTTAAATGTCACCCCCGTCCCGTATACGGGACGCCTACGTTGACTATACTATATTACAATCAAATTGAATCTAATCTTGACAAACTATATATCGTGTGAAAGGTCTAAGACTCCCAAATATATATTATACCAATATTTTTTGTTAAAAATTATGTAGGAAAAGTAATAGATCACTTTATGACAAGAGTGCACCCTCAGAAATCTACATTACAAAAGGAGCTTTGACCTTTGTTTAAAAAAAATACTTCCTCGTGGCCTTTTTCTCTATTACATTTTAGAAATCATCAGAAGTTATATATCACTTGAAAACATAAAATCTCAAAATTCATCCTTTAAAACCCATTTTAAAATCAGACATTGCATTACCATGTAAATGGCACATCAAAATCATGTTATAAAATGTTTTCAGTCATGAAGTATAAAAATTTAGCTTTGTATCATGCACATTCAAGTCTATCTTCAAAAACGTAAGTGACAGTTATCAGGTTAAAGTATATTATTTCTGCAATAAGTACACTTTATAAAAGTATACTTAAGTGCACTTCTTTTTCACAAAGGTACAGCAACAGATAAATCTGCTCCACAGCTGAAAACGGACCACCAGGGGAAACAAATTAGTTTCTGACTTTCTCAGATGGTGAAATTATTTCACTGATGCTTAGACTAAATGAAAATAAGTAAATAATCTTGAAAGGGATATTTCATTCATTAAGTTCCTTAATGATGCTGCTCCGACGATACAGTGTGACATTTGATGATTCATTTTTTTAATTTACAATAATGAACACAGCATTAACGATGCAGTTATTTAATCAAACATCTGCTATCGATGCAGTACGAATGCAATTTTTGCCTGAGGCACACACAGGTAAGAAAAAAGTAATGCCCATGAGGGTGAGTCACCATACTCAGTATGATTTAAAGCCCATGTTCGTTTCACATGACCCTCCAATGTCCCTATCTGCCAGAGCTCATAATCTACAGAGTAAATGAGAAGCATGTAAATGATGGAGTGAATCATCTAATATTTGGATTTTATTATCAGACTACACAGGAGGCAGAGTGCCTTTCACTTAAAGGAGAATGGTGAACATTACTTACAGTTGTCCTTATTCCACAGGTCACTATCACCATGGGAACCATCTACTGTTGCTCAAACCGTTAAAATCAAGTTCTTATTGAGGTTTCTAGACCAGCCACTGATAAGATTGACAGCAATGAAAACAGGCTCCTTTAGTAAATCCAACAAACTTGGGTTGTTATTTTTGTTCAGAAAACAATTTCAAACCACCAAGTTATGATTTCATGATATGATCCATACCAGATATCATTCAAGTAACTTGTGACACCCATATTTGGAAATTTTCCATGACTAAGACAGACAAGATGACCAGGTTAAGAGAGATAGAGAAAGAGAGAGAGATACCTAATGCATAAGTCTATTCTGAAATGAATTATACTTTGTGGATGGTGAAAACCTGTGCCTTGTCCTGGAAGTACTTAGCCACTCTAAATTCAACACATCTCAAGAAGCTTCAAACCACTTACAGCTTTCATCGCAGAGGCAGTACCTGAGGGACTCGAGACTCGACTGTTCTGTTCAGATGCTTCCGGAAGTTTAAAAACAACACATTTCCTGCCTTAAGTGGCCATTTCTCTGAAGATCTGGTGCATGGCCAGTAGGGTTGTGTGCCAGTTTGGCATGACTTTATAAGTCCAATATGGTTTGTAACTTTAAACACAGTATGAATTGCTGTGCAGAATTGTACTTTAAATTCAAGGAAACAGAATTACCAATTAAATTAAATTAAATTAAAAAAAATTAAGAAGGTATATATATATACTGTATTTATTTAGCAAAAGGGAAAGTAAAAATGTTTATAATGCTATAAAATATTTATTTTTTCAAATCAGCGCTGTTCTTTTGAACTTTCTATTCATCAAAGAAATCTACAAAAAGTAAGAGTGAGTACAAGTTTACATAAAAATGTCAAGCAGCACAATTTTCAAACAATGATAAGCAATGTTTCTTATGTGTGTGTGTGTGTGTGTACATTTCAAATTATTTATATATGTCATATGCATTTAAACAGTCCAATAAATAGAATGTATAAACCACTCTTCTTTCTCTCTATTAGCACACAGATTAGAGTTGGTTCAGCCATGAGGGTGTTCTTTCGTTCTCCTAACTAAACTGTAGTCTCTGATCTCTCATTGCCAGCCGGATGAATCTGTCACAGCTCATGTCGCTGAAACAGGGACTGCCTTCCCACTCATCATGACCTCCACACACTGTCCCAGCATGCCCTGCCCTACATAGACTGTATCTATGTGCTTTCACAGAGATGACATGTACATTGAATTCTGACAGCACACCAGTGTTACAAAAAACATCAGAAGGAACCACGGTTCTTTTTGATGAACAACCATCTTCTTATAGGCAAAGTTCAAAAATGGAAATACTGTTTAATTTCCTCACCAGTCATTTACAGTTGCCAAAACTGATTCAGTATTATTTCAATATGACTGATATACACGGTTCTAGTGTTTGTAAATATTTTTAATTCATTTTATTTAAAACATTTTGTTTTCATCTTAGTACAAATGTTGTTATATTTGTAAACTGCAGTATATTTCGCCATTTAGGCTACTACTACATGGATCATTATAACATTACAGACCCATTTCCTCTCTCTCTCTCTCTCCCACAAACTGGATGGATCGAGGTGCTACCACTGGCTGTTCTGTTCAGCGTCACACAGTTATTTTCATCTTAATGTAGACACCAGCCCTTAGCCCAACTACATGCTGTCAGTAAATATGAGATATGAGGCCATGCCAGCCATGATTAGAGGTAGAGATTTGAGACAACACGTCAGATGCCGATGAGGTCAACACTAGCGCGTGAACGGACAGACAGAGAGTCCTGAAGAACAATGACGCGTCATTCGTCGCCTCATCCTCAGGGGGCCCTGTAACCCTTGTGTCCTCAAACAAGCCCCTGGCACTGTCTGCTATGGGACACCTAACTGTCACGCAGCCCATATACAGAGACACAGTTGCTGATTTTTTCATGTGAACATCAGGATGTGAATTTATACATTTATAAGTGGCAAAATATTTATTGAAACTTTGTTATATTCTGAAAAATGGGAACTTAAAAACATTTAGATTGTATAAGTAATTATTCTAACACCACACAAATTAAATTGTGGGATAACATTTTTCTTAAAATATAATATGTATTTTTTTTTAAAAGGTTAAATTGTGCATGCTAAATAAAACCTATATTCACAATATTAGCACTTCATTTGTTAAAAAAAAAATGTTATATTGTTACAATTACTTACCCCTTTGATAACTCCTTATTGAAGGCTTTTCTCAAATATGTATTTTTAAACTAGTGTAACAGTTTACAAATTGTTTTTACCCTACAGAATACAAATATGCAACAGATGCAAATAAGAGGGACACCATTTGTCACCACAATGAATAAAGACCCATATAATGTGAACCTAAAAAATATTTTTTTACATTTTTTGGTTTTGTTTGTTTGCCTCAGTCCTACCCCAATATTAATAGCAATATTTATAGTTTCTCATAATTACTTTTTAAAACATGACCTATTACAGTAGTGATAGTATAAAATATACTTATAATAACACTTCAAATAAACTCCTAATAGCTATATCATAATTTATTACCATATTTAGCCTAAATATAAAAAAAACATTGTTATACCATGATACACAACACATTCTATAAGGTTGTTCAGATAAACTTTATAGGTAAATATCTAAATATGTATCTGTCTCTATTTTTGCTCTCTGTGTAAAAAAGATTCTCATTATTTTTGTAGCGATTTAGAAACCATTGCAGACATTTCAGCGCTGTTTTATCATACTAGATACATTTGAAATGTGAAAGTTCTGTTACAATGCTACTGTGTACGGTCGTCACCTGTCCAATAAAATGCATAAAATACTAAAGCGTCTTTGGCGTTTCCATGTTTTCTACAAAACAAAACCGGAAATCGATGGTGTGTGACGTCATTTGGCAAGAGACACAATGAAATTGCTTATTTCTCTGGATTTAAACATTCTTCAAAACATTAGGGATAACATAAGTACACAGGCCAGCGAAATATATAACACCGTTCTAGTGGTTTTTGGATGTTTTCATTTAAAAAAAATCTTGTATATTCTGCCTTTAATTTAGACAACTCTATAATATATAAATTATTATAGTTTTTTTTGACTTCCCACGTGAATAGCACTGAATGGAACCTTGTGGTACACTTGAGTCTGCAGACTCGCTCTATAATTATCCTGTGGGATCGCCAATGAATTACAATTCCTGAGTAACATTAATGACAACTGAGTGCAATTAAATAGACAGCACAAGTACCCACCATCACACTACACTGTTAATCTGACTTTACAAATGCAAAAATATGTATATTCTTGAAGCTGAGTGAAGTAAGAGGTAAGTCTGTCCATGCCGTGAGATCTTTGGTACAGTCTTTCTGAGAGGGAGGGCAAGAGAAAGCTTGACACTTTGTGTAGCAGAGTAGTGTGTTTTTACCAGCTGCTGAGCGAGAGGTCAGCGGGGTCAAGGAGGGCAGGAAAAATAACTGATAGCAAATAAGTGTGCATGACTGAAGAACACGAGGTGACAGGAGGTGGGACGTCCTGCAGGTTCAGGGGTGTGGGAGGAGACCATCTGGATAATAAACACAACTCTGAGGGCAAGTTATGTCTGATCCAGTGAGCATTGTGATTGTAAGTATGTTATTGTAATACATAATCATAAAGGAGCTAATACATATACAATAAAAACAACAGATTTAACTAAAAGATTATTTACAATCATTTATCGTCAAAGAAAGTACAGAAAATAGCACTAGAGGCCAAGAATGAACTGTAATATATAAGAGGTTATGTGTTTGATTTGATGTTTATTCATGAAGATTCATGTGCTTTTGAATGTGAATCCTAATATTTCATTTTCATGATAACTGGGCCACACATATGGAGGCCATGAATATGCTTGTGAAGTGTAAATACATTTTTATTTCCTTTCAACAAGGACAGCTATGCAATTATTAAGTCATTCAATCTAGTTAGCATAATGAATTTCGAAAGAGTGTACACGTTGTTTTATTACAGTACCCAGTTTATAAAACATCCATATACCACTGATGCAATGCATTATTAAAGAACTTTAATTAGAATTAATAATTGACTGTAAAACAGCTCTAAAAGTTTTAGACTTCAGCATAAACCTCTGTAATGGTAAGACAGTGCCATTACCTCTAAACAGAGCACCCAGCGGGACAATTACAGTCTTGACTCAGAGTTTGTCAGAGCATTAACCCTGCCTGGGTGGCACTAATGTGTCATTAAGTGGTTGCTTCATCATGTTTACTGACAGTAGACGTCTTGTCACCTATTGAGCAAACTGTAAAAAAAAAAAAAACTGTGCACCTAAATGCTTTGGTTTCACATGCTTCATCTCATTCACGCAGGTGTGAATACTGATGAGTCAATGATGGTCTTGAGCTGTGGTCTGAGTCTGAATATATAGAGAGTGAGTTCTTTTAGAGTAGGAAACAGCTCAATCCTTCCTGAGAATGGAGCAGCTGTTGATGTTTTATGTATAACCTTATTAGGACCGCATATGAGACAGACTTGGCTTATGGCCTAACAATCTGACAAGCATAATCAGAAGCAGACTGAAGTCTTGGAGCACTGACATTTGTTCTGTTCCAAAACTTATAGCGAAGAATTTCTTTCTTCTCTAGAACATGACCTTCAAACTTCAAAATTGATGTCTAAGATAGGGTTATCATAAAAAGCCTTTTATATATATATATACAGAAAACTTTACTTATTTTATTTATTAATTTTTTTTTTTTAACATTTTTCATTTTAGTTTAACCTTATATACAAAAATAACTAAAACTTCAAAAAACAATTTTTAATAAAAACAATAAATAATAATTTTAAAAAAACTAATAGAAATCACAAAAACACACCACAAAGTACTAAAATATCAACATTAGGAGCAGAAAACGCAAAATGTAACAACAATTTAGGGTCATAAGATTATTTATATTTTTAAAACTATTTGCTCAGAGACTGAATTTATTTGAGAAAAAAAAAAGCTTATTTGTGAAATATTACATAGTATTGTTGTGCAATATTATGTAATATTGTGAACTATTATTAAAATGTATTTATCATATATATTACACTTATTTGTATATATTTACATATTGATATGTTTAAATTATAGATATTATAATTTATTTTAAAATTAATATTTTATAGTTTATGTAAAGCAGAATTTTTCAATTGAAAATTCGCAAAGCTGAAAAAGTTGAGCTGAGAATTTTTTTTTTTCAGGATTTTTAAAAGATTAAAAAAATTAAAAGAGCATGCAGCACTGATTTGAAATGGAATTCTTTTCTTCGTAAAAGTGACAACAAATATTTTTTTCCCATTTCAAATGGAATGCTCTTAAAAAATATATTGATAAAAAAAAAAAAAAAAAAAAACTTTTAATTTAAGTGTATGTTCTAGAGCCAAGCTTGAAAGTGTCTTCAAATAATGTCAACAACAGATCTTAGTTTATTCGTTAATCAAAAAAGTATGAGTAGCCTTGACCATAAATAAATTTATTTGTATAGCTTTCACGATATAGTCCCAAATAATTCATTTTCAGATCCTTTGAGAGGTTTGAATATAAACTCTTGTGCCAGCTAGATTGATCAGTTCTGTGTGATGAATTCCACAGCAGCTTCAGTGGAAACTTGCTCTGCTTCTTTTCAGAGAAGGGCCTGACCTGAGACTTGCTGACCCTGAAGTTAATAATACACTCTGGCAGTGTGGACACAGGATTCTGAAAATGCCCAGGCACACGTCACTCCATTTGCCCAAATTATTCACTCATTTCCAAACAGCCGGGGAATTATAAAGCACCCTAAGGTTGCATGCGCAGACTCTGAAGTGCAAGAGGTGAGTCTTGCTTCACCCCTGCACTCAGGATGTGTGTTTTGATTTATGGCTCAAAGGAGGATGTGGCACAATGACCTCAGTCCCTGACCCAAGGTCCTCTCACTCAAACGGATTGCACATAACAATCAATTTCTAATCATAACCCAAGAGTCAGTGCAAGCTCGGACCTATGCATAATTCAATTGAGGGACAAGGGCAAGCAATGAAAGCCCCTACATACAAATCATGAATATTTAACACACATCTCTTTTACCAATCTACAGCGACACTTCTGTTGCAACCACAGTGATTAAACAGAAAGTTGGAACAAAACAATGATGGTGTAGGAGTCCATTAATTATCTTTTACTCTCAATTATCGCTCGCACTTATGCTGGGAACATTTCATAACAACTGCTTAAGAGTAAATCAATAACAACAGACTGAACAAGAGTCTTGCAAATCATTATTTTCATCCAGCGGATATGTGAGGCACATGCCTGAGAGAAAACACACGCTGCCCACTGAACCGTTTAAGAAAAACTCAACAAAATTATCAACATCATTTATTTATTTTTTCCATGATGAAATCTAGGACTGATTTAAGAGTGAAAACCAACCTAAAAGACATTAAAAATAGACATTAGACATTTTTTATAATAATTGTAATGTTATTTTTTCTTTTTAATTATAATTTAATTTTCAATTATTTTATTTCATTTGTTTTTTAATTTCAATAATAACATGTTATAGAATTTGTTTTAGTTATTTGTTTGTTTATATTTTATTTAATTTTATTAATTTTCAGTAATAACGTTATAGTATAAATTATAAAATTTTTGGTGATATTTATGTACTATTTTATTTCTTTATTTCATTTTATTTTATTTTATGAGTTGTCAATAAAAATATGTTATAACTGTAAATATTGACAATAATGGTTGTTATTTTATTGTATTTTTATATTATGTGTTTTCAATGATAACGTTGTGGTTGTAAATTATTGGCAGTAGCATAATCCTGTTTGGTATTATTTTTATTTTATTTTATTTTCATGCATTTCCAATAATATGTTATGTTATAGTAGTAAAATACTGACAGTAGTAGTTTTTGTTTTAATTCTCTTTAATATTTTACAGCTGACCAAAAAGCAATTTTTTATAACGCTTTTTCTTCTCCCTGAAGTTCAGTATTTTCTACAAAAAGCATGTGTGGGATTTCTTTTACTGCAATAAAATAATTCAGCTAAATAATTCTGAAAACAAGCATTAACTGCCTTTAGTATTGAAGTCTGTTTAACACCAAAGAATGCAAAGTCACCGGAAACACAAGCTGTCTAAAATTTGACCACTGTCTGCATGTGGTTGTGTCTACAGCAGCAAACCACCAGCTCCTTTCCTCTGCTGTGCACACAACTTTACAAACTCATTCAGCAGTGTCCAATAAGCTATTTCATTAATCACATGTGTCTTGATATACAGCAATGTTTGCGTTTTTTTTTTTGCTTTGTGACACTGAACTGAAAGATTAAATTGTACTGTGAAACTTTTTGCTATTGAGCTGAATTCGCATCAGCTGTTAAGGAACTGGCCTTCCTGTAACTGTTAAAGGGCAGAACAGCTCAATAAATTCCGGTAACATCAATAACCCACAGGATATTGTCATGTAAGATCACTGAATGCAAGCTATATTTCACTTCATTTAGCAGACTAAAGCTTAGGATCTTTAGAATAGAATAGAAGATAGTCAGGTCTTTAAATTTATTTATCAGCTTATCTTTGGGCCTTCTACATTTTAAAGACCACCTTTATGCTGAAAGAGTCTGATATGTGGTATACAGTACATTGTATGAATATAGAGTATGTTTTATGTAAAAAATGTATATATGTATATAATCCACTCATTATAACAAACAAAACATAGGGACGAAGAGATTCACTGTGTTACAGAAATTGTAGCTACTGTGTAAGCAATGTGCAATTGTTCACTCATCCACAAACACACACACACACACACACACACACAAAATGTCTCTTTTTGACAAATGCAAAGATAACCAAATATGGAGAATATGGCTCTTTGACCAAAAATGGTGTCCTATGCTTTACTAGAGACACACAGATCCAGCAGGATGAAGGATATTATGGTGATCTAGCGCCATCTAGTGATATAGAGAAGTCTCAGACTGATGATATTTAAGGAACCTGGTGGTCTCAGATCAGATGACTATTCCTAACCAGTAAATTCATAATCAGCTATCCTCCATTTCCATTTCTGACAGGGTACTAGGCCTATTTTGCTTAATGTAACAACTGACACATGCATATGCAAAGTAGCCTAGGCTACTTCTCTCATAAAGAGATACAAAACTGTCACTAGGGTGGTAGCCTTTCTAGAGGTACCAGTATGTACACCATAGGTGATAATATATACTTTTAACATTTTACAGTTTTTTCTGAATTGCTAAAACTCTAAAAAACTATCTCTGAACCTAATTTTCACTAGCTTAAACCAGTTTGTTGTATAAAGCAGTCTTCCTGCTTAACCTTAAACACTTTCAGGCAGCTCTATTTGCAAATCTCATGCACGCTTTTTTGCAAAACTCTAAACACATTCTTATTCACATAAACACTTATCACACTGATGCATTTGTGCTGCAAAATGCTAAACACAACTAAAGCACGGTTGTCAGTTGCCACACAACGATTTAAAAGTTTCAACACTTGTTTCTAAAGATGTGATCAAACCAAGTGTACAAAATAAGAGCCAGTTCAGAGAGCACAAGTGGCACAGGTGACTGAATGATAAAACGAGCAATAGATGGAAACAGTCTGAGAAGGAGTGGAGGAAGGGTACATGTAAGAAGTGAGGATGAGGAGAGAAAGAGGAAGGTTTAGAGAGTGTTATGAAGGCTGGATCTGTCAGACCACAGGGTTTTTCACTTTGTCTTGCTAAAAAGACAACATTACTTGTGATGTGGTCAAAGTCTAGAGGCCGGACTCAAGCACAAAGACATGATGCTGAGAAAGAGTGACCCTGATTTTACAATTGCACAACTTACAGCATTTCAGTGTTTATTTAGAGGGGTTTTTTTCTTTTTACCATTTTGACCTTTGCAGTTGGACAGCAGTATTTTCACAGTACCAAGTGCTGAATATATACAAACATCCAGTACTATTCAATTTTCAGCACAATACTACAGACAATAGGCCTATACAATATTTTCACCTTACTTGCAATTACTATACTTTTTTACAGAATTACAAAATAGTTTACTCAATGCATTATACTTTTTTTCTGAAATGTTATGGATGCTGTCTTGTCCATTTTTCTCTGTAGTGTCTAATGAATGCTCTGTATTGTTTTCTTTATTGACTCAAGTGAGTGTGACCTGGGAGAACCGTTTGATTTCGAGTGCAAGTGAAATGGTTTTGCAGCGATTGTTTGATTTTGATTAAAGAGTCAGAGGTTTTGTGAATTTAGTTTCAGCATTTGGATTTGTGTTTAAGGTTTTAAGAAAATTATAGTTTAAAGAAATGTGTTTTAGTAATTCAGAAGAACAGCAATATGTTCTTTTGAACTACTATTGTGTACAATTTTGGGGTAAGCAAAGTCCCAAGGTGTACCTTATAGTTTTTACAAATTGGGTTACCCCCCAGCTTTGCACCTTTTATTCTGAACGAATATTGCAAATAAAATTATATATACATATCTTTCATATATAATTGCACAGTATTAAATATGTAATATAATCAGCTCGTTTTTTGTGCAAAAAAAAAAAAAAAATATATATATATATATATATATAATAATTTGTACATTCTTTTTCCCTCATTTTGTCTAAGTGCAGTATGTGCGTTGGAACACCGAGTGGCGCTGTTGCTCTGTTTTGGTTTGTTTCAGACTCACGTGCGTTGGACAGGCAGAGACTCAGAGCGCCGGTGCACTATACATCAACAGATGATCTGCTGCTTACTGCAGTTGTTTGACTGTGGCACAGGGCAGAGAAGAGCACTTCAGTCTCCGACTAACTGTGATGGAATATGACAGTTTATAAAAGCACGCGTGGATTCACAAAGACGTCTGAAACACAGAGCCCCTGGGTGAGTAAAGTTATCTGAATGATGCTGCCTCGGAATTTAAGTGGCTTCAAGTGTGCAACAGGTCCTTATAAACACCATGAAGTACTGGTAATGTCTGTTTTAAATTATAAAAAAACAACAACAATATATTATTATTAGCTGAATGAATTTGATAAGAAATTCTTACCTTTTGTATTGTATGTTTTTGTGATCAAAAACTATTTAACAGCTGGTAATTGTTGTATTATATAGACATGTAGATCCAACAATGATCAATGTGTTTTTAAGACTTCTACATTTGTGTCACTCAATTTATGATTGTGTGAAAATGTCACTCTTATAACTTGTTTGAGGCTAATGGCTTCTTGTCATCACAGACTGTGATTTATCCCTTTAAATGCAAATGCCACTCAGTTTTCCTGGTGGCACTAAAGGAATAAAGATGTGTGGGAAGGTGTCAAAATCAGTAATTAGAGTAGAATTAGTAGATTCAGTTAGATTGTTCAGTAGTTAAGCATTCAGGTTGTGATGCATCATATTTGGGTGTGGTTTCATTAGTAATGTTTATTCACAAATAGAATTTGAAATTTTGAAGAAATGTAATGCTTTTGTAAAACTAGAATGTTCAGAAGTTCTTTATCAGGACAGATCTGTATGCTTAAGACAGTTAACCATGTTTGAAATCCCTTGGGCTGAAGGGAATAGTGAGCTCTTGGATCTTATGAGACAAGATTACTGAAAGTTAGTGTCATGTCACATGGCATCAGCTTTTGTGCTTCAGCCCTGCTTTCTTTTTTTTGTGTGTGTGGATCATTTGATGAAACAGCTGCCTTTTCCCAGTTTGATTTTGAAAGTTCAGTTTCACTAGATTTTAAACATTCTATCAGATAAATAATGTATTTAAGAGTCTGCTAATGGCATTGTGGTATCGGAAGCCAAATAAAAGCATTTTGGCACATTATAACTGTATGAAATGTAACAGAGTTGACAGTTACACTTTAATTTGACAAGCCTTGTGCTCAAAATCAAGAAACAAAATGTCTTCTTTGAAAGATAATTTAAAAGTGATGTTTTTGTGGATGTATATTTTTTATGCATATTCCTTCAGCTTTATTCATTAAAAGCATAATGATGCCATTAAGATAAAGTTTTTGATTTATGAAATAAAAATGTATTAAAAATACACTGTATGATGCTGATTGACAGACAAACTAAGGACATTATCAAAGATGTTACAATATGCAATATGTCAATAAAAGATACATAAATAAACTAAGATACATAATAAAATAAAAACAATGGAAGCAGAACGTGTTTGTTTGCAAATGCAAAAATTTATTTGGGAAACAAAACAATTGTGAAACTTTCGCGAGAGAACACAAGCGTTTATATATATATTTTTTTCTCATATATATATATATATTATATATATATATATATATATATATATATATATATATATATATATATATATATATATATATATATATATATATATATAAAATCTCATATTCTTTTCCATCCCCATGTTCCACAACGTTCTGTGCTGACACATAGTAAAATCTGCCTTCACATATTCATTTAATTAAATTTATTTACATATATGCATATCAGGGACACAGGTGGCACCTGTTTTGTAAAATGACCTTTTACTCTGTCCTACACAAGAAACATGTAAATCAGGTGTCCTCTCTGCGTAGCTGTTTAGAATAGCCTGTTTTGTTCAGTGTGTTTGATACAGGGCTATAATAATCATGTGGCTCATTTGAAACTCAAACGAAAGCAACAGGACAGGGAAGAAGCGTCCAAGCTGTCTCTGTAATGCCCACTTGAGCCTCCCAGCTGGGCAAATACATCACACGCTTCCAGTGTTTACTCTGTGAGAGCTCTCTCCACTTCTGCGTGAGTTATGGCTCCAGCGCCACAGGCACAGGGTGCGATTTGGCCACTGTGGGTATTAACAGTGTGATGATGGAGCGCATGCACTTTGTGTTGAGGTTTAACTATCTTCAGTATCTTGCCTTCAATATTTGATGTGTTTTGAGGGCATAAGGAGACATATGAGTTCAATTTAGGCCAGGCTTTCCCAACCTTTTTTGTTTTATGTGCCCCCACAGTACCATCAGGAATCCTCAAGTATTTCTTTGACATCAGACCAGAAACGTGTTTGCAAAAACTTCTATTAAGTCTATAAAGTGTGGGGAACACACACACACACACACACACACACAAACTAAAAGGATAGTAAAATAAAATCATATAAAATATTGAAATATTAAATAAAATATTTATACATTTTTATATTTATATGGATAATTATTTGATTATCCATAAAAAAAATTTATTATCCTATTTATTTAGATACAAGTGTCTGCTAAATGCATAATCATACATGGAAACATATATTAACATATGTATTGTAGCTGTAATAATTGTAATATGCCAGGTTTATTAGACACTTAAATTAGACAACTAGAAGAAGAAAAGTAGAGTCACTTTCCAAGTCATCTTATAATGGCTTCATTTGACGAATACTGCTAATGTATCGAAAATTCAAATGTATTGTGTTTATTGTGTATTGTATTTTAGACATATTGCAGTGCAGTGCACACAGTTTATTAGGAAGATCTTCCTGATTTCTGATGTGACAAAGCAAATCTCAAATCACTGAATTAGCCAACAAACTGCTGATTGATAACATGCAATGGTTAGTTCCCATGAGCCTGTAGTTTTGCTTAGAAAGGAAGATGGTCAGACGCTCATCACGAGTGGCTCATGTTTACTTGTTATATCCCACAAGCCTGTGTTTTGTTTTAAATGTGCTGATGGTTTAGTCTCAGTGCTCTCACTTTCGAACTCCTGCTGAAAGAATATGATTGAATTTGGGATGTGAGAAAACAAAACAGTTGGGTTTGTCCCACAGGAGAGGGTCTGCAGTGTCTTGTGTGATCAAATCCCCATCTGATCACTTCCATACAGATGACCAGCCATGGCCACAGCATCAGACTCAGTGGATGAGTAAGAACAACTTCAAAATATTGTATTTATAAGTATTTATCTTGTCTATTCATATTTAATTGGCTGCATATATTTGTCTACAGTTCAGTGGATGAAGTTGTGTCCAAACACACTCTGAAGATACCACTGTGTATTGTCCTGGTGACCATCATTATACTGACTGCACTTGGAAACTTGCTTGTGATGGTGGCTCTCTGTAAAGACAGACAGCTAAGGTAAACCTGCTTCATATCTACATTTAGATTTCCTGTGTCTGTTTACATGTTTTGATGTTAAAATACATATAAATTAAACTTGATCTGCAAGATATATAAAAGAAAGCCATTTGTAGGTTGATTCTCCTCAAACATGTATCACTATGGTTCTGTAGTGTTTCATAGCATGAGTGTTTTCTCTGTGTAGACACTAGAATATTTTCTGTAGTTAATCAATATTTATTAATGTGATCTTTTGTTAATTTACTGTTCTATATATAGGAAGAAGAAGACCAACTTCTTTATCGTATCACTGGCATTCGCAGACTTTCTAGTTGCCCTCGTGGTGATGCCCCTGGCAGCCATAGAGTTGGTCACTGGTCAGTGGAGCTATGGAGAGATGTTCTGCTTGGTCCGGACCTCACTGGATGTGCTGCTGACCACTGTTTCTATACTGCATCTGTGCTGCATTGCCCTAGACAGGTGAGTGTGTTTGTGAAGCTAATATAGAAACAAAAATGACTAACATTGTTCTGCACAAATAACTCCTTGCGTTGCCATGGTAATATTAAGAAAAGAGGTCTGAAATGAGAACATGTTACCATGCGCTTAATAGTATTGGGGAAGCAGTTTTATATGTTAGATTTGTTAGATTGTATATATTTGTATATATATATATATATATATATATATATATATATATATATATATATATATATATATATATATATATATATATAACTATATATATAGTTATATATAGTTATATATATAGTTATATATATATATATATATATATATATATAGTTATATATATATATATATATATATATATATATAGTTATATATATATATATATATATATATATATATATATATAATTTTCTAAGCAGTTTTCTATGCTAGATTTGATCATATATATATATATATATATATATATATATATATATATAATTTTCTAAGCAGTTTTCTATGCTAGATTTGATCATATATATATATATATATATATATATATATATATATATATATATATACATATATATATATATATATATATATATATATATATATATATATATATATACATATATATATATATATATATATATATATATATATATATATATATATATATAAGAAATAATAATAAAGCACCAAATCAGCATATTAGAATGATTTCTGAAGGAGCATATGACACTGAAGACCGGAGCAAATGATGCTAAAAATTCAACTTTGCCATAACGGGATTAAATCACATTTTAAAATAAATATTAAAATAGGAAAAATAGAGAAAATATATTAAAAAATAAAAATATTATTTAATATTATAATAATATTTCACAATATTTTTTTATCAAATAAATGCAGTCTTATTTATTTATTTATTTCTCTCTAAACTGCAGGATTTGAATTTTGCCATCCAGAGGCACACTAAAAGGTTTAAGCCCTGTAATCATGCGTAACCAAATTACAATGTACTACAGTGCTTTTCTGCTGCCCTGCTGAGCTATACACAAAGATAATGTCCGGCCTGTATGCTTATGGATAATTTATATTTTGTCTGATTCTTATTTTCTCTGTTACTTTGATTGTAAAGATGTGCTTTATATACAACGATTGACTCACAGTACTGTACATTCAAAAACGTATGCTTAGAAAAAAGAAATACATAGTTTATGTCTTGACACTAACTCCAGGGGTTTGTCAGCATGTCAGATGATTATGTGTAATTTGCTGCGTTACATATGCAGATTTTCTCATGCTCACCCATTGTGAAGACTGCGGCTCTCTTGGCCTTTGAGAGAGCAGCTGTGATTTATGCACTGCACCTGGTCCATATGGCACTAACATGACTCATTCTTAGTCTCGCAAAGCCACTCTCTCTTTTTAAACAACAAATTCTGTTTATCTATCCCACTGTGTCACCAAGTCATTTCTCCATCCATATGATTCCCATAACCCATGATGTCTTTGCCCCTACAGTCTCTAGTGAGCGCATATTTTTCACAGCATTAGCCTTTCAAGGAAAGATCAGCAGAATCATCTGGGTATATGAAAGTAGAGTATGTTGCCTGAGAGCATCCATGTATGATTCTTGAAATATTTGCACGTCCTGTCTTGGGCAGGTACTATGCGATTTGCTGCCAGCCTCTGGTCTACACAAATAAGATGACGCCTGTGAGAGTCTCATTGATGCTGGTTGGATGCTGGGTCATCCCCATTTTCATCTCTTTTCTTCCCATCATGCAAAGTTGGAATACCATTGGAATCGAGAGCTTTGTAAGTTGGAGGAGTTGTTGTTGGATGAATTCTTCTTGCTATGCAAGGTTTCAATAGATAAAATAGTATTTAAATGTCAACCATTTATCAGTTACCGACCATAACATGAAAATAATAATCAGTTGATTTTTTTATTTTATTTCCCAGATCGAGCAAAGAGAGTTCAACTCTTCCCATAATTCAACTTGTGTGTTCATGGTGAACCGACCCTATGCTCTGGTGTGTTCGGCCGTGGCCTTTTATGTGCCGCTGGTGCTGATGGTTCTCGCCTATCAGAGAATCTATGTCACCGCTATGGGACACGCTCGGCGAATCGGCTCACTGCATCGGGCCGGCTCGGCCCCTTCTTCGACTTACCCCAACCACGATCAACATGGTTCCAATCGAATTAAGAACGAAACTAAGGCGGCCAAGACACTGGCTGTCATCATGGGTTGCTTCTGTCTGTGCTGGGCGCCCTTCTTTATCACCAATGTGGTGGATCCCTTCATCAATTACAGCGTGCCCTGGCAGATGTGGACCGCTTGGCTCTGGTTGGGTTACATCAACTCGGGCTTGAATCCGTTCCTGTATGCTTTTCTGAACCGGGCTTTTCGGCGAGCCTTCCTCATGATCCTGTGCTGTGGAAATGAGCGCTATGCCCGGCAGCGGGGCTTTAGTCCGAGCAGACAGCACTCAGAGTCTGTCAACGGAACCTCCATTTCTCTCAGGTACAGTTAGTCCCTCTTGAACAGACTGAGCTTTCAGAAATGAGTTCTGGGAGAAACGAGATGAAAGATAACCTTATATATGAAAAGGGCATGTAAGAATGTTGGTAAAGTGCTCTTGATGGAGATTTCTGGATGGACATACTGCGCCGTTAAAGGGATAGTTAACCTTCAGTTGCACTATGCAAAAAACACTATGAAAGTCAGTGGGGACCAGCAACTGAAGGTGAACTAGCCCTCTAAGGCCCTTTTTTATTTAGTTGTTTATATATATATATATATATACACAGAGAAGTGTATATATATATATATATATATATATATATATATATATATATATGTGCACACAGCATTTATATATTCATAATGTATACAGAGTTCAAAACTTTGGAGTCAGTATTATTGAGAAATACTATTAAAATTTTTAATGAATGATTTTCATTTTAATACATTTTAAAATGTTATTTATTCCTGTGATAGCCAAGCTGAAACTTCAGCAGCCATTAGCCATAATATGCTTGATACAAAAAAAACAAAACAATCGTATTATTATCAATGTTAAAAATGGTTGTGCTACTTAATAATTTTGTGTAAATGCACATTTTTACGTTTCTTTGATTATTTGCAATAAATATATTTTGTTACATTAAAAATGTTATGATTATTTTAATACATCCTTGCTGAATAAAGGTATTCATTTATTTTTTAAATTACTGACCCCAGTCTTTTGAACGATAGTATATTTATAATTTATGCTTTTGATGTTTACATGAATATTTCTGAAATTAGGTAAGTCCATTATTTCTGTATCATGGATCTTCTGTTGGGCATTCATGGCTAATCTGTATTTTTACTAATATTTAATTTGCAAAACTTTCTGAGAAAAAGAGATAATGTATGGTAAACAAAATACAATATTAAGTAAACTAAAGCTAAAGTTTTGAGCTAAAGTTCAGCTAAATGTTTCACAATTCCACTCACAAAATGTATTATGTAAATTTTAAATATAATGTGCCAATATATCTAATCAATAAGGATTATTTGAATGGTTTTGCATTGTAAGTAACATAGTGTAAAGCTTAAAATGCCATCCTCAGTTATGCATTATGTAACAGGGGGTCCTTGTTCCTTGTCTCTATTTATCATTGGCCTGAAAAATGCTGAAGTTGATAAAAATGTTAGAAATGATAATGTCCCTGTAATCTTAGACTATCTTAGACATTATCGTAAAAATTATCTTTATAAAACCCATTTAGAAACATGCTAATTCCACACAGGCTTTTACAGGACACTTAAAAATGACATAATCGGCTGGAACACGCTTGGTAACTTTGAAAGTGAAAAGCTGCGTTTAGCCGCAAGAGCTGGTAGAATATTCAGCAACAAGTCTTTCCACGTTTCCAGTTGTTTTTCTCCTCAGTTTCAGACTGTTTTAAGTGGGCTTTGCCATTACAAAGGCAATTACCCCCACACTGGTTTTGCACAAGTGTATATGACATCATTGCGGCTCTTGATCAAAACAAAAGCACATGGATGTGACCGTGCAATGTTCATCGCTGTGAAACTTTATGATCGGCGTAAAAACAACAGAGGCATTTTAAATGCACCACTATTTATTTTCCCGTCTTTTATTTGGTGCATTTCTATTATTTGTGTGTTTTCCACCCCAGGCGAAAGAATTACTTCATTGATGTTTTGACCTTTCTGATTTTGTATAATTAAGGCCAGTACTCTGTGTCTATGCTCAGTGGTTTGCCATCTCGTCCTACTTGTCGTTTTACGTACCAATATAATGGGTGTATCCTTATGATTGCTTTGTTTCAATTATGTTTTGGGGAATTTTTTCCCGTTTTTTTTCTGTTAAGTGGCTCTAGACAAACCGCGATGTTTGGTTTGCATGAGTAGTTTCTTTTTTTAGGTTTTAGTGTGTGGTAAAACCCTTGGCCGGTCACGTGGCATCTTATCTGAAGTCTATTAAGTCTTAATTTGCTGTATATTATTCTTTATCCTCAGATTAACTAACTGTTTTTGACATTTTGTCATATTATTTGTAATATAATAATATTTTAAATTATTATAAAATTATATATTATTTAAAACAGAACTGTATTAGCTGAGCCACTAAAACAGCTCGCCTAAAAGCATCTGATAAACCCACATCTGCCATTTTGGGGAAAATAATTAATTTAATCAGAGATCATTTCACAACAACATATTTTGACTCATAATTCCAGTGGCAGGTATTGTCTGGTCGACCAAATGGGATTTTCTTGATCAGTTTAACCACAAATTTGGATAAATTAAATAAAAGTAATATAGATCATCTTGACTAACATTTATGATTCATATCAATTCAAAAAATGTAAAATGTGTAATAGTAAACATTCAGCTCACTTAATTGCAGTGTTTTGTTTTAAATCAGCTTTCAAATGCTATAAATATAAGGATTTAGAGTTACACTTGTTCCCTTTTCGTCAGGGGCTGCTGCAGAATCTGTCCTTGTGCAACGAGCGAAAAACCCAACGAGAAGTTTTTTTTTCTTTGTCTGAAAGCTACAGCCTTGATCCCCGCATGAAGTATTTTAGCGCAGCATTTTTTTCCACTTTGTTCATTATCAGACTGATGGTTGGTGATGCAGAAAAGGTGTCAAAAGACACATTTCTCTCTGCTTCTGTTTCCATAGAGACTTCTCTAATGGTCAGCATCCAGCAAACCTTAACCATCAATAACAGCCTTTCACAAGTTTCATATTCAACGCATATTTTTCCTAGAATGTTCCTGAGGTACCTCTGGAATGTGACGTTTTCCCAACCGAGGAACATTTGGGCAGCTTAGCACTATAGCCATGTGGTTTAAGTCCGCTCTTTACTCATGCGGAGGGCTTTGTGTTGAGCTTTCTGAATCTGTTCAGTGGCAGCCGGACTCACGTTTTGTTCAGTGTGACTGAAAAAGCTTCACGTTTGTGAGAGGAACTTTGGACCTTTGGCTCAATCACAACCAGGTACCACACCGTGGTGTTCCAAGAATTAATAATGCACGACTGTGTCCAAAACCGATTCAGAAAGATATGTACATGTTAACAAGTTTGAAGGTAAACGTCTCAGCGTTCAGGTTCAGCCAAGGTCAAATCAAATCCTCCACACAGCCGTGAAACACAAAGCCAAGAAATAAAACCAAAACACATGAGTGAATGTTTTATTGTTGCCCTTCAGTCTAATAAGGAGCATGATAGAGGAATGAGAACATCCTGATAGCGTTCTCTCGCTGATAACGGATTGAATAGAAGCTGAGCTGAAGGTGGTCACGTGTTTTATGGCCCTGTTTAAGATTAAGGACATTGTTGTTATTGCAACCAATAAAAACGTCCCGTTAGAGAGAGATTCAATTAAATGTGATGCAGCAGGCCTGGACCCTGACATCACTTTTATTCAGAGACAGACAGACCTGTCTCAACGCATTTTAAAAAAAGGGTCCAATCTGTGATTGAACTCAGCCTTGTGATGAATTGGACTCTACAGTAAAGGCCTTAAATATGGATAGTGATGTTTTAGGGTGTCAGCTATAATAACTGTGTAGTTTTAGTTTCTGCCATTAAGATCTCAGACAGTTAGAGTGGGTTAACAGGTGCAATGGGTTAATGTGTCCGAATGATTTTACAATGCACTTTACAAGCTTTCTCTCCTTGCTGAAGCAGTTAATAGCTCAAATAGATTTTAGAAGTGGCACTATTTTAGCAACCCGCTATACAAACAGAGCCAATGATGAGCAAACCTCCCCGCTGTGTCTAAAAGAGGTCATAAATATCAAATAAATAGTTATTATTATTAATGATCTTGGGATGATAAACTATTTGATTGTATATAGCATATCACAAAAGGTTGATGTAATCTTGGTTTGACTTTTAAAATAACAATTTGTGTTGTTGTTAACTACAAAACTAAAACGGTTAAATATAGTTTTTGGTCATTTAAATAAAACTGAAACACAATATTAATATTAGATGAAAAACTTAAAAATGTCAAATGTTGTTTGGGCAACTAACTGAAATAACTAAATTGAAGTAGTAAAACTACTAGAACTGAAATTAAAATGATTTAAAGCTTTCTTAATGAAAATATCAAAATAAAAGCTAATTCAAACGATTAAAAATATTTATGATAACTATTAATAAATACTAAAACGTATGAATTATTACTACTGTAATAGTATATCGATAATACTAAAATAACACAGTTCCATGGTGACCAGGGGCTGACAGCCTCCAAAACATTACTAAAAAAGGACCATGAAAGTACAGTTGTGTGATTTGAATATGCATATATGAATTTTTGGAACAACTTGATCTGTCAATAAAATTTATGTTTTTTTTTTTCACACAAACTATTGTCTTTTGGCTTCAAAAGACTTGGACTAGATTGCCTAAATGATATGGTACTTTTTGTCGTATTTGGTCATTAAGAAAGCAGTATGAACATCCTGCTAAATGCCTACTTTGGTTTTCCATGGAAGAAAATAAGTCACACATGTTTGAAATAACATGAGGGTGACTGAATACTATTTCAAACTATACATTTAAATATCGTCAGTCTTAAAGACCACTTATTAATTAATTATTCATAATTTATTTGCTAGCTATTAACCAGCTTAAGTTGAAAACAGTGGGATAATCACTGGTACCTGAACACATTTTATCTCTACCGTTTCTTTTGTGAGTCTTAAGTGAGGTTCGGACTGAGCATTTGAAGGGTATCCGCTATAACCCACTGCTGAAGAGGATGTTTCCATGTTAGGTCAAAACTGCACCAGTTTCACTCTCAGCTGCACCGAATCCTTGTGTTTCAGGTTAATGTCAGGTCAGGCTATGAGCTGGTCATCTGGATAGGGTCTTACATGCGGATCTATTTTAAATCATTTCCCCTATGGTTTTAAAAAAGGTTCACAGGGAGTCACATTGATTGTTACACTCCTTATTTATAGCCTTGTCACAGTTTTCAAAACATTTCACAATCCTTGTTATTTTTTTTATTTTTTTTGGTTTGGTTTATTTTGTAATCATGAGCATTTTAAAATATTGTTTATTTTAGATTTTGAGGTGCTATATTCTAAATTCTGATTCAGTTATTAGAAGTTGCATTTTTAAATGTTGAAAATCTCTCTCCAGTCAGCATGAAAAGACAGTTTTGACATTGTTTTGTATTTCTCGTTTTCATGCCAATGGCAGATTGTTCAGGTGTCTAGAGGATTTGTTCCCCTGGTGTCCGTGTGAACATATGGCTTCGATGTAAAGGCGGTGCCAGATTTGTCAGAAATGATTATTAAACATAGGAGTACAACAGATATTTGACCTGGCGGAATTCCACTATATGGCCTCTTTTTAATTTGAACTCTGAAAATGTTTTGTTATGTGTCAGTTCTTTTCTCAAGCAGAATATGCCTGAATTACTCTAGAAATGTGGCTCGACAGATACTAGCGAGGAATTTGTATCCTCTTGTGGACTGATTTGTTACAGATGTCTGGGATGTTTTTAAGTGATCATAGTACTTCGATATCAAAATGACGGTTTGTTTGGTTAGATATATCTGCACACATTCTCTGGACCCTTCTTATTTTTGACCACCCGTACTGTCTGTTTTATCTTTAGTAAAGTTCACAGTAAGCACAGCACTGTTTGCTGTGAAAGTAAACTTGTGTGCTCAGTTTCAAGTCACACTTTTATTATTACTGTATGCCAAAATGGAAAGTGCAGAGGAAACAACCAGCGGATAATGTTCAGTGTGTAATTTATATGGGAGATGCAGTTACAAATGACTGAGATAGACTAATTACTGCACTCAGACTTAATTACTTTAAGACCAGATGGTAGAGTGATGTTGTTCCTCTTCTCCGGCATTAATTTGTCTGTGCAGTTACTTGTTGGATTTTATTTGCCCATTCGATTCTGTTTCCAATCAATATCTGCAAATAATAGAGGGTGGTGTTTCTCTGTTAATGTACAGTCAGTCAGTAATTATCGCTAAATAAACCCTGACGGGATAATTAGGATACGGAAGAGGAATGGAAGACATGAAATATTAATTGATTGCCTGGCTTCAGCTAAGAGAAGAAAAACAGTCCATTGCAACTTATGAAACAACTGGACTAGCGAAAAGTCAAATACTGCAACAATATTACCGTAATAAGAACTGAAGTCATCTGAGGTCATTTTCTCTATAACTGAGAAATGAGAATCTTATATATATTATAGTATTATATTAAAGTATCACTAATTTCAGTTAGGTTGCAGTAACATTCGCGAAATTTCAAAAAAAGGTCCATTGTCAATAGTGTAGAGATATTTGAAGCACTGCTCACAGTTTGACCAATGAACATTAGCGAAATCTACGTCGGGAACATTTTCGCTCTTATGAGAAACTCCCTATCGCGCAAATTCCCATTGGAACAACTGGATTTTGCTCGCAAAATTTCGGTGAGCGATATTAAATATGGCCATACCCTAAAGACACATTTGCACAGTGAAATGCAATCATCTCAATAAAAATCCCCTCGACTGGAAATTTGAGGGACGAGATCCTTGTGCGGATTTTGCATTGGATTCGCAAGTTTCGACCAATATAAAGCTGATAAGTTTGGAACTGATCATGGTGCTTAATGCATCGCTACACTATTGACAGTGAAAAATGAAAAAAAAAAAAATAATAATTTGTAGAAGTTTCACAAATGTGAATTTTACCTGGAAGAGCAGACATGGCTGGATGGTGCAATGACCAATCAGAAATGAATATTCCAGCTAGCAACTTAAATACCCCCCCCCCCCCCATCTTTCTTTTCTGTTCATCTCTGGGCATGTTAAAAGATTTTTCGATAGCTTCTAGCTTAGGACAGAAACGAGAAGAGGACAGAGATCAATGAAAGAAGAAAGCTTTGAGGCAGACAGGCTGCTCTTTTTACAAAGTTTTCAAAGCTCAAAGCCTGCCTGGCCTGTTGTAGGAATCTGTTTTGGCATATGGGGAGAATTATTGGACATTAGGAGTATAATGTAGCTCATAAAGGGGGGAACTCATCTGAACTGGATTACTGATCTTATCAATCTCAGTCTTATTATAGAACGGTTCATGAGAACGGCCTGAAAAAGGTTTCAAGGCATGTCTGTCAACCCAAAGGGTTCCTCTTTTCTTTTGGGAGATTAATAATAGTTTCAGCTGATTGCTAACTGCAAAATGATTTAAAGATTATTTTTAATTGGAGCTTAGTAAAATGTGAACATCTGGTCAGCAATACAACTTAAAGGGATAGTTCACCTAAAAATGAAAATTTACTTGTTGTTTCGAAACCTGTATGAATGTAATAATTTGGTTAAATGCGCAATAAGATATTTTGAAGAATGCTGTTTGGTTACCAACATTTTTCAAAATATAATCTTTTGTGTTCAACAGAAGCCATTCCTAAAGGATAGGAGCAACATGAGGCTGAGTACATTTTTGGGGGGTGATTTGTGCCTTTAAAAAGTCTCCAATTTTGGAGACCTTAGAAAAGTTCATATTTGAATACATTAACCACCACATTAATTAACATAATGTACAATTGACAAATAACAATCCTGCTGCATACAGGTTCAAGGCATTCTATGAATAAAGCTAACAACTACATTTTTGTCAGTTGATTAGATAAGAATAATTGAATCAGATTTCACTCTGACATTCAAGGTTAATCTCATATTCTGGGCAGCAGAAGCGCACACATTTGCTTCTTATAAATCAGCATTCATTTACAAAGCAATCTATGCATCAGTGAAGAATAACATTGCCATTCTACCCAAGTTCATTTGCTTATTGCATTGTAGAACTTTTTTACGTTGTTAAATCATGTGATGATGAAATGGTGTATTTTTAGATACGTGTACTATACACCACTCTCACATTATTCAAAATGTGTAGTATATTTATTTGTGGAGTCTATAAAGGAACAGATAGTTCACCCCCACCCCCCCAAAAAAATAAAATAAATAAAAATGAAAAATTACTCACTGTCATATTGTTCAAAACATGTACGAATCAGATTTATCTGGTATTCATGGAATGAAACAAACATTTAAAAAAGGTAATTGCGACTTTTTATATCATGCCTCAGACTTTTATCTCCCAATTCTAAGTTTATATCTCACAATTCAAAAATTCAAAAAAATGTTCATATAAAATCAGAATTCTGACTTTTTTTTTCACAATTTCCATAATATATATTTTTTAATATATTTTTATATTTAATATATTCCAGAAAACATTTACATTTTGTTGTTGTTGTTGTCTTCGGACGCATGTTTGCACTATTGTTTAGAAAAATTAAAAAGGTAATTGCTACTATTATGAGTTTATGTCTAGCATTTTTTTCTCTAAATTGAAAAAAGGCAGAATTTTGAGTTGTATGGACCTTATTGGTGCTCAACAGAAATAAACTATTTTTGTATACATTAAAAAGTCCTGTGTAAAATTATTCTAATTATTAATTTGGCCTGTTGCTTACCGTGGAAAAAATAGCATTGGAACAACATGAGGGCGAGTAAATAATAAAAGAATTGAATTTTTGGGGTGAACTGTCACTTTAACAAAATTTGCATTTACTTGTGCAATAAACTGAGAGGTCAAGTCTTGTGTCAAATTTTAAGAGGGAAGGAAAGCCAGTATGAGAAATGAGAAAGTGATGAGGAACTTAGTGAGTTTGTGGCTTGTGTGACAGTCAGGCTGAGAATTCCTCAGTCTTACCCTGCCGACCCTCAGCCAAGATTCGCTCGAGTGCAACTCACATGAGTCAATCACACTATACTCCCCCGGCATACTTGAACCCAAGACACATTCTTTCAGCTGTTTCACTCCACCAAACAGCTGTTGTTGTGTTGTATCATGGTTAAATGAACACCATGCTAAGGTCTGAAGCCCGTAGAGCCCTATTCATGCATCCGTGTTGAGGAGTTTTGTAGTGCTCAGCTTAAATGCATGATAATGTGTGACTGTGAGATGTACAAAACGTGTGACATTTCATCCTAAGAAGATCTGCAGAGAGCTTAGGTTCACCAAAACCTGCTCTAGTGTTGAGATAATGCAGAGCAAGTGCTAGTTTTAGAGTTTTTGCCCCACATTCTGCTCCTTTATGATTATAGTTTCTTTTTTAAATATTAACATTTATTTAGCAAGGACACATTACATTTATATAAAAATGACAGTAACAATGTTTATTTTTTGTTACAAAGGATTTCATTTTATTATTTCATTTTTTTCTATTATTTTTATTCCTCAAAGAATTCTGAAAATGTACGACAACGTTTTAGTGTCACTTTGAAAAATGTGAAATATCTTAAACATTCCTACATTCAGAAGGACAAATAAATATGCTTTTGCTTTCACCTAGATACACGCAGCATCTCCCTGACATGGCTTCTTCAACACTAACTGCGGTTATTGAAACCATGCCTTCTTTCTTTGCATGAACATTTGGGCAGCATTACGCAAATATTTCCACATAGAGACGCAGACACGTGTTTGAATGAGCCGTATTCGGGGGGTTTGGCAAAGTCTTAACTTTGATAAAGAATATCTCTTTGGATTTTAGACTTCAGTCTTTGCAACTTTACAGATCTTCTTTATGCACCAAAAGCTTATAGCATCATATGACCCCTTTAACAATTCAGTTAAATCAACCCTATTAGGATTTTTGGATGAAAACATTTATTAAAATTAATAATTAGTCACAGATGTAATCTAAATGGCAACTGTAACACAGAACTGAGCATTGTGAACGTTTTCTTTTTGATTCTCTTGGATTGGAAATGGATTAATGGATGTCCACCATAATTGTGCAAAAACTCTTTAACATGGTTTAATCAGATGTCTAAATTGGGTCAAAGGAACGCATGCTTGTTTGATTGACACACATGGTTTGAGTTTTTTTATAAAAACCATTGAGAGATCCTTTGAAACCATAGTTTCTCAAAAACTAAAAAGTGTACTGATGAATTGAACCCATGGAATAAATGTTGATGTTTCTAAGACATAAAGTGAGTGCATGTCCAAAGTCAGTCCATAAGCAATCCATTAGGCTATATATATGGAATATAGGAATATGTTGCTCCGATTGTGTCTGGTCTGGCTCTGTGTTTTCTTTTGATTTGTATTATCCTGTTCATCTGTTTTTATTCACTGTCCACTTGCATTAACAGTATATATTCTTTTTCTTAGAAAGCACAGCAATAAAAAGCATTTGCTTTTTCCCCAAGAAAGTTTCTTTCCAACAAAGCAGAATATAATTTTTTTTTTTTTTTTGTCTTCAGATTGTCATTTCTTCAAAACCGAAGGTACAGCAACAATTCCAATCGATTTCTGTCATGCGAGCTGGAATCTCAGGAGTCTGCTGGTGCATCATAGCCAAGAGTTCAAGTGCCTGCAGATGCAGCCTGATGAGAACATACTGACAACAGCCTATAGAGGAAATATGTGTCAAATCAAGAGACTTCATTGCAGTTTCCTTTTGATGATAAGTAACAAATCGCAAAGATTGTTTATAGGTCTATTTTGAAAAACGTATTGTGTAAGAATGATGTTAGCATGCAAGTATTTTATCAGACAGCCTTAATTCATGAATGCAACCAGATAAAATGTCCAGGAATGTTCAAGGAGATGGGTAAAGGTTTGGGTAAAAGCACAACAAAGGAAAAGATGGCAAAGAAAATACACTTTGAAAGAATGAGTTCCCCTTAAAATTTAATTTGCTAAATATTATTTTTTCACCCTCAGGCCCTCCAAGAAGACTTGCTCACAAATGGATCCTGTGCAGAATGGGTGCCGCAATATGAGTCAAACAGCTGATAAAAATAACACAATAATCCACAAGTAATGCAAGCGAAAATCTGCCCGTTTAAATAAACAAATCCATCATCATCACTTCTGACCAAAAACATCCCTAATAATCAGAAAACAGTGCTTGGATAGAGTACTTGTATTGTAGCCCAGTGGTGTCAAATTCAGTTCTTGGAAGGCTACAGGTCTTCAGAGTTTTGCTCCAACCCTATTTAAACACACTTGAACCTGCTAATCAGGGTCTTCCGGGATTACTAGAAACTTCCAGCCATGTGTTTTGGAGCTACATTAAGCAGGACCCCGGTTCTCAGGACCAGAGTTTGACACATGTTTTAGCTAGAAACAGCGGTTTAAAGTTAAAAACATCTTAAGATGGATTTCTTTCTCACAAACATGCAGCTTTTCACTTTACAAGATGTGAACTGATGGATTGGAGTCGTGGATTATTGTGATGTTTTTATCAGCTGTTTGGGGTCTCATTCTGATGGCACCCATTCACTGACAAGGATCCATTGAAGAGCAAGTGATGTAATGCTAAATTTCTCAAAATCTGAACAAACTAGTCTTATCCTTCAGCTGTGTGGAGTTGTCAACGTACTGCTTGTCTTTATGTAGATGTTCTTATCTTTCAAATTAGGAGGAACATTTCTTCTTCAGCTGTAAAGGCTAAATGATAAATGTGTACTGCTCATCAGACAGGTGCAAACGGCTTGTCAATTAAGCATGCAGTTATTCTTGCATCCATTGAATCTCAAATGCTGATTTTCAGACTAAGGAGTTGATACTCCCTCTTTATTCATCAGTGTATTTATGTTGTACATGTACAGTTTTGACTTCTTTGAAAAGAAGCAGTGGCTTGTCACTGTGTGACATTTGTACTTTTATTGTATCATGGTGTAATCAAACATAATTTAATGTACAGTGTATCTGGACGAAGAATCTAAAAAAAATGTTGTTAAAAGTTTCATAAAACTACATAAGAACTACCCTGTTACTTGTATGTGTCTGGCACTTCTCATCCATTGCATACAAGCCGATGTTTGACTGATGCCATTGTTCTTTCCATTGTGCTCCAGACAACTAGATGGAGACAGCTTAATGATCAAATATTTTAATTTTGTAATGCTTCATATGGCCTTGAAAGCATTAGCTTGATCAGGCCATTACATTGTTTTGCCCAAATGAGCCAATTATATGTCGAGACATCTAGTGCCACTCAAAGATTCAGACTCGACCATCAAAGATCTAAATTACTATCCATTTGTGAAACAAATGTGAGGATGATTTCGAACAAAGATTTCAAGCAGCTATTCCATCATGAGTCACACAACAGATGTTTATGCTCTGCCGGTGACAATCAGCCTTACAAAAAATTATGCAAAGTTCTCTGAAGTACTGCTTTAACACCCACTCACAATACACATTATACCATTCAAAAGTTTTTTTTTTTTTGTTTGTTTTAACGGTCTCTTACGACCACCAAGATACAGTAAAAAATAAATAAAGTAACAGTATTATTGTGAAGTTTTATTCCCATTTGAAACGGCTGTTTTCTATTTTAATTCATTTTGAAAATGTAGTTTATTCCTGTGATGGCAAAGCTGAATTTTCAGCAGCCATTACTCCAGTCTTCACCGTCACGTCATCCTTCAGAAAGCATTCTAATATGCTTCGTGAACATTTCTTACATTATCAGTGTTGAAATCTGTTGTGCTGAATTTTATAGAAACAGCAGTCATTTTTTTTTTTACAGGATTCTTAAATGAATAGAAAGCTATAATTAGATTTTTTTTTGTACTTGAAATAGATTCTCACTTTTGGTCAATTTGAATGCATTCTTGCAGAATAAAGGCATTATATTTTCACTGACCGCAAACCTTTGAACAGTAGTGTATAGACACCATTCCTAGTAATTCAGGATAGAGATATTTAAAGAACTGTACGGTCTTAAAAAAATAAGCCAAATACATAAGGAAGCATTTTATTAAAAGTGCTGTATATACACACAAGGAAATGACTGAACTTTTATGAGCTAATATATACATAATCTGACTAGCTGTAAACGATGACATAAAAATAAAGCAATAAATATAAAAAGCTTAAAAAAAAATACATAGATATTATAATGCACTTTGAAACAAACAAACAAACAAAAAAAGTGTCTCCGAAAAGTCACTGCACTGGTCAAAGGTAAGACAAACACCTGAGAATACTTGTATCCTGTACAATCTCAATCCTGACATTATTATTTGTGACCTAAACTCCATTAAAAAAAAGTACCAAATGTTGGCAGTCCAATCAAAGCATGTCTTTAACGGTGGAATTGAGAAAAGCATCAGTATTGGCTTTCCTGGAGAGATCGCTCTGTAATGGGAAACAAGAGAAAACATGTTAACACTGAATCATTATTGTGTGTGGCCTTTAAAATGTTAATGATCTCTTTCAGGGGAATGAGCGGTCACAAATGAGCATCCTTCTTATATCACAGACGCTCCATTTGGAGTTAATATACATCCGGGGAGGTGGTCTAATTCTAAGTGATTGGGCTTACAGTAAAGGCCGAATAGCTGATTGGAACCGGTTTCTTGTCACTGTTGAACTCCTGCAGCGCCACACGTGAGCCAGAGCTAGCCTCAGTAGTCTTGTTCCTCTGTTAGACCAAAGACAAAAACACACAAAAATTAAGAAAAACACTGATCTTTAGGATAAGGATACTACCAAGAATGTACATGAATTGACCTACAGAGTACTGATTTTTGTTGCTGCAACAGTGTCATCTAGTGTTCATATTTTACTCTATTTTAACACTGAACTAGTGTCGAACCACAATCCTTTTTGGACTGATCTCAAGCCAAAAGCTTTGATCACAGAATTGAATTGAGTTTTGAATGCCCCAGGCAGATGGTTTTAACCTTGGCAGAGAGTTGAGGTCTTCCTGGCACACACACAAATGTGCTGGATAAGCTGCTGCTGGTGCTGCTCACGGTGGCACTGCGAGGTGCCGGCATATTGGGCATCTGAAACAATTGGAAGATGATTACACATTTTGATAAGATATTTTTTTTTTGCACACCATGCTTATAGAGAAAACAGCTACCTTTTTAATTTTGTTAGGGATGGGGGTTGTATGTGTTGATCCGAGGGCTCTCTTTGTCGGAGTTTTAAACTGAGAGGTTTCGGTTTTCTTAGTCATCTGGAAGGCACAGGTTAGTGAAATCTTTAAAAACGTTCCTGAACAATGCATGTAAACAAATCAAGGTCAAATACAAGTCACTCTATACTACGAAATGCCCTTTGTGTTTAAACGCCATCTGACAGTGAATCTCACCCGTTCGTTCTTCTCCTTGTCTTTCTGCAAGCGATGCTCTTCCCACTGGCTGGAAATGTAAGCCATGATCCTCTGACCATGCACAAGAAAAGAGGTCCCCTGATTCTTTTCCCAGACTTCCACACGGCTTCTTAACTCCTCTTCCAGCTGTTTGTGTAGAATCACACAGGCAAACTGACATCAGAACATTTTCTGCCGTTCACAAACACAATTTGTCTACCAGAGGAATAGATCATTTGAAGTTGCAAAAACAGATGTTTTTCTTCCAGTCTAAAAATGACTGGAGAGATCTGTTGTGTCAACAGAAAAAAAAAAAAACAAACAGCAAATGTGTGACTACCTTTGGCAGTAGTTTCTGCACTTTGGCCCTGTCCTTACTCTCTTTGAGCAGAGACCCTCCTCTGTTACTGAAGCGACTTGGATCTGCAGCCTTTCTCTGGTAAGCAAAACATATAGAACAAAATGATACGTGTTAAACCAAAGCTCTAGTTCACTTTAAACATGGGACTTGGGAGATGCCTGTGAGAACCTCAAACTCTTGAAAGAGAGTCCAGTTCCTCTTCCAGTTTTCCAGGTCCTCCAGTATGGGCTGTGCTGCCTCATAGAAAGCCTTCATTCTTAGCAGCTCGTTGTCATGAAGGGCCAGCAGCTCTTCAGTGTAGTGATCTGTTCAACCAAAAGGAAGTTAAAGCCCTTTTCCATTACCAAAGTTTCTATTAGCAAAGAAAATGATCAGTGTTTATCTGATTTTGAGTTTAATGGTTTTAAACAGGACTGGTAATCCATAAAATATTTCGATCTACTCAATTTACCATTGAATAAATACAATGAAAGACAGATTTCAATGGATGATCATTTACATCTTGGATGGCCTGAGGGTGAGTAAGTTTTTATTTTTGGGTATCAAGCTATTCCTTTGATCACATGTCTGTGGGGTAAAGCTATGAATTTAATATTATAAAGCTACCTGACTGCTTTTAAGTTTGAATAGCAAGGTTCGGGCAACTTACCATCACAGAAGTGAACACTGAAGGGCTCTCTCTGTTCTGGTCCAATCATACATTTGTCCCACAGAAGCACAAGCTCCTGTCGGACCTTATCAATGACCTCCTCCAGCTGAGCTATCTGCAGTTCCTCCAGATGTTCCACATAGCCCCGCCACTGCAAGCAGAAATGCCCTCCATAAGCACTCATTGTTAAACCATAAGGAGAGTTAAGATCCCTGATAGGAAATCCTGTGGGTTACAAGTAAAAGCTCTCACCCGTCTGATATCATCAGAGAGAGTGCTCATGGTAGCCTCACGGAACGCCTTGCCTTCTGGCTCGGGACAACTCAGACGATTCCACAGGCTCGTGGCTCGCTCTTTGAGTTTGTCTCGGGCTGAAATCAAGGATTCCTTTTTCACTTCAAGCTGTGTGGTATAAATATTTTATTGTCAGTACAATAATGATAATAATATAAATGGCTATCAGCCAGCTGGCAACCATCTCTTTTTTATATACTCATCTTTTTTTACCTATATAGCCAACTTTTATGCACATTTGATGCTTGGTGAAATTTAATTTTGGACCCTGGTTAAGCTTCAAATTTTGTTACATATTTCAAATTCAAATTTTTGTACACTCAGCCACTAGATGGCATCGCTAGTTCATGCAATGCATTTAGAGTGAGTGTGTGTGTGTGTGTGTATATATTTTTTTAAGATTAAAGTTTAGCACCTGGCTGAGCAGCAGTTTCAAGGCTTTGATATTATCATGCGTGAGCAGAAAAATATCACTGTCAGGGCAGATAGACTCTCGTTCTAGGCTGCTTTCTGGTTCATGTCCCATCTTATCCATCAGGCTCCTGATGTCCTCCCTGAGCCCAGAGAACACCTTCACCCTGCTCTCCTACAAACCGAGAGCTCAAGTCACAAAAGCATGCAGAACAGAAACTCATGAGCAACCAGAACACTTCCAAAAAGAACAAGATAGATACTTTTTCTTTGCCGAGTTTCTTAACGTGCTCCTGGAGTTCCTGCAGCTGGGTTCGAGAAGGCACACTTCCCGATGGAATGTAATATGGAGTAGCACACAAAGTCACGCACAGCTCCTCATCCTGTTTCTTCAAATCACTCAGCTCTCTTAAGCGTTCATTCTTCTCCTTTAGAAGAGAATCGACACGGCACCGCAGGTTCTTCTCCATCTGGAGAACTGTAAGGTCTTCCTCCAACTATAAAAGATTGCAGGATAACAACGAGGAAAACTGGAGCTTTCCATAATTAAGGTTACAATTCTTAGCCAAAAAAATGTCAAAACACCAACAGTTTAAAATTCCTGATGTGTGTGATTTTGTTATTTTAAGAAAACTAAATAATGTAGCTAAATGTTAAATAAATAAAATAAGATTTTTAAAGGTGAACTGAAATAATTTTTGTAACTTTAAAAACATATTTGGGGCACCAATTTTTATATTACAATTTCACAGTATTTCACTAATGTTCATTAAAAGACAATACTTCACGGGTCTTACTTTGTATGGTTCCAGTCCCAGTTCCAAGCACAGCGTATCCAGTTGTTTCTGGCAGGTAATGATACTGGTTTTGATGCAGTTTCTTAAGGCCTCTTCCTCCTTGATCATTGAATGCAAAAGACCCTAGAGAACGTGTTTAATTGAGAGTAAGCTGCAAGCAGAAAATGGTGAGAGATGCAATGCATGCAAAGGCATAACTTACATCTATATGTTTTTTCACAGTTTGCATTCGTTCTACCCTCTGGTCCTCCATGATGCCGATACTGTCCCATATGTCCACAAGCCTGGCCATGGCTTGATTGATATCAGTTACCAGAGAGAATGCCAGAGCTTCACTGATCATGAAAACAGAAGGAAACAAATGAGATTAAATAAACACTGATGAATCTTGAGGTGTTTGTAATGACAGTGTCAGCCTCCATTCAATTTCACTGCATCTTTTTGGCATACAATGAAAGTGAATGGTGACTAAAACACCTTTTACATCTCCTTTTGAAAGAATGTCATACATTTTTGGATCAACACGAGGGTGAGCAAAATGATGATAGAATGTTTTGTTATATTTATTTTTGGCTTCACTATGCCTTTAATATCATCATATGCAGTGTTGGGAAGGTTATTTTGGAAATATAAAAGGTTACACATTACAAGTTACCCTATTTAAAATGTAAGACTTTTAAATTATTCATTTAATAATGTAACATCATGTTTCATTACTTTTCAAAATTTATTTTACTCGTTTTCAAACATTTAAAGCACGCAGGCTTAACCTTACAATAGCACTCAACCCTGATTATGTCAGACTTCCAAAATCCTTCATCACTTGTATTAAGATCATAATTATTACATTTTAAAGCACAGCCACCACAAAAACTTTACTTTGAGATTGTTCTGAGGTTAAATGCTGAATTTAAATAATAACAAGATACAGTTTAATAGCTTTGACACTGTTTTTAACATCAAATCCTTGCATAGCTGTGACAGGAAACACTAATCCTAAAATGATTAACATATAAATAAAACCAAATAGGAAATAAAGCAGTAATTGAATAAGCATATCCTATTCTGTGTTCTCAACTCCTGAAACGTTGGTGTATCATATTTTAGAGCAGTCAATGCAATTTGAAAAATAAATCAATTAAATCAGTGTGTGTGTGTGTGTGTGTGTGTAAATATTCATATTTTCATACGTAACTATAATTTAATTAAAATATATATCTGCAATGGATTACAGATTCATTTTTTTTTTTACTTGAATTATAGAATTCCGTTACATTTAACTAACGTTACTCCCCAACACTGATCACAGGAACACCTAAATAAAGCCAGAGACAAGGAGGACTTTGATAAAGGTCAACACAACAAAACAGATCAGCAAGGCTTTAGACAGGAGTAATAAAGTATGTTTGGCTATTTAAAGTCACTAGAGTCAGTAAAACTCGTTGTACAGACACAAAATTGTTGATGTAATGTTTTGTAACTAACGTTAGCATGTGTTTTGTACTAACGTTACCAGCTATGATGTAACGTTAACGTACACAAGATATGAGACACGGCCATATTATTTAATCATGCGCTGGTTTGGCAGATTAACAGTTTCCACTTAAAATATACACACTTACCTTCTGCGACAAGACATCGTTATACCGTACTGACACACAACTCCGTCTATAAACTAAATAAAATATGACGTTTGACAACAAATACAGGTCTGTAGCACAGAGCGGTAAAATTTGAATCGCAGCTGACGTTTCTTCAGCGGGAAAAATATTATTGTTGCGTCACGAGAAGTGCGCCACCACTCGCCCCGGAGCGAAATTTCATTATCATAATCAAACACATTCCGTAGTAATCTGTGATGGCGGTTATCCTTTAGGATGATAGTGCGATAAAACTAATAGAATAATTTGCTCCACTAGAAATAAAAGTTAAGAATCAGCGCTTGTGTTGCAGAACTGACACAAATGATGAACCATGGAGATACAAACAACTAAATCTGAAGTCTGTGAAGTATCTTCAACTAAGTCACGCTGACACCACCATTTCCTGTGAGTTTTTCTTGAAAAAACCTAGGCAATTGTTTTTTTACAACAGGAGGTTTAACTGGAGGTCTGCAGGTGTTTCACCTATTATTGTTTGTTTATCTTATTATCCTATTATCTTAAACAATTTTTTTGCAAACACAGTAAGTGAACTGAAACCAAAAAGCACAATTGGCTAACATTTATTAAAAATAATTAAAATGTTTTTGCAATGTAATCATCATAATCAAGTATGTAAAACATGAATATGGTGGGAACCTTGAGGCAACAAGTGTATCCAAATGGGTCCAAATAGTAGTTATTGACACCGGTTTAAAATATAATAACATCTCCAGGTGAAATTCACCCTTCACTTTCATTTCCTCAATAACACCATACACAATAACACCAATAACACATTTACAAGGCAGTATGACAGGCAACTTTAAATCACAGATCTGTATTGTCTTATCATCTCATCTCTCTTCTTGTATATTTTACATTTAAAATGTAATTAAATATTTAATTTTCTGAGGATAAGTGTGTCAGACTCAGAAATATGTCGCAAAACATAATTATGTAGCGGTAGTAATTTGATTGAGTACTTGAGTACTTTTTGGTAGCTAAATAATAAAATAAAATAAAAAAACTTAATGTAAAGCATAAATGCAGGTTTGTCTTCCAGTGTTTATAATAATAACAACCCCTGAGTTAGCAGACTATTCAAAATATTCATATTCAAAAGGGAGTTGGATTTTTTTCCCCATCATGTTGATTTTATAAACGTATTCAACGTTCATCATTTTTTAAGAGCTGAATATCCTGTTTCATATGTTTTAATAGAAAATGTTTATCAGCTCTTGAAACCCGTTTGTGGGCACATTACACAGACGAGTCATTAAACGGTTGTGTCATACAAGTAGCAAAACAAACAGCACTGTGGATAGTATGAAATGACAGTTGTTCCATGTCTTTGTCACCAGCCCCAAAAAAAGAGCCTCTCCTTAAAGAATCTATCACTGGTGTATTGCAGCAAGCTAGAATTACATTCACGCCAACTTCTTTATAGTCTTTTAAAACCGTTTTGAAGGTGCTCACTCCTGCTGTGTCTATTATGGAAATGCAGGAGCAATCTAAGATGATAGTATGAAAATCAATGTTTCTTGAAATCAAGTTTACACTTACATCTCCATTTGTTTCATCTACTCTATATGTCTTCTTCGCTGTCTTGTCTCTAGCTTTTTTCTCCAGTTTTCTTCGGCGGGTTATTTCAAGGAATGGCTCAAGATGAGTTGCTTTATATAAAGATTTTAAAAAGAAGTCTTTGTTGGCATAGAAAAGAGGCGCCTGAAAACGGAAGATCTTCACTTTTGGAACAGGTGAAAGATTATCATACTCTTCCATGTCCTCAAAGTCGTTGGTTTGTTCAATTTGTCCCAGTAAAGAAACTTTAGGATTCTGAGTCTGGCCCACCACACAGATCATAGAGAAGACCACACCAATCAGCAATCCAAGCTCCACGCTAATTAAAGCAGTTGAGCTCATGGTCACCAACCAGACGATTGCCTCAATCTTGCTTTCACGCCATTGGGTAGGGACGTCTCGGAATTTGCGCAGGGCACCCCGCAGACTGACGATGATAATGCAGGCGAGGACGCATTTCTGCAGGGCGTAGAAAAATGGCGCAAAGAAAAGAAGGACCAGAAGAACCACTAAGGCACTCACTATACTGGAGACCTGAGTCTGGCAACCTGTTGAGTCCTTCACCATAGTTTTCGCAAGGGCTGCGCTTGTAGTGAAAGAATGGAAAAATGAAGGAATTATATTGCAAAACCCAATTGCTATCATTTCTTGGTTGGGCCTAACTGTGTAACCATTCTTTTTAGCAAACATCTCAGACAGAGAAACGGTAAAAGCAAAACTGATTACAGCTAACGGAATGGCATCACATGCTACACGGGGCATCAGTTCAATACTGGGCACCTTTGGCGGAATGAAACCAGTTGGAATGGCACCTGAGATACTGGAGCTGAACTGTCCGTTTAGATCAGCAAAGTGGGAGACTACTGTGGCAACTGCCACTACCACCAGTTCTGTGGGCAATGGTATCTTCAAACGGTCCTTATAGCGATCCTGGATCTCTTTTCCTGCAACCAGCACTATGATGCAAATGGCACTTGTTATTAAATCACAGAAGTTGGTTTTGTGGATGGTCTTAAAGATATTGATCCAAGTGACCACTACAGTGCCGTAGCCTTGGTATCGAGGAATCTTAAGGCCAAGCAGGTACTTTGCCTGGACAGTGAGGATAGTGCAAGATGCCCCAGTGGCAAAGCCATCAAGCATAGGAGCAGACAGGTAAACCGAGACAAACCCCAGCTTGAGAACGGCCATCAGCACCTGAGGAGAACATACAATACAATTTTCAGTCAAGGACATGACATTCATTTTTTTCTGTACTATGTATTTACTTAGAAATATATAAAAAATGCACATAAAATGACTTTGACATGTTTTTCATTTCTGTATTAAAAGTCATGTTGTTATTTTTATGTGGCTTAAAGTTATGTAATAATAATTAGAAGAAAAAAAAAATAGTATTAATTTGGAAGACGGCATTCGCTGCATTCCAAATGGGATAAATCCATCTCCTAAGGGCACAAACCAAAGTGCTCAAAATGGGCCACTTCAGAGGACACTTTAAAATGATTTTGAAGAATCAAACTTATGGGCACTTGGTCCCATGATTCTACATACAGGTTTAATTGTGTGACAATGGCACATTTCGGGGAATGTACAATTGCGTTTCAAGTAACAGTTTTTTTTTTGGTCCCCTACACCATTCATTCCTTTGAATTTCTCATTCACATTATTTAAATGATATATTTTACTTGTTACAACACTTACATCTTTGCATGGAGATTTTCAGATATGATTTAACAATGTGTACATACTGTACCTGGTAGACACCAGCAAGAAATGTTAAAGCTGTGGCAATGCCAATGGCATAGCATTCCTTCCCACATTCCATATTCAATGGCATGATCTTCAAGTTGACCAGAGTAGTGTTAGCTTCCCCGGTGCCATTTATCCCAAATGCGCTTTTCGTACTGTCTTCATTCAAATCAAAGCCTGCAAGGTAGACCTCTCGGTCCACAACTTGTCCAACCATCAGACTCATGAGGCTGAAGATGCCCACCGAAACATGTCTTGACGTCCCCATGAAGAAGTAGATGATGTTTGAAAAAAACGACGTGTACAAGCCATAGATAGGATCCAAGCCTGCCAAAAGGCAGTACGCAATGGCTTGAGGGATCAATATGATGCCAACTATGAGTCCAGACATCAGATCTCCCCATATATAGTCCTTCACCTTGTACTTGGGAAGCCATTTCACTACGGGGAAGAAGCCTGTTAGCGTGCTCTTCACTTTAGATCCTGAGCAGGAGAGGTTTCGCTGCAATTTGTTCCTGATAATCTCATGAATCCGTTTCCTTTGCCGTACTCTACGCTTTAGTGTGCCCACAGTCACAGAGTTAAAGTCCTCCATAGCTTCCAGTGATGAGGGACCCATGCACTGATGGTGCTTTTAAGACAGCTCCTGAAAAAGGGACAAAGACCTTTGATCAGTAAGTGATCTACTTTAAAGTTCAAACTGGATGTCTGTTGAATAGGGGTAACTGATTAATCATTGTGCTTGGAGTAAGTGTCAAAGCTGTTTCTGTGGGAAAAAGTCAATAATTAGTCATGCAAGTTAGCACGATTACCAAAGGTTACATACATAATCAGTGTTTGAGAAGGTTTGGGGACAGCATTTACCAATCATTAGAAATGATTCTCACAAAATTATTTTATCAGCCTTTTGATCTGCAGCTAGAAAGAGACTAGGAAACAGAAGCTTGATCTTACATCTCACCTACAATTCATTATTATTAATAGGACTGATAAAGCTGTATATGACAGTTAATGATGTTAAAGTGGCCAACATTTTATAATCATTAATAAAACTACAAGTACAGATGTGGCACAACATACACATCAGTGTGGCATCTGCTGTAGGTTTGGATGTGCCTGTCCTTGACAATGAAAGACACTGGTCTCTAATCAAAGCAAACTACAGTACGCTTGCAATCCTATTTATTATTTATCTCCAAATTGTCTTTTTATTGGAGGGTCATAAAGTCACCGCTTACATAAAGAACTGTTTTCCATGATGGCATCTCATAAAGATTATAGGTCTATATTTGAACTTTCATTAACATCAGTAAGCTATTTTATTTTCTTCTACAGTTGTCTTTATGCTAAAGTAGATGTATGCTCAGTAGATGTATGCTTCAATTTTAAAACATAACAATCTAAATGAACAACTATTAAATAAAACACTCACCTGAATGAGTGATCTAAAAAAAACAAGCTATAAAAATGAACAGAACTGCTTAATTTATTCACTAACCTCTCAATACCCTGCCTCCCAGCATCTAAATGAAAAGTAATGAATGGTGTAAGTCCAAGCTTCAGTGTGCAAAAACCTTCAGGCAGTCCCCCATTCTGACATATGTTTTCATAGGCTTTAAGAACAGAAGGCGAGCATGTTGTGTCCCTCCTGTGTTAAACGTATGTTAGTTTTTAATGCTCTGCATTAAGCTATAGCAGGGTATTCGGATAATAAGGTGTTAGAGAGAATCTTTTACTTGTTCTTATAGATGGAGCAGAACCAGTTCAAACGTTCATGCTACGAAAAACAATGAAAATATGTTTCATCTGCACTACTTAAAAGAATTCCAGACTGGACTATGTTGTGCAACATGAGCCACATGAGAAGGACTAAAAAGACATTTGCTTTGTTATACTTTTTGTTCTTGAATTGCATTGAAATTAAATTTTATATTTGGCATATAAGACTGACATAATACTCGTTTTAAGATTTATGCATTGAAATAAATGCACTCAATTTAATTGTAAAGTGTGTGAAAGATCTCTCAATTATTTTAGCCCATTTAAAATAAAATATTAAAAAGCAATATTATACAGCTGGATATTAAAAAGCAATAACAGGATAACTTGGAAAGGCGCAAAGGTACAATCTTTTCTAGTTCTTTTCAAACGGAGCAAAAACATTTCACACATCAGATTGTTCCCCGAAAATAAAGAAAATAGAATCAATGTTTTATCTGAACTAATTAAATGAGTTATATACCGGCTTTGTGATTTAGAAGAGTTTTAGAATTGTCTCTTTGTTTGTTGCTGGAAATGCAGAGATGTTCAATGGCATGTAGTGTCCACAGATTTCACACTGACTTGACGTTCCTGTTGTTTGTGCTACTTACAGGATGTATGGCATTTATACTGTGAAAAATTGAGTGAAATATGATTTACACATTTCTGCAAAGACTCTTTTGTCATAAATGTTCTGCTTTTAAAAGATACGTCTCACATGATGGGTGCCACACATAGATCATGTGGGAGGATTTTATTATTTAAACCGGACAGTGGTGGTATTATAACATTGTATTATATTATTTAATAGTATAAATAGTGTAATAGTATAAATGTTTTTTTATTTCTTCTTCTGGGTATTATAGTATGATTTGTCCCATATTGCTGTCTGTGTGTATATGTGGGTGTGGGTGTGTTTCCATTCATTTACATTATTATTGTGTCAATATACAACAAAGAGCCAGTTCAGGCAATCTCTCAGTTTTTTCTATGAACTGTGAGCCTGCCTCATCTGGTAAAATAAGGACGTTGTGACGTTGCAGACAAACAGTTGTTGTTATCAGGTCTGGCAGGTTGTATAGACAGAGATCTTGGCCCACTTTATATGAAATGCATCAGTTATGAGTCATACTTTATTAATGATACGAGTGAATGACAAACAGACCTTCAAATATGATCCTTGGCAAACTGAGGTCTTGTGTAAGATATGGCGTAATAGTAATAGGCACTATGAGTCTAGATGATATGTAGAAATGAATTGTTTACCAGTTCGGTGTCACATGATCATTTCAAGTGTCTAAAATCCTAAAATAATGTCATAAAATAAATTACATGACATGAATTTCCCAAATGGCATGTTGCTTTATCTTCATTTCCTATTAAATATTCTTGTGATATCATACTCCTATAAAAAAGCTTTGGATAAGAGGAAGCCCACCACCATATAAAGACTGCGGTTGAATATTTTGGGAAACAGGGACTCACCCTTGTCATAGGAGCGGATGAACTGAATGGAGAATACATTTGCCATGCCTTCACTGCTGAATTTCCCGGTGCACATTAGCTTGACTGTCTGAATAGTGCAAAGGATTGTGGGTAAAGATGTTGCTCCGCTTTCTTAACCCGCAGCAACCAATCAGAAAGATGGAGATAGAGCAGGGGTGGGGGGCTGTGGGCTGATCACCATAGAAACAGTGCCACCCACAATCTCTGTGTAGTATTACTGTAGTTATATGTGGCTTAAAGCATCTGAGTAGTGCTCTATGAGCCACATGCGGAAAAAAAGTGAATTATTATTTTTTTTATTACTGTGGATATGCACTGGAATTTGATTTTATGTTTGAACTGGTCTAGCATAAATCTGCTGATAATCGATATAGACAGACAGATATACCTTTGCAAATAATGTATTTAAATGTGTGTATTAAAGTGTGTTGTGTTTTGTATTGTTAAAATGCTTTCTATTATTTGTCTTGGCCCATTTTAATATAAAGCATGAACGTTTTTCCTCCTTAGCACTGTTTGTGCCTTTGGCTCCATGTTGCTGTCATTAAATTGCTCTGTTTGTTTGATCATCCAATGCCCAACAACAAAGTATATAGCCATCATGTGTAAGAAAAAAAAAATTACTTATCAATTCAACATCAGAAGACTAACAGGTTAACACACAAATCTTTAAATGAGCTCAGATTCAACCAAGCTAGTCATTGCAGTCACTTCTTCATGGGAACACGTGACTGCACGCTTATGTGAGGCAGCGTACTACATCACATGTGTTACTAACGACAAAGGATATTCAGTATTTGCTTTGTTCTCTTTGTTCTTTTTTTAATGCTATATAAAACTCATTACATATGACCTTATTGTTTTTCCACAGCAAACAAAGCATGAGCCAGAGTTAATTATCTTTTAAAAACGGGTCAGTACATTCATATATGTTTGACATTCTGCAACTTAATGTTCATGAATGGATGGGTATCACACTAACTACAGTTACTCATTTATTTTAAACAAAGTTCTAATGTCGCCAGTTAAGTGCACTTCTGTGAATTCAGTTATGTATATATGATGATGCAGGTTATAAATAATCAAAAGAGGGAGCCGTTTTCTTGAAATCTTAAACATTTAGATTTCATTTGAATCTCTCTCTCTTTAAATTCTGAGTATTATTTAGCAGTACAAGTTCAGAAAACTGTGTGGCACAGTCTAGAGTCTGGACTTTTCTACATCTTGTTTACCTACATTGTCAGGCTTTAAAAGCCCCTTATGTCATTAACCCTTAGTTTCTCCAGTAGAGACTTGGCTCAGTACAGACAATCTGTTTTGTCTCCAAGACACCAGCTGGCGATGAGAATACTTATCGCCAGTCATAACAAGAACAGTTTTCAGAAGGTATTAACTTATTGCAGATAAACTGGCAAGAACTCAGATAACCCAACTTAATAATGATCTGGATAAGCTCATACTGCACTTAGGTCAACCTTTTTTAAGTTTGTTGCATTAACTGTGTTTCTGCTCAATTAACATTGAAAACATTATGCCTAATATCTATTGATAAACTTTATTTAATTTATATAAACAATCCTCAAGATTGATTCTCTTATAATTGGACATATTCTTAGAAATTTTCCTCTAAGCCACAGACAAATATATTTTTCATATAATAGCTTAGATCATATAATATAAATACTTATATGGTAAGCAATTATAATGTAATGGTAATTTTTTTTAACATTCGTCTGTTCTATGAAAATGCATACAATTTTGGTTTGTGTTTGATTTGCCTTTTATAATGTCAGTTTAAATGAATTATCATCACTAAAATCTAGTAACTACAGTAAGTGGATAACTTGATCTGCTTGTGGCAAAACAACACCTGTCCAATTTATATCTATTTTTTTAGATATCAAGAGCCCTTGTTATCTTTTCCCATAATGTTTCCAAAACATAGATTTATTTGTCCCTTGTGATTACTGCATATTGATTCTGTTCTTCTTGGCATTGATTATCAGTGCAAATATGCTGTGGAAAATAATATATCCTTTTCAGTTTGTAAACAAATAGGGCATTCAAACTGATGTGTATCCATTCTAATATATTGAAATAATTTCAAATAATCTGTAAAAACTAGGGCTGTTAGTCATTTTGAGGCGTTGCTGCGATACGTCAATACACCTGCCATATTTATCTGGGCAAGACTGCTTTAAAAATAAATGGAGATAAACAGGGGAGCTGCGGTTATACTGGATAAAAACACTATAATGTTTACTTTTATTAACCGATTTCAGTGGTTTGTGATCTACATGGACTTAAAAATAACTCTGCCTCCAGTTATTTAGTTAGGCTTGGAAAATGATTAATTTTAGTAAGAAATTGTGAAAGCTCACACTCACACGCTTGTTGATTTGGTTGATTTTTTTTCTCTGTTAACAATTCCGATATTCATGTAGTATAACTGTGACATATACATTTATTTATTCAGCCCCAACATTTGAGTATTTGTTTGTGCCTTCTGTCAGAACACAGCTCATTCCTTTTTAAATACAGGAAAAATCTAAATAAACCTTATTTAAGTACTAATAATTCACCATAATTGAGAAAATGGAATAAAATCAGCAGATACAAATCAAAAAGTGACAAAAAGCGGTCTACTTCTTATTTTCACATCACTCTGTACATATATAAACTCCACAACAAACAATAACAAATGTAATTGATCATTCTTTATGGATTCAGTAACACTTACAGTTACAGTGGTAAAATATTATGCTGATGCAGTGCACAATAAAATATAGTAAAAGTGACGTCTAAAATTAAAAAAATATATATAGTACAAGTTGTAGTAAAGTGAATAATATAATAAAATAGTGAGTACAGCAATACAATATAAGTGAAATAACAGGTTTATAATAGCAACAATATATACCCAAATAAATGAATCAGAATAGATGAATAACATGTAGAATCTGTAATATCAAAGGTGCAATAATACAGAATAGACAGTAATGAACAATAAATTAATAGTAAATTATAGATTAAATTAAAAAATAGTGAATTAGCTATTAAATAAAGACACAACTAAAGACAGGCAAAAATGTATGTCTATATATATATATATATATATATATATATATATATATATAAAATCCTCTGAATAAATCTGCGGCTCAATTACACTCTCTTTCAGTTTTCAGTTCTAGCTTTTAGTATAGTTATGTTTAACACAAACCAGAATATGAAATGCATATGAGATTTTCACCTAATCATTATTGTGATGAGGTTAGAGAGGACTCAAAAGCGAGTGACAATTACAGTTCTTTAATAGAATCAAAAAGTCTGACCACAGGTAATCCAAACTGAAGTTTTAATAACGAACAGCAAACTAAAGGAACCAGTAGACTGGTAAAATAAGGTGAACCCAAATCTCCTCTGTGGAAGGGATGACCAGAAGGCTGGCGAGGCAGTGGCTCTCGTAGCTCACGGAGAGACGGATGGAGCTGGATACAGACGGAAATCACAGAGCAGGTAATTAGCTGCAGTCTTTAGCAGGTAAGGTTCTGGGGATGTACAACCTAATTCTAGCAGTGGAAGTTATTCTGACAACAAGACAGGGAAAGAGAGGGTTAGAAGAAGCCAAGATAATGAGAGGGGATAAGGAACAGATGGGGAGGAATGAGCCTAACTGAAGGTGAAAACAGCTGTCAGTAATGAAAAAGAGCGCGTGATGGTGAATAGTGTGTGTGTGTGTGTGTGTGTGTGTGTGTGTGTGTGTGTGTGTGACCAGCAGAGGGAGACAGAGAAAGAAACAGGATCATGACAATTACAACATCAAGAGCAATAATCAACAATGATTTTGTCATGAAATTGCAGCTTCACTCACTAAGAAATTACTGTGTTTTTCCTTTCAAGTCTGTTTACATTCTGTATGTATATTTACCATTTTTCTAAGAGTGCAGAATCATGACTGATTCTTATCACTAGGTGGCACAAAAACACTCAGATTTTGAGTTCTGCTATGTTTGACATGCCAAAGAATAAAAGTATCTTACATATTACAATTTAAATGTTTAAACCATCATGAGCACATTAACGAAAATTGTACATAGGAATCTGTTATTCTAATCAATACATTGTTTGGTGTTATCGTATTGGCTATAGATCTGATATGCTAACAAAGAGGTGGAGGTTGATTTAGTTGCAATTTTTTTGTACAAGCAACTAACTGACAACTGGATACATTTGACTAGTAATCATTTACAGCTTCCAAATGTGCACCAAAACAACAGAGATGTGTCAGTTTTCACAGATGCACAGGACCTACCCTCAGGAGCCAATGCTCTCACTTGTTTTGTGCACGTATGAAGCTATTAATATGCTGATTATCCTCATGACATTTTGCTTAAGATGGATACAAGGTCTTTATATAGAAATGAACTTTAACTCAACAAAAGGATTATAGGGATTATTTTTATAATTAATTATTCCATCTAGGCCCATATCCCTCAGTAGTTTTTATAAAGAGAATTTAGAATGCACCAAAAATATTTGAAATGCAGCATCAAACAGAGTGTCTTTCAGAGAGAGAAACACTGAGTGGCACATGTGGAAATCGAATTAATTAATTATTAACACAATTTATAAATTATGTTCATTTTATTTTGTTTTAAGTGTATATACCTATAAATCTGTGCCACTATAATGTATTCCTTTAGTAAATACTATACACTAATTATGTAATACTGTATATACAGTGTTCATAATATTGGTACACAATGGCATATTAATCACAGTGTACTAGTTACAGATTGCAAATTATATATATATATATATATATATATATATATATATATATATCTGCTGTGATCCCACTTTTATGCTAATCCATGTTACTGCTATAAAAATGGAGGTATTATACATTCATAGAATGAAATACGGAGTTATTAAATCTTTTTGACAATAGTTATGGATGCTAATAATGTGTTGTTTTATCATTTTTCTCTGAAAATAGCATTACAGTTTAGGTACAATATTAATATGCCTGGTCTTTCTTTTGGTCTTTTTAAATGACTAATATTCACATACACTGTACATATGTTCGGTCTCATTTTTTAAGGAAAGCCCTTTCACTGTGCCCATGGTTGCAGTCAGAGTAAGAAGACAACTGGGGTGCTGAGATAATCAGCTAGTGGCCTGGTTAAATAGGGCTTAGTAATGAGGAGTGTGTTTTTAATAAGAACTTAAAGAGCTTGTAGCGCAAAGGCCATATGATTGAAACAAAGCATATGATTGTGCATTACCACTCAGATACTTTATGATCATATAGCGTTTCCTCTGATACGGTTATAAAGGGCATCTCTTTTCTTTCCAAGGACACAGAAAGCATTCAGAGGAGGACAGCGATCCATTTCAGCTCTAGTCTCAGGCTTTGATACAGGTCACCTGATCAGTTTTCCAAGAGTAGATCCTGATTCACCTTCAACGCTATTAGGAAAACACCTTGCTGATGACAGCTAGATTGGACACGGGTTGCCCCTGCTGTGGCAGGCATCTCATCTCACGATTCTTCGTTTTCTCAACCATCTGAGGATTTTATGCTGTAAATATTCCGTTTTTGTCCTGAAAACTCGTTTGAACTCTCATTGCTTGGCCATCACCTGCCAGTACTGGGATTGGAGCAAAAGATCCCAAGATGAGTGTCAAAAAAGAAGACGTTGAGAAGTTCCTGGATGGAAATCCAGATTTTGCCAGGAGCTATTTTGACAAAAAGCTCAAACCTGGTGCTGTGGCCTCGATCATGCAAATCCCAGAGTCTAAAGTGGATATGGACAGTTTTAAGGACATATGCTCAGTAGAGGAAGGAATGATATTCTACGATCTCATTACAGACATGCAGGAGAACGTCAATATGGAGAAGGTGATTTTTAAGATTCTGAAGCGGATCAGTGCTCTGATTCATGCCGACCGATGTAGCTTGTTCATGTATCGACAGCGAAACGGCGTCGCCGAGCTGGCCACTCGTCTCTTCAACGTTAATGAAAATTCTGAGCTTGATGACTGTGTGGTGCCTCCAGACTCTGAGATCGTCTTCCCTCTGGACATCGGTATAGTTGGATATGTGGCTCAAACCAAGAAGCCCATCAATGTGAAGGATGTAACACAGGTACAAAAGAAAACATTGCTTTTACAGCATCTGTAAACAGGTCAGAAACTGTAAAACTTGATTGAAAGAGACTAATGACTCTATTATACATTATTAGACTGTCAGTATTGTCATATTTTGAGGCTTGGCCAATCCTATTGACATAATCCATTTATTTCAATATGCCATGACCCATGTCCAGCATGAAAGGATTTCACATGTGGCACTTATGCAATGACCAAATCTCCTCTCAGTAGTCACACTTAGAACAGATTGTTTATTTATTCATTTATTTGTACAATAGGTTGTGGGTTTTACAAGGTTCCACAATTATTTCAATGTTTTATCTCCGCTGTATCAGTTATCTTGTTAAACAAGGGACAAACACTTAATTTTTGGTAACACTTTACAATAAGGTTCCATTAACATTAGTTAATTGCATTAGTTTACATAAATAATGTCATATGGTAACACTTTATTTTACAGTGTCCTTGTTACACATTACATGTACTTACATCAGTAATAACAATGAATTATGCATAATTGCATGCAACTAACCCTAAACCAAAACCTCATCCAACTCCTAGCCATATAGTGAGTACATGGAGTTCTATAATAGTACCCAGTACTTAAATGTAGAATTACACTGTAACAAGAACATTAAAATCTGTTAACATTATTTATTGGACTTGGAATAATGAATAGGTTTTATTAACTAATATAAACAAAGATTTGCAAATACTGTAACAAATGCATTTATCGATGCATTAACTAATGGTAACTTATTGTTAAGTGTTACTAAAAATATTTTTATCTACTTTCTAATATCCATTTTAGTCCATTAGCAGTAATGTTAGGTAAATGTGCAAGTTAGTATAAATGTGTTGGGATAGTGTGTAATGTGCATGACAAAACTGACCTTGCTTTCACTGTAGGATAGTCACTTCAGCTCATTCGTTGATGAACTTACTGAATACACCACACGCAACATCTTGGCTGCCCCCATCATGAATGGGAAAGACATAGTAGCCATCATTATGGCAGTCAACAAGACTACTGGTCCCCATTTCACAGAGGAAGATGAGGATGTAAGTGTCTGCTGTTTGTGTCCACCACTATTATACACACAATCTACAGTGGACTACGGTTAAAAATAGCACATTTTAAATGAGTAAACAAAATTAAGACAAGCATTTATCACATTTTAATTGACAATAATGCCTAAATGAGTTACAAAATTAAGAGTTACTTATTTTATAAAATATTCAAACGAGAGAGTAAAGACATACTTGCATATACTGAGCTGAGATGCATACTTGGCATTGTTATTTTCATCCTTTTTTTTAATCTAAATCTCTTGTTTCAAAAGCTTTTTTTAAAGTATCTGAAAGTTGGCTCTCTGAACCTGAAGATTTTTCATCTGAGCTACCTTCATAACTGTGAAACACGAAAAGGACAGGTCAGTCTGAGCTTGCAAAAACTAGCTGTAGGTGATGAAATTGTAAAAAAATAAATAAAAAGGAATTGAACAATATATAAATGAATGCAATTTTCCTTTATATTATGAATAGCTGCTGTTGTGGTCTGCTAACAAGGTGTTTGAAGAACTCACAGACATTGAACGACAGTTTCACAAAGCTTTGTACACAGTCCGAGCCTATCTCAACTGTGACAGGTACTCTGTGGGCCTGCTGGACATGACCAAGGAAAAGGTATGTCAATCACTGTAATTGCTGCTTGATTTAGAGGCTCTCCTGTCTCTTTCTAAGACTGGCCTGGTGGTTTTATTCTCTTGCAGGAGTTCTTTGATATTTGGCCTGTGTTGATGGGAGAGCAGCCACCTTATTCTGGCCCTGTTACTCCAGATGGAAGGGTAAGCTGCATTTTGTACAATTCAAATGACCCCAAAATCAAACTAGTTTGGACATTTACTCACTATTATGTCATTGCAAATCCATTTGACTTTCTTGTGTCCCAGTTTGGAGCTTATTTTCCAAACAGTAACATCTGTGGTCACCATTAACTTTTACAGCTTCAACATTTTGGACATTACTTCATATAGATTTGGAATGGCATAATAAATGTTGATATAATATAAATTTTGGGGGGAGGACTATACATTTAAAGTCTCTAAAATGCTTATAAAAACAAATTTTTATGTTTCGGTTTACTTAGGAAATCATTTTCTACAAAATTATTGATTATATTTTGCACGGAAAAGAGGACATCAAGGTCATACCGTACGTTTTTCTGTTTTTCTTCTAGTTACCAACATGTTATAGCCAGAGTGTGCATATAATTACAAAATTATAAAGCATTATAAAAACACAATTTTCTTTTCCAACAGTAACCCACCTGCGGATCATTGGGCTTTGGTTAGTGGATTACCTACATATGTTGCAGAGAGTGGATTTGTAAGTGACTTCTTTATTACTTTGGGAATAAAGTATGGTTAATTTTTGAAAAGTTATGTATTACATACAGCATTAATTTATTCATTTCCGATGTGTATTCAAGATTTGCAACATCATGAATGCAGCAGCAGATGAAATGTTCAACTTTCAGGTATTTTAATTTATTTTGTGTAAAACAGAGATCCTCAAATCTGTCCTGCAGAGTTTAGCTCAAACCCTGATCAAACTTACTTACCTGTGATGATTTTTATGGATTTAATGAAGACCTTGATGAGCTCGCTCAGGTGTGTTTGATTAGGGTTGAAGCTAAACTCTGCAGGGCATTGGCCCTCAAGGGGAAGATTTTAGAAGCCAAAACATTGGAGTGGTTGAAGTTCCCTTGGCTTGCAGTAATAACACTTTGGGTTTCTGTAGACGGAAGCTCTGGATGAAAGTGGATGGACCATCAAGAATGTGCTGTCTCTGCCAATTGTCAACAAAAAAGAAGAAATTGTTGGCGTTGCAACTTTCTACAACAGGAAGGACGGCAAACCATTTGATGACCATGATGAACAACTCATGGAGGTAAAACTGATAGACTGACTGGTAGCATTACTGACTGAATTCAAAAACCACTGACTTGTTGACTAACAAAACAACGCATTGCTGTCTCAACAGGCTTTGACACAGTTTCTGGGCTGGTCGGTCCTCAACACAGACACCTATGACAAAATGAATAAGCTGGAGAACAGGAAGGACATTGCCCAAGACATGGTGCTGTACCATGTCAAATGTCGAGATGATGAGATTCAAAACATCCTTGTAAGTTTATACTTTTATTTTATTATTTTATTTTATTATATTATTATTTATTTTTGTCCTCTTTGGTATTTCTATTCTAGAAAACAAGAGAATATTTTGACAGAGAACCAAGAGACTGTGAGGAGGACGAGCTTTTGGAAATTCTGGTACGCTGAACTGCTTAATAATTAAAGATTTTGAAATTACAGGCTGATCTTACTCTTCTCAGATAGATAAGATAAAGTTGCGTTTAATAGAAATTCATAATTTAAAACCTTACAGATGCTTTAATAGACAGATATGTCTATTGTGATTCTCTCCATATACTGATTAAATTTAAGCTGTTATTCAAAATATTTTGCTTATTTTGTCCTTTTGCATTGGTTTATGTTTCTAAAAAAATCTATCTGACTTTTGTTTTATTATTTTTCATGCAGAAAAAAGAGCTGCCGGGTCCAAATAAGTTTGAGATCTACGCGTTCCATTTTTCAGACTTTGACTGCACTGAAAGGGAACTTGTAATGTGTGCGATTCAGATGTACTATGAAGTTGGAGTGGTTAAAAAGTTCCAGGTCCCTCAGGAGGTAAATTTGCTTGTTTATAATGATGGAGACAACTGATTTGTGTCATGAAGCATCATGGAATTCCATAAGATTGGCTGCTATTTTCTTGTTAGGTTTTGGTAAGATTCATGTACTCAGTGAGCAAAGGCTACAGGAAAATCACCTACCACAACTGGCGCCATGGCTTCAATGTTGGGCAAACCATGTTCACTTTACTCACGGTATGACCTGCCTATCTTACTTTTACTTAGGATTACTTTTTCATGTCACATTTTTGATACACATACTAAAAATGATGAAAACATTTTTTTTTTACGGAGCCAGACAGGCAAACTGAAGCGGTATTACACAGATTTGGAGGTGATGGCCATGATCACTGCCGGCTTCCTGCATGATATCGACCACAGAGGCACAAATAATCTCTACCAAGTGAAGTCAGTAAATACTACTACTATTTCTCCCAGTACTTGTACTATTATTGCTTCTACTATTATTAATCATCATCACATTTGTATGTTTTGTGATAAGGTCCCAAAATCCTCTAGCCAAGCTGCATGGATCTTCCATTCTAGAGAGGCATCACTTGGAATTTGGCAAATTCTTGTTAGGCGAAGAGGTATGAGCAACCTGTCCAGAATGTGAGCCTTCGTGTTAATTTGGTTTGATATTCCTAACATATGTTTTCTTCTTCTTAGTCATTAAACATCTTCCAGAACCTCAACAGAAGACAAACGGAGCATGTCTTCCATCTCATTGACATTGCCATTATTGCAACTGATCTTGCATTGTACTTCAAGTAAGGTTTTACAATATATCATAGTGGTATGTTTTAAAGTCTCTTGAATATAATTACTGTAGGTTAAAGGAATGTTTCACTCAACAATGAAAATGCATTATTTACAGTTTATAGTCACGATGCTGTTCATTTAAAGAAGTGAAACTAAATGTAAAGCTAAAATTAGACAAAAGTTTTTAAATATGAACTTTTTCTACCTTAAAGAAAGAGAACAATGTTCCAGAAAATTGTGGATCTCTCTGAGACATATGAAGATGAGAAGAAATGGGTGGACTTCATGTCTCTTGAAACAACAAGGAAAGAAATTGTAATGTAAGTTTGTCAATTTACAACTTGCGCTTGGCATTTCAGCATACAGTAATACATCTTTTAAAAAATAATCAATTTGGATTTGCATATTTTTATATTTTAAATAATTGACCAGGGCCATGATGATGACAGCATGCGACCTCTCAGCTATCGCAAAACCATGGGAGGTGCAGAGCAAGGTAAGAGATGTCAAATGAAGAATAACTACAGTTTTGCTTCTCAGCAATATACAAAGTGTAATTTCTCCCATTCTAGGTCGCCCTCTCTGTAGCAGCTGAATTCTGGGAGCAGGGTGATCTTGAGAGGACTGTTCTTGAGCAACAACCTATCGTGAGTACCTGAATCTAATATTGGTGGTTGGGCTGCAACCATTGGTGGAAAAAAGAACAATCATGTGGTATTTGTCTTTTAATCTAGCCCATGATGGACAGGAACAAAGCCGCAGAGCTGCCAAAGCTTCAGTGTGGTTTTATCGACTTTGTCTGTACTTTTGTCTACAAGGTACCTTTATGAATGAAGGGAATTTATCTTTTTGTTGCTGTTTGTTTTAAGAAATGAATGACCAAATCATTCCCACTTTGTTTTTAACAATACGATTAATTGGCAGCCCCTCCCTCTTTGTTCTCCATAGGAGTTTTCTCGTTTTCACCACGACATCCAGCCAATGTATGATGGCATTCTGAACAACCGGAAGCATTGGAAAGAGAGGCAGGAGGAATATGAGGCAAAACTAAAGGCAATGGAGGAGGCAGCTCAGGCCAAACAGGAAGAAGCTGCTAAAAATGGTTTGAATTTTTATCGTTTGCGTTATCGTTATACTTTAAAATAAAGTGTAATTTATTTATGTGATGGCGAAGCAATTTTTAGCATTCATTACTCCAGTCTTCAGTGTCACATGATCCTTCAGAAATCATTCTAATATGCTGATTTGCATTATTATGCAGAATTTAAGTATAATATTTTTGTAACATAAATAACTTTACTGTCACTTTGATCAGTTTAATTAATCCTTGCATCAGAATAAAAGCCAAAAAACAAATAACTGAAAAACTGACATGCTACATGGCCAACAGTATGTAGACACCCAAAATCCACCCCTAAACAGATATACACATTAACAAGCAAAACAGTCCTCACTTTACTGCTATAAAAAGGGTAATGCAGTCTGTTAACTTGAAAAAAAAAACACACACACATTGACTTCCACAAAAGAACCCAACACAAAAAGCTAACCCGAGGAACATGCAATTAAACATCAAGAACTTCATTAATCTCACAGGGACTTGATTGGCCATCAAAAAGCCCAGACCTGAGCTAGAATAGCCAATAACAAAAGAGTGTCCACATCCTGTCGGCCATATATTGTATGATATGATGCATTTCTTTCATTCTGATTCTTTGTGTTTGTTTCTGTATGGTTTCTCTACAGCTACAAACTCCAACAGCACCAGTGGATCAGGATCAGGATCCAAGACCTGCTCTATCTGCTAGAGAAAAGACAATGCTATAAAGGGCCAGGCAGTTTGAAATGCAACCTAGCCTCTATAGTACATCCCACAGATCAACACCACACTTAGAGCTGATCAAGAGAGAGTGGGAAAACACTATCAATGCATTATATGCTATCAGCAAGCCACAAGACCACCTGCTAACCAAAACACACATCGGATCTTGCCTACAGTTTGCATTACTGTTCCACTGTGTTTCCTTTGGGTCATAGTGTTCAAGCATTTTTATTGGATGATAATTGGTTTAATTTAATCACAATGCAGACTTATATGTACTACAAGAAATTTCAGAGGTGAATATTGAAAAAATGGTTTTGATTTTGAAAGTTTATTCTATTTTTCTCTCCATGCAGTCAAAGATATTAGCATCATCATTATTTTTATGGATAGGATTTTATGGGCAGGTCCATGACAAGTTCTTGTAATTCCAAGATAACTTTTCCTCCATTTTGTAATTGCAATGTCTAAATTGCTGTCACCTGCTACTTTCACTGAAAATCAGAAAACAAACGCCATTTTATGAGTGATACGTATTTTTTCGGTCATTTATTCCCTCTAAAAGTAATCACATTGTACAGATTGAAGCTAATGTTGCAGGCTGCTAAATCTGAGAAGATAGGTGACAGACCTTAGTGCGCAACAAAATATAGCTTCTGGCAGAATAGAATGGTGGTCAGCATGTATAAAGATTGGGTTTAAAGTTATAGTTTGACATTTTTTTTTTTTCACTTAAGCCGACAGGTAATGCGCAATTGTCCTTCAGATTTATTTACATCAAGTGCTGTCATGGGTGTGTTTTACTGAGCAAGGTCCCGTTACTCAGTGTCTCCGCTGTTGGGACATGCGTTCACAGAGAAAACTAATTCCAGTGGCCTTGATTTCATTCATCTATTCTAAACTGACCTGTCATCACACTGAACCTTGAGAAGTCTGTGATTAAATTCAGGAAGGTATTCAGATCCAGGCAATTTTTTTTCTTCTCGTGTCAGACATTTTTTTTTTTTTTTTTTTGTAGGAATCGAGTTTCTCTTTCACTAATTGTCTATAAAACATGGTAAAAACATCAGTTGCGTATCTAATTGTGTACATATACAAAATGTCTTTTTTTCATTTTATGAGGTACGACTTTACATCCTGTTAAAAAGTAAATATTGCAAAGGTGTGTTTTAGTGCACTTAATGCATTTTACAAGCTTATTATACAAAATTGCTGCTTCTGTTTCACATATTATAAAGGTTTAATTTAAGTAGCGGAGAACCAGGCAGTAGCAATGAAAATTTATGTTTAAATCAATGTGTCAGATCTGACAGCAAAGCCCCGATAATAAGACTTATTCAGTCTTTTGAATTTGACACAAGTGTGATTTACTTGCAGAGCAAGTTAAATATTTCTTGACACCAATCTGACTATTATAAAAATCCAGCATCAAATATGGATGATTCCAATTAAATTGGTAAACATTAAGCTTCACTTCTGTATGCTTAATACCACGATAATTAAAGCATATATTTTTATGAACTTTTTGTTTTTTCTTAGTACTCAGATTGACCAATTCAATTAAATGGTGTTGTTTTTATTTATCAAAGCATACAGGGGGAAATGTATCACGTTACAACAGGAAATGCTTCAGGAAAAGCACCAAAGCAGCATATTAGAATGATTTCAGAAGGATCTTGTGAGACTGGAATAATGGCTGCTGAAAATCTTGCTTTAAAGAGACTTATTTCAGAAACATGAACAAAACTTACAGACCGGTAGCTGATTAAAGCTATAACAATATTCATTTGAGACAACTGTTATTCAAACTGCATAGGATTTGATTCTCTTCACACAACTGTTCAGTGAGTCACTCAGTAAGAAAGCCTCTTATCCCATGAGAACTATCAGCAGTTTCCACCCTTCCCTTCCTAGATAACGGAGTGTCATCTGCAAAGGTTATCTGAACATCCCTACACATTCCATTTCCCAATAAATCCTCTGACAATATTCTTACAAGACGTACAATATTTTTGCCTCTGTTAAAGTCATTGCAGTTTAGGGTTTTTAGATAAACTCAGCAGAAATGTTGTTTATAAATGAAGGAAAGCAGAGTTTCTAAACAAATATTTATCTCGCTTTTTTAAATAGTTAATGAAGTGCAGCACCGCAGCTAAGTAGCTGTGAAGCATTCGTGCAAAATCAGCACTTGTGTTGTATTGGCTTGACCTAAATCCTGGGAATTATGCTAAACCACGGTCCGGTTATACAACCGTCCTAACTCTATAAATGTCACCAGAGCATTGCAGAAAAGACAAAACCGTCCTTAACACATTCTCAGAGAATGATCTTGGTTTGTCATGCATATAAATGTAATCCAACCAAATTAAAAATGATTTTTTTTCTTGCTGAAAAGGTATGCAGACGCCCTTATGATGCTTATACTGTATTTAGAATAACCTGAATAATGGCAAATGAGGAAAGAGTAAACATACAAGAATATTTTTAACTTCTGTCTTTATTGAAAATAAAAATTAGGTTCATTGTGATTCTTTGCATTTGGTGCTGGAATAGATACATCATGGAGATTTACTTCAGAATGGTGTCAGAGTTTGCTGTGGAGAAAAAAAAAGAATTTTTTTTGAATTTGAATTTTGAATTATTTGTGGTCAAGTTAACACCCTGTAGCCTGGGAGAAGAAATACATCCCCTGAAATTCCTTTCCATGAACAGCACTACTCTGCACTTGATTCACTGAATATTTTCAATGAATAACTTTGAACCCAAAGTTAATTTTCAAGTAGGTGAAAACTGACATGCTATTGTACATAATGAGATACTGTTAATGTATCACAAAATCAAAAAGAGCACTAATTTCATTCATCAAACACCATTTCAGCATTACTGTATCTCCCCTCTGCATAAAGCTAGTTAATGTAAAATATCCGCATTCACTGAAACACAAAGATCAGAAACTGACAGGTGGACCAGGGTTAAAATACCACCAAAAAAAAAAAAAAAACACCTTTGTAACATTATTGATATATTTTGCTATATTTTATTCTTGTTATATCGTAGTATAAAATTGTGCGTGTGTAAATACACACAGATAGAGAGAGTGTTACAGACCTTCAGACAGCTGTTTGTAAATGCGCTCTTGTTCTTCCCTGAGTTTCTTCTCTTCCTCCTCAACCTTCCTTTCTTCAGCAGCGATGGGCTTCAGATAATCTGGTGAGCAAATTGATTTAAAAAAACCCCAATAAAACAATTAATTTAACTGAGGCAGAAAAGGCTACACAAAAGCCTGTTTCAAAATAACAAAATGTCATCATAACTCAAACACTTACCATATCTCTGCTTGCCATAAATTAATCCAACTAGCAATGCTGACCATCTTGCTGTCTGAAATCAGAGAATGAAAGCTGCTGGTTTGTTTACTGGTGAGCTGGATTTTACAGGCCACTCTTATATTTTACCAATCAATTTCTTTATTGAATACGACTAAAACTGAACATTCGCTTTGGGAAAATAGAGTTTTAATGATGTTTGGCTCGAACTCTTGGACAACAGCACACAAAAGTTCAAGTTTAGTCGTTTCCCTTATTCACATTTGACACGTTCCTTCGCAACACGTCATGGTACCCATTTAGATAGTACTAGTACTGACCTTGCATTGTTGTGGTTAGGCAATAGGCTAACACGATTAGCTTATCCACCGGCTGTCTGCAGATTTTATGCTAAGCTAACACATTAGCGTTGACTTCTTGCTGAGGATAAATGAAGGACGCTACTATAAACTATAAAAACTAGCTGTTTCTGAATATAAAACACAATTTGAGAGTCGTTGCTATTAGAAGCTATACCTTAATAAGCGGGGAGACCTGTACGGGAGGAACCATGTTTGACTTGAACGGAACGGATCTTTTCAGGCAGGAGAGAGAGGAAGTCCTCTCTGCTGTCAGTTGGCTACACTGTACCTGACTGTACCTTAGTACATGTCCATCAAGTTGAAGTCTTTTCCTAATTCTTCATAGTCTAACCCTCTAATTTCCCAGGTTTATTTTATTATCTTTCGCTTTTAATAACTGTTTTCGCATCTCTTACTGTGGTAAACATGGGAAGGGAAATTAAAGATTTCATGAATTAAGAATTCGTTCGATTTATTAATTTGTTCCCTTATTTCACTTAAATCATGGGTTATTTAGGGAACAAAATTAATGAAACATGGACAATTGCCACATTAATAATTCGTAGGAATGAATTAACAAGTTGTAGGAATGAATAGACTACCTGTCCTGTCACTGTGTCCCGCAGCCCTGCAAAGCGCACGATATAAAACAGTTATCTGATGAAATGATTAGTAACTACATTTCTATTGCATTTAATGTTGAAGAACTTTTATGTTGTTTCTATTTTAATGTACTTTTAAAGTTTAAATCACATTAAAAGCTTAATTTGTACATTGTGAATGAATGATGATGCTTTTATATATCGTCACCGTCACTCACAGCGCTCGCACGTGTTGAGTGCGCATGAGCCGCACGCAGCCCAACATTGAATCGGTTAACCGACCATCGATAGCCTTAATCGATTGCATCTCTTATCGACAATTAATCGATCATCGATTAATCGTTGACATCCCTACCATCAACTTGCCTGTTTGTCACCATTTTTAAATATAAACGATAATGATAATAATTTTAAACCTTTTTAGAAGTTCACTTAAATATTTAAAGAATAAAGAGTTTTTTAAATAATAAATATTCAGCTCAATCTCTGTTAATATATGGTAGCCTATTAATTAATTCGTTCGTTCATTCATTTGTAAGGCCTTTTAGTAGTAGTAGTAGTAGTAGTAGTTGTAGTAGTAGAAGTAGTAGTATTGTTGCTTACAATTTTAACAACCAGTTGACTTCGTCTTACAGTGTAATACATTTTTGGTTTTAAGAACGTTGTAGGAACTTTATACTTACCGTAAAATAACGTTCTGGGAACATTAAACAAACTGGACAGTTCCACATTTTTGGAACGTTCAAAATAACGTTTCCACAACCAAAGGGGAAATTTGTTCTCTGGGTTAGTAGTAGTAGTAGTACTTGTAGTAGTAGTAGTAGTATTGTTGCTTAGAATTTTAACAACCAGTTGATTCGTCTTACAGTGTGAAGAACAAAATTAGTTTTTTTTTAATATATATAAATATTTTATACAGTCTCTCAATTAATATCCACATTTTCCTGACGTAAAAATGGGCGCCGCTATTTGTAAATTATATGGGACTTGCTTCCGGTCTCATTTGCTTCCTATTTTTAGCAGTACAAAACAGTTCGTTTTGCTGCTTGATATTGACAACTGATGTGTCTTATCATATTAGTTTAATCTGTTATCTTAATTAAGAACAAACTGGTTTGTACTGCAAACAGTTTTACTGTTTACTGCACGTTGTTATTCTCCTCGCTATTTACATAGCGGCTAATGAAACTGAAGTCTCACCCACAGCAATGGATAAGATTTAAGAAATCAGCTTTGTCAACTGCCCACTATCATTCAGATGTGACGTGCTTTGTCATTCAAATACAAACTGTGTAAACCTTTGCAAAACTAGCTATAATTACAAAATCTTAGCTAAGAAAGGTTACAGTTATAACGATGAAATCCACTGAAAACTACTTCCTAAATAGATATTTGAGATCAGTCTCATAGTGATGATGCATAGTCACATAATAAACATTAGTGTACACACTATGTCTCTGCCTGGGTTAAATTTGTTCCTTCCTTGAATCTAAATCAGGAGGTGATGTCACCACAGGCATTGCCAGCACAGGTGTCAGTTTCAGAAACCTGCGGGATTAGAAAGCATGTTGGAACCCTTGTAAGTTAAAAATAGTCAAAAATATGCCCTGATGTGACACTGAACTATTTCTTATTATTACTATTTAAATTATATGTAATATGTGTTAATATTAGGTATAAGGAAAACCTTGTATCATCCTCTGGCATTAACCTCTTCCTTTAATAGAAAGTTATGCAGACTTATTAGAGTGCCAGTGTGGTCAGTGGAAATAGAACAATGATGTACTTCTCTGGTATTTAACAGATGGATCACAAAAATATAGCCGACTTGTTTTGGAACATGACAGCAAGTGCTCAGTCATAGCAGCTCTTCGACAGGCTGACACACACCGTAGAGCTAATAGAGGAGCGTTGCTGGAATATTCCAAGACAGTATAAAAGCCTCTGGTCTTGTTCATTGGGACAGAAGCACAGAAGAACTGAACCAGCTCAAAACAGCACTGAAAATGCTTTGCCCAAGCACATTTCAGCCTCACCTCAGCCCATTCATGGATTTCCAATGGCCAGTGCGCAGTCTGTGGCCGGAGACCAGACCTCTGTTCTTTCAGATCGAGAAAGAAATGATGAGACACATGCAGGAGATGAGACACAACCTGGAGTTCATGGAACGCCTGCACCAAAGGATTTTCGATGAGATTGACCATGTTTCACCCATGACGACTTTCAAACCCATCTCATTCCAGCTCGGAAAGGAAGGAAGCCTCTATGCACTGACGCTGGATACAAAGGATTTCACTCCGGAGGAGCTGTCTGTTAAACAAGTGGGCAGGAAGCTGCGGGTGAGCGGCAAGACAGAGAAGAAGCAAGACGATGGGAAAGGATCGTTCTCGTACAGATGCCAAGAATTCAGGCAGGAGTTTGACCTTCCTGAAGGTGTGAATCCTGAGATGGTGACCTGCTCTTTAAATAATGGCCAGCTACAGATTCAAGCACCCAAAGAAGCCAATGCTGTGAGCAACGAGAGAGTGATTCCCATTACATACACTCCTGCTGTGAGAAGTCCTGATTCTCAGAGCCCTCAACCTGAGAGCCAAGGAGCTGAGGCAGAGGTTACGGATAAGTGAGCTTCGCCTCTGTCCCACAACGGAACAAATGACTCTATGACATTCATTTACAACTTGAAAGATTCAGAAGACATGATTCAGTTCAATATGTTGTTAAACTGTATTTCTTTTTGTTGAATTTCAAAAAGATGTTAAAAGAGAGAGAGAAAAAAATTATTTTGTGTACATCTAATAAACTAAAAACAAGTTTATTTGCCAGATTTTCACAAAATATTATTCAGTTGGTAAATATGTTAATTTGTATTTATTTATTTATTTAGCTAATAAATGGATCTTCCTTTTTTTGTCTTTACAATTTCTGAAGAATTTTTGCTTGCATTCAGTTATTAAGAATTGTTGCATACAAAGAATTGCATGCATCTCACAAATTCATAAAACCATTTGTTTTCTTGTGTAAAAAATCAGCAATAATCAAAAACTAAGTTTTTTTAATATATGGATCTCATCCATATTGATGCTTTAACAAAACAAAAAAAAATGCATAAAATATTAATAATAATAAAAAAATAGTTGCATGCAAATAAAAAAAAAACCTTGTTTTTTACGAGGGAAAAATCTGAAAAGCACTTATTTTCAATGAAAATGAAGAATATAATAAAAGAGTTACAAATACATTATCGGGTAGTATTAAGGTAGCGTTCATTTAATAATTTGAATTAAAATAACAATTTACACTCAATAAGTTAATGTTTTACAATGTACTACAATACTGAGGTCCAGATAATTGCAACTATTTGCAATAAGTAGTAACATTTTTACAAAGTGTAAATAGAATCCATTGCTATTTGCACTTAGTGTTAACAGAATCTATCGCTATGAAAATATGCTATTTACACTTAGTGCAAATAGCCGATGCCTAAAAAGTCCTTTTAGGCAAAATTACAAATCGTCTCTTCTACTTGTACTAATCACTCCAATCCTCTAGGCGGCTGTACTGCTTTAACAAAACACACTCCAGACGAAATTTTAGGTCCAGAAAAAACCCTTCCGTTTGTTGTTACCTGCCCCTAACCACAAGCAATTGGCTAGCTGTGGTACTTTTTAAGGCACAATTTTGTATGTGATGAAGTAGAAACGTATTTTTGGGGAGGAAAGTACCGAATAATCATCCTTGAGCATGACGGCAGTAATTCACGAGTTACTGTCCTCCGTTATGGGGGTATTAGTTGAAAGTGTCGTGTCGGAGTTGAGCAAACATCTCTCTGACTTCACGACTGTCTTATCTGAGGAGTGGAAGCGCAACAAGGCGACGGCAGTGAACAAAAACAGACTCAAACAGGCAAATCAAGCCAAAACTGTAAGTTCTAGAGTAGAGGAACGATTGCAGTGTCCATTCCTGTTCATAATAGGCTCCTGAATGGTTAACAGCTGTATTTACAACTTCTGTTTATTTAGAAGTCCATATTGAATGTAATTGTTGTAATTATAATAAACCTTTTAACCTTGCAACTTCCATCCGTTTCCAAATAAGCTATTGTTGGTTAAATAATGTGTATCCGTGTTTTTTGTTATACGCTATTTAAAATTTCTATCTTGTTTTAAACCTCAGTTCACACAGATTCTTATAGAAATATGTCCCACAACTTTAATATTTCCACGCAGAAATTTATTATTATTATATAAAGTTCTGTTCATTAATTTAAGTTCATAAATCAGGTAATATATATACACACACACACACACACACACCTGGTTTGTTAAGATCAATAATAATAATACTAAAAATAAAAACGACCTTGCAGTATATGTTTGGCAAGGTTTACATTTTTGGGTCACATTTGTACCAATTGGTACCAACATGTTTGGTATTTTTACATTATTTTCCTCCTGATGGTAGCTATTAGTTAATTATTCATTAATTCAAGCAAATGATAGAATTGGCAATTTATAAAATATGTGACATTTTTATAAATGTTGGTGTTAACTCATATTAAGTGATTGGTATTTCACATTTTGTGAAGAAATGAGAGCAGGAGATTGTGCTCAAAACATTTAAAACCCTTAAACGCTTGTCTTGTTCTAGTCAGAATACATTGAAAGGAAAAGAGAGCAGTGCAGTTTTCTAGGGACATGTAAAAACACTTTATCAGTGCAGAGAACTGTCATATGTTATCTTAAGAAGTCAAATATTTTGCGTGTATAAAGTAATGATCACAAATCTTCATCATAATCATCAAAAAAGTTCTGAGCACAAGATTATTAAGACAATATAAGAGAATTAGATTATAATCAAACTTGTTTTTTTACATGCAGGAAATTTTAATAATTGCATGCAATGAACTAAATCTCTAGTGGTCTTTTTTGTGTTTCAGAAAGCATTTGCGGATTTCATGGAGCTGTTGAGTAAAGCCACAGTAGAGACGATGGTGAAACTGATTCATGATCACATCTCAGCCCAAGTACCGGAAGTTACAGCAAAGTCTCAGCTCTCGAAACAAGACATACTAAATGGTACACATCTTCATACTTAATCACAAACCTGGGCTACACTTTACTCACCCTTAAGTTGTTTCAACCCTGTATAAGTTTCTTTCTTTGGCTCAACACAAAAGATATTTTGAAAAATGCTGCAGAATTTGTAGAAAAAAAAAAGAGGAGAGATGGGTAGAAACCTTTGTTTTTTTAATCTGCTTGTACAGTCAATAATAATACTTTTTAAATTGTATGTATTTGTATTGTGAATTCAAGATTTTCTGTGTGGTATTTTAAAAACAAACACAACATTTTCTCTTATTTTATTCTCACAGAGGGTCAAGCATCCACATCTGAGTCTGAAAATATTGTGCTTCTTGAGTCTGAACAGAACAAGCATTATGAAATGGAATCAGAACATCATGAAAACTCTGGACAAGCAGCAAATCAGTACGCACAGCTGTCATCTACACCCACAGATATTCTGGAAGGCAGTTTAAGTTTGAGTGAAAGCCAGCCATCCACAAGCACGAACATAGCTGCTGAGGAGAGACAGGAGCCTTTAATTTGTGAGTCCTGTGGCGTATCGTTCAGTGACATGGCCCTGTTAAACATTCACAATGCTTTACACAAAGAAAGACCTTTCAATTGTTTGACATGTGGGAATACTTTCAAAATGATGAAATGCTTGATGAAACACCAGAGATTTCACCTGACTCCGGATCTGAGTATTGCGTTCGAAGCCAATCTGAATGAAGAAGAATTCATTGTGCAGCTTGAAACCTGTGATACTGTCAATACATCACTGGAAACACTAGAGGTCACCACTCAAGGTAAGGCATTAATTCAGATGCAGCTTAAAGGGATGTTCACCCAAAAACTCACCCTTAAGGCATCCTAGGTGTATATGACTTTCTTCTTTCAGACGAATCCAGTCTGAGTTATATTAAAGGTGCTGTATGTAGGATTGACACTGAGGTGTTGAACTAGGTATTCCAGTCCAAATTCAAAATATTGGAGAGAGTTTTTTCAACCGGTTGCTCATCGTCAGACTAGGTGCACACAGGTTGCCAGATTGACGACACCAACAGGAACGAGCGCACTTGAAGATGCATATAATGAAATACGCTGTGTTTTCCACCAACTGGCAACCTGGGGTGCTGAAATACCAATGGGTAAACTGGAAGTGGGTGGGTTTCAGAAACCAAAACAAAGATTGACATTCCGGCCCGGAATGCACATTTTCAAAGGAGAATAACTGACTAGCATTGTTTTTCACATAAACAAGTAGGTTAACTTGGCATGTTTCTTAAATATCTGCAAACATATGATGGTATTTATTTTACTTTGGTAGACTCAAAATCTTACATGCAGCACCTTTAAATAATTTCCTAATGTTTTAAATAATGACCTTTAAAAAATTTCTCGGCTTTTCCAAGCTTTATAATGGCAGTGAATGGGTGTTATTTTTCAGTAGTCCAAAACTAATCGAATAAAGCCTATAAAAGGCTTATATCAAAATCCTACAACATTTTGTTTTACAAATCCTCATTTTGTGCTTCTAATTCATGACCAATGTTTTGTTTTGCTCTCTCATCTGTGCTTCCACGTTTGTCACCTCTCACAGGAGCTTACGCTACACCCTGCACCATCTGCCAGAACAGCATTCTCTTGTGAGCGCGTGTATGACAGTTAGCGGAAGCTAAAGATTACGGTTTATAAAGTTTAAAATATGGATTTTTTTTGTTTAAAAACACATTGATTCGCTTCTGGAGGCCTTAATTCACCCCCAGAGTGTGGGACACTTTTTATGATGGATTGGCAGACTTTATTGGCCTTCTGTTGGCCATTCACTGCCATTATAAAACTTGGAAAAGCCAAGACATTTTTAAATATAAGTCTGATTGTATTCGTCTGAAAGAAGAAAGTCATATACACCTAGGATGGCTTGAGGGTGAGTATTTTGGGTGTAATTTTAATTTTGAGGTGAACTATCTCTAGTTCTGTTTAGAATTACGTTTCTCTGCACAATATGGGAGTCACCTTGGACTGTGTACTGTAAATGCAGCATATGGTTAAATTTTTGTTATGATTTGGCTGATTTGGTTAAGAATGTTTTTATTATTATGTAAAAAAAAAATAAAATACTTTGTGGAAATCCTGATAAATTGTTTCATGATTTTTTGGTATAGAATTTCTTGTAACAATATTAATGTATTCATTGCCACTTTATCTGGTCAATTTATTGTGTGCTTTTTGATTAAAAGTATAAAAAATAAAAATAAAAAACATACTACATGATTTAAGATGTTAATTCATATTTTTTATTCTGCAAAGCACAGTTAGTGTGAAATTATTGGCTGCACCCTTATTGACCGATATTTTATATATATAAAAAAGTTTAAATATTGAAATGACAGTTTCTCTTAATCTTACTCTTGTGTTATTCTCCTCACAGAAATTCTCCAAAATAACTTGGACAATGAAGACGTATCTTGTGCTGTCTTGGAAAGCAGTCAGTATGTGACCGAATCTCTTGTGCAAGGTTTAAATATTACCATCGAAAACCCAGACAACCAGCCCAACACCACACCTCACATAGATATGATCAAGAAATCAAATGATGGCTTGTTCCGATGCAAAACTTGCGGAAAGTGTTTTGAACTTAGGTGGAAGTTCATTAACCACGTTCGGGCTCATGTGAAACATTACAAATGTTCTCATTGCGAGAAGCGCTTTACTATGAGAAGCTGCCTCATCAGACATGCAGCGATGCACACTGGAGCTCAGCTATTCAAATGTGATATATGTTCCAAGTCTTTTGTATTTCAGGCCTCCCTGGAAAAGCACAAGCATCTACATACGGCAGAAAAGACGGTTACCTGCTCAAACTGTCAAAAGGTTTTCCCCGGCAAGCGTTCATTCGGAAGACACAGATGCAAAGCAGTCGAAATGCTCTACAGCTGTCCAGTGTGTGACAAGCAGTTCAAAATTAAGCAAAACATGCTCGATCACCAAACACTGCACACTGGTGAGAAACCATACTGTTGCGAAATATGTGGTGCTTTTTATAGCTGCGAGCGATATCTGAAAAATCACCAGAAGAGTCACATCGAGAAAACCTACGACTATCCGTGCGAACTCTGCGACAAACGGTTCAGCGCTCGCAAACATTTGCAAGCGCATATGCTCGTGCACACGAGGGAAAAGCGATACGCTTGTGACGTATGCGATAAGAAGTTTGCCACCTCTGGAAACCTCAACAGACACAGAGCTGGTCACACGGGTGTGAAGCTGTACGGTTGTCCCATATGTTTGAAAAGGTACACCACAGCGTACGCCTTGAAGATGCACATGCACAAACACACTTCAAGCAAACCATTTCTTTGTGACATTTGCGGTAAGGGATTTACCAGTTCAGATTACATGAAAAGGCACAAGCGAATCATTCACGCAGGAAGGAGGGATTGTGTGTGCTCGATCTGTAATAAGGCCTTTATATTCCCCAGTTCTCTTAATCAGCACATGCTCGTACACACAGGAGAGAAGCATCACGAGCGACTGGTCAGTCCTTTGTTGAAGAAGTTCAGTTGCGATCATTGTCAAAAGAAGTTCTATTCGCAAGCCGCCCTTACAGTACACCAAAGGGTTCACACCAAAGAAAAGCCGTATAGTTGTGAGGTTTGTGGAAAGAGGTTTGGATATTCGAGCAGTATTCAGATGCATATGAGAATCCATACAGGGGAGAGACCTTTTGGATGTGATGTTTGTGGTAAGACGTTCAATCAGGCTGTGCATCTGAGGACCCATCAGCGAGTGCACACCGGTCTGAAGTCATTCAGTTGTGAGAGCTGTGGCAAGAAGTTTGTGGATCATAGAAATCTTAAACAGCATAAATGTAAATACACCATTTAAATTCATAAATATTTGCAAGACCAAAGGTTGCATAGATTTTCCAGGGCTGTTTGAAATAGTTTTATGTAATGCATAGCATTATGTTCCTAACTGATGATCGGTATTCTTATTTGGCAAGTTGAATGAAATTTGTTTGTATGCTTCTGAATTTTTAATTGTGTAAACAATTATATTTTCAAACCAGTACTGGGAATCAATGTTTGAGTGTGATGCCAATAAAACATGAACCTTCTCGTCTTTTTTTTTTTTTTGCATTAAATATATTATTAAAGAATGGGCTAGGAATTATTCATAGTCATGTTTGAATAGTATTTTTTGGTGCATATGATGTCGCACAATACTGTGCCTGCTTCACAGACAGAGTGGTCACTCTTTAAGTTAATTTTTTATTAATTTATACTTGGAAATCACTCTGGTTATCTCTAAAGTTTGCTTAATCTTCATTTCACACAAATTTTTATTTATAGTTTTGCATATGTGACTGTTATATTACGAAATGTAAAGTGATGAGGAAATTGTATAAACAGAAATTGTACCCACTTTATAACAGAATTATAATAGACTAACATTTCCACACACAAACATTGGCAATAAAATAGGCCAAAAATATTTTCAATAGGCTACTTTTTGATAGCAAATAGTCGAACGTTTGAGTGAGTGACAAAGTGGAGGTTCTTTTTGAGTGTATTCCACTGATATGATAATAGATCAGTGATGTATTCTAAAACTAACTTCCGGGGCGGAGACTAATTGCCTTGAATTAAATCACCTGTACGTCACATCTGATGTCTACGTAATTGGTTCTCATAGACTAGACTCAATCTTCGGGCACTGTTTAGAGCCTCTATTTTTCTCTTTGGGAGATGAACAGAATTTAGTTCTGCTGTATTTGTAGTCCTTCGATGATAGCAACTCGATTATTTAATTTCCCCTGCAGTAGTCGCTAAAGATGAAGGAGTTAGGAGAGGAGATGCCTGATGAGGGATATGGATGCGCCGTTGCGAATCGTTTCGGCCGGCTGCTGGACGATGAATCTGACCCGTTCGACATCTTATTCGCGGCTGGGGGAGAAAAGAAACCGAAGAAGAAGAAAGACGAATCAAAGAAAACTTCAGCCACAACTAAATCTGGAAAGAAAGAGTCTCAGAGGGACAGGAAAGGTAACGTTAAGTGAAGGACGGGCTTTTAGCGTGCCTTATTTTTAATAAATGATCGACTAATTTAAGTAATCCCTAGACGATATCATGATTTTAAATGGTCTACTGAGGTTTTAGGTGTTTCAAGTGTTTACATCTCTGAGTGTGTTTGTGTTTGGTCCGAATTTCTTGCTTGTGGAGAAGTTGAGGAGCGCATAGAGAGAAGTGTGACTTTTGAGCGCAAGTTGACCAATGCCGACGCCCCCCTCAGCTTCTCTGTTGAGAGGTAAACGTCTCTAATTACGTGTCTACTTTTGATTCATCTTCCTGAGTTGAATTTGCATGCCTTGCAATCTATCTTCATCTGTGTGCAGGCCTGTGGGTGTGTTGGACAGGCCTGTCAGAGGAAGAGGTACAGAAAGAGGACGAGGAGCCCGAGGCCCAGGATATCCGAGATCCAGTGATGGATTTGACCAGAGGGGAAAGAGAGAGTTTGAGAGACATAGTGGCAGTGACCGAACGTGAGCTGTAACTCATTACTGTCATCGAGTGGTCAGCCTGGGTTTGATTTAGGGCCCAAACTTTATACTGGGTGTCATTTATTTGTGTACAAATAATGTTATTAAACAAATACAGATGTGAATGCGTCACTGAAATATCAAAATGTTTTATTTGAATATATATTTATACAATCATTCAAATTAGAGTGGCCAAAAGTGTACAATAAATTAATTTACACTATAATATTTACAATAGATTTTCTAGAATGCTGTGTAAGTGTAACTTAGTAATTCAATGTAATATATATATATATATATATATATATATATATATATATATATATATATTAGACAAAAATACTTAAGGATACTTTTTAAGAGATGGATGATATTTACGATTATGCGCTTGATTGCAGTTTTTTTTTTTTTTTTTTGCATTTTTGGCCTTTTTTCATCACCCTTTTAATACTGATCTGTCACCAAGTTTTGGGTTGTATATTACTGGTTGAAACCACATTTTGTGCTCCCAATCAGCTGATAAATGAGACATTGCTTTTAAATCAGGAGTGTCCGATCTGAAGAGAAGCGCAGCGGCAGTGGATCTCGCAACTGGGGCTCAATGAGAGATCATATGAGGTGTTTAGCCTTTTACATTTGTCAGATTGAAATAACAGCCCATCCACCCAATTTAAAATGATTGAGATTTTCCTTCTGTCCTGTAGTGAAATTGAAGTGGGGTCACCTAGTGAAAATGTCGTGGAAAGTGAGGAGACCCAAGAGGCAGTTCAGACCGTTGGAGAAAACAGGTCCGTTTCTCACAGCCGCAGGAAATATCTTGTAACCCAGATGGTGCTTGACAGTGAATTTGATTATTTGCTGACTCTATGAACTTGAGCTTCCTTTTTATAATTCATAATGGCTGTGAATGTACGATTGCTGCTCTTATTACTCTTTCAGACCATCTGAGACTGAGGAAGTGATTGAGCTTGCCCTAGAGATGACACTGGATGAGTGGAAAGCCCAACAGGAGCAAAGCAGGCCCAAAGTAGAGCTGAATATCCGTAAGGCAGACACTTCTGTGCCGTCGAAGGCCGTTGTCATCCATAAGTCCAAATTTCTTCAGGTGAGGAGACTTTTTCTTAGCACTTAGAGTATGCTGCATACGGATTCACTCTTCTAACTGTTGTTCTTGTTTTAGAAACATCCTAATGGCTCTGATGAAGAGGATGTGGTATTCCGCCGCCCGGCCAATGACATCACTTGTCAACTAGAGATCAACTTTGGTAGCCTGGCCCGGCCCTCTCGTGGTGGGAGAGGAGGACGAGGTGGTCGTGGCCGTGGGGCTCCATCCATGCCATCCCAAAGATCTCCACAAAAGTTTGAATCTGTAAGCTAGTTGTATTGGTTGCATCATAAATTGCTCATGCCCACATGAGCATTTTCCTAAGAAAAACAGGACTTTTAGTTTAACCCCTTGCCCATACTTCACGTGATGCCACAACACGTTTCTATTTCTGTGACACATTTGCTGGAGGAACAACATACAAACTATGACAATGATGATCTCCTGTTCTGACTATGTGCTTTATTCAAAGCACATTACGTTAAGTGTCATTATTGCGTTTAATGGCACATTGCATTTATAGCCGTACTGAAAGCAGCAACCGATAGTTTACCTCAGATCTTTTTATAAATTAAATCAAATGTATGTTAAAACCGTGAACCAAGTGTTTTCCATGACGAAGATGACATCAGTCACTCAGTATGTAGTTTTAATGTTAAAAAGGTTTAATATTTCTGAATAAGATTATAAACGTGTCCATTTCATTGAGATTGCAGTGCGCTTCTCTCTTCTGAATGGCTGTGATATTTGAGTTATTCTGTCTCATCGTTTCTCATCTGGTGTTGACAGCCAAATTGCTTGTCGCTTCTGATTAGGACATGGTGTAAGGCACTAAACAAAGCCAGATAGGTGTTCATGCTGTATTCGAAAGTGTACCTGTGGTGGTTTGGGGCTAAATCATGTCTTTTTGTTTCCTAAGGCTCCAAACCCAGATGATCCAGAAGATTTCCCTGCACTGGCCTAGAGCTCCTCTGAAGGTAGAGAGAGTGAAAACTCTTCTGCAGCTCATGTTGGCGACTCCGAAACGGGCAATGTGCACTTAATGGGCAAAAAATAAAGCATGCACAAAGTTGTTTCTTTGCAGTTACTGTAGTTCTCATCTTGTGTATCATTCTGAAACTTCTGCACTTGTACTATTTTTAAGTGGACTCAGCAATAGTTTGATCTAAAATAAAGCATGCTGTTAAAGGCATATTGATGCTGAGTGCACACCGTATGTTAAACATTTAAGCGTTAAACTCCTAATGTAGACTTATGTTTCTTCAATTACTTGATTATAGATTTGAGGCAGTGAAAAAGGACTTTGTGCATAAAACTTTCTTAATATTAAAAACAATCTTACTGACCCCGAACTTCTGGTTGGGTATGTGTCTATATGCAATTGTCTATAGAAAGTCTAACCTTTCTTTGGAGAATAAGAACTTAAAATTGGAGAGAGTGAGTGCAGTGCATGATTAAGTTTTTCTCCAATACATATTGGTCACAATTAATCATACCCTTTTATCCAATTTTCAACTTCCTTTTGCCATGAGAACAGCAGAGTCTTCACCTATAATGCCTGAAGAGTCGAACCATTAGATCTCAGGTTTTGAGCTTCTAAGTGCAGTGCTTCTCTTCACCATCAGGGTGTGTAATACTCCAGATAATAAGTGGAATCTGTGGCTGCTAGTAGGATGTCCATTATAGGCTACTTCTAGTTATACAGTGAAGAGAAATTAAATGTACAATGGATTGTTTCCTCCAACTCACCATGTATCATTTTTGGCCGTTTTTTTTTTTTTTTTTAAGGGACAATACTCATTAATCAACATGAGCAAACAAGTCCACCATGTAAATGTGCCATATTTACTCATTCAGGCTAATTTTCACCTGCAGTTCATCTGTTTGCTAGACAATACTCCCAATCTCTCTGAAAAGCACCACAGAGCTCGGTCCTGCAAGCCTGGCAGCAGTGAACTCTGGAGTCAGATTCCTCAATGAGAACAGTAGTGAGAGAACCTCGCATCTGCTGAAATCACTTTATTTTATTTTTCAGCTTCCCTGTGCCTCCTGATAGCTCTGACACTTATCTTTGAGCTATAAGAGTCTTATCTTAGTGTAGTCATATGATACACCCTGGTTTAGTCTATGAAGACTGTCTGGTGTGGTATTTTTTTTTTAAAGGGATTGGGCTGGATTCCCGTGGCTGTGTTAACACGGAGGTGATTGTAAATGTTAGGCTTAAGTATTCTTTCTGCATTCTCAGAGCTGTTTTTTTTTTCTTCTTCTGTGGATAGTGTTGATCTGGTGAAACACACAGGCATGAGCTCATTGTAGCTGACAGAGTGAATCCAGATGGATAAAGCAGTGATACTAGAAAGATGTGTTCACAATATTTTCTGCGCCCAAGTGCAAAGTTTTCTTTGTCTTGGCATCTTAATGTTTTCTCATACGCTCTTTTCCTAACTCTTTTTCTCTGTATTTAAGGGCTGTTGGGGACATCACGAACTGCGTGTGACTGTAATTAACTGTCAACTGTTTTGAATTAATATAGATCCATTGGGGCATAGAAACAAATGGTGATTGATTGTTGGCCTCGGGACCCAAAGAGTGATTGATTCAGTGTGGTGTTGAATTTGGTATAACACCAAAAAAGCATTTGACCCTTTGTTTATTTTTCCTGAACAAATGTTAGACTAAATCTTAAACAAGATCTTGTTTTCCTTCAGATTATTGTATCGCATTGACAAGGCCTTTTGTTTAGTGATGCAGTGGAGCAGTTGGTCCTGTAAGTAAAAGCTGGTCATACTGGAAGTATGAGATGATCTGAACTTGAGCTGACATTAAAAGTCTTGGACCTGCTTCTACTTTATCTGTGTTGGATCTATTTTTTTTTTCCATAGTGTTTGGAGAAATATATGACTGTTTAAAAAAATATCTGCATGTAGAAAATTCAGGATTTTGTGAAGTGAAGCAATTGTTCAAACCAAAGTGGTTTTGTTCTAAATGTTCTTTACAGTCTTCTACACTGATTATATATAGTTGAAAGGGGTTTATATTTCATGTTTAAGCATTCACACATTAATTAGCAGTGTTTAGTCTAACTCTTTAATCTAACGGAGTGTTTTTCATCATTTTGGCACAGAAATTTAAACTTCTGCTAAACATTTGCACATAGTTTCTCAGCGATGTTATGAAAGCTATTTCAGAATGATTTAATACAGCATTTACATTCTGATTACCTGCACCATTTTGCAAACATGGACAAAAATAGATTTTACAGATATTATAGGTCTACATTTTTGTGTGTGTCTCTAACAGGTGTAAACCATCCTTTAGAGAACAGAAAATAAATCAAAGTAAATAATATAGTGATATAAATGGTTAATATCACAGTCTCTAGTTTTCAGTTCAGTCTCCTATTTCTTTATGCAGTGTGTGTGTAGGCAACAATATTTTATTTAGTTATTATATCTTGTAATTTAGTGTTTACTTGAACTATTATTTTTTAATAATGACCCTTATTCAAAACCTAAATTCCCTCTCACTCCCTTCTTTGTGTTGCCTCAAGGTTGTGCTCCATGGTCAGTAAGTGTGGAGTTTAAAGAGTTAAACCCAACATTGATTGGGGCTTTAAGGCTAGAGCCTTTAGCAACCTTGAGTCCTGAAGAGCATGTACTGCAGAGACACTTTGACCAAGGAAATGGGGTCTGATAAACTACGTGCTACTTTTGGGACTCAATTTGATTCATCTCACACAAAGAAATTCTACTTCAGATCACAACATTTGTTTACTACGAGGCAAACAGCACAAACTTTATTCTTGACTCTGTTTGCTCTGAATTGATTATGCACACTGCAATATGCATATATATGCACTATTTTCATACACATTTGATGTGTTTGTTTTCAAACAGGCCGGTCATATCAAAGTCTTAACCCATGTCTATTTATAATAAGCAGCTAATCAATCAGGGCTTTAGAGACACGGGCTGCTTTTGCCCTGCAGGGAAAGAGGGAGCCAATCAGCAGGACCCATGCTCATTATTAATTCAGTAGCTATGGGAGCTCTTGGCTCTCTATCCCACTGAGTTTAGAGCTCTGTGTCAGCACAAAGTGCATCCATCACCATTTGGTCTTTTTGGTATTGATTTGGTCTACTATGTTAAATATATTCAAGCAACAATAATATTTCATCATCACTGTGGGTAATTAACATGCATGAGATATAATAGATATATAGAATTATAAGCATTAATTGTTCTGTTTAAGATGCAGTGCTGTTTTTTTATTATTCTGGTTTAGAGTTGAATGGTGAAATCACAGGCAATGATTATAAAACTAGTGGTTGAATCAACTCATTAAGCAAACTTATAATTAGGAAATATGAAAAATCAAGATGGTTATTATTCAATTTTGATTTTTTTTTTGTCAAGTCTGTGCATCAGTGCTGGGATTTTTTTTAAATGACTCCTCCTGCAGATAAGTGATTTGTAATAGAAAATTATTGTGATGTTAATTTTTCATAGGAATGTTCACAGGAATTTTGATTTGTTTTTACCCGATGTTCACCTGTAGCGTCTTACCAGCATGTGAAAATACATGAAAAAAGAACAATGGAAACAAAACGTTGCACTTTAATTAGCTGGCATCTTCAAGCAAACGTTATTTACTTATTTTATATATATATATATATATATATATATATATATATATATATATATATATATATATATATATATATAAATAAATCAGTATGTTTATGACAGCAAAAGTGTTTTTTTCTTCTAGTCTTAATGTTACCAATGTTCCTGCTCTGGTTTCCATGTTTGCGTTTAAATGTGAATTTTTGCTGGAACATTTCCAGAGATAACTAATCAAAATATTAATATTCCAGCACCACAGAGTTGGCCACAAGTTCAGGACTGTTTGAAATGTGCAATTTACGTATTCCTTTTCATTAAAACACAGGCAGGTCATTGGAGAATGTCTGTATTCCATTCGGTTTCTGTCTTTTTAGGGCACAGACAGTGTGCGGTCTGACCTACCCCGGCCCAGCCATGTCATCCAGCCTACTGAATGTGGATAAATGCCCTCAGGTGATTCTCTTTTATTCATCTGCTGATCTCTGTGTGGTGTGATACAACACGACCCTGACAGGTTATGGAAGTGCAGTCCAAACACATCACTAGAGCTGTTTAATTAGTTCACACTCTCCACGGTAGACACCAAGAAGGCCCTTCAGCATGCTTGCTTTATCTTAATGCGTTTACCATCAGAAATAACCTATGCCACATTTATCACCAGGCTTTGATCCTTTGAGAGTTGAGATGGCTGTTCTAGCATGAGCTTGATCTTCATCATACTGCGACTCCAGTGGCTCTTTTTGCAGCCAAGTACATCTTTATATAACTATGCATAAGCAGTGTTGTGCAATAATAAGATACATGTATTCATGTGACAGCTATGAATATTTCATTTGAGATGTGATTTTTAGGAACAAACGATCTGTGAGCTTTAGGTCAAGGACTATTTGTTTTGCATGCATATGTATGACCGCTGTGGCCTGAGGGATGTGAATATATCCCTTAAATTATGATGTTATTATTAACATCCTGAGACTATGCCAGATCTCTCCAGGACCATGTTAAGGTCATTGTAATGGTTCTAGTGGGTAGTGAGGGGTGCACCTGCCCTGTAAACCCCTCCTGGGATGTTCTGAAAAGCATTTCCTTTCTTTGTAAAAATGTTTGGAGCTCGGGTGTGCGATACCGGAATTTGGTTCTCCAATATGGAGGATGTTTCTGGCTAAGGAAAGCACTGCTTATCTTTAGAAACTGAAAACATAAGGCCTATGGGGGTACGATAGGTCATGTTGTGGACATAACATAAGTTGTGGAAGCGTATGGATGCAAGTTCTCTTAGTGGACCATTAACAAACATTTAAGTTGCTTGTATTAGAATTCAATCTTCTTTTGTTGTTAAATTGTAATGGAGCAGCCTACTATTGTAGCAAATTATCACATGCATATGAACAGGAAAGCTAGCCTTTTGAGATTTGTCTTCTTTTTAAAGGGTTAGTTTACTCCACCCTTTATTTTTTTCAAAGTAACACTATAGTAATTTTCCGTACAATCTTTGTGGAGCGTTTCAATAACACTTTACAGTAAGGTTACACTTGTTTACACTTACCAATCTTGGTTAATGTTAATTTAATAAAGTCAAAAGTTTTATTTTTATTTTTTATATTATTTAATGGTCTTAAGCCAACTTTAACTAATAATGAATAGCTGTAATTTAACTAGTTAACAAAGATTAATAAGTACTATAACAAACTGCTTATTGTTAGTTACTTGGTTTCCTAATAGGACCTTATTGTAAAGTTACAAGTAAAATTTGACAGTAACAATTTTTATTGTTTATTAGTATTTATTAATTTGTAAAGATCTCTTTCTAATTGGATTATCATATTTGTTGTCAAAAACCGACTGAAACTTATCATGAGATGAACTATTCCTTTAAAGCTACACTCACTTTAACATTTTTTTTTTCTTTTTAAACAATGTTAAGAGTGCAAAAATACAACAACAACAACAAAACTTCCAAAACTTGTCTTAACTTTACCCAAATACACTTTGATAAACCTTTAAAAGTGGTTTATACTGTATTTTAGAGCTGCTGGAATGAAAAATGCAAAAACAAAAAATTAGTTCCAGGTGTGGGCAGCATGAAGCTGAAAGTTTGTTGTCTATGGATCATTTGAAATGTCAGCTCTATAGGGAATATATAATTATATATCTGTCTGTTTGTCTGCTCTGATAACGTGTGCATCCAAATGTACATTCATCTGTGCAGAGATGGAGCAAACTGCTAGAGGGACAAAAGTTACACAGTGTATGTCACCATCAGCAGCATTATTCTTGCACCTCTAAATGCTTCTTTAAATGGAATGAATCTCATATGATCACTGTTTTTTTTTTTTATGTTGCTTACTGACATGGTGAAGGGCTAGTGGTGAGAACGATTTGTCCAGCTGGGAATGTTTGGTATGCAGACCATCAAGGGTGGTCACGCAGATCACCACATGACTTGGGAGATTTTTTATTTTATTTTTTTTATCTCCCTATAGTGTTTTCAAAATGAAAGATGTAACATGTTGTCGCCACACAAAACAAGAGGTGCCACCGATTGACTTATATGAGCCTGTTGACCTAAAAAAACAACATGTGGTAAGAATGCTGAGGGAAATAAGGAACACTGACTAGTTAAAAGATAAAATTAAGTGTTGATACTGATGCATACAGTGTCTCTGTGAGTGTGTGTATCTTTATGTGCTTGTCTTAACTTGGAATCCACAGGAGTGTGTCGCTCATGCTAACGATGACTGTTTAATTGAAATTAGTAATGAGACAGCAGCTTGTATTACAGCTTCCTGCCTCTCTCCTGACCTCCTTCTTTCTCTGTTTTGTCTGGGATATGGCTTGGGCTGAAATAGTAATTACCATTCAGTACGAGGGCGGAAGAGTGTTTCACTTCTGCTTTTTGATGACTGCCTTTGACTCCTTGGGAAGTTTTCAAGTCAAACAAGCCTATGCAAAATCACAGCTGCTTAACACCATCATTATTCCCCATCAGATGGAATCAGAGGCTCAGAGACATTCATACTTGGCGTCACCACAAACATTTTAACAGGGAACCACAGGTCCTTCTAAAAAAATTAGCATATTGTGATAAAGTTCATTATTTTCCATAATGTAATGATAAAAATTAAACTTTCATATATTTTAGATTCATTGCAAACCAAATGAAATATTTCAGGTCTTTTTTTTAATACTGATGATTTTGGCATACAGCTCATGAAAACCCAAAATTCCTATCTCAAAAAATTAGCATATTTCATCCGACCAATAAAAGAAAAGTGTTTTTAATACAAAAAAAGTCAACCTTCAAATAATTACGTTCAGTTATGCACTCAATACTTGGTCGGGAATCCTTTTGCAGAAATGACTGCTTCAATGCGGCGTGGCATGGAGGCAATCAGCCTGTGGCACTGCTGAGGTGTTATGGAGGCCCAGGATGCTTCGATAGCGGCCTTAAGCTCATCCAGAGTGTTGGGTCTTGCGTCTCTCAACTTCTCTTCACAATATCCCACAGATCCTCTATGGGGTTCAGGTCAGGAGAGTTGGCAGGCCAATTGAGCACAGTAATACCATGGTTGGTAAACCATTTACCAGTGGTTTTGGCACTGTGAGCAGGTGCCAGGTCATGATGAAAAACAAAATCTTCATCTCCATAAAGCTTTTCAGCAGATGGAAGCATGAAGTGCTCCAAAATCTCCTGATAGCTAGCTGCATTGACCCTGCCCCTGATAAAACACAGTGAACCAACACCAGCAGCTGACATGGCACCCCAGACCATCACTGACTGTGGGTACTTGACACTGGACTTCAGGCATTTTGGCATTTCCTTCTCCCCAGTCTTCCTCCAGACTCTTGGCACCACGATTTCCGAATGACATGCAATATTTGCTTTCATCCGAAAAAAGTACTTTGGATCACTGAGCAACAGTCCAGTGCTGCTTCTCTGTAGCCCATTTCCTGCACACGCCTGTGCACGGTGGCTCTGGATGTTTCTACTCCAGACTCAGTCCACTGCTTCCGCAGGTCCCTCAAGGTCTGGAATCGGTCCTTCTCCACAATCTTCCCCAGGGTCCGGTCACCTCTTCTCGTTGTGCAGCGTTGTTTGCCACACTTTTTCCTTTCCACAGACTTCACACTGAGGTGCCTTGATACAGCACTCTGGGAACAGCCTATTCGTTCAGAAATTTCTTTCTGTGTCTTACCCTCTCGCTTGAGGGTGTCATTGATGGCCTTCTGGACAGCAGTCAGGTCGGCAGTCTTACCCATGATTGCGGTTTTGAGTAATGAACCAGGCTGGGAGTTTTTAAAAGCGTCAGGAATCTTTTGCAGGTGTTTAGAGTGAATTAGTTGATTCAGATGATTAGGTTAATAGCTCGTTTAGAGAACCTTTTCATGATATGCTCATTTTTTGAGATAGGAATTTTGGGTTTTCATCATTTTTATCATTACATTATGGAAAATAATGAACTTTATCACAATATGCTAATTTTTTGAGAAGGACCTGTATATGAAAATTATATTCATTGATTTCTTTCAGCTGAGCCTTTAGTGTCTGAGGTGCGGTGGAAATAATTTGTCCATTTTACAATGGTACACATGCACAGAGTGTCAGTTCCAGCATTTATGCAGCAAAACCAGTTTATTCACCATTTGAAGCTTATTTGACTAAATCATGAAGTGGTAATACAATGAATAAGAAAAATAGCTACTGTCTCAGTATGTGAATTGTGATTGTCCTTATGGATTCAATTCAGGGCAGAAGGAATATAAAAAGGACATTGATACTAATTACAGTCAAGCTACAAGTTACAAACAAAAAGTTGCTACTCTAGGTTTAGTGGCAAAACTCAACAGAATTTTTTATATGCAAACACCAGCAACTTTTATTTTAACACAAGTTATTATTATACTGGCAGATTATCGATTAAGACTTATTTTTGTGTGGTTCCTTGCACAGTACTATGTTCTGACCTCAAAATATTTTCTATCAAACTAATACATTTTTGGTGTTTACGTCAGCTCCAAATTAATGGCTTTTCTGACTCAGTAAACTTGCTTGGTAGCTCACCTGTTTCGAGTCAAGTCACAATAAAAGAGCTCAAAGACAAGCTAAAATGACATGGTTCCTTCAGCAAATTTGTTTTTAATTTCACATTTGCTTTTTCTAGCACTATCGGTTAGGTTTAGTGTAGCTGGTGATTTCTTTTCAAACACCATAAATCCAGCCATTTACCAGATATTTCATTTCTGATCTTCCATGATATGTTCAGCAACCAATGTAATATACTATTGCCAAAAGTTAATTTGTTGGAATATGTAATGTAATATTGTTAATATATAATGTAAAAATTCAGTTATTAGATATCATTAAATGTGAACCTAATTTATGTTATAAAGTCTAAAACAGTAATGAAAAGCTGCATTTAAAAAACATATTTAGTTTCAGATGGTGGTCGATTCGATCATTGTTCTGAATCTGTTCATTACATTAAATTGTCTGAATAAAGTGTTTTTGTAGAATGAATCAGAATAACTGATTAAATGCTAATCTGGGCTATTCATATTTCACCTAATATAAGGATGTTGTAAACAAAGAAGTTGTCAGTTTTTGGAGCAAATGAGAATATTTATGAGTCACTTCACTGCCGAATGGAGAATACGTGCATCGTGCATCAAAATGTGCATTATGAAGACAACTTTTGTTATGAGAGCATCAGAAACGGCTTGTTTCAATTCACATAACAAATGTTTAATGTTTGAAAGCGATGTTTCAGGTCGACTTGCATTATTAGAAAGATTCCGCAGATTAATATAGGCATGAAACATCTGCACAAATTTTTCACTTGCTGAAATAAGAAACATCACAGGACAGGTTCGACTCACATATCGTTTCTTCTCTGTGTGTGAAGATATGCGGTCACATAATTGGTTTTTTTCTTTTAATGACTGATGATTTTATGTAACTTCAGCCTGTTATTTCTAGTATTTAGCAAAGCAAAACAGATGTAGGTCTGTTTATGCTGCGGTTGATTTTTGCTCAATCCCATATTAATCTAAGTCAAATCAAGTTTTTTCTTTTGTTTGACATTTACTGTGCACAAACTATAAACTGTATATTCATTAAGTAGACTTGACTATGTCTACATTTTGTTAAGCACTGCTTTATTGCCATGTGGCATGTTCACACAAGGTCAAATGCAAGATCAAGATATAAAATGTGTAAAGAATGTTCAAAATCGTGTGTTTGCAAGCTTATGGTCACTTTAGCTCTTTTTCAATCCAATTTCATTCTGTGTTCAGTTCCATATATATGTATATATGTAGGTCTAAATATTTGACATTTCGAAGAATATATGTCATTCTATATTAATGTTGGCTTCATAGTCGAACCAGTGTAATTACTTGCCATCTGAAATTTGGTTTTGGTTATTCATAATGTTTTCGGGGAAATCTTCCCTCCAGGTAACCGTGACATTGTTATTTGTTTAGGCCAAATACACTTAAAAATATCCCATGGTTTGGAAATGAGAATTTATGTTTGTCATAGGGTAAACAAACAGATTGATTCTGATTTGCTCCCGTGTTTTCAAGAGCCTTTTAGTGCTGTGCCTACCACGCAGGGCTTGGAGCAAATGGATGGCCGTCAAAAATGATGCTTTCATCCACTGCAAGGAACGTGCGGGAGTGCGTAAGATGAAATGGCTTGTCATTGTCAGCGGGAGCTAGCACCTGCAGCCATTGCACGTTGAGATAATTTCACCAGAAAAGAAAAGTTTGCCTTTCATCCAAAACAGAAATCCAAAGGAAAAGTTGACTGTAGAAATAACATCATAGCTCTTTCCTCTGACAGGATGGAGATCAAAATGAAAGCTCCGTTTTTTTATGGTGGGAATTCAGGCAGTTTTTGTGGGGGATGAATTTTGCTTTCCCCCGTGCACTTATTCAATCTGTCAATATGAATAACACATTGTTGCACTGAATTGTGCCAGCACAAACAAAACCGTGAGAGAAGGAGGGGACTTTCCGCACCATTGTTTATATCGCTCAAAAAGACGATAAACAACCCCAGGATTGATTCTGCATTTGGTTGGATTTGAACAGATGACCCAAGGATTACTGGAAGCGGAGGGCAGTATATGGGACATTAGACTCAGGAGCCGCACCTCTTATGAACTCATTCAACAGTGACACATGAGCGATGAAAGCTGGGGAAAAAGAAAGCCTCATAAAACATAACCCTGCTCTCCTCTCAGCCACCCTGTCTATCCGGCGACAGACTGAGGAAATCTCATTTCCTCTCCCCCGGTCTCCCCGCTGCCTATTTTCATAAAGTTATGAGTCACAGTTCAGACTGGGTTTCTGGTGCACTCGCCCCCTTGTGGGGACACCATTTGGTTGATCCCTTAGGACTGGATTAGATGTACTATTTGTCACAAGATACATTGTAACTTGACATTGTACTCAGAATAAGTTGCTGTCATTAGGGCACAAGATTTTGACCCTCTTGCAAGATTTGGCTGGTAAGCCTCTCCTCCAGTTGTCCCTGCTGGCAGATGTTGGAACTACACCAGATGTTGGTTCCAAACCAGCATTAAACACAGCCATCAACAGCCATTAAAAGCAATGTCTTCTGACTGAATGTCTTATTTTTATTTTTTAATTTTTTTTGCAGGTAGCATGTATCTCTTATGTTTTACTATAGTAGTAAATCTTTTCCCACTAGTAATGGATTATTTTTGGAGTGATTTTAAGGGAATAGTTCACTTAAAATGTAAATTCTGTTACCATTTATTCACTTTATTCTTCTTCTACAGAACACAAAAGTAGGTAATTTAATAAATGTCATTTTTGGTGAATTTAATACAATACAAGCACATAGTGCCTCACTTTATCACCTAAATGAAAATGAAAATTCGCCCTATCTGTTTTGTAAATGCAATTTATAGTTCTTGTTGGAAACCCATTAATCCATGTACATGTTTTTTAACCCTCTTAATGTTTAATCAAAATGTCAACTCTGATCCTCTTGGTGCATTCATTTTTCAGTGCATTAACCGCATCTTAACATACAATGGATAGAACCAAGTCCTGCTCTACTTATTTCTTTGTTGTTAATCCGTTGCACTCAGATGTACGTCGCAATATGGAAGAAAACATCGCAAATTCAATAGGTCTAGCAACAAAGAAGTAAATGCTGTTGATAATTTTTCAAAAGTTTTTGGGAGAAAAACAACCCATTATTTAACCAATTTTACTATAATTTTCAGAAACCATCTGGTGTTTGACACTTTAGTCCAATAGATGGTAAAACAAACATTTTAAATCAGTTTTGCAATTGCTATTACAACATCAGAAAAAGAAATGATTGCACATTTTTCCTTCCTGCTGGATTGGACTGTGATGGCACACAGGAGAGCAATAACAGCCTCCATGATTTACTGTAAATTGGTTTAAATATTGGGTTGTTTTCCAACAAACCAATCAGAATACTTGCACGCCATAGGTACATTTAGCCTTTTTTAAATATTAAAGTGAGTAGATTGGTGATCATTAGACTTGTTGAGAAACAGTGGTTCATTGCATGTTGTAGAGCTGGTTGCCACCTGATGCTGCACAGTATCGTCTGGAGAACAGGATCCTTGATGGTAAAAGAAAGAAACAGCTGGATTGTTTAGGAAAGGAGATGGGGTCAGTATGGAGATGAAGGAGCGGGGCAAAGGGAGGTGATTAGCTGGTGATGCATCAACTCTGCCTGATGAGTGGCTGCACTGAAGGTACTTTAATAAGCAAGCTGTATGCAGGCCATGAGATGAGTACTGTCTCTAATGCAGTAATTTGCAGACGTGGGGCAATAAAGCATGAAAATGACGATAAAGATGATACAATTACCGGAGCTCTCCTGATGCCTAATTGCATCTGATCGCTTTTTATCCCGTGCTTGACAAACCCCGCTGAACTGCTCAGCATTAATGAAAGCTTATCACAAAACATGGTCACTGTGACTCCCTCTGGATGGAAACACCGGTGACACGTTGTTCTGTATGGTGTGGTTGGATGATTCTGTGAATTATGAAGAGCTTATAGCTGACTATAGTGCTCAAGACCCCTTTAAATCCAACAAACCTGCTGAGGCCATTTCAGCTATTTTTACCAGGGCTATTGATGCTATGCTTATTGAGAGAAATTAAACATTCATTTAGTGACTTTCAGCATGGTTAAATTGTACTTACTTGCACTGAATAGGATTTATTCATTTAATAATTAACACGTAAAATCATCACTATCCTGCCAGGTCTGGACTATTACATCGCACATAACCGCAATTGTTCGGCCATACAACTGAACTGGAGCGTGAGTTACAGCAGAGATGCATCTCCACATTAAAAGCGCTCTCAATTCAGATTGAAGGCATTCTTTATTCTCATTATATTCTGGTTTTGGCTGTTAAACACTTAATGAGCTACAAGGGAGCCGTTTAGCTCACCATTAGGCCTGAGCATGTTCTCAGAGGACACGTTTATGGCCTTTACATGTGATGCTTTTGTTCAATTAGATTTAATTGAAAAGCCCAGGAGAATGTGCACAAACAGAAGATGGCCAAAGTAATTAGGGTTTATCTTTTGACAGAGCCACACACTGGGTCATTTCAGCACAGACTTGTTAGGATGGCTCAGGGTCTGTAAGTACTGTTGACTGTCTCTGGTCATTACAGAATTTCCTGCCAAACAGCTTGTTGCAATAATCCAGAATTGGCGTGTGAGAGAGGCCAAAGGAGACTTAATACGAAGAGACTTTGTGTGACATTTGTTGTGGATGTACATTTGCTGTTTGCAAGCTAGACTAAAACATTTCAAGCAATTATTGAACACTCCTCGTCCTCTGACTGTCCTTGAACATCTCACTATTTCACTTTTGTCTGTGACATTTTAATAAATGTCAGTCCAGTTGTAAAAATGGAACAATAAAACCATTATTTTAATATAACACTTCATCATGTCAGCTCTCTTATTTCGCTAATGAGGAGGCTCATTTCTCAGGCTGGTTGTGTCAAGTCCTTGTCTGATTATGCAATGGCATTTAAAATGTCCGTGTTCAACAGATTTATATCTTAATCACTTGTCTATAAATGTTCCCTACAGATTGGCAATATTTCATGAGAATTATGCATGAATGAATAGTTTTTAAGATATCTCCATTATATTTCTCCTGCCGTGCATCATTATATCTTTAAAACACACATGAAGTTGGGCATGTTTCTCAATTTTGTGCATGTGTGTGTGTGTATTTATGGATTTAGCCAACTTTAGTAATTTGTGGTTCAAGTACTGCTGGCATCCCTTCCAATTTAAAATGTAAAATGAAAATCAATAAAAAAAAATAGTCTGATCATGTCGGGTGTGATCCTTACCTTAATTAATATCTCATTTATATTTTCATAATTAAAGTCTTGTTTTGTGATGCATCCAAACAGATCCCACTTTTGTTTGATTTACTATGAAATTATGAAAACACAGATTTATCCTGTTAATATTTAGAACCAAAACATTATGTAGAAAATTAATCCCATCTGAAAACTGCTACACAGTGTGTATCACTCCATTTAAATTGTATTATAGAGAACATAAATGTGCTGAAGATTAAGTGTATTTAAAGTCATTTGTCTGCCATGTAATGAACAGCTATAGACACACTCTCCGAAATGCCAGTCAAATTACTTAGTGTTATCAGAAACGTTCCAGTTGGAGAGGTTAACGTCCTCCGGAGGGACGATTGCCTAATATCCTATGAAAGGTTTACGAGGTGTAGTATGTAAGTGAATTCATGCACAAGTCAGCCGTCATGGATGCAGAGCTCAGGTGATTTGTTTGGAGAGGTAATCAGGATCAGCTCTGTCTGCTCTCACATTAACAGACCGAGACGTGATTGAATCTCTCCATGTGGGCGCTGTTATGACAGAGGCCGGGATTCAGAAAACACGTCCGTCTGCTTTCTGGCTCATCTTTATGGTACGGTAATATGAAGTTTGGCCTGTTTGCTGGCTGACTCCTGCATCCCCGCTGTGTTATCGTTCGAGGTTTGTTAACATTAGTGAACTCAGGCTCTGATACTCTTGAGTGCAGAGACATCTTGCTTCACAAAAGGTTTGTGTGATATAAAAACACATCATAAAGTGTGCAAGCTCTGAAGTTTTAATGTTTCCACAAAACTTTTCTGCTGTTTTTTTATGCCGTCTGAGTCCTGCTTTTCTGTCTGCTAATTTGTGGTTTTCAATATAAACAGGAAAGGCATCAATTCTGCTGTAGTGTATGTTTGATAAAAATCTGATTGAACTCAAACATCATATTTTACATTTCAAGAGTGTTTAGAGAGCGCTGAACGCTCACATCTTTATTAAATCAGCCTGACAAACTGGTGGTTTCACCCTGCAATAATCAATAGCAATCTTTGAAAACAATGTCTCCTCTGAGAGCTGGGAGCGTGGTGTGTGCGTTGCACTGTGGCGCTTTTGTGTCATTTCCTGAATCTCCCTCTCTATCGTTCAGCCATCTTTCCATTGTCTTATTAATAAAAGTTGCAAAAAACAGCCTATGAAATATACAGTATTTTGCAGTTTTGTATTGACAGCATCTAAAACTTCAAAATATTTACATATGCATAACTTAAAAAAAGTAAAAAATCCCCTATATGTTCTAATATATGCACATGTATTTGTATTTATATAAATGTACATTTGTACTGTTTGTGTGGGGTAAATGAGATTCTTTTGTTTTTTGAAAAAAAAAGAAAGAAAAGAAAATACTTTAATTTAGCAAGGACCTTAATTTAATCAAAAGTGACTGACCAAAAATAAATAAATAAATGAAATGAATACTGAAAATCTCTTTCAAAATAAATACTGTTCTTTTGAACTTTCTATTCAATCAAAGAGTCCTGAAAAAATATGCAATTTTGCTTACAAAAACATTACGCAGCACATCTCTCTTTAGTAATAATAATATTCTTGAGCACCGAATCAGCATATTAAAATGATTTCTGTAGGATAATTTGAAACTGAAGACTCATTACATTTTACATTTACAAACGACATTTTAAATTGTAAAATGTGTTTAATAGAATAGAAAACTGTTATTTTTAAAAGGTTACATTTTAATAACATTTTACAATACTATAGTCTGAAATGTATTTTGGATCAAATAAATGCACAAAAATATCTCACTGACCCTCTTTAAAATGATAATTTACCTTCTTAATAATAATAATTTTTCTTTTCTTTTTTTTTTATGTTGTTGTGATATGTTGATTGAAGATTGACCGTGAATATAGAAAAAGAGATATAGTTGACACAGCTTAGTTGAAGATAACAGTAAAATCAATCTATTAAAACATTTATGTCTCTCCAAAAATGTTTGTTTCAGATGCTTTTAATATGTTGATAAGGTACATTTCAGTTCATGAAATTGTATGTGTGTTAAAACCAGGTTTTGCATGCAAATACCTCTAATTACTAATGAAATCACATCTCATGTCTTTGGCTTCAATTTAGCAAGAAATGAATTTCTCCTATGATTGAGCTATTCGCTCTTGTCAAGCATTCAATGGTTAGGATGTCATGTTTGACATCATTTTAAATTCCCCAGTGATTTCATTCAGGAGCTTACATGGAGGCTCAATGATGGGTTCATTGGTCAACTTGTTGATAAGCTGTCTGCGTGAGTGCTAGTGTTATGTCCAGGACGATCAGCTCTGTGAACATCTGGTGAGCATCTTAATTATTAATAATTTTATGTTGACAGGAATATTCCACTGTATGCTTTAGTCTCTTTTTTTCTGCACTATTTAATTTAACTTGTGTTTTGGTTAAAATGCCCTTCTCTCATTTCCAAGTAGGGGGGAAGCTGTATTATGCGTACTTGCTGAGGGGCTCTTTAATGCTGCTTTAGCTGAAACACACTGGCAGTAATGAGTAGAAGGTCAGACTAATTAATGTGGCGGTAAGAAAACAGCAGCAGGTTTCTGCTCACAGCAGAGCGGCTCTATTAGTTTAATTTTGCTTATCGTCTCACTTTTCCCCCTGTAGTCAGGTACAGACTCCATCAGCCGTTCTGGAAACTCACCTCATCGTACAGCCAGGCATGATAACCTGAAGCGACTTCTATTAATTTTTCATTATTTTATTAAATTGCCAGGCCATTGTGCCTTTGGATTTGTGCTGAAGCGTCTAGTCTTCTTGGCTTGCTTCTGTCAGCTCTCTGTCAGGTTCCTCGTATTTTTAAATGACTGTGTGTGAATTTTGCTTCTTTCTGCAAATGTTTTACATGAATGCGTGGTCACATAAGGTATAGCTTAATTTTAGCATTGTTTTTTAATTTCATAAATCACCATTTAGACTTTTTTTTATAAGCCTTTTGGTTTATGGGGACACAGGAAGTGTGTAATGTATTATTATTATTATTATTATATATTTAATTTTATTATTTATTACATTTTTAAGCATATTTTGGACAAATGTGATGTGTCAGCCTTGCATTGGTCCTTTTTTTCAGATTTTGCAGTTGTGTGTGTTTATGTGTGTTTGTGTCTGTGTGTGTGTGTGTGTGTGTGTGTCTCTTTCACAGCACCTGCCTACTGCTCTAAAACAGTGACACAAGTATAGGTGTGTTAAGAACTGCAGAAAGGTTGTGTAATACACAGAGAAATGACTGTGGCTTAAGGACTAAAGCCCTACTGGGTTACATGAAGTGTAATACAGAAAATAGCAAATAACTGTTACATTACATTAAGCATATCAAGCGTAGTGTAAAGGAGGAGACCCCCTGTTATTCAGCACTAATGCTGAGAAACCGAGCTAAGCTCTAAGCCCTACATCAGAACTGATGTTCTGTCTAATACCACCGGTAATAAGGAGCTGGTAATACGATTAGACCACACGTGGAGAGTTTTAAGAAGAAACAGAGAATATAATGAGGACGTACAGTCTCCTGCTCTCCTCAAGGTGTCACGTAATGAGACGCTTGAAACACGACGAGAACCAATTGCAGGTAAGTATGATTTATTTCAAGGGATAATCCAGAGGGGTAAACAGTCCAGGCAGGGGTCGAAACCAAAACATCAATCCACATACAACAAGACACGAACACAAGGCAAGGCAGAGCAAGGCAAGACGAGAGTTGACGGACATGAATAATACATAACATTAAACAAGGACTCCGTAACATAGACTAAGACAGACCGGGTATTTATACACAGAAGGATAATGGGGAAACAGGAGACAGGTGGGGTGAACAATCAATTACGTAACAAGGAGGAAGGTGACCATATAAGGGAACAGGAAGTGATCTGGGACAGACACCGTGAGAAGGAGGACATCTAGTGGAACCCCGGGGAACAACAACCCAGACACTGTGACACAAGGAGGAAAAGGATTTCTGTGACATAATAGAGAATGGAAGTAATCAGATGCTTGTGATGGGAGTGCAGAGACTGGATATAAGGTCTGTATATCAGTCTGAAGGGTTCTTGGGTGTGCTTCCCTCCCGTGCCAAACGTTTGGAGCTGAGATCCATCTTGTCCTGTCAGTTTGATAAAGCATGGGCATCTCAGCTTGGCTGCTTGGTGGATTCTTTTTTGTGACACTAAATCTAGCCAGCAGGACAAACAAGCCTTGTGGAAGGAAGAAGGTGACTTGAGATTCTAGCTTGGCCAGGAATAGTTTACCAAAACTGAAAATTCTGTCATTATTTTCATATTTTCTCATCATCATACAGTCACAAACCTGATACTGGCCACTTTTCCCCACCATATAATAAGTCAGTAGGACTCCAAAATTAAAAAACAATCACCATATAATCACCATATAATTCCCTAAAATGTATTATAGACTATATTTCAAACCTGAAGTGGTGTTAATTTTTGCAGTTGAAATATTCTGTATTTCTGCCCAATTTTAGTAATCAGAAATAACATTGTAAAATAAAATGTAAATTGGAAAAGTAATACAAATTTAATGAAAAAAATATATATTTTTTGACATTTTATACAATTTATATTATTTTAATTTACTAATCTTTATTTAATCCCTCATGTTGTTTTCCATCATTCTGACCCAGACAGGATTTTCTTTTCCCTGAAAATGTTATGTAATCACTCTACTATATATTCTATATATTATTACCAAATATAGGATTCTTTTCCACTCTGATTAATCGTAGGTCTCATTAACCAGGGATTTTTTAAAGTTTTGATCAATGAGATCTACAATAAATAATAATAATAATAAAAAACAAGTTGAATAAAATATTTGGCTTTAATATAGCATAATAAATGATTTACAAGCAATATTTAAATGGTTGTTTTTGACTGAGAATACAACAAATTAGATAAAGGATTTACACAAGAGTTCATCTAAGCATACATCAACATTATATAAAACATAAAAATAAAAATTCATACAGTTTTGACATGACACTGAGTAAATTATGAGAATTAAAATTTTTATTTGAACTATCCCTTTAAAAAAAACGACTGAGCTTGACTGATAATATTTAATCATTCATCTGTCTTATATTGTCTTGTATTGTCAACTAGGAATTGATTTAATGTCAAAAGCTCTGTGTTGTAATGAAAAATGATCTTCATTCGAAGGGAGATTTTGGCTCTGAGACCTGGGGCTGCTCATAGCACTGATTCTAACCCTACTGGGTGTTTTCTTATCGTCACACAGAGATATGTGCTCAGTGGGTCCTTCACACATTGCTCTCTATTCATATGTTAAACAAATGACTTTTCACCTAGACTACTGAACTAAAGTGCTAATAATGGTCCTGAAATTAACTTTTTAGCTTTCAGGAATATAACTTTCCTTAATGGTCTTCGTCTTTGCTATAAATCTATTGAAAACAGAGTTCAGTTTTTCATTGGTCCTTGGAGAGGCGTTGAAAACAGAGGTCACAGGTTGGAGCAGCATGAATAAAATACAACATGCAGTAACCTTGAGAAAGATATTTATTAAAGCTCATGAAACCTGAGAACAATACTCCTGTAATATGGAGGAAAAAAGGAACTGTTAATATCCAGAAGGGATAATTTAACTCTGGGAACCAGCTAGGGCACTGCTGCTAAAAACCATGACCTACCCTACCACTGGCACGCTCTGACCCGAGACGACATTGCAGCCTGGCAGCAGTCTTCATATAAATGATTGCTCATGGATATGTTCCTGCATGAGCTCCAGACTGTTGTCACTGTCCAGAAACACCTCGTGAGTGCCGCACCGCACCCGAAAACGCAGAGTCTAGAGGGGCTCCAAAGCAGCTCCACCCTGCTGTTGGCCGTCCACCTCGTCTGTCCTGCTTCCTTCTGCCGGCACCCACAGAGACACTGAGCTCATTCATACCCATTTCTTCTGTTTGCTGCTGAGAGTCTAGAGGCAAATAGCCAGAGGAAATGACACAGTAAAAGCTGAATGTATTTTGAATTGCGGAGAGCAACAAAACTGGGTTATCAGTCTACACACTGACAGATGACACTCTATAATAGGAGGGTGTTGCTTCAGCTTTTGGCTATTATAAATGTTTTCTACCACAATGTCATTTCTATTACATTTCAGTGGTTGTAAATATTCCTGGAATAAGATGAATGATTCTTTTGTCTTGCTAGACCTCATATATACATATATATATATATATATACAAATATATATCTCACAATGAAATTGAAAAGGTTTATGATTGTTTCACTTTGTGTTAAATTATCATTGTTTATAAAATAGAAATCATTTTCCTGAGACATGATTTAAGATTAAAAGTCTGGATCTAGGACAAAGAGTAACACAAAATATATACAAAGAAAAGGCAATGAAAGTAACAAAAATTGTGCATGGTAAAACATTTTCTAAGACTTTCAGGTAATGTGATGTTCATATAACCCAAAGAAAGAAAGTTTACTTTAATAAAAATCAATATCCCATATCCTAGCTGACAGTTAACCATTCGCTTGTCATAATGTTGACCAATGAATCTTTGAGAGCTGAAAGGTGGAATAAATGTTCTGCTGAAAGTACAAATAATAGATGTTACATGTTCAAATGAAATGATCTGTTATATGAATGCATATCCTCCAGATAGGAACCTCATAAGACATTTGAGTCATCAGACATTTTGACAGTCTAATAAAAATAAAATGCCGGTGCCAGTCAAAATGCTCTAATATGTTTTCAGTGCGAGTACTCATAAATCACAGTAAAATGAAAATTTAGTATGTATTAGAAGGATTTGAATAGTATCATGTAATATGTGTGTGTATGTGTGTTTGTGTGTGTGTGTGTTCGTGTGTGTGTGTGTGTGTAAATTAATATATATGATTTATTTTCCACACTTCTTAAAGATATTTTACATTTTACATTTACATTTAAATTGATTTACATTTATGTTTTCATGTTAACTGGTTTTCTTTAAAAAATATACTTACTGAACTTACTGAAGACATTTGTCTTGTTTATTAATATATTTAGTTCTACCAATAGCATTTGTGCATCTCATTAGATATTTAAATAACATTTGAAAAACAACTGTGCATTTACCAAGACATTTTTATATGTGTATATATGTATTTTACCAACAACTGTGCAACTTATCAATGACAATTATTTTCTTTATTTTTGGCAACAGTAATTGTCAAAAATATGTATTTATTTATACAACAACTGCTCGTTATATCAAAGGGAATTTCATTTATTTCATTTTGACATGTACCGACAGTTATGCAAATGAACGATCAAAAATAAACATATTTTTGAAAGACACTTGACTCTAAAATCAGGCACACGTGAGTATGATGCTTCTGACAAATATCATCCGTGTGTGTGTGTGCATTGTCATTCTTTAAGCTTTGCTTTGTTTTCCTTCCCTATGTGTGCAACATTTGATCCCAGTACAGTATCTTCAGTCCTCCATAGACGTCTTCTCCCATTCTCACTGAACATGTCTGCTGTGACCTTCACTGTGCTCTCTAATAATCCCTTCAGCAAGCCCTTTCTCACCAGCACATCCGGCCTTCTGCGTTCATAGTTTTCATAGTGCATGTGACAGGGCTCAAAACTGCTTCCAGGAGGAACCCATGCCCCCTGGTCAGGTTATAACAAGGTGAGTGAACCAACCCAGTGCTTCTTACCTATCCTTAGTAGGCCTATCAGCAAGTTACTGGAAGGAAGCTGGAAGGCTACTGGATAGATGGCGCACACTGGCTTCAGAATGTTAACGAGCGCTGATATCTCTGCAGCACCTGGAGGAGGTGTTTGAGAGTCTGTAATGAATTCATGAGCAGCTGGAAACATTTCTCCATAGTGTGTCACCCGCAGCGGATGCCCCCCAGAGATGAAAGGTGGCTTCAGTTTGAGTTTGGTTCAGAGCTCTTGATTCAAAGACCATCATATTCAGTGCCTGGATGGGAGAATGCAGAAAAAAAGTTAAGGAACATTGAGTAGCTAATGTTGTCCGAGAGAAGAACAAGCTTTTACTGGCTACTTGTGGTTGTGTGGTGCGCCTGAGGTATTTTTCTGATCTGTGAATGCCTGTGGCGTCTCTTACATGTGATTACAATAACTAATTTAGCTTATGTTTTCTTTCTACATCTATTTGTCTGTCAGAAACAGCACAAGTTTGTATATAAATCCCTATCCCCCAGAGGGGCCGTTAATCGGGAACGACTTCAAATGAATCATGCTTCATATTTCAAATTAATCGTTCCTGATGCATATTATAGTATTGTCTTTCTCACACACAGTCTAATTTCGTTCCGTCACACAGAGAAAATTGAAAAATGATTTTTCTTCTCTTGTTTTTAACCTTCCTTTTTTCTCCGCCACATTCAATCAATGCTCATTATGAAACAAAGAAAAGACAGCTCTTGATTATGGGAATTGGTATTCAGTCTCAGAAACATTCCTCTACATCCTTTAAACTCTTTTCAAGTCATTTCTGATCTATCTTGCTCCTCGGAGAGCGCTGTGTGCTCTCATACAGCTCACTGATAAATCGATGAAGAGCCACAGGCGTCCTTACAAAGCTTTATTCAGAGAGCAGACTTGTACCCTGTCCTGTCTGAGATGTCCAGTAGCCAAACTATACTAGGACTTGCCAGTGTTGAGGAAACTACTAGTTATTTAGTTATAGCTACAAACAAATAGTAGCAACACCGAAAGGTAGTTCACTGCAGTAATGCTACATTGTTCCAAATTTGTTCCGATCAAGAAACACACTCAACTATGTGTTGGATTTCTTTAGGTGAACTATTTCTTTATGATGGTAAATTTATACAAAGTACAGCAAAACACCCTAATTTACATGACTGAATCAAAATCAAGGTCCAAAGTACAGGGACTGCAATTGGTGAATCATTTATGTGCATCTGTTCATTTAAAAGAATCATCTGAATAAACTGTTTCACTAGAATGCATTTGGGCTTTCGGAGCTATATTTGATAGAAGACCAAAGTAGAAATAGCCAAACTACGATCATTTAACTGAAAATCTAGTTAAGTTTGGTCAGTTAATCACCAACGCTGAAAGTCAGCACGGGGAATTCAACATCATAGAATAAAGTAAATGTAAGGCTCAGTAATGAAAAAGGCGAGAGCCCAGGACGCTTGGGTTGTTCATGTTTTATTTGGCTCTAGTTTTCTTTCTTTTCTGTACTGCCGTCTATCACCTCTATGGCTTCTCCTAAGGCTTTCTGTGATGAACAGACAATGCAAACCCACTCCTCCACAGTGCGACTCTTTGAAGAGAGTTGGCATTTCTGTAGATACAGCACAGAAAATCAATTTCCCATTGACCTGGCTCTTCCATGCTGCTCTTCCGAAACACATGCTTTGGTCTGGCTGGACGGCTGTGCCGATTGGTTCACTAATAGGTTTTGAGGCATTTACTTGGCCTCTCTGCTAAAGTAAAAGATTCAGACGTTTCTGTCTTGTTTCATTTCTTCAGTCACTTTGAGGCACACATACTTTTAGATCAGCCAAATTTTTTACTGATTCTGTTGCAGTTCTCTACTTGCTGTTACTGTAATGAAGTCCCCCTGAAGTCACTAATTTTATCACTTAAAACTAATTATTGATAGTCAAAATTATATTAATATATAACTATGGCAGCTACCTTCTAAAGATCATCATCTTTAAGTAGAAACACTTTGCTGATGGTATGAAAAGCCCCATCCTGCAGGTTGAGGGTATTGATTGTGTTTGTGATGGTAGGAAACCGATTGTTTCAAACCAGATATTTGAGACTTTGGTGCACTGCAGTTTCAATCTGAAAATGCTCAGCAATGGTGTTGACTAGTGAATTTGCACATGGTTTTTAAAATACATTTTGGTAACACTTTACATGGGTCCATTAGTTAAAATTTGTTAATTACTTTAGTCAACACGAACTTAGAATGAACAATACTTCTACAGCATTTATTAATCTTAGTTCATGTTAATTGAAAAAGTTTTTAATGCATTATTAAAATCAAAAGTTGTGCTTGTTAACATTAGTTAATGCACTGTGAATTAACATGAACCAACAATGAACGACTGTATTTTCTAATTAACTAATACTGTTCGTGGTATATTACAATACATTAACTAACATTAACTAATAGAACCTTATTGTAAAGTGTTACCAACATTTTTGAAAGAAATTAAGAGGTCAATAAATATTATACTTTAAACTAGCTCCAGATTCTGACATATTATTTAATATCACATATGTGACTGATGTTTTTCTATTGACACATTTCTTGTTTGGTGTCAACGAAAGGACACTTCAGCTTAATTGAGGATGCTGTGGGGCTCATGTGACAAAGATAAAATGGTAAACACTGCATTAGCACATTAGTAACAATATTCAATGTCATTGTGAATGGCTGATGGTGTGTTTAACTCTGAACTAAGCAGTACTTAACAGTGTTTTAACACATTGTGTGATCTGTGCTCGGCCAATGTGAACACACACCGACACACACATTAACTGACGAAGGGCTGAAAGAAAAAGACTCATAATTGTTATGGCCACTGAGCACTATAATTGATGTGCAGAATATGAGTGTTATCTGGCAAAACAGCTTGACCTTTGTAAGTTACATCACTTCAGACTGAATGTGTAATATGATGAGTCAAGCTGCGTCTCCACACGCAGCAATCTGCTTCCAGGACAACCCGCTAATTCGCAACGCCTGCGCATAATTAGATTGGCATATTTCACTAATGGATTTTCCCCTCCATAATTACTGATTGTACTTTATTCAAATGCCTTGAGTGACAAATCAGATGGCCATACTGCTGCCATCAGGGTGAGTGATGAATTTTTATATCAGACATATGCGTCTGATTTTGTCATAATGCCTGATAGAATGAATGATTTGATGATTTGCAGTACCCTGACTACTTGTCTCCTTACAATCAACGTTACAGGTAGCTTGTAATTCACAAAATAGCTATTTTTAAACCACAATGAGTTATTGACATTTAATTTTTTTCTGCTAGTATCTCTCTACACCTTAACAAAGCTAAAGCTTAACACCAGCAGACATAATAACCTCCTAATCGACTTCAAACTCTCGCTGATAAAAAGAAACCCACCCCTGATATGATTTCAGAATGCATAAATCTGAATAAAATACTTTCACCCCACAGGTCTGGCGGGTGAACTGAGTTACAGCCCTCTCTGTATAATTGCCCTAGTATTTTTCTCTCTGTGATTGAATTCATCAGGCCTGCTTTGTGTGCGGCATGCTGCGTTGAGAGGCAGGGGTGTGAAGCTGCTTATTTATATTTATGAATTCGCACAGTTTGCCCTAGTGTGAAATAATGGGTCATTCCAACACAACATGGAGTGCGGAGGCTGAATTTCAAATGTATTTCCATTTTCACACCACTGAGCTCTATGAATGCTGAGCACATGGAGGAGGAGGGCAGGGGAGAGATAGAGCGAGAGAGAATGGGAAAGAGGAAAGATATACTGTAGGGGCATATGCGTTAAAAAGGCTGAGTGGGAGACCACAACCGTCACTGTTCCGGTAACTGGCTTCATTATTAAGAGCCATGGAACAAAAGCCTCTGTGGCACACAGCCTGTGAAGTGACATCAGGATTGACCTGCATGGTTTATACAACATATTCTAGTGGTACAGACCTAACATGAAATTCCTACCACGATGCATTGTGCCGAGCTGCAGAATCTCACATAAAAGCTTTCGCCGGAATGGGCCGGAGCCTGAAAAGTTTTCTGCGAGAGGCTCAGCGTTCATATCCCAGTCTGCAGCAGTGGTGCATGTCCGAGGAGTGCGCTTCACTTGCACGCATTGCTGAAGTTCCTGTGGGCTGTGACAGACTGTGACAGTGGGAGGTTTTTCTCTGATTAAAAACACTGAAGCTTGAGCACTCACAGCTGGGCTCTTCAGACGGCACACCTGGGTACCTTGCCAGCACATAACAATGCGCCAGGACAAAAATAACTGTCAGAAAGAAATATCAGCGAGAAGGTCATCACTGAGATTATTTCCCAAACAGCTGAGATGCTTGTGTAGAATGCAGATTCAAAAATAGTAACTGTACATCAAATGCAAGAATGGAAATTGGTGTTGGTGAATATGCTTGGTGAAATCTTACCACAAATAGATCTGAGTCAGGGTAGATGCTGAGCAAATGAGGCTGTCTAGTATAAAATTATTGCCATATCATTCCAAAAGTTTTCTTTTTCTGTGAAATACAAAGGAAAACAGACCTCATTGACTCCAACATTTTTCAAAGTATCGTCTTGAAAGTCATCCAGATTTGGAATGATGACAGCATGCTAATTTTTGGGTGAACTATTCCATTCAAATCTAATTTTAAACCCAGATTTCTTGGAGTTAAGTACAGTTGTCTCTTTGAAACTTTGCGAAAACAACACAAAAGAAATTAGGCTCTCATTTAATCTAAATAGCCTCAAATGCAACTTTTAAGTTGTATATTTTATTTATATAGTAGATTTTTATATTAATATTCAGATATATAATTTATTATTTTTGGACTAAAATGTATTTTCGATGCTTCAAAAAATTCTAACTGACCCTCTGACGTCACATGGACTACTTTGATGATGTTTTTCTTATCTTTCTGGACATGGACAGTATACCGTACACACAGCTTCAATGGAGGGACTGAAAGCTCTCGGACTAAATCTAAAATATCTTAAACTGGGTTCTGAAGATGAACGGAGGTCTTACGAGTTTGAAACAACATGAGGGTAAGATATTAATGACAAAATTTTGCTATCTGGGTGAACTAACCCTTTAAGTCTCAATGGAGTCAAAGAGTCATTCAGCAGCAACATCTTATGAGCTCTTCCAGAAAACTGCAGACGGTCAACATATCAACTCGAAAGAGGGCCACAGGAGTCTTAAGACACGGTTTTATAGCCCGCATCTGTTCACCAGCAGCACTACGTTTTCAAGATATTTCATGTTCGCTCAGTTGGTTGCTGCAGGCTCATTGAGGAAACTCTCAAGAGAAGCCCAGAGGTATCTGATACTCACACACAATCCCACAGTCTTTTGTTCCTCCCATTTTGGGTTAACACATTTTTTGGGTTGCACAAGCTAGAAGAGTCACTCTGTTGCATTAATCAACCCATTTGCAATTATGTGTATGTCACCAGTGATGTGCAGAGGACGCTTCCATCACTGGAGCGGCTCTGAGTGCTGCAATGCCGCTGTGATTGCACAAGGATCCAGTGTGCACTGTGGCATGGTGAGCGCAGGTGTTAGTCTTGTGGATGCTCAGTGGCTTCGCCATCATCTGCTGGTCCACTCCCTCTCACAGCTGTGGTGGAGGAGATTGGACTAGGTCCATATGAGGCCTTGGGGGGTAAGAGTGAGCGATTGATTGCTTGACTGCATTGAAACACAATGATAGCAAATATGGCAGACTACATTAAGGTCCCTGCATGGGCTGTGAAATGGCTGGAGGAAAACACAGCTTCCAAACAGGAAATATTCAATGATTAATTTCTCACAGGAGTAATACATCTACACCAGCTCATACTGTTAATGCTATCACGAATAGCTTATAAAACCATCTGGCCCTGTTGGGATTTTATAGAATGAGACTGTACAGAAAATGCTGTCTTATCTGCTGGTTAGATCGCACCAGTGGTTCATTTTTCTACAATTGCCAAGCAACAACCACTAAATCTGGACACAGAATAGATTCATAATTCTCATCACATCCCAGGTCTGACCTGCAAACAAAATATTATTTTATTTGAAATTTGATACCAATGACTAGCTGTCAGTTTTACAGGCGGAGCTGCTCGGAATGTGTATAAAATACCAGCAAGACCAGCACAGCATTATCATAGATGGGTGGATGGATGGTTTCACAATTACATATTGTTTATTTCATCTGTTCACATACAATATCCAACAGAAAACATATTACAGGACTATTCTGAAAAAAAAAGACAAAAACATTTTCATTACATCTCATATGATTTGTAGTGTTTAATGGCATTCTGTGATGGAAAAGAGTTTTTAGAATAAATGTCTGACTTTCTTTTTCATATCTAGCTTGAACTATAACTTTACACAGACACAGTAAGTGCTTGAATTTATACTTTATATGCATATTAGGAAAGTTGTGTGGCTGTATTATAAGACAGAATGATTTTGAAACTCATCTTTAAAGGGAAAATACTTGCAGTTGCTTTAAGTACGTTTATTTTTGTAAACAAATATAGTTCTCCATTGAGTTCATAAATTACATGTTCAGCTTTTAAGATTCCAAAACTCTTTGTGGAGCTTAATCTTTGACCGCATTTTGAAATTAAGTCTTAATTGTAGTCTTTATAAAGTAGTTTTCAGACCTTCAGACCTTGACCTCTAAAGTTCCATTTTTAGTCCCCTATGCAAGTTGAAGAAACGGTTGCCCTTGCCCTGGTCGTGAATCAGACGCAGCGGTATTCAAGTCATCATACTGACTCAGTTTTCTTTTTATCAATTTGTATTCTGCCATGTCTCGGCTCCCTTGACCTACTATTGTGAGTCTTTTCAGACACTAATTGAAAACCATTGCATTGTCTTGAACAAAATGAACATGTTACTTTTGAGGTTTTATCACTGTGAGCACTGATGAAAATACGCATGAGGACATTGTGCAGAAAAAATCAGCACAATAAAAAGGTCTAGAAAATACTAAAAGCCCAGTTCAATATTTGAATTTTTCAAGTGTGCTTTTTCCATTTTTTTCATACCTCCATGTGAGTCCATAATATGTGGATGGTTTCCCTGACATAGAGTCGAGGGAGTTCAACATTTGTCTATCTCTGCAATGCCGTTCAATCCCCACGGTAGCTTTTAGAGTATTTTTGCTGGCATGGGAACGGTTATAGGGTCACATTATAGTGCACAAAAAGATGCAGCCAGATTGCCTGAAGCCCAACTACTCAGTTTTGGTTTCAAGAAGGATAGTGACAGCACCATTCACAGAGAAAGGATGAGCACAATAGTTCAAATGACTAACCATGTCGTAATGGAGGGAAGATCACACAGAGTGTGATGGTGACTCTCACTGCAATAAGATTGAGCGCTGATGCACCTACTGTGACCTCTCTAATGCATTGTCTTCAATCTTCTGACAGCAAACTATCAAACAGATTTTATGAATTATTCTGTGCTGCCCACAAGAATGCGCTCTCCATCTCTCCTCTGTTTTTCTCTTTCTTTTAACTGATGCGAATCTAAACTGAGATCTTTTTTCTTCCTGTTACAGAGACATGCGATAGTCAGAGCTTGGCTGCCCTTGAACCCTTTCCATAGCATTATTTCATTAAAGAGTTTCCTGCAGACAGGAGAGAGGAGAGATTTGAGAGGGACCAGATCAATACGGCATATTGTGTCAGTGTGCTCTGTAAATGGGAGGTCGTAGCTTTAGATACAACATTGACCTGGCTCAGTGTGTTTTAGTGATTTCACTTTGGATTATATTTGTTCCCCTGACTAGCTTGTAGAACTAGTAGGGTTCCTGCTTTAGACTTTGAAGAGCTGAATTTGAAGAGCTTTCAAGGGCTTTTATCTTATTTATTTATTTGTATTTATTTATGTTTTTTGCTCTTTTCTTGTAAAAGCGGCCTATAAATTATAGCTGTTTGTCTACATAGTATACTATGCCTTCTAGTTGACGTGAACATGTTAGCCAATCATTAAAGAGGTTTTTTATATTAGGTATAGTTCACCCAAAAAGGAAAATTTGCATGACATTTACTCACCCTCAGGCATCCAAGATGTGGATATGTTTCTTTCACCATCAGAACAGATTTGGAGAAATGTAACATTAAATAACTTGCTCACCACTGGATCCTCTGCAGTGACTGGGTACCGTCAGAATAAGAGTCCAAATAAACATCACTAAAGTCCACAAGGAATCCACATGACTCCAGTCCTTCAGTCAATGTCGTTTGAACTAAAACAACGTGGGTTTGTAATAAATAAGGCTTCTTTCGTGTGTAAACAGTGCTTGATCTGTGCATTTTATTTTCAGCAACTTTTCATTGTTGTGTGATGTATTAATGGTATTAGTAAAGTTCTATGTTTAAAGAGTGTCAAAGTTCTACAAAAGCACAGAATGATTTTCAAAACATTTACAGCAATTAAAATATATATTTGAATGCAGTGCGGGTCAATGACATGACGCTCTATAATGTATTCAAAATGTAAAAATGCAATTCATACATACACTACATGACATTTTTAGAGTCATTAAATTAGTTTTTTTTTTTTTTTACCAACATGAATGTAAAACACTTTTATCTAACCAAAGATTGAGAATTTTCTTTCATTTAACTCTTTTCTCTGTTTGTCTTTAACCCACATATCCTTCATCTTCTGTGTGTTTGGACTGCAGTAGCGCTGTCAGTGTACCTGAATGGCATTTCTTTGTAGCTTTATGGAGCCTGTGACCACCCATGAGTGATCCTGTCTCATGTGTTTCCCTCCTCTCTGCTGTCCTCTCCTTCCCTCTCTACTGTCCTTTTCTCATCTCCCCAAAACTTTGGCTGCCTGTCAGAGCATTCGTCCTTGTACATGTGTGCCCATGTGTAGCGGGATGTGTGAGTTCATATGAGATCTATGACGCACATCTGGTCTTCCACAGCCTGTCCACCAAATGTCTCTCTCCTTTTTTTTTTTTATCAAAATGCATTTATACAGAACAATTGCCCATAACAGTGCCAGCTCTCTTGGCTGCAAGGTTGATTCAGAAGCATATGTAGGTTTGAAGAACATCATTGGTTTAGGTTTGAAAATCTACATTCATGAAAATTATTTGTGTTGAATAAGCTGCATTATAAAAATCAACCTAGTAAATCGGAACATTTAGCCTGTTTAAATGTAAACCTCAATGTAGAAAATACAAGAATAATATAAATAAATTCATTTTCCTCATTTTCAGTTGAAAATGACTTGCTGTTTTTGCTGTTTTTTTGTTGTTGTTGTTTTTTGAGGTCACAAAGTCCCCAATGATGTACGTGTCACTATAAAAATATTAATTTTAGAAATTATCTTCCCTTTAGACTATTTTAATTTATTCATCTGACATAATCCAAAAAGTTGGTAAATATTGTTAAAGCTTAAACCTTGTATTTTATCGCAAAGTAGTCATGAATTTTTCAGAAATGTTCATGCTATCTATTCTAGAGATGTTGTTTCTGTTTGAGTTCAATTTGACTACCAGTAAAAGCAGAGAGTAGAATACAATATACAATAAAAATCGGTATATATCTGTACATAGTGTATGCTAATGTTAACGTGAAATTGTAGTGCATTTATTCATGTTTAATATGGGAGGTCTGAGACCTCAAACTCAATGTAAAATGTTTTGGTTAGGGCAAGATAAATGTTCATTAGATTAGAAAAGTAAGTGAAAAGTAAAATTATTAAATAGCCTTGTGGTCTCTCAGACCCCGAATTGAACAGGTCAATTATACTGAGCACAATGATAGAGCATGTCTGTTTTTCCACACAAAAGCCCAGTGCTCTCTTCATGTAATGGGGCTGATTGTGTGTGTAAGGACAGCCCTAGGCTGTATTGTCCTTCTTTCATGTACAGGTACTGAACTGTGGTTTTGAGTGTTTACCTCATTTCTCTGTGGCTGTTATTCCCAGGTTTAACGGGATTACATCTCGCCATCATATAACACAGACATCTAATTTTCTAATTTCTGCATTGATTCCCATCACACTCAATCTGGCATTGGTGGGTTTTAGGAGAATTCTGTATATGTGTCCATTCCTCTTGCTGAATAACAGGGTGAAACAGTGTGGCCTGAGGTTTGAGGTAATGCATCTCTGTAGGCTGTCCTCTTTCACTCCTCAAATATGTTCACACCCTCTCACACGCTGTTGAAGCATTGATCCGAATATGCTGAGGTTATGCCCGGCACTTTGATAAAGGAGGCTCAAGCTGATGTAACAAAACCAAACATTAAAGAATATAAATGATTTACAGCACCCATCTGCCACACATATGTGGCCTCTGTTAACATTATCAACACTGGGGATATTGCACAGGGCGATACAAAACATCATTCATTATTTACACGTGTGTTAATGTTGCAACAAAGCTACCATTGATGCATATCAGAGTCTTGGTTTGTAGCTTCTCTTACTTGCAGAGCAAAATATGAATCATTGGGATCACATATCTAATACCAGTAAAAAAAATAAAATAATTTAGAAAGTTATTTTTGTTGTGCTGGATATTCAATACAAACCAAAAATCTAATACTCATAACAGAGCTGATTACTGGGGGAAAAGGCAAATAAATGCTTATTATATATTTAAAAAAAAATGTTTATGTATAAGTAAAAATTACAAATTCTAGATTTTTCTATGCTGTAAATACAAGAAAGCACTATTTTAATCTGTCAACTTGTCACTGTTTGTTTCCTGGTTTCTGAGTGAAAATAGTTTTTATATAATTTTTTCAGTGTTAGTATTGTTATGAAAATTTTGATCTTATATTATATATAAATGTAATTATTTTGTGACTTTTTTTTCATCCCATCTCTCTTATTCATGGAAATTTATAAGAGACCAAAGATAAGAAAAAAATATATATAATAATAATTTGAAGCTGTAAATAAAATATTTGGAGTGTTTTTTGTTTTGTTTTGTTTTTTTTACAAGAAAGTTTCATTCTTTCTACTTCAATTTTTTTTTTGTTACTTGTGGTTTTTATGTAATCAAATTTATTAGCAATTTCTGAGTGAAAATTATTTCTACACCAGTTTTTCTTTTTAACAGTATGTATGGATCATTCTTTGCAGTTAAATATTTTAAACGGATAATTTGATCGTATCACAAAAACAGTCTGATTGATTTGTTCACAAATTGGACTGATCGAGTTATCGAGTTTAACGGACTAACTTATTCGTTAACAGCCAACTAGAATAGATTAGCAGAGAATAATTCCCTTCTACTTCTACTGTATGACTTCAGAAGACTTTAATATAGCACATAAGTCATATGGACCACCTGTATGATACTTTTATGGTTCAGCTGTGTCCTTTTGTGTTTCACAAAGGAATGAATGTGAATGATCCCTTAAGGCACGTTCCCACAGTAACTCCATCTTTGGGAGATGGGGAGAGAGATGTGAGCTGTTAGTTCTCACACAGCGGGCTAAATTTCACCCTCTCACCACACCTCATTCCTCTGAAATAGCAATACTTGCAGTAAAGTGCACAGAACTTATATTAGTTGAATGCACTGAGTCTATTAAAGATCGTACCCTGCCATTTAGTAAAGATTTTGTAATAGCGAGAGGATATTCGGTTTCATGAAAGCCTATAGAAATCTATTACAGCTTCTAGCAGGAAAAGCATTTGAAAAAAGCTGTTCAGACTCATTTTGAAATGTTGTAAGTAGGCCAAAACTTTTCCTTTTTCTCAGAGGCTGCTCATTTCTTCACTTACTCTTGATTTGCTGACCATAATTTCCTGGCAGTGCAGATAGCATTAACCCTACAGCTCTATTTAAAGTATTTACCTCCTGAAACAGTCAAAGGCCTTTAGAGTCTGTGGAGAATAAAAGTTTGTACTGCACCTCAGTTTATGATTTATGTGCTACGAGGGGCTTAGTGAATAAATATTAAAACACTCTAGTGTGGCACTAGCTGCCAGTAATAACATTCTGCCTGGTTTCCTGTGCTGTGTTTGATTGTCTCCTGCTCACAGTGATTAACAGAGAGAGAGAGAGAGAGAGAGAGAGAGAGAGGATGAAATGAGACAAAACAGACCGAATGAGAGAAGAGAAGGGAGAAGCTTTTATGTGAGAGAATGTGAAGCTGATCAAACCACGTCATTACGTTCACCTTAAACCATCTGGTCTAAATATGGGGCGAATTTGAGATATTTTTAAAAAGTGCTCTTTTCAAAACCTTCAGCTCTTCATTGTGGTGAATCATTCTTATATTAATAATTTGTGTATGAAGTTATTTATGCTATTAAACTAAACCTTAAAGAGGCAGTTCACCCCCAAAATTGACGTTCTTTCATTAGTATTATTTACCCCCCCCTAATGCCACTTCGAACCCATACAGTGGTATATTTTAGCACAATATTTTATTGCCGTACAATGATACTTCATAATGACCAAAAAAGAGGGAAATAACACAAAAAAAGCACTACAAGTATTATTAAAAGTAGTTAATATGGCTTGTTCTACATTTCAAGTCTTTTGAAGCCGTACGATAGCTTTGTGTGATTTAATATCTTATTCTTAGTGACTTAATATCTATTCAAAATTACAATTTTTTTTTCTATTTTAATAAAATAAAATAAAATGTATTCCTCTGATGGCAAAGCTGAATTTTTAGCAGTTATTATTTCAGGCTTCAGTGTCACATGATCCTTCTAATAATCATTCTTTTATATTGATTTGCTACTCATTTCATCTTATTATTGATGTTAAAAACAGTTAACATTTTTGTGGAAACAGTGATGCTTTTTTCAGGTTTCTTTTCATGCTTATTTGATTTATTTGAAATAAATGTCTTTATAAACGTCTTTGCTGTCACTTTTGATCAATTTATTGCATCCTTGCTAAATAAAAGTATTAATTTCTTTAAAACACACACACACACACACACACACACACACGGACACACACAAACGCACATACACACATTCTCAAGAAAAATATGCTTTGTGCTCAGTCTGCTCCTCCAGCAAAGCTATTGTATATGGCTTTTGAGGACTTTTATTGCAGAGCACAAATCTTTATTGATTTTCTTTTTTTAAATTGCTTGTAGAACTGCAGGTAGTGGCTCAAGGGCAGAGCTGACCTTACATCTGACCCATTGCGCAGCCCAGCACACACCCAACACACTTCCCATGATCCTCCTTGGAAGACAAACGAGGTGGAGATGAACTCTCATTCTTTATAACTGAGGTAAACACATTAACAAACCCGTGCACCAGCATAGACGGGGTCATCGGAATTCATAATGATCATTTGGTGATGCAGCATCTGTATATTTGTTTATAATTGAATCACATATGCAGCGAGTGGGGCCCTGGTTTTATTATTTGCTCGATGTGTCATGCGGTCTGCCTGTTTGCGTGAGGTCATGGGGAAAGAAACCCACACACTGGCGCTTGCTTGAGAGGGTGTTTTTGTGGTTATGGCTCATATTCATTAACTAAGTGACACTGAGGGAGTGCATGCAGTGTTCGTGTGTGATAGATACAGACGGCAGGTGCTCTATCATGTGTTGTGGGTGCAGGCGGCATGACCGCATCAGTCCTGACACTGTGCAAATGGGACACATTCATTCCCTGTTAGTGTTTCAAATGAGAGTAAACACTCAACGAGAAGACTCTCTATCATTCAGCACCTGAGAGCGAGAAAAAGAGAGAGAGAGACGCTGAAAAGCAGAAAGCAGACGTATAATCTGTCACGCAGCTCTGACAAACCACTGAAACTCTAAAACCTGCCACTGAACAGTGGTTCTCAATTAATTTTGCTTCCGGACTGAAGTTTTACATTAGACATCAAGTGGTTGCCCAGCACAGCACTGCACAAAAATGTTCTTAATATTATTGTGAACATATGCATGCTCATATAGTTAGTTGCAATCTTTTATTGCATCCAGCATTTCATTTTTTGTTTTAATTCTGTCTTCAACCTTCTTAGAACAGATGCATTTTAGGGTCATTGTGTAATTTTTTTTTTTCCCTTTTCTGTACACCAGCATTTGAGATACTAAAGAAAGTGCCAAAAATCCAACCACAGCTTTCCCCTAATGACTCTGTGGTACACCCAACTCCAGCGTTGGCTAGCAGTGTCCGTCATTATGGTGGAATATCCTCCCAGCAAATCCAGAATTACACGGCCTGCTTATGTGAATGTCCCCGAATCCGTGACCGAAGCCTGGGGATAAGAGTGAGGGAACCTTGAGAAGGAGTTCATTGGTGATACTCAGCAGTACAAAGAGCAGCGCCTGAGCTTTTAAGAGCAACTCAAAAGAGAAGCAAAGGAAAAAATGACTCTCTCCTCAGACTCTTGGCCGCCAGGCGATGGGGAGATGTTTGGATTAGACTGGGGGTGATAGAGAAAGAGCAGAGTGAAGGATGAGAGGGAGGACTTGAGTGTTTGGAAGCCCCACTTTTGTAGAAAAAAGACGGACTGCAGCAATTTCATGGTGGATCCACCAGTAGTTAATGTGCTGGATGCATTAGAGGAGCCCATTTGAGAGCTTCCTATTTTGTTTTTGCATCCATCCTGTTGCCTCCCTTTGAATTTCAAGCACCCATTCCCACAGTCTTTGGCTTTTTTTCTTCTTCTTTCACAACAGAACTAGAAGCACCCTGTCCCAAGTTTAAAATGGCTCTCTCCAATGTGGTTCAGTGCATTATTATTTTATTCTTTTATTATTCTTATGCATTATACTTTACTTCAGTAGGACAATAGATCGTGTTGAACTTATAATTCCCTTGACGCTAATGAGGGCTGGTTTTGAGATGATGTACAACCATCTGAATCTGCTGACATTTTAACCCGCTGACCTGTTCTGCAGTCATTGGACCATGGTGACCTTTAACCTCTGGACTCACCCTGACATTTAAATCATGTGAATATTTAGCTTTGCCACTGAGAAATAATGCCTTCAACAGGCCATGTCTGTCTGCTTATCATCAAAAATATCTACCAATGGGTAATTCCCATTCAAATATTCAAATACCTAATTTCGACCTCATGGATTTAGACGTTTATTTAAAGTGGTGGTTGACTGTTTTTTTTTCTCTAGGCTTGATTGTGTTTATGGGGTGAGGTCTTAACGTGTTAATGGTATGTTTTTTGTTTGTTGCTGTCTCATACTTTTAGATACGCTGTTATTTGTAAATTGGGGGTGGGGGGGTTGTTGTCTGGAAGTAACTCGTTGTAGTCCCTATGAGCCATTATTGTATACATGTTCATTCATTCATTCATTCATTCATTCATGTATCTTGTACTCTGCTTGTTGGTATGCATCATAAAGAACAATAATATTATTAATAATTATTATTATTATAAATGCATGATGATTTTATAGTCAGAATGAATGGATAAATAAACTTGCTAATTAATTCTCTCACTCACTCACAATCATACACTCAAGGTTATTGCTGGCTTTATAGTCACAAATAAAATTAATTAATTAATATATGCATAAATACATTCATGAATGAAAAGGTCACCATTAACTTTTTATTTTGATGACAATTCATTTGTATTTTTTAAGTTATTTTTTACTCTGTTGCATTTGTAAAAAAAAAAAAAAAATGTTATGCCTCTAAGTGTCAATATTCTTCAGATCTGGATATTTCCTTTTAATCTTTCATACCTCTGCTCTGCTCTGTTGCTGTGTTAATTCAAGGTGAGCATACTTGCCATCAGACCATTCCAGTGTGCTCTTTTATCATGCTATTGCACACTAAGGCTTGGCAGACCTAAGTGGGCTGCTGTGGATTGTGTGGAGCTTGGGCTGGTTTAAGAGGCTCTGACCCATGCTTTGATCCACTGCTGGTGATCTTTAATGGTAAGCTTTGCTTTAAAGGCTGACAGAACGATCCTTTTTTCTGTTACCACTGAGCTTCAGCTTACACAGCTGCATCTTTCAGGTGCTTTTACAGTATTAAACATCTTGGCAGGAAATTTACGAGGAGCTTTTAATGTAGGCTCTGATGAGGCAAATGCTTGGTAACCTCTAGTAATATGTTATACTTTTTCGGGTTTAAGGCTATTTATGAAAAAATTCAATGGCGTACTTGGTCCTTCTGTCTGTCTGTCTGTCTTTCTGTCTGTGGCTCTACAGGTCTGTCAGTCATTCTTTTCTGTCTATTGCTCTATCATTCTATCTAGCATTCTAGCATTCTATCCATTACTTTCTCATTCTTTCTATCATTCTATTGTTTTGTCTGTTGTTCTAGGGTTCTGTCCTCCACATGGTTTCAAAGGCATTCTGAAAAAATTAAAACATAATTAATTATATGAGCAAGCAGTATGTTGTTTTCAGTGGCTGTGATTCTTGTGTTAATTTGATGTGGCTCCTATTTGCCATACATTTAGCAAAATTGTTTTAAATAGGCAAATGTAACATATAATTGCCTCATATTGGCATGAAGGAATCACACTTATAGGGTCAGGGCCCCGCTAGTGGGAAAATCCAAATTTCAAAAATAGAAACATACTGTATATGACAAGAAGAACTTTGATTATAATATGATTTTTTTTATATATCTTTCAACCACTTGCCTGTGTTACATTCCACTTAACCATTTTAATTGCATTTGCCTATCTGAGTGAACATATGCATTCTGTATTTGCCCGTCCTTAATAACATTGGCGCTCTGCATTTTAAACAACATTAGTGCATTACTCTCAAGCTGTGGAGACAAAAACACAATTCTTACAGAATGTTAGAATCAATTATACAAAGTCAAGCATTTATTATTTGCTGAATAGTCTCTCTCTTTTTCTACCGCTCCCTCTCTATCTCTAACCCCTCTGTGTTTTTGTAACAACAGGGAACTTTATAATATATGTATGTGGGCTTAACATGACTTATACACCCTGCAATCATCACTATTTTAGCATATGCTTACAGATGTTTTTTGGCTTTGACTCTGTTCTTGTTGGCACCCCTTTTCCAAGTCTTCCATCTCGTAACACAAAGTCCTCCTGTACACGGCTCCACCTGCACGTCTGCTGTCTACTCTGAAATCAGTTTAATGGTGATCGTTCAAGCTGAAACGCCAAGCGGTGGTCTCAACCCTGGATGCAGACGGAAGCGTCATTCCCTTTCAGGGTGAGAGGAGTGGGGTGTCAGGGTTGGATAAACTGAACTAGAGCAGAGGATTAAAAGAAGTCTTTTGAGGGAGGAAAGCTCGGCTGGGGCTAAATCACTGGAAACTCAGTAAGACATAGTGTCTCTACACATTACCAAAAAAGATGGAGGTTCAGACCTTTGGCCCTGTGATTCAAGGGGCCATGCTGTCTCTTTGAGTATTAAGAGCTGTTAGTGAGAGGGTTGCTGCTAATAAGACCCCCATTTGGCTTTGCCATAGGGCTCCAATAATGAGGAATGTGCAGTCTTATTATCACTTTGGTCAGAGAAGATAATTATGCCTGCTTTTATCGCTTCAGCGCACACATTTAGCAAATTTAGAAACCTGCTTTGAGATTTACATGCAGAGTCTGTAATACAAAGTGTATTTGTTTGTGGAAAGGAACGTGTGGAAAATAGCAAAAATCCTAGATATATATATATATATATATATTTTGTCATTGCGACTGTACATCTCAGTTGCCACTTTATTTCTCATAATTAGGTTGTAATCATGAAAAAAAAATAATATGAGAAACAGTTTAAATTATGAGAGTCACAGTTAGGACAATTGCAACGCTTTCTCATAATTGCAACTTTATTTCTCATTATTGCAACTTGCAGTTGTGACTTTATATTTCACAATTGGGACTTTCTCGTAATTGCAACTTTATTTCTCACTATTTTGAATTTTACTCGTAACTGTAATTGCAACTTGATTTTCAACTTACTTTTTCTCATAATGAAGGTTTTATTGTTCATAATTGCCGCTATTTCTCACATTTGTGACTTTTTCTTATGAGTGCAACTTTATTTCTCACATTTATAACCTTGTCTAGTAAGTACAGCTTAAATTGTCAAACTTGGGATTTTTTTTCTAGTAATTGCAACTTCTCATAATCAGGACTTTGTTTCTCGTAATTGTGACTTCACATCTCACAATTGTTTCATTTTATTACTCTAAGGCAGAAATACACCAAAGGCTTCCATACATCACAATAAAACACAAATCAATCTACCAGTCATACAAATATCAGATATAATTAATTTTAGTTAATATATATAACATAAAGTGTTTGTGTGTTAGTGGTTGCAGCCTTTCTGGATTTGACATTCCAAACAACAACGAAAGACTTGATCTTCACAGTCTCTGTTCTCCACAAGGGGACGCTCTGTTCTGTGTAAGATGCTGTCAAAACACCATGGCGTGTATGATGTCATGTGTCTGGAGTCTGTAATCTTTTCCCAGGCATTGCAGGCACATTAGCATTAACTCAGTATACAGTGAGACAGGACATCCTGGACAGAGCTGTATACAAACTGAAACGAAGCAGGATTCCTTCACAATCCCTTGATCCTGCTTTTCCTTTCCTGCCCCCACCTTTAACTCTTCCACCCACCAGACTCAAACGGAATTTGCGCCTGCCACCCACAAAAAGCTCGGCAGATTTTAAAGCACCCATCAATCACAAGCCCTTGCCTGTTCGTTTATTAACTAAATATTTGGCTAATTAGAATATGCTTCAGCTACCAATAAGACTTCAGAACACATGTTCATTGGAACCTGTGACTCAACTACAGCTTAAATGCTGCGAGAACAGACTCACTTATAAACACATACAGCAGTCCATAAATGTAAATTACACTGAGGATGACAAAGAAAGAAAAGACTAGTCCTTTCTCCAGGGGCTGGGTTCACAAAACATTTGGAATAAAATTCCTTGTAAGAAAACTACTGGTTTTCTGTCAGTGTGTGAGACTTTCGATTCATTAGCCAGTGTGGGGAAATAACAAAAAGAATAACAAAGTGCAATAAACGATAAAACTGTTTGCACTACAAACCAGTGTGTTTATAATTAAGACAATATATAAAAATAATATGGTAAGAAACACCAATTTGCAATATTAAGCAGCAAACAAGTTTTTTTGTATAGCTGAAAAGAACCGGAAGCCAGACACATTAAAGTTACAAATGACCTTATCCGCTCATAAGGGACAATAATAAGGTGAATCATTTTAAGATTTCGTTATGAAGTACTTGTATAAGTCAACTATATAAGTAAGCTAGTCAATCAATTTTTTTTTTTTATCAAAGATATAGTCCTCCCAAAAATGAAAAAGGCTGTCATTACTTACTTACCCAAAACATTATGTGGGACAAAAGAAGACATTTTGAAGAATGTTGGTAGCCAAACAAGTTTTGGTTCCCATTGTATTTATTATTCACACAATGCAAGTCAATGGAAACTGAAACATTCTTCAAAATGTCTTCTTTTGTGTTTCACAGAAGTAAGAATGTCATACAGGTTGAGTAAGAACTTCAAAAATAAATTCACTTCAAATTCTTGCATATTTCTTATCATTAATTATAAAAACGTAACCCTTATTGATTTGTCATTTTCTTTCCTCCCTCTTTTACTCATCCTGAGATTTTCCCTCTACTCTACAGGAAGTTGTGTGTCATTGAGAAGCCTGCTAATGAAATAAGATCATGGATAGTAACTCCGTTCTCTGTCAGCGCGTCTGTGGTCAGTATGGATAGTCCAGTTAAAGTCAGTCATTAAATGCTTAGCATGAACAGAGCGTCTCCTGCAGTCACGCAGGTGCTCAGAGTCGGCGGGTCTCTGCTTTGAACGGGGCCTCAGCACTAGCTCTCTGTTTACATTCTTCCGCTGTCTGAGACAGTAAAGCAACACTGCCTGAAGTATGTTAGCTTAGCTTATCTAAATTAGCCATGCTTTGAGAAAACCCACAGTGACCGCTCGCATCTATTGCCCTTCGGTAGACATTCTTACTCATTTATAGCCGCCGTTTATAGATCTCTTCCTTTTTTGTCCCTGCAATTTGTGCTCCGATAATTGTTTTACTACACACAGAATTACTCTCTACACAGAATGCAGCCTTGAATTCGCCCTCCTGGAGTACTATAGATTGTTTGAGTTGTAAGATAAACAGGTTTGGGGTCCTGAGGCTGTGGAATGTGTTCAGTGGGTCAAGCCTGTGTGATTTATAGGCGCCTATGATGAATTGCCTCCCTTTTCAGGGGTTAAGAATGATCAGATTTACCTAACGGAGAGCAGAGAATGAAGCTGTGGATTCAGCTGTGACCCTTGTACCCTCACACCTCAGGTCGGTGAGCGAATGAGGAGAGTTTGTTTAATCCGACCCTCCTCGGCATGAATGTTATCAATCAGAGCATCTACTCTGGCCAGACAGCACACGAATGAACTCGGACTGCTCACAGATTAGGGAGACTCCTGTTTTATCACTGAGAATATTCTCCTATATTTCTCTCCAACATGACGGCTTTATCTATATCGCCGCTTCTTTGCAAGTGAGTTTAACTTGACTGAACAGAGTGACCGGGGCAGATGTAGTCACTGACTGGCATGCTTCACTTCCAAATGATGTCTGGTAATAGTGATGCAGGTCATCAGACCTTATCATTAAATTAAAGATCATGCAAATCTAATCACTGAGCTATTTGTACAGTCTGGAAGCTCCAGAAGCGTATAAGTGGAGAGAAAAGGGACATTTTAGGATAAGAAGGCTTTTTTCTGTTGTTGCTTCACACAGAGATTATGAAATGGCTCCAGCCATCACATCCAGAACATGAGTTTCGGGTCAGATGTGAGATAATGCCACTGCTTGCATCAGATATATTTATTTCTAATTTATTGATACTGGTTGATATTTGATGTGATGATCTGCACACACTTTTTAAAACATTTAAACATTTAACATTACAATATTTAATTTTTAATTATTAATAATTTAATGATTAATATAACAATTTAACAAATCTTAAAATAATTATCTATTTTCATACTATACATCGATGTGATGCCTAAATTCGTGTGAAGCATTTCGAATAATTGATTTTCGTTTTTAGTGTTTTGTTTTTAATTTATTGAGACAAAACAGTACCCGTTTAGCATTAATTAATCTTAACTTGAAAATAAATTTCAGCTCAGCATTGGCTAGAATATTTATATTGGTTCATGCATTATTTTGATTTACTCTATGTTTCTAATAGTAAAAAAATATATATAAATATCTATATAAACAAAGGGGAAAAAATTATATTTGTGGAATATTTCTTCAGAAATTGCCAGTTTTTTCAAGTAGTGAAATTATTTAAAATTTACATCCATTTTTAATTAATTGTCATATTGTGCAAATCTTTAAAGATTAACAGGTTTATTATTTTCTCCAATATATGAAGATATGAAAATGTAAAGTATTGCACTGTATTGGAATATACACCATAGTACGTTTTACTTTCCAAAGCCCTTGTTTTTACAGAGAGGCACACAGAGAACTTATGGAGGCCGTACTGCTGTAATGCTACATAAATAACAGAACTGATCAGGTCACTGAGTGAAATCAACAAGTAACAAGCAGATCTCGGGATTAAACTCTGGAGAATATTAGACGGGATGTTTAATTGCCTTGTGGTGAGATTTGGCTGGAGTGCCGCGATGGCCTGTTAATTAGAGGACAGCCTGCTAAATGAAGCATACCTGTGACATGTTGTTTCAGCTCACTGCTCTCTCACACTCTAATTACAAGAGAAAGAGAGAGCCAGCTCTTTGTTTTGCACCTTGTTTCAAGTGTCAGTTTGGAGAATTGTCTCTCTTCGCCGGCAGTAACGAGCATCCGTAGGGTTAAACACACACACACACACACACATCGAATGTGTTAAAGTCACTATTTCTATCCAGTTAACCAAATTAATTTCTACGTATTATCCTTTAGCCTGCTATGTGTGCTTTCTGTCATTATATACACGTTCAACATGATTCGACTGTCAGAAAAAACACTAACAAATGTCGGATTTGTGGAGTTCCTATAGCTGCATCTCTGAAGAGCTGAAGGTAAATGAAAAGTTATTCTCCTGAGTAGACGAGTAATGGATGAGTAATGGATGTTTAACAAGCATGTCACTCAATGGATGACTTTATAACCCCTGCCCGCTTGTGATATATCAGTTTTATCCACCAACCTGGCTGAGCACCACACTTCAAATAACTGTCAAATAAAGACAGATTTTTTTACAGAGACAAAAACAACAGGAGCCCCTGTTGCGTGCTGCACGCTGGAAATAAGTGCAAAAAGTTTTCAATATTCAGCCTGGATCTTCAACACTTGAAGATTTGTTCAGGCTCAGTGGTAGCCACGATCAATACAATCTTTTTTTTAACAAAGGGGCGATATTGATCGCGAAGAGTGTCTTTACTCAAGGCCCAATCTCATTGTTGCAGACTAAGACGCGTATTATTGTAATCATTGAGATGTTTCATCTGCCGATCTGGTGCAGGAGTAGTTCAGAGGAGCCCAGTTGAACGGAGAGTGTGTGTCCCTGACACCGAAGCTCAAAGCGAAGATGAGAAAATTCTATGAACTCAAATGTATTTTCCATGCATTATCTGGTGCGTTATTTCTCTTTTCTGCTCCCCCTCTTAAAGCACATGCGTCCTCGCCAAGGTGCACTGTGGATTGTGACGAATGAATCAGAGAAAGCGCCGGGTATGTGAATAAAATATGTGGCCATGAATCGGATTCGTCTGTAAAGGCTCATTAAACCAATCCACATCCATCAGGGACCTCAGGGAGGCAAGGGAAACTGTCCATCACTCAAAGATGCTCAGCTCTACCCGAGTGTCCCCTTAACAAATAATTATCTTTCCCTTTCGGGGGAGGCCATGACATCACGACAGCCTGCAGCCAGTCTCTTATCCATCTTGGCCAATAAACAGCTTGCAGCCTTTATAAAATCCCACAACCCTGGGTAAATACCATGGTCATTATGGTGGTGCTAAATGGCAGCCTTTGCTCTCGCTGGGATGGGGGGTAAATGCCACGGGGTCATCACTGTGCCAAGTGAGCAAATAGTACTGGGTCATTTCTGAATGATCAACCACATGGTACAGGGCAAGTGGTTCCTTACTGACTGCCTGTGAGACATCTGAACTGTGAAATTGCTTCAAAAGATGTCTCAGTCTTCTTTATAAAGAACAAATGCATGCTTTTAGTTATCTGACTGGTTGTTCTTCTTTTACAATCAGTTATCAGGGGTTTATTATCTGTTTCTTGTCTTGGTCGTCCACATGAGGTTCTGTCCTTCATTGTTATTCAGGATGATAGATATTTGTCTTTGCTTTGTGCCCTGTTGCCATTAGGGCTTTAACAAAACCACAATACAGAGAAAAGATAACATTTGCATTAAAAGGCTATTTTTGCGTTAACGTTATAACTTCTCTGACACAATAAAAATAATTGACTTACCATGACCTCCCTTTAACCTTTTTCTGGCATTTCTTTGTAGTACAAGAGAACCATCACATGCACATTTGTAATTGCTTTGTTAATATTTGGCAAATTTATATCAGTTGGAAATGCCTTTTCTCAGCTTGTTTGGTCAAATAATCTACATAATTTGCTGTAATTTATTCATTGTATCACATTTGCAATGTGAAAGAACAGTGTATTCTTAAAGAGTAAATGGGGTAGATTGAGTGCAATCATAAACTGTGCATCGCCAGAGTCCATTGAATGTGATTCTTATTCACACTATGTGAATATTTCCAGTGATTTCCTCTAAGTGATGGTTCATTAGAGCTCCCGACCCTTTCTTTTTTTCCATATCCTGCTCATTCTGAAAGATTTACTCCTTGCACACACATTCCGAAAGGTAAAGTGTATGGAGGAACAAAATACTCCAAATAATAATAAAAATCAGTAATGAATTATAATAATCAACCATTTAATTTACCTTAAGTATTTTGTAATAGCTAAAATCGTTTATTTTTCATGTATAAAAAAAACATTATAGAAAGATATTATTTCCATTGTTTAGCATAATAATAGTCAGAATTTCCAAATGGCACCCAATAGTTGTTTTCATTCATTACATTGGTAAATGTAAGTTTTTATTGTTTTCATTTACAGTTCCTTGGTCCTCTATATTACAGAATCACACTCAGTTTCAGAGATCTGTTTAGTTTGATAAGATCTAGATTACCTTCTCATTCCCTTTCTAGATCTAATATTGGAATCGAATGTTGCATTTGGCTCAGAAACTCAAGCTATTCAAAGAACCGCTCCTGCATCTCTGATAACATCTGTTTGTTTAATGCATGCTTATTTTCTTTTAATCGTACCCAGATTTCAGCTTTCAGATTTCTTTGAATTCAGCTCGTGCAATGCAATGCAATTCATAATTTTTATTCTTCCACTCATGCTTGCATGCAGCAAGTAAAATGTGGTGCCTTCTCTTCTGGGCTGTTATTGGATTTGTGAAAGATGGACCAGACTGGCGGTGTGTAGCATTGTAATGAGGTGATCTTCTTCTCACATATCATTACAGACAGGTCTCTGGAGACCATAAATCTCATCTCTTGCACTAATCACAGTGACCCGTTCTCTTCCTCTACCTTTTAACCGTCACATTAAACATGCATTACTTCCATATCAAAGCCATTTTCCTGACCACAGTTGTTTCCACAAAAAATGGCATTGTGAAGTGAAAGGGGCGCTTGATGTGATCCAGTGTCGGCCCCCTGGTCTCATTAGAATGTCTCTATAATCCCACAGAGCACATTTCTGCAGTTGCCGCTTGAAGAAAAGCACTGCACTTAAAAAAACACATTCTCTCCAGCTCTGTGGGAAGGTATCTTGGGACCACAGATGGAGAATGACCATTTCACCGCTACTAAAAGCCCCCTGCTGCACGGCCGGTGCTCGTAAACTGGTTTACAGTATGAAAGTGAGCTCAAGGTGTGTTTGTGGAAGTATATGTGTGTTTGCTTTAGATCATATATGCAATATGTATATAAGTGAAAGTATTTGGTGCACACATGGTACAGTTGTTTGCTTTGGGAGAGTTAAACTGCCACCTGTGCAACTTAAGGTGATTTTTTTTTCTCCCCGCTGAGCTGAGCATGTTTGATGCATTAGGTCAGAACTCACTTACCATCGCCTTCCCGTATGTGTAGAGGTTTTCTTTTTTTGCCTTTGGCTAATGCATTCATATATATATATATATATATATATATATGTATATATATGTGTGTGTGTGTGTGTGTGTGTGTGTGTGCTATTTATGCTCAACACGGCTGCATTTATTTGGTCAAAATAAAGCAAAAACAGTAATATTGTGAAATATTGCATGTTAAAATCACAGTTTTTTTTTATTTTAATTTAATTTAAAATGCTATTTATTTCTATGATGCAAATCTGAAATTAGAGCAGCTGTTATTTCAGTCTTTAGTGTCACATAATCTTCCAGAAAGCATTCTAATTACTCATTTTGGTGAGATATATTTTTTGTTCTTATCAATGTTGAAAATTTTATATTTAGTGCTTACATTTCTCAGTGGAAAACGTAATGCATTTTATTTAGGATACTATGAGGAATAGAAAGATTTTAACAGCATTTTTTAAATATAAATCTTAAAAAATTATAAATGTTTTACTATTCATTTTGATAAATTTCTTGCATCCACGATGAATAAAAGTAGTAATTATCAAAAAAGTTACAAAGGCAAGTAACATATTGAATTTAACATGAAATTTTAAAGTCGAAAAACTGAAATATTATTTAAAACATACTCACCAATAATCTTTTATTTGCAATTTTGAGATTTTTTTTTTTTACTGTGAATATGCATTATATGCATTTATCCTTTTAATGTTATTTTAAAATGTATGTTCAATTAGATTTGATGCCTCTTAGTCATGCACTAGTTTACGACAAAAGCCCTGCTCTGTACTTATCGTGAGAGAGTAAAACTCTGTAAAACGACCCTTGCACGCAAGGATAGCGACCTGAGAATGTCCAGGCTCCCCAGGCCACCCTCAAATACAGGCCTGGACGATTAATTCACCTCCATGTTTACCGCACTCTGGATTACTGGTACATTTCTGGGATTAGGGAGAAATGCAGCATAGATCATATAGCAGGGATTAGTCATAATTCACACATTTAACAGCCAATTAATCTTTGATACAATCCAGTATGATGCCAAGCCATCCAACTGGCTTTGGCTGGCTAAAATGGGACCCTGTAGGTGCTAACCGAATAGAGAGAGAGGCAGAGAGTGCAGTATAAGAGTGTGAGGCGTTCCAGCGCTAATGCATCCTGACAGGGTGAGTGAAGAGGCAGCTCATTATTATGCCACGCATCAGGAGTCTGGCACTGACCCCTGACTCCATAAAGACCCTCCAGAACATGAGCCTCACCGTTCACCCCCTAACTGCCAGCAATATGGCCCAAAATGCACTGGAACAAAGAGAAAGAAATGTGCCCTGTGATATCAGAGCATGTAAAGTAAATGTGAAGTTTAGACCTACTCAATAAAATATATATTTAAAAAGTCTCGACAGACACTTCCCACTCTAAGATCTGTGAGTTAGTCCAAGTTGTGCTTAGAAGAGCAGTTCAAACTAATGAATCATAGGCCTGACAGGTGTCGTAAATCTTAATAAGGAAGCTATTAAACGCATCAAGCAACCAATAAATCATTTCTCTGTGTCAGCAGTGTTTAGCTCATAGATTAGTAACGATATGAGAGAAGTCAGAAAGAAATGACAGCAGCTTTCATGGCATGACAGGGGCTGGTTCTGTGCCACTGGTAATTTGCAGCTCTGTCGTGTTTGATGCTCGCTCACCTTGTGGTGCTTTTCTTCCATATTGGATAAAAAGGTCACAGGCGCTCACCCATGACATGACTATACACAGACACCAGCTGCTTACTGTTCTGCACTCCATAATATCTTCGCTCAGATTTTATGTGGTGTCTTGGTGCAGAGCGCAGATCGGGATGGGGAG